>NC_050068.2:201570877-202225699 GCF_009764565.3 Dermochelys coriacea | reverse complement strand
ATGCTTACTCATCCAGCTTGCTCTGAAATATTTCCCTATGAATTTTTTTCCCTTGATTGGGATTCAGGCTTCAGATAGATTCTGCAACTTTGACTTAAAGTAATTCCAAGCCTCCGCCACATTCAGATTCTTGAGTTCTTCAGTCCAGTCCACTTCCCTAACTAATTCCCATAATTTTTTAAACTTTGCCCTTTTGAAATCATGACCCTAATTGCAGATCTATTTTTGTTTACCCTTCCAGTTAGTTTAAACTGAATTTGCTCATGATCACTCCAATTAAGGTTGTCCCCTACAACTAATTCTTCCATGAGGGCCTCACTACTTACCAATACCAAATCTAAACTGGCATCTTGTTGGTTTACCACTCCCCACTCGGAGGGTTTCAAAGTGCGGGCTCCAGCCCGAGCCCAAAAGTCTACACTGCAATTTTTAGCCCTGCTGCCTGAGTCCTGCAAGTTTGAGTCAGCTGACCTGAGCTCTGAACCTGAGTGCTGCTGGGTTTTTTTTTAATCACAGTGTAGGCATACCCCAGGAGTCATAATTCTTCTCTCACACCAGTGTAACATCATTGATTTCAGTCCAGTGATTCCTGATTTACAGCAGTGCATGTAAGAAGAGAAATCATTCCTGAAGTCATGAAATCTCTTAGGGTATATCTACACTTCAAGCCAAAGGTGTAAGTGCTAGCTTGAGGAGACATACACACTCTAGCTCTGCTCTCGCGTTAGGAAAAAGCTACCTGGAGGTGTACCTTCCAGCTCTACGTGTAGATAAATCTTTAGTGTGGCGAAACAGAAAGGCAGGTCTTCTGTGCACCGGGGAGGAGTTGAGAATGATGGTTTTCCCCTTTCCTTTTTTTTGGTGTCTTCCCAACCCACCCTCTTCCCAACCCACCCTTTTTTAAGCTCATGTCTTTTATTTATAAGAAGTTCTCTGGCTGACGGGTTGTTTACATTATCAGTGTTCCTGGGTTCATTGTTTTAAAACAGTTGTATTAGAGTTTGGAGTGTATTAGAGTGATGAGCTGCCAAAATCTTATCAGGTTCCCTCCTCACCCCACGAGGGGGTCATGGCCCACCCCCTCCCCCTGGGACTCCTGCCCCATCCAACCCCCCCGTATTCCTTGACGTCACCCCCAGGACCCCTGCCCCATCCATCCCCCTCCCCTGTCCCCTGACTGCCCCAAGAACCAGGCAGGTGGGTCTCGTGGGCCACCGTAGTGGGTGCCCACCCCACCCCTAAGAGCCAGAGGCACCTGCTGGGGGACAAGGTGGGGAGTCCTGGAAGTGCTTACCTGGGGCAGCTCCCAGGAAGCATCCGGCAGGTCCCTCTGGCTCCTAGGGGTGGGGGAGCGTAGCTGGGAGGGAGCAGGGGGAGCCGCCCTGCCCGCACTGATCACATCAAAAGTGGCACCTTAGGCGCCGACTCCCTGGGTGCTCTGGAGCCAGAGCACCCATGGGGAAAATTGGTGGGTGCAGAGCACCCACCAGCAGCTCCCTGCCCTGTGCCTGGCCCCAGCTCACCTCACTCCGCTCCGCCTCCTCCCCTGAACACACCATCCTGCCCTGCTTCTCTGCGCCCCACGCCCGGCTTCCCGTGAATCAGCTGTTCGGCGGGAAGCAGACGGCGGCTTCCCGCTCAGGCCGAGGGTGGCGGAGGTGAGCTGGGGCGGAGAGCGGTTCCCCTGCGCACCCCCCGGGTTACCTGCTGCAGCGTGGGCGGCTCCCGTCACGCCCCCACCGCCCGCCCCAGCTCACCTCCGCTCTGCCTCCCTGGGCCTGAGCGGGAAGCCACCGCCTGCTTCTCAGCCTGCCCCAGCTTCCCGCGCAAACAGCTGATTCACAGGAAGCCTCGGGGGGAGGGGGCAGAGAAGCGAGGGGGGCTGCACGTTCAGGGGAGGAGGCGGAGGCGGAGCGGAGGTGAGCTAGGGCCGGGGGTGGGGCGGGGAGCTCTGCACCCACCAAATTTTCCCCTTGGGTGCTCCAGGGCTGGAGCACCCATGGAGTCAGTGCCTAAGGCACCACTGGTTCTAAAAGAGCTTCTAAATGTAACAACCAGTTCTAGCGAACCAGTGTGAACCGGCTCCAGCTCACCCCTGGGTTTACCTCAGGGTTATAGGAAAAGTGGTGAAGGGGCATGTGATCCTTCTTTGTAACAAACAGAAGAGGAGCGGTGAGCCATTCTTCTGAAGCCGTTGCTTTTGTCACTGCATGAGACTGCCAGTGACAAGTGAATTATAACATTCAAAAACCAGTTGGAGAACACTTCAATCTCTCTGGTCACTCGATTACAGACCTAAGAGTGGCTATCCTTCAACAAAAAAGCTTCAAAAACAGACTCCAAGGAGAGACTGCTGAATTGGAATTAATTTGCAAACTGGATACAATTAATTTAGGCTTGAATAGAGACTGGGAATGGATGAGTCATTACACAAAGTAAAACTATTTCCCCATGTTATTTCTCCCCCCCACTCCACCCCCCACTGTTCCTCAGATATTCTTGTTAACTGCTGGAATTAGCCTACCTTGCTTGTCACCATGAAAGGTTTTCCTCCTTTCCCCCCGCCTGCTGCTGGTGATGGCTTATCTTAAGTGATCATTCTCCTTTACAGTGTGTATGATAAACCCATTGTTTCATGTTCTCTGTGTGTGTGTGTATATATAAATCTCTCCTCTGCTTTTTCCACCAAATGCATCCGATGAAGTGAGCTGTAGCTCACGAAAGCTTATGCTCTAATAAATTTGTTAGTCTCTAAGGTGCCACAAGTCCTCCTTTTCTTTTTGTGGGTAGCAGAGTATCCACAGCCAGATGGAACCTTTCTTTTGATGTTACAGCTGTGAGGCGAGTTATTCCATCTCCTGTCAAGGGCAATATTGCACAATAAGAAAATGGGGCACCCTGGTTATCTAGTGTTGCCAAGAAGCCACAGTAAGAGCTGATGGGGGAGCAGGTGACAATAATCAGGACAGTGAAAGCGCACTACTCTGAGGCGTTACTACAGTCTTGAAAGAGCTTTTACAGAAGGGGCTGTAAAAAGATGTTTCAGTAACACATTGAAATTGTTCTCTCTTACAGCTCATAAAGAGAACAGCAGATACTGACAGCCACACTGCTTGGGGCGATGAGCCTGTCAGATCTCATCCATTAAGAAAGGCTGGCCCGAGGGAGTACGCAGCTGGTGATCTCCAAGGAAAACCCAGGGCAGGAAGTGGCACTGGTGACTCAGGAGGTGGTGCCTCTCACTTCTGGGTCTGTGACAAATCAGTCCCTTAGTCGGCTGCTAGGATGCCCTGTGCTGCTGGAGATAAGACCATAAACCTAGGCCCTGATTAGAGCTGGGGCTGAAAAAGTGCAGCCCTTTATTTGAAAAATACGCTGCCTTTCCCTTTCTCGGTAATATTGGGTGGCTGCTATTTCACCAATTCTACCCCTGGCCACATGGTCACCGAGCAGCCTGTCTCTGTGAGTGGTGTCCACCCTAGTCCCCCAGACATATTATTTCTAAAAAGTCAAGAGGCCCTGATAAATCTTGGAACTACTGCCCTAGACTCAAGCAGTCCCAGGGGCCCAGCAGCGAATCAGGCCATGGACCAGCTAGAGCTACTCTCCCCTCCCTCCTCTACAATGCAGCAGGGGAGCTGCTGCACCAAGAAGGGAGAGCAGCCAGTGAGCACTGCTGGCTCACCCCAGAGCTGCTCCTTTGGGGACGAGCTGTGGGGCGACACCTCCTTTTAATGGCACCGGGCCTGCTGAGGGAGCACATTGTCCATTCCTAGTCAAACACAGATTTTTTTCTTAATGCAGTCACCACTGAGGGTCTCAGCTAAGAGCTATCCTAAAGTCTTCACCATGAGGTGTTGAGTGACTGTCATGATCAAACCCTAAGGGTCCCATAGTAGGTTGGGGGTATTTTTGGTGTGTTTTATGCAGGAGTCAGCACATTAACCCTGATGCCCAGGTCAAAATCCAACCTAATACCAGCCTGCCTTCCTGAAATTCCCTCAGTAGTTTCTGATGGCATTTCCACTCTCCTGCTGTGTAGTGTTAGCTAGATCAGAAGACGCTCCACCCAACATGTTGTCCGCAGCAAAAGTCTCCCTACAAGCTCCATCAGGACAGAAGGCGCGATACAAATGCAAGACAGTGGTATCATGATCATTATTCTCATTTATTATTATCATCGTCGTTCAGTTTGAAAAAGGAGCCTGGAGCCACGCGTGAAGCTAATTGGCACATTTTGCTTTATTTTTGAAAACAAACGGGGGGGTTAATTTTCCTTCGTTTGTTTTTTTGTTCGCTTTAGTTCATTCCATCACATTGAAAAAGGAAGAAAAAGAATTTTTTTTTCATTTTTAACTCGGTAAGTCTGGACTCCTCAGATGAACGGAACATTGCACACACACTTGGAACAGAGAGGGAGGGCGGGGGAGAGAGAGAGAGCGCTCGCGGCGGGCAGACAAACACACGCACGCGCCAGATCAAAGAACTCTGATACAGTGCAAGAATTTTCCCAAAATGATTGGATCATCATCATTACCAAACAACTCGCCATAACAACACCAAGAAACAAAGAAATGTTTAAGCCACACTGTTCGACTGGGATTTTTCCTGCTTTTTTTTTTTTTTTGCTTTTTTTTCTTTAAATGTTTGCCACACAGAGAGAAAAAGGGTTTAAGAGGGATGAGGGAGGGACGGACAGGCCCACAGGGGCGAGCAGGAGGTGGGAATCAAGATTGGGGTGGGCACGGGAAGAAGGATACAGGAAAGGGGGAGGGAGGGAGGGGCAGTGGGGAGTCATTTCTTAATGTTCAGGCATTTTCTTGGTCCGCCTTGTTCTCGTCTTCTTTCATCTCTTCCTGCTGGGCACTTTCAGTAGGTTTGGTTTCTTCTACAGCATCTAGTGGGGAAAGAGAGAGGTGAGGGTTAGTTGCCTGAGCTATAATGTACTTTTTACATGCTTGTTGCAGGGGGCCTGAATGACTCCAAGTCCTTGTTCCCAAATGGGCCAAAACCTGACAGTTTTTATCTGGCACATGTGTGGATGACCGTGTGAAATGAATTTATATTGTCCAGATCTTAGTGGACAGGTATATGCTTCACACAAACCAACACCATGTTTAATTAACTAATTAACCTTCTGAATTAGGGAGCCAGAACAGAAAGGCTAAAGGAGTGAAACAACCATACAAATACAATTGTAGAGAGGCAACACACCTGTTAGATCACCTAGTTTATCCTAAATCCCTGCCCTAGCGCCAGTTGCAGGTTGTTTCCTTCTATACATTAGCTAATGTTTTTTCCCCAGTCTACTCTTAAATAGGTTCACTCTTCACTCACTCCTAAGTGTTTGGAAGGTTACATTATCCACATGGAAAAGTCCTATCGACTTTTATAGGGATGAGACTAAGGTTCTCTATACACATGATAGAGTTCTGCAGAAATTATTCTAGAACCCTATAGAATTGAAAAGCAAACAGGAACCTATATCTATAGGGTTTTTTTTAAAGTACAGAATTCTGCAGCAGGGAGCTAGTTTTCTATTAAATGCTATAAGAAGTTATAGAAGGGTTCTCATTCTCTAAGCCCTCCTCCAGGTCTTTTCCGTAAGGATACATCTGCCTGAGCTGTGCCAGTTCTGTGCCTGGAGGCCATCACACTCCAAGACCATCAGACAACTTTTACCAGCCTCAGTTCACATGAAAGGTTAAAGTAAAATACTTTAACCAGTGACATTCTAGACATGTATTAGACAAGAGATCAGGAAATGGGCCGGGGGGGTGGGGGAATGGAGGAGACAAAGTAGATGGAAGTGGTTTGATTTGAGTTGGAATGGACCTGCTTTTGGGTCATCCAGCCTATTCTCCCCCACAGTATGGGGCCTGACTGAACTGTTGCTAAAGCATCCCTGACACCCAGGCATTTTGTCTGAGCCTAGGGGATCGATGGGGCTATAAAGCCAACTCTGCACTTTTTTGGTTTGTGACACAAAGCTGCCGTAATGCACTGGAGAATCTGGTCTGCTTTGCACAGCGGTAACTGACCACACAAGACACAATGGAGTGGAGAATCAGGACCACTTGTCCTAATGGTTGACTTCAGGACTGTCCCTCAGTGTGTATAGGGGTGGTTATGTTTCTTTAAAAACATTCATATCAGTGCTGGTGAAAGGTAGTGAATTGACACCGCTGCAAGATAAAGCGCTTGGTTTAGCAGTGCAAGAAGCACAGAAAGGGCAGTGGCAGAGCAAACCCTCTCCTCTCCCGCCTCTGCCCCCACTGATGTGCCTCAGCACTGAAATGCAGTGACTATGCTGTAAAGGGGAGTTTGATCACATGTAGCCCACTCAGTTCTTGCACTGGACAAGGACTCCTTGCCGAGCATCAATGTGGATGCCTTTTGGCACGTGGATAGTCATAGGAATTGGACGGAGACCAATTCAGTTTTGCTAAGCTATTCAGTGCCATCAGATGGCAGACATGCTTTTACTACCAACCTTGGCAAACAGCCAAGACCCCTTAACCTAGCTATTTTAAATACCTTCCCTAACCCTGTGTCCCTAAGGATACCTTTTAAAATGTGTGCAAACCCCCTGCCTTGTGTGCCAATTAAGTGCTTTTATTGCACTTACATTGCTTGGACCCCCAACCCAGGTGTCACAATGAGTTCCTACTGTAATAGTTCCCCCCCCAAAATATCTGCTGGGCAGCACCTTGGCACAGTAACCCTGCCTAAGTCCCTGGGGCTGCAGACTTCCTGCCAGCAGAAGCACATACATGTTTGTTTTCTCCTGCTCCTAAGCAACAA
Source organism: Dermochelys coriacea (assembly GCF_009764565.3). Taxonomy (NCBI): domain Eukaryota; kingdom Metazoa; phylum Chordata; order Testudines; family Dermochelyidae; genus Dermochelys; species Dermochelys coriacea. The sequence continues at coordinate 202,218,895 of NC_050068.2, read as the reverse complement.
AATCCAACTGCCTCACAAGGCCTCTCTTGCATTAATTAGTACAACTGCAACCATCAATGGGGAGTGAAATAGGCTTTGATTTAAATGGGATGCACGCAGTGTTGGGGTCAAGTGATCTTAATGGTTTTACTAAACGTTCTTGCAGCTACAACAATTTTACATTGGTGGGGTCCGTCCCTGCACACACACATACACTCATCTCTTGTGCTGGCTACCTGAGGGTTTTATGATGGAGAAACAGCAGCACAAAATAAAGATGTGTTTTTCCCATGGTCACACAATGGGAAAGGGAAATAGAACCCAAGAGTGCTAACACTTAGGGGTGAGTTTTAGCCACAAGAATATCTTTATCTGCTAGTGGCGCAGACTCTGCAAGGGCTCATCTGAGCCTCCTGAAACAAAGCCGTCTACAGATTTTCTTACAAGCATACACAGGATGGGTGAATGAAGCATGCGTGTGTACACACACACACACACACACACACACAAAGCTAGGGGGTGGGTGAACCAGTTCAAACAACATAACTACCCCTGGAATTTTGTTCTGCATTGGACTTATGTACAGTGAAAACTTATATAGTGCTGTGCCAACATTAACTTAATCAATTCCCCAGAGAGGTAAGTAAAAATTAACTCAGTTTTACAGAGATGGGGAAACTGAGGCACAGAATGGTTCACATGACTAGTCCAGGCTGCACAGTATTAGAGCCTGGTTTAGAATTCGTGTCAATCCCCATGCTCAGTCCGCTAGGTCATAACACCTCTCTACTTACCTTAGCAATTAAGGCCCTGCTCCTGAAGCTTTGGGGGTCACTTAAAACACCTATGGGCTTCATTCACAGTTTTGCATGGTCAAGAAATGCAATACCAGGCTCTCAGTGTGGGGTACTGGCAGGCTCAGAGCAGTGCATGGAAGCTCATACTAATGCTGCCTTATGCTGATCTTGCTCAATGGATAAACAGAAGGCTTCAGGGCACAATGTTCTGCCACACTATGGCGCCTTTGCATTGCTCTAGTGCAGGGGTGGGCAAACTTTTTGACACGAGGGCCACATCTGTGAATATAAATTGTATGGCGGGCCAAGAATATTCACAAAATTGGGGTTCGGGTGCAGAGGGGGTGAGGGCTCTGGTTGGGGGGTGAGGGCTCTGGGGTGGGGGAGTGGAATGTGGGGGGGTCAGGGCTCTGGCTGGGGGTGCAGGCTCTGGGGTGGGGCTTGGGATGAGGAGTTTGGGGTGTAGGGGGGTGCTCTGGGCTGGGACCGAAGGGTTCAGAGGGCAGGACGGGGATCAGGGCTGGGGCAGGGGGTAGGAGAACAGAGAGAGGCTCAGAGGTGCAGGCTCCGGGTGGCGCTTACCTCAAGCGCCACCCGGAAGCAGCAGCATGTCCCCTTTCTGGGTCCTATGTGGAGACGCGGCCAGGCAGCTCTGCGCACTGCCCCATCCACAGACACTGCCCTTGCAGCTCCCATTGGAGCGCCATAAGGGGCCATTGGAGCACGTAGGAACCAGAGGAGGGCCATGCCTCAGCTTCCGGGAGTCGCGTGGAGTGGCCCCCGACCCTGCTCCCTGGCTGGAGTACCAGAGCTGGGCAAGCCCCAGACCTTGCTCCTCAGCGGGAGCTTGAGGGCTGGCTTAAAACAGCTGGCAGGCCAGATCCAGCCCATGGGCCGTAGGTTTCCCACCCCTGTTCTAGTGGGATAAAGGGGCTGAAAAGCTGGCAGATCTCACTCCCGGGCATACTCCTGGCATAGGGGAATCCTCAGGTGGCATGGAACTTGTGTGGTGGCTCAACACTAGTGCCACTTCACTTCACCCAGTATCAGGGTCATCGGCAGAGCCATAGGGACTTTATTGACAGCATGGACTCATGAATGCTCTAACTTATACTGGGACTGACCTGACCCAGTCTGGAATCAGGAAGCCACAAAAGTGACATAAAACCACCTTTGTCACCCACTCGGACCCTGCACCAAGCACAGCTCAATTGGACAAGGGAATCAAGGCTTCAGTCACCAGGGCAGTACCAGGTATCTTTTACTAATAGTGAATTCACATAAATAAATGAGAAACCTGCTCCATGAAGAGTGTTAGCAAGCAAGATTCAGTTATCTGTCTCTCTCTTGCTTGGATCTGAGCAGGAAGCATCTGGAAGGGGAAGTATTCTGAGCACATCTGCTCCGGCTGCTGGGATGTGTTTTTTGCTTAACAGCTGTGGCAGTGTCTCACTGAATTTGAGGATAGTGAAAAATCAGAACCTACTGGTCAGCAATGAGGTTCAATCACAGGTGACAGCACAAGGATATACAATTGTGTGCAAAACAGGTTCAAAGCATAGAAATGCAACATCACAGAATCCTAGACATCAGAGCTGGAAAAAAACCTATGGACAGATCCTCACCTGGTGTAATTTGATGTAGCTCCATTGATTTCAGTACTAATTTATACCAGCTTAGGGTCTGACTTCTAAAAGTATGTAAAATAGCCTCTCTCGCTAGTGCAAGCTTGTTCCTGGATATGTGTTCTCCAGGGATTTCTCCAGTCTACCTTTAAATGTCCCACACAAAGGACTTCCACCCCTTCCCTTAGGAGATACTAGACAGTTCTCTATTAGCTGTTACTTGTCAGAAGACTTTTCTTGATATTGGGCCTAATTCTCCACTCCCTTGCACCTTGGGTTGTCCTTTACATTGGTGCAGCGTGGATGTGTAATTTGCCTGTCAGCAACACAGTTGTACTCTCATTGTTTAGGCATAAATAGTGATATAAGATGCAAGGAAAGGGAGAATCAGGCCCATTCAGCCAACATTTTCCTTCTCTTTTTCAAAATTGAAATGCACCAGATGCAGCTCCTTTTGAATGGCCAACTTTCCACCCTCGCAGATGCTGTCACACCTGCTCCTACCAGGTTTGCTAATATTCAGTGCATTAACATTATGAGACCTTCTCCCATAGCCCCACCTCTCCATTTTTTTGGGTGGAGTTGGAACAAGGAAGAGGCATTGGTTTATTTGGAAACAGGCTGGTGAGTCTGAGAGACATGGAGCTGGAGCAGGAGAAGCTCGGATAGCTAGAGATGTGGCAGGAGAGGCCATCCACTGGAGTAGGAGACGCTGGCTATGTACAGACAGCAAATGGAGCCCCAGAACCCAGAAAATGAGAGGAAAGGCCCTGGGGTATGTCAGAACATGTAATAGGAGTCACCAGGAGATTGAAAAGAAGCAGGAAGGGCAGTGACATGAAGCTGAAGGGGCTTGGAATATGCAAAAAAATAAAGCAAGGGAGGACAAAGAAGGAGTGTCCTTTTGGAATTATTCCCATATGTGGTGATTCTGGGATAGGGACAAATGTCAGACTCAAGATTCAGCTGAGATGCAACCACTCTCATTTTAAATCCTGCATTTTGGAGGAGAAAACCTGGTTCAGAAACCCACCGGGCCACCTCAGAGCCCTCGCATGATGCATTAAATTGACACAGGGCATTTGCACCGGTATTAAACTATGGAGTTCTTTGGTAGATTGAAGCTGAAGTATATTTCTGTGCCCTCCTGGCGTGGACTTTGGGCCTGATTCTGAAGGGGGCTGAGAACCTATATCCCTATTAACTTCAGCTGGCAATGGTAAGTGCTCATCACCTCTCTGGATTAGGCCCTCCAGGTTTTGTGCTAGGTAGTGTAAGGGATGGAACTGAATTACGGATCCCTGCTGAAATGAACTCAAAAAAATCTCCTGCCTTTCAGTGCTCCATTTATCTCCTGGAAGGGGTGAGAACCGAGTTTGAGAACCCCACTGGCAAGTGAGCACCTTGAACATATGCAGCTACAGTTGCTAGAAAGCTGAGCTAGGCAGGCAGGCAGCAGTTTCATTGGATGGTGGCACTTCCAGCTGCTTTCGCCTACGCCACATTCTAATGGCTGAGCTTGCAGGCCCCGCTCCAAGTCCCTCCACTGCACTACATTAGTAAAATTAGGTTGAGTGGATTTCTGGGTAAACGTTGCCTCTTGGGACCTGCCCAGCTCCATTTGACTTGCCAAGATTAATTAAATTGGAGCAGACCTCAGCACGTGACCATAGTAGTAGTAACCTCTCCAATGATCATTTTTTTGTGGCTGGTGGCTTTGTTTTGTTTTTCCTTTCTGTTATCTTACAGATCTTTAAATTGTCATAGACAACACCAAGAGAAAAGAAGTTACACAAACACTTTGAGTTCAATACAGCCAACTCAGGGATTTTGCCTTAGTCGCTTTTCCACGGTTTTCAGAATTACTGCTCATGCTCCTCGCTCAGAAACTATTGTCTCATTCCTTATATTACAGTATTCCACATCCAATCAGCCTGCATTCACCTTTACCTCTGCTCTGGCCCCAGCCTCAGGGAACCACAATGGTGGTCTACCTTCCCCCCTCCCTTCACTGCTCTCAAGTGTTGTTCAGGGTTGTACTGCACTGCTATCGGCAGCCATGTTCCACCCCAGAGGCAGCTCTATTTAAATTATATTTTTTCAGAATTTTGGAAGCTCTGGATTAGAGATGGGTGCCAATCAAAACCCAGGATCTCAGCCACTCCAAGCTGTGGTGATGTTTGGATCCAGAGCTGAACTTCTCAGTTTGGATCCATCTACCCAAATCCATCCATCCATCGATCCAGCCACTCCGAAGCTGATTCCAGGCAGAGTATGGTAAGTCTGAGATTGTTGAGATGGAACCCATTTCAGGCTCAGAGCCACTGCAGATACCATTCTCCCTTCCCCACCTCTGTCTAAAATGCATCCTTGGCCCAGTCCCCCTCCACTGAAACGCCTCATACATCATGTAGCAGGTTAAGAGCTCCATGGAAACCACTATCCCTTTGAAGGCCCAGTCGGCTTCACTCAGTGACCTTTGCAGGCCCGTTGAATGAATACTGACGAGAGTGGAAACAGAATCTATTATAGGTCTCTCTCCATGGGGAGTGTCTCCTGTGTATTCTTCACAATTGTCTGATATGCTGGCCCACAGCACACCTAGAGCGCCTTCTCAGTTGAAAGGGAACAATAAAGCAGCTTTTTGGGGGGAAGTATCTGTCCATTGTATAGAGGGCTCCTTTCCTATAAACAGATGTACATAAGTATAATTCTTGATGACGTATAAAAACTATCTGTTTACTCATACTATTCCTTTCTTGTAACTTCACACTTATAAATGAGGGGAAAAGGTGTGTGGGGCTGGTAGGTCTCCACAGCGTCCTCTGCAGTTCCATCTTGGCTCAGGCTCCCCTCTGGAGTATTGTGAGCTCCCCTCCACGCAGGGAGCCTGGTGACATCATAGAGCCAGTGAGCTCAGAGCATCTTTAGTGATCACACAAGGGGGTCTCCATCCCCTGGCACACACAGCAGCAGATGGCAGTGGTGCCCAGATAGCCCGGAAGACATCAGAGAGAAGTGGATGGGGAGCAGAAAATTGCAGCTCCCTGAATTGACTCTTAGAAGCTTTCACAGGGAAGGAGGTCATGGAGCATGCTGGGGGAGGGAGTCCCAGGGAAGAGATGGGGAGGGAAGGGGAAGGTCAGGTCCTCAGGGAAGGTAGCAATCAATCACATATCACTAATAGTCATTCCACTTTGAGTCTCCCAATCCTGATTCTCCTCTCCGTGTTGTGTTGAGCCCCAGATCAGCCAAGACTCTGAGCTGGGGAGGGAGAAGAAAGAGACAATGCTGTTGGTCCTAGCAGACCAGATTGTCCGCTGCTTCACATTTTCTGACCCAGCTAAATCCTCAGAGGACAGTCAGCTCTGTCTCTATTGCCGCAGCTGCCTTCTTGCTTCCTCAAGCTGAGGAGACGATGGCTTTGGGATTCTCCCCACACACCCCACAGCCTGTGGAAAGGAAACTCCATTCCACCGTTGGACATTCACGTGTGCAGTAAATGGAAAGGAAAACGGGGGGGGGGGATAGGGTTGAGGGGACCTAGAATTGCAGCTCAATTGCAAGGCATCTCTTACACTGTCTAGACACCAGCTGCCTGGTTGCCATGGAAACCCTCCAGCTTTGGAGGAGGGGAATCTCTCCAGAGAGATTAGCAGAGGGGAAGGGGAGGGGGAAAAGGAGAGATGCTCATTGTGCATGTGTGGGTTAACCCTGATACAACCACATTTACAAACACTCTGCTTCCTTAGGCAAGGGAAGAACTGACTCCCCTCATTCCCTCCACTGCCATCCCTCCCACATGCACATATATGGCACTACACCCGACAGCTGAGGGGCACTGGCTAAGCTATTGCTGGCAGGTTGCTTTTTCACCCCTGTTTACTGTTCTGTGTTGTCAGTATGTTCACTCGCCCTCGGCAAACCAACGCATTCTGCACTGAAACAGGTACCAGAACTGAGCCATTCACACCCACCAGGGGATTGCTTTACAGGCAGCGGGGCCCCCCTTGTCAATGGAGAGTCTCCCCTCATGCCATTTCCCATAGGCAACTGCAGCCTCTGGGAAGGTAGCACCTTCCTCAGTTGGTGCAGCGGCAAAATCAGCAATGAGGCTTGTTTCAGGGATGCTTTATATGGTACTTGGAAGGGGAGGCCTGGTGGCTCACTGTCTCGGAAAGCGGTAAGGGAGCATCTTTCAAGTAAGAAGATGCATTGAGGAACAGCAACCTTGTGCAGCTGGAGAGTGGGCCACTGTCATCTAGCTGTAACACTGCTGCTTTCAGTGCACTTACGCCGAGGAAGCATTTGTCCCACAGAGCATGACCAAGGTAGCATGGTCTGAAGGTTCAAGTACAGTTTGCACCCCACATAGAACAGGCATAATGATACTGAACCACCTCACTGAGAGAATCAGACTGGAGGTTCATGCAGCTTCATTCAGTAGATCTGAAAGTACTATAAAAATATACATCAGCTGGCAAGGGCTACAGATGTCAAGGGATGGTTATTAGCTCAATTTACTGTGTTGTCACAGAACAGGTTCCCCCACCCACGGCACACACAGCCACATAGCTGTGCTGAATGAACCTGCTGCAGCATATATCTGTGGGTGGGTGTATCTAAAGTACTTTGCTCTCTCTCTTTTTTTTTTTTTTTTTTTTTGACGTGACTGTAGCACTTGTGCAAGAGGGCAGCCTGGCAGCCCTGGTTCAGGCTAAAGGACCCTATCCATAGAAAAAAAGCAGCATGGAGAGCAGCCAGCGAGTTTCCCCCATGCTGTTCCGTAGCCAGATGCAATGTCCCCAGTTCTCATATGCTTCATTCTGGGCTCTGGGACAATGCAGTTCTCAAAAGGAGCAGAGCTGTAGGGGGTAGCTCATAGACTGGAATTCAATCTTTGATGCACCTGGGGCTTGATCAATTAATTGCTTTGAAAATTAGGACCAAGGCCATACAGTGGCTTTGGGAAATGACTGGGTGCCAGGGGAGGGACTTTAGCACAGGCCTGGTGTGCTCACCGAGGCCTGAGCCATGGAGAAGGCGGGCAGCTGCATTCTGAACCAGCTGGTACTGGCACACCATCTTCAGATTCAGCTTCAGATACAATGAGTGTCAGAAATACAGCCTGGAGATGACAAACACATGGATCAGTGTGTCCAGGTCCTTGTACAAAAAGTGATGATGTTTCCTAGCTAGCTGTAAAAGGGACAAGGCATTTTTACTGGTGCTACCTGATCAGCCAAACTTAGTGATGAGTCAAACAAGACCCAGAGGCTTCATGCCACTTTGATGAATGGGGGCTGTGTGCCTTCAGCGAAAGGTGGAGACAAGATATTGACAAGCTTGTCAAAGTGTTTTCCCTTCCAGTCAGCATCTCTTCAGTCTTGCCTGAGTTCAGCATGAGCCAGTTGGTCTTTAGCCAATAGCTCATTCCCTGTAGACATTCTAGTAGCATCAGTAGAGAATGAGAAATACAGCTTAATGGCATTGGCATGCTGTTCTCAGCCAAGCCCATGGCATCTCACATCTTTCCCAGGGGATTCATGTAGATATGGTAAAGGAGAAGCAGCTATTCATCTTTACTCTGAATTCTGTTGGAGCTATTCTAGTGCTGGCCCATCTACCCCTGTTATGTCACATAGGTGTTTGTAGCAGTACCTAGAGTAATAGATTCTAAGTCCAGAAGTATCACCTAGTCTGATCTCCTGTCTAAACCCAGGCAATAGAACTTCCGCAAAATAATTCCTAGAGCAGATTTTTTAGAAAAGCATCCAGTCTTTAAATGATTTACAAATTGTCAATGATGGAGGATCCACCACAACCCTTGGTTAATTGTTCTAATTACTCTCACTGTTCATAGATTCATAGATACTAAGGTCAGAAGGGACCATTCTGATCATCTAGTCCGACCTCCTGCACAACGCAGGCCACAGAATCTCACCCACCCACTCCTATGAAAAACCTCACCCATGTCTGAGCTATTGAAGTCCTTAAATCATGGTTTAAAGACTTCAAGGAGCAGAGAAGCCTCCCTCAAGTCAACCATGCCCCATGCTACAGAGGAAGGCAAAAAACCTCCAGGGCCTCTCCAATCTGCCCTGGAGGAAAATTCCTTCCCAATCCCAAATATGGCGATCAGCTAAACCCTGAGCATATGGGCAAGATTCACCAGCCAGATACTACAGAAAATTCTTTCCTGGGTAACTCAGATCCCATCCATCTAATATCCCATCTCAGGGGATTTGGCCTATTTACCCTGAATATTTAAAGATCAATTACTTACCAAAATCCCATTATCCCATCATACCATCTCCTCCATAAACTTATCAAGTAGAATCTTAAAACCAGATAGATCTTTTGCCCCCACTGCTTCCCTTGGAAGGCTATTCCAAAACTTCACTCCTCTGATGGTTAAAAACCTTCGTCTGATTTCAAGTCTAAACTTCCTGGTGGCCAGTTTATACCCATTTGTTCTTGTGTCCACATTGGTGCTGAGCTGAAATAATTCCTCTCCCTCTCCTGTATTTATCCCTCTGATATATTTATAGAGAGCAATCATATCTCCCCTCAACCTTCTTTTAGTTAGGCTAAACAAGCCAAGCTCCTTGAGTCTCCTTTCATAAGACAAGTTTTCCATTCCTCGGATCATCCTAGTAGCCCTTCTCTGTACCTGCTCCAGTTTGAATTCATCCTTTTTAACATGGGAGACCAGAACTGCACACAGTATTCCAGGTGAGGTCTCACCAGTGCCTTGTATAATGGTACTAAAACCTCCTTATCCCTACTGGAAATGCCTCTCCTGATGCATCCCAAAACCGCATTAGCTTTTTTCACAGCCATATCACATTGGCAGCTCATAGTCATCCTATGATCAACCAATACTCCAAGGTCCTTCTCCTCTTCCGTTACTTCTAATTGATGCGTCCCCAACTTATAACTAAAATTCTTGTTATTAATCCCTAAATGCATAACTTTACACTTCTCACTATTAAATTTCATCCTATTACTATTACTATTTATTACTGTTAAAATAATAAGCCTCATTTCCAGTCTGAATTTGTCTAGCTTCAACTTCCAGTCACTTTGTTTGCTAGATTGAAGAGCCCATTATTAAATATTTGTTCCCCATTTAGATATTTATTAAATGTAATCAAGTCACCCATTAACCCTCTCTTTGTTAGACTCAAAGAGCTCCATCTAGTTAGCTTATCTCCATAAGGCTTTTTTTTTAAATCCTTTAATAATTTTTGTGGCTCTTCTCTGAACCCTCTCCAATTTATCAATATCCTTCTTGAATTGTGGGCACCAGAACTGCACACAGTATTCCAGCAGAGATCATACCAGTGCCAAATATGGAGGTAAAATAACCTCTCTATTCCTTGTTGTACGCTGTATCAAAGCTGCAGAGAGATCCATCAGTATGAACATGGAGTTTTTACCTGTGTCCATGGCCATTGTTGAACGCAGTGGATGGCTTGTGGCCAGTGATAGTGGACAGCAGGTGATTGTATTGCTGTACTAACTCATTGGCACCTTGGCCTTGTAGTTGGGTGTCTTGTTCTTCTAGGGTGAGATGAAAACCAAGGGAGTTCGTGAGTCTTTGGGGGCAGGAGTGGGTGGACCAGCTTTGGTTGCTCACTGTCCTGGCAGGAAGGAGGGAAGGCTCTGATCTCTGCTTAGAGGAGGCAGTGATGAGACAAGAGAGTGGTATGTTGGTGACCTCTCCAATATCCAGTCCTAGGCTGAAGATAATGTCCAGCGTATGTGCGGTTGTATATGTGGATCCAGAGACTGCCTAGCAGAATCCCACATAAGCCACAAGATAAACTACAGTTGTATCAGTAGCCCTGTCTATGTGGAGGTTGAGATCACTGAGGACAAGGAATCTGGGGGATTCCAGTATTCTGCTGGTCAAGAGCTCTGCAACTTCCTCCAGTAAGTTCACAGGGTTTCCAACTGGAGGCCTGTACCCTACTAGGAGTCCTAGATTCCTCTTGTCCTTTGCCTCACAGACCATATAGAGGCACTCAAATGTTTCTGTTTCTTGACTGGAACGTCTTCTGAATCCTAGGCTGGTGGGCAACAGAACTGTTCCTGTACTTCTTCTTTGCTGTTACTGGTGCATTCTGGGGTCTGTCTTAGTTTTTGACATACGGAGAGTCCTGTGGGGACTAGCTACGCTAATGTAGGGTTGCAGGTGGCATTGAACCATGTCCCAGTGATGCCAGCAAGGCCAGGTCCTTCATCCAAAAGGAGATCTTGGATGGTGCTGGTTCTGTTGATGGGTGACCTTGCATTCAGCATCAGGAGTTTCAGGTTCTTATTTTCTTCTTCTCCATTAATTGTGTTACCAGTCAAGCAGTGGGCTTCCTTCCAGTGCATGGTTTTTGAGTTTATCCAAGTGCATGGTGTTCTCAGGGGATGTTGTGACGGTTTGAGCAATTTCCTGCAATATCCTTGAAAAACCTTATTGAACTAAGTTTAAGTATCTTTGGAGTCCATTGTATTGAATGCAAAGTTTATTTATTATTGTGGAATTGGATGTAACGTCTTTGAGGGGAAAACATGGTCAATGCAAACCTTGGGAATGAATTCCGCTTCAAATGACTGTTTTAAACAAGAAGGAACTTTTTGGATAAACAAAAGTTAAGTGTGTTTTCTTGGAAATACCTGGGGGAAGGTGAATGTAAGTTTCCACCTCTGGACCCAACCATTTGCAGCTACACCCTGAGGAGAGAACCATTGACTGCCGATTACCAGTTCCTGGAATCTGAATATCAAAGACCCAAGTTATATAAAGGACATACTGACTTATACATGTGTGTTCTTGCTCTGAGAAAAAGCTGTTATGAAATTGTAATCACAGAAGAACCCCTCTTTGGGTGTGAAGGACTGATCACTTACCAGAGCTCTAGTTGGAGTTATGGTGATTTCTGGTAAGCTTGCTAGCATGTGTGTAAATTCTTTTATTGTTTTAATATGTTTTCTCTGTCATGCTTTCACCTTAAGAATAAATGTGCTTGCTTAGAAAGAGTTGTGTGATAACTTATAATGGTGGACAGTTGTTCATAGCCTCAGAGGAGAAAGCACAGCAGAGAAAAAGGCCAGTTTATGCTGTCTGGCTTTCTGGGAACGTCACAGCATAGACAGGGAACTGTGCAGCCTGGAAAAACCCTAATCAGAAGGGAGAGAGATGCAGGTCTCCATCAAAGAGATCTGATGGCTGTGAAAGCAGGAGCCTAGCTTGGATACCCTTGCTGGATCATGGAGGGGGAATCATGGGCTAAACTGTGACAGATGTTTCCTCAACCCTGTGATAGTGAGGTTTTGAGGGTGTGGGGTAATGGGGTTTGAGATCCTTTGAAGGTGCCGGTGTTCCTGTTCTCCAGATCCTGACGGCCAGGCATGTTGTGCTGTACTGAGAACATTTGCACAATGGTATTAAATGGGTGTTTCAGATGGAGGCTAATCTTGAAGTAGTGGCATGAGTGATAGAGGGAATTTTTCCCTCCTCAATCATTTTGAAATTCTCAAAGCATTTTACAGACATTAATTCTCACAGCCACCTCTGTAAGGTTTAAAAGTATCATTATCCCCATTTTACAGATGGAGAAATTGAGGAATGGAAAGAAGAAATTACTTGACAAGGTCATCCATAGTGTTAGTGGCAAAGCTGGAATAGTACCCACAAGATCTGATCCAACTCCCAATCCCCTGCTATATTCACTGTCTAGGGGCGAAAAAGCAGCCAACAACTTTTGGCCACTCTCTGAGTTAGATTTAAAGTGGTAAAGGCTCCCATTAATCACTTTCCTGACCCAGCCAGTCCCCTGAGGATGTTTTTCCACAGTACCACAGGCAACTCTAATACTGGGATTTCCTAATTTTCAGCTGCTTGATTTGGAACCTTAATATTAATATAGTTTTTGATATGTTTTATATAACGTACACATATATAACACACACACACTTAAAATGAACTCTGACCTTTGTGGTGCCTGCATTATGACCTGCCCAGATAGTACCCATTTCTCTGGTCTATTCCAAACAACAACCCTGGGGTGTGAGCAAGTGTCATTAGTCCCATTTTACAGATGGGGAACAGAGGCACAACACTGAGTAACTTGGCCAAGGTTACATAGGAAGTTTATGACAGAACCAGAAATTGAACTCATGCCTCCTCAGTCCACTACCTTACCCATTAACCATCCATCCTGACCTCAGTCTTATTTTCACTGCTGTAGTACCCATGGACTTTGCAGCAACAGCCACTGCAGAGCCAAAAGTCCAGAGAGGGATTTAGAGCTTGAGAAATTCCACAAAAGCCCTGTTGTAGGCCAAAATCTGAGGTTGGGCAAGCTTGCTAATGGCCCACTTTTTCAGAACTAGCACCAGGACAGGGAGGTATGGCAAGTCATGACCTGATTGGCTCCCAAGCAGGGGGACCTGAAGGAAAGGTGATTCACAACCTATTTTCTGATCTCTTACTCTTCCCTAAGATCTCGCTATGTACCCTATAAACTGTAAAACCTGCTCGTCCTACTCCTTCTGAGAAATACTTTGATTTGTGAACAGCTTGAATACACAGGTTTTCTTCCAGCTGTGGAATGTGACATTTGACAGTGGTAGGAAGCTCCTCCTGGCACACAGATTAGAAAAGATGTCCCCTTCCCATGTAGCAGTGCCCCTCTGTGCAACGTATCTCTGCCCTATTTCTGGGGATCCTTCCATCTCTAGAAGATACTCTGGGAGATGTGTGTGGGCACTTGTGTCAAGGCAGAGCAGTGCAGTGCAGCGCAGTGGTTGAAGTGTCCAGTTTTCTTCAGCCTGTCATCCAGGAAAGAAATTAGAGAAGGCTTGATATTATAAGGAACTGAAAGGCCCAGAAGAGACCATAACGTGCTTACCATGGAAATTACTCAAGTGCATAAGGAGACGGGCTGTACAAGCAGGTCTATCTTAGCCAACAAGCTCATGAGGCTGAGCCGGTGTGGGGGAGCTGTGATGAAAGCTACATAGACATATAGGATCCTCAGGTGCATGTTTACCTGCTGCAGCTCCTACGGGAGGGTTTGTAGCCATGTGCTAGTTGTGCGAAGGTGACGAGGCAGGCTGTGGGTAAGAGAAAGGCTGGCTGAGGAGAGCCAAGGCTGACCTTAAAAAAAGGTGGTAGCACCAATGGGAGCGCTGTAACTCACTGATAGCAGAGCCAGGGTAAAAGCATTAAGAACAGGAGGGGAAGTGCACAAAATTGTAGCGTCCATGTGCTCTCACTGGGTCGATCCAGCTCTGTATACAACTTCCTCCTTGTCATAATAGACAAGCCTTGTCACCACAACATGGGATGCAGGCCTTGCGTGTGCTCCTCTCCCCAACTGGACATGGGGAAAAGGGTACTCCCTGTTGGCAGCAAAAAGCTCTGGAAATTCTTCCAGTGCCTTCTGAACTGATGACAGCTCCTATCCCTTTGCCCCACACACATACACCACTCCTCCCTCATTCCGATTGACAAAAGAACAAATTGTTTCAGCCTTATTATACAACCCTATGCACACCTCCCCTCCCTCAGTCCAACGGATGCATACCATTCATGATCCACCTCACTGCCCAGTGTCCATTTATATACACTCTACAAGGCTGAAAAATTGGGGATTCACGAAACCTGCAAGGCTTCCACTAAGCCAGATGCCATGGAAACCAGGGGTAGCCTCCAACCTAGATATTCTCTAGGAATTAAATCTGCTCTAAACATGAGTGGAGCATGGCTCCATCCCACAATACTCTGGGTAACCCAGTTAACTCTATCACGACCACTTTAGTACAGTTTGTGTCTCAGAAAAATGAGTAGACGCCATCCACAGTTTGTACCCTCTGGGACTGATTCTCAGCTGCCTACCTTTTACACCTCCAACACAAATTATTGGGCCCAGGGAAAGGACAGCCTGTGCCCTGTGTTATGCAGGAAGTCAGATTAGCTGATCTAATGGTCTCTTCTGGGTCTCACATGCTATGAATCTATGAGTGCATGTTACACTTGCTCAGCAATCACTTTATACTGGTGTAAATGACTGCAGCTGGGGCCTGGCAACCGGGACTCCAGGGTATAGGACAGAGTAGGAATGACAAAGCAGGAGGGAGGCCTGTCTGAAAATCTTCCACATGAGGCCTAACCAGTGTTTGCACTGGCATTCTTTTCCATTAAGATGGCTGCCAGTGGCATAAAGAATTCCAATTTGAATTAGAATCTGGGCATTTTTAAAACTACCTCTCACAGTTTGTACCCTGCAGGAGGGACTTTCCACCCTCTGAACTTTCTGAATGGTGCACCCAGCAAATAAGGGGCAGCTGCCTTTCAATAGTTGCCTTGTTTCAATTGGCTGACAGGCTTTTTACAATAAGACTTCTATTACTTGGTTAATGAATTCAGGCTCAATGAGAGACCATCCCTGACTAGGCGGCTGTAAAAACAGCTCTAGATGACCGGAGTGCAGTGGCAAGCCCAGCTCTTTAATTACCCAATCAGCCCACACATGGAAAAACACAAGGCTTCTCCATTGTTGCCCAGTGCAGTGCAGATCTCTGGACAGCAGAGGGCACTGGTGTAATTCTCTTACTAGCCGTGGCATGAGTCTGCATAACAACGCAACTGAGCTCTGCTAACGCTGGGAGGTTTGATCTAGGTAGGGCCTAGGATCCAATGCCCTAAGCAACCCAAATGACGAGTCCAACAAGCAGACATAGCCCAATGAAGGTGCTCCTTGCTGCCAAAGTTGATGGACAGACTCTAAAATGAACCTTATCAGCGAGCAGAAGTGGGCACCGGAATGCACGCTGGGTCTGATTCTCCTCTCACACTGGGGTAAATCAGGAGTAACTGCACTGAAGTCAGTAGAGCTGCAGTGTTGTGACACTTGTGTGAGCGGGAAATCAAGATAAGGAGTGTGTGTTCCCACAGCCAAGCCTGGAACAGGAAGCCCTGTAGCATTATAATAAACTCCTCCTCCTCTAAGGGCTGGATGGAAACTACCTGTGAAACTACCTGTATTTCTTAGGACAGGAAATAATTTCTGGATTATGCTGCCTAGAATCCTTAAAGAGGTAAGTGGCTGATCTATGCTTGGAGGGTGACCAACAAGGCGCAGAAGATTGTTAGTAGTGAAGATTAAGGTCTCCCTGTTTCTCCTATGGAAAAATAGCCCAGATGTACACATAGTATGACAATAACCCTCAGCTGGTTGACCTTGAAACTGCCTCTTTCCCTAGTCAAGGAAAAAGCAATTACAGAAACCCAGTCATCCTCTGCAGCAGTGACTCTATCAGGGCAGGCCCTAGATTGCATTAGCAAGCTAGGAAAATGTGTGATTGACTGTCTTCACCTAATTGGTCCCGGCTCATTTCTTCTCTTCAGCCCAGGCAGCTCAGCCACTTATGGCATCATTTCCTCCTCACAAGTACTGTCTTTGTCTCCACTGGTCAGAGTGTGGTGGGTGACTTTAGGTTCCAGACTTCTTGGCTCTGGCTACAGCAGCGATTTACAGGAAATGACCCAAAGGCTTCTGATAGGCATTGGGGACCCACAATTGCATGGAAACAGAAACCTGAATGAGCAAGCGGTTCAGGATTGGTGACTGACCACAGCAGAAATCCCCTAAGCAATTGTCTACTGATCTTCCCCATGTCTCACTCTTTCAAGGTTCCTGTAGGCTTCCCTGGATTGTTGGGCACATAGGGACCAGAAATGTAGAGATCCCATGGAACAACCATCTGTCTTATCAGTGCTTCTTCCTGACACCAGGACCTGATTACAGCACCAGTCCTTTTGGCTAGTGAAGGAAACAAGTATTTTTTTCTCATTAGCAATGAGTAATATAGTGCACTAGCAGTTCCTCCCATGACTGCTTTGTCCCCTCTAGGATTTAGTAGACCCTGTGTGGTGACACTGGTCAGCACAGGTTGTGTTAGTCATTCAAGGAGCTACAGAGCCAGACAGAACCACAGAGTCTATCTGTGTCCAGCAGCTTTGGTAACAAGTCTCCTTTCAATTCATTACAACTTTGTCCTGTGTCTTCCACAAGGGACACTGCAGGCAAGACTATATAACAGATCCATGTAGTGTAAGTCCCTGAATATACCGACAGGTGCATTTTATACAGGCTGCAGGTCTCCACTGCATGACAGCCAGGCTGGGTGAATGTCACACAGAATTTCCATGTGGTAGCCCATCAATCTGTCACTCCCCAGCTAGGCTGGCTCCTTTGCCCATTTTTTACAAGCACAAGTGTGGAAGGGAGATTTGGTAGAGAAAAGGGTGGTAGGGTTGTCTTCTCCGTCAGGATTGGCTATTACTTTCCCTTTAGTCCCTATGGTAGAAATCAGTGATTCCAGACATCTTTCTCACAGTCATTTGGCTGCAGACCTGAAGAAGGTTTCTAGCTCGAGACGCAAAGAAATGTTTTCTTTCACATTGTGTATCTGTTGAGTGCCATGACAAGTGGGGAGCTGAAGCCTCTTGAGACTGAAGTCTGCTGTTTATCCAAAGAACAGCTGCTGTACTGGCAGCAGCGAGGGGTTGTCAACTTTCTACTCGCACAACACCAAAGACCCTTGCCACACCCCTCCTCCAAGGCCCTGCCCCCCACTCACTCCATCCCCTCCCCCACCTCTGTTGCTCGCTCTCCCTACCCTCACTCATTCATTTTCACTGGGCTGGCTCAGGGAGTTGGAGTGCAGGATGGGGTGATGGCTCCAGTTGGGAGTGTGAGCTCTGGTCTGGCGTTGGGGCTGAGGGATTTGGAGCTCTGGGCTGGGGCAGAGGGTTGGGGTGCAGGAGGTGAGGGCTCCAGCTGGGGGTATGGTGGGTGAGGGCTGGGGAAGAGGGGTTTGGGGTGTAGGAGGATGCTCCAGGCTTAGATCAAGGGGTTCAGAGGGCAGGAGAGGGATCAGGGATGGGGCAGAGGGTTGGGGCATGGGTGGGGGTCAGGGGTACAGACTATGGGCAGGGCTTACCTCAAGCAGCTCCTGGAAGTGGCAAAATGTTCCCCCTCCAGCCCCTATGTGGAGGTGCAGCCAGGCGGCTCTGCTCACTGCCCCATTCGTAGGCGCCGTCCCCGCAGCTCCCAATAGCCGAGATTTCCAGTCAATGGGAGCTGCAGAGCCAGCACCTGGCTGCCCCTATGTGTAGGAGCTGGAGGGGGGAAGATGCCGCTGCTTCCAGGAGCTGCGCGGAGCTACAGCAGGTAGGGAAACTGCCTTAGCCTCGCTGTGCTGCCGACCGGACTTTTAATGGTGCTTTAGCAGTGCTGTCTGGAGCCACCAGAATCCCTTTTCGACCGGGTATTTCGGTCAAAAACTGGACACCTGGCAACCCTACAGCAGTAATATGTGTTTCCTTATGCTGCCATTGGGCCTCACCCCTGCCCTAGAAGAGCGCCCTCTATGGGCAAGAGTGGGGTTCAATCTGCATGGCCCATGCACTCTGGCTGCCCTGCTCAGACTGCCCACAAAGGGTGACAGTGGTGGTGGGTTTTGTGACGTGGGCCCCAGTCCACTGAGAACTAGATAGAGACCCCCCCACACACACTCATTTCACAAAACCACTGATATTTTAAGTTTGAGAGATTTGGAGCCACCCCTTCTCATCTGCCATCCCTAGTTGAACTCTGATCACTCTCTAGCCCTCACCATCCAATGGTCCATTGGCCAGAATGTGAAGAGAAGGTGGAGCTGATAGCTGCAGCTACCACAAAGGATCATCAATTAATTTAAATACGTGTATTAAAAACTGCTTAAGCGATTTAAGGGTCCTTCGTTCACCCAAAATTCGGATTGTACTCCAGGTCCTGCAAATGCCATGCATGCAGAACTTCTATTACGATTGATGGGCATTCCACCTAGGGAGGCCACAGGTCTCAGTGGGCAGGGCACTGGACTGAGCATCCGGAGAGCTGGATTGTAGTCATGGCTCTGTCATTGAATTACTGTTTGGCAGCGAACAAGTCATTTCACCTCTCTGTGCCTCAGTGTCTCCAGTTCTGAAGTCGGGATAATGATCCTTACCCCTTCCCATAAGTGCTTTGAGAGCTACAGCTGCAAAGTGCTACGTATCTGGTAACCATTTTTATTTTGATATTGCCGTTTGAGCTTGCAGTGTGCAAATGATGTAGGATGGGCCCTAATATCCCAAAGCATCAACGGAATATACATGCAGACAAAGGGCCAGCCCCCTCAATTGGTTTACATCAGAGTAGCTCCGCTGAAGCCAGCTGAGAACCTGGCCCATAGAATTTACAAATAAATACCTTTTAAAATAGTTGAACATCAGTTGCCTCCTTACTTACCTACTTGAACTGAATTCAGAGTTCAGTTTTTAAACTCTGCTACAGTCTGGCTCCTAAAACAGTGCAAGGAACTCAAGGAACTCCATAGTCCACCATAGGTGTTAATAAGAGCATCCTATGTTGCAATGCAAGTCTAAATTCAGGTCTTGGCAGGTTAAAGAGCTTCTCGTTGACCAGAAAGACCACATATTATGGTATTTCACTAAATATCAGAACTTGGATGGAGCTCTCCAGAGAACAACTAAGTGCTGCAGCTGATTCAGTTAGGGACACTGTTCTCTGTGAGTTGGTACTTAACCAAGGTGCCCCCATCATGTTAAGGCACACCATGTCTGCTGCAGGAGCCATCTTTCAATGAGCTGTACAACCAGTGGTTTCTAAAGGTTCTATGGCACTTTTCTCAGCAAGGGGGTCAACACTGGCAAAATTCCAATTTGGTTGCTTCCTTAAATTCCTCTGCGTTTTAAATTGGATCTTATATTCTTTACTTCTTTTCCCAAAAGGTTGTATAGCGAGGCTAGTTACTACTGAACAACTACTATGTGCTGCCCCAGACATGGCTTTATTTCAACGGGGGAATGTTTGTAAATAGTTTTGAGAGCGTTGTGTGAAAGAAGTATGATATATTATTAATAATTAATAGTAAGTAATGTGTTGTCATTATGAATAATCATGACTATTGGGATCAGGGCCACAGTGAGTGGCCAAACATGACCCATGACTGCAATACTTATAAAAGAAATGTTACCATAATGGTTCAAAAGGATTTAGCAATAAGTGTTACTACAGTGTTGTGGGCCATAAAATGTTGTAGTGGGGTTTATAAAAGTTGAGAGAATGAGAACTGATTTCAAATGAAGGAAAATCATTTCTATTACAGTGTGTCAACAGCTCATGGATTCCATGTTGATCATCTCCCCATGTTGCACTGCACTCCCTGGCATCTCTGTGGAGCAGTGGTAGATTCCAATTGAAACAGAGGGACCCAAGTGAAGCCAAATGGGAGAGGATCCAATGGAAAAGGATGGGAATGGGGGGTATCCTTGAAACTATTCAATCTATCAGTTTCCATGGTGACATCTAAATTGTTTCTCTGTGCAGCTGCTGCTCCAATTCATGTTGGGATTTAATCACATGTACCCAAAAAACCCACACAGATGTTCCAAAACACAGAAAAACTGCAGTGCATGCAACCTCCTCCGCAAAACACATCTCTGAAAACACCCCCCCCCACAACAAAACAGATCCCAAACACACATAGAGTGTTGTTATCATAGGGTCAGCTTACTCCCCGTTGGACCTTCATTCTTCATCTGATAGCCCACATGGCCAACACCAAGCCAAATAGAACACGCATCAGAAAATAGCCAGGTGTCAGAAGGGCTTTGAAAGAGCTAAAATTGGCCTCTTATCTCCTCCAAAAGAAAGGGAAGGCAGAAAGCCAGTGTCTTCCAAAGTGGGCTAACTTATATCATGCCACACATTAGAATTCATGAAGTCAACATTTAGATGGGGGAAGAAACATACAAATCTTTCACTAGAGGGTGTAGGAGAATCAAGCCCATAGACTCCCTTAGACTCACATGAACTTACAAAAGGGGAACATACTGTGGTAGGATGGCTAAGTGTACCATGGGCCTGATTCTCCATTGGCTTGCCTCTAGTGTCATTATTTACACTAGTGCAAAGGAGGAATGTCACCCCTCTGATATAGTGGCATTGTGCATGCACTTTGTTCAGTTGTAAATATCTAAACAAGGCAGGAGTCCAGAATCAGATCCTAAGACCTTGTACCGAGATATATGGCTCTTCTGTCAAGTCATCGTATAGAAACAAGGTGGTTGAGGTAATATCTTTTATTGGATCAGCTTCTGTTGATAGAAGAGAACAACTTACAAGTTACACAGAGGCCTTCTTCGGGGCTTCAACAGAAGTTGGTGTAATAAAAGATATTACCTCAACTATCTTGTTTCTGTAGTATCTTGGGATCAACATGGCTACAACAACGCTGGGGTCAGCAATGTTGAGAACTCTAGTATCGACAGGTCCTGGCTGCTCACACCTTTTTCAGCACTGTGTCTGTAAGGCCTTCTGTGGCTATACAGCGTTGCACGAGATAGCACATATATTTCAAATGCAAAAGGGACTTCTTATCTCTCCAGCAAGTATTATAGCTCCACCCGAGTCAGGATCACATCCAGTCATCCTCACTAACATCCCCGCACCTCCATCTCTTGCTCTTCATGCCTGTTGCTCTCCTTCATGATGAAAGGGAGACATTTACTGTTGGCTAAAAGGTTGGATGGAAGCTGGGTGGTACCATGACCAGTAGTTAAGTGTGATCACTGATGACTATTTTATATGAACGCTTTGAGTCATATTGTTGCCAGGGTTAAAAAAAACAGCCTTTTCCTTTAGCTCTTTATCCCAGTCCAGCCGTCCATAGCTCTCTGCCTTTTCATGCAGCCCTACAGGTGACAGCTGTACAATATGGGCTACTGAATGCTAGGAACTCAGCTGAGATCCTCAAACCCATCCAAGTGTCCCATGGATTGGATGAAGTGTCTAAGGACACAGGAAGAAAAGGCTAAAGCCAAGACCCCTTGTACTGTGAAGTGCATTAGATCTATATTATGTGGCAAGGCCCCTCAGAATTATACAGCAAGGCCCATGGAATTAGATAGAAAGTCCCAGCGTGGTGGAGAGACCACCTTCACCAGCAGCCTGTTGCCACAAACCAGCCAAGCCTTCAGAGAACAGCCTAGCACAGCCTACAATCACCCTCCACCATCCAACTTATTCTCACAAGTTAACTTGAAGCTCCTGTTCTTCCATGAGAGATGCGGAGCAGCAGCCCAAGGAAGGTTTCTTCTCAGAGTTGACCCTGGTGCAAGGGCTCGTCCGCAGAAGGAGGCTGTGGCTGAAGAGTTGATAAAACTGAACTGGGTGGGTGGAGCTTGTTGGAAGAAGTGCCTGCCCTGCAGAAGTTCTAAAATCCAGAGAAGGAGAGAGAGACCCTGTTCTTGTGGAGTTTTGGAATTCCAGAGGGCAGGAATGTCCCTAGCTGTAGAGGTCCTATGGAGTACAGCATTGAGGCCAGCCTACTTTTGCTTCACTTTGGCAAAGCTCCTAAGGAATGCAGGAAGGAACTACTTTGCTGAGCATCTTGGGAGCACCAGAGCCAAATAAGTGCTTGTCCTGCAGAGCTTTAATTCTCCACAAGAGCAGGCACTGTGCCCCAGCAGGATTCAGCATTGCAATCGACTGCTCCGAAAGCATCCTGTTCCGGTCTACATTTTTTGGCCTCTTTAGCCACTGGCCCACTCTATAGCCAATCATATGGCTCAATACAAGATTTATGCAGCATTTTTACAAAAGGGAGAAGGATCAAGTCAGGAATGGGACCTGGACATCACTATAGAGAGCTCAATAAAGACCTCAGCACAATGAGTAGCTGCAGTCAACAAAGCAAACAAGATGTTACGATGCACATGGAATAGGATGGAAAGCAATATAGAAGATATGAAAATGCCATTACATAAATCTGTGATGCAGCCTCCTCTGGAACACTATGTGCAGTGCTGATCACCCCCTCTCAAAAAGGCTGGACTGGAGAGTGCTTAGTGAAGAATTACCAGAATGATCAAGAACCCGAAAAAGCTCTGATATGAAAAGACTGGGACTGTTTCTCTTAGAAAGGAAATGAATAAGAGGGAACATGATAAAAATGAGATGGTAGATTGGAGCTTCTGTTATCCCTGTCTTATAATACAAGAACAAGGAGGCATTCAATGTAATTAAAGTATGGCAAATTTCACACAATGTGTGATTAAACTGTGGAACTCACTACCACAGGAAGGTGTTGAGGCCAAGAATTTAGCAAGATTCAGAAAAGGATTTATAGTTATATGGCTATCAAGAATATCCCGAGTTATCATAATAGCAGCAGTGTTCAAAGCGATATTAAACCTCCTGCTTCACAGTTTAAACCAATGTCTAGCTATCAGAGATCAGGATGAGCCCTAATATAGGGGGCAGACTTACCCACATCTTCCTGCTGTGGGGTTCTTACACCTTCCTTTGAAGCATTTGGTACTAGCCACTGTTAAAGGCTGGCTACTGGACATGATGGATTTTGGCTGTAATGCAGGCTGGCAATTCCTATGTTCCTATGCAGCCATTTGCATGGCCACATGATTTCAGAGTGCATAGGTCCACCTTAGCCGAGTCCGTGGAGCTGCTGCATGGATTGGAAGGGATCACTGTAGTGCCACTAATTTTTCTTGGCTCTAATTACAGCAATTATAAAGCACTCAAGGACTGTTCAGATAATCTGATCACACTGAGTGGGTGGAATTTACCTAAGCCTATCATTTTATGGAGGAATTAGGGCTTTCCCCTTAAAGAAATTGCAGCACAAAGTGCAGAGCTGTCTAACCCTGATGGCTGTCTTGGATTTGTTCCTTTGAGTAATAAATCCCAACTGATACTTGATATGCTTAGTGTTCAGCTGCAACGTTCAGCCTAGCAGCTCATGGTATACAGAGAATCCATGACTCCAGTGCCCTGCATGGCCATGACTGTACAGCTCGCAGCAGCTAGCTACACTTCACAGTGATCACTCTGTCTGTCTAGCATTGATTTTATATTGCCAACCATCCCCTTAGTATATGAGTGCCTTCCATTTAAAATCAATAGCAATAGTGAAGTACGTAGTGGACTTTGTGGAATCTCTGGCATTTTTCCCTTTTCGGGGTCAATACTTTGCATGGGCTAGGGGTTTTTGTTTTGTTTTTGTTTGGTAGGAATAAAAGGGGGTTGCTTGAATTGTGAGCATCACAGTGGAAAGGTTTTCTCAACTGTAGCTAGGCTCTTGATTCACCTGATCTCATTGGGAAGATTGTTCCATAGCCAGATCCCATATAGTTATTACTAAACACAGTTGTTACCATGAATATAAGCAGGGCTTGAACTCAGGTCTTTCTGCTCCAAACATATAACTCCAACATACATTGCTTAAGGAGAACCTCATTCAGTGATAGTTTTAGGGCACACACTGGAGCAGGTAGGATGCTCCATCCTGTAAAGGAGAAGTGGGGGCCACATAGGGCTCATGTACTCTGAAAAATTGTGGTATGCTGCATATTAGCTCCTAGTACACCAAGCGTCTATCCACAATCTGCTACAAACCTTCTGAAGATGTGGTGTCTGATGGTCCCTTGTTCTGCAGCTTGTGTAGTCATTTGCACCAGTGCAAAACGCGTTCATAAGCATTTTACACCCATTTTGCACTGATGCAAAGGACTACAGTGCCCAGGCCAAGCCGGGGAAGCTAATGTTCCAACCAGCAAACCAAATCTGGTGATGAATCCTGGTCACATGCCATCTGAGGCACATTGCACATACGCTAAGAACAAGATTACAGTGCAACAGAAAATCAGGCTCAGGCTTTATAGTGCTGAGGCATGCTATGAGCAACGCTAATATTTGTTCTTAGCTCATAACGCTAGAGCACTATGGTAGACAAGAAGTGCTGGCAAACTAGCTTGCAGGTTACAATTACACCATTGTTTCCTGGGGGGAAATGTGCTTGCATCACTTTCCAATGGTGCTTTGTGTAGATGCAGAGGTAAGTGCAATCGAAATAAGTATGCTAGTAAAGGTGCTCTGTATCGTGCCAGTAATGCATAGACCAATGCTAACATTTCAGTTACACACTCTAATCCTCCAGTGTAGATCAGACCATACACACTAGCAAGTACATTACAATAGACAGTGCTTCCCATAGGCAAATCTTTGTATAGGCAATGCTCCCCAGGTTGTCCCTGGGTCAGTATTCTGATACAACTCAAAACAAAGCTTTTACATCTTGAAAAGGGCCTCTGGAGACTTGCATTCTCTAAGGATGTGAGTGGAAGTGGTGACTGCCAGAATGTATGTATCCTGGGGTGTAGAGCCCTCTGGGAACTGCAGACCTGCCAGACTTGTAAAGTGATTGTAGGCTGACTGATTATTCCATTGCAGCAGGGAGACTGCTCCATTTTAAGGCTATTTCACCAAGCAGGAGAGCATTCTTCATTTCTGTACAAAGGAAGATCAATTTAGGTACATTTACTAGTTGAGATTTCTGTGCTTCACTGTATTCTTACCTGATGTTCTAAGAGTGCTTTTGATGTGAGGGTGAGCCAAATTCAGAGGTGAGTTTAAGACAATCTAGGAAAGACAAAAGGGAGTCTAAACTGGTGTGACTCATACCTTCTCCCGCACCCTACCATGTGAATGTTACACCAGCTATCGTAGACTCCCTCGGACCAACCAGACTGGAGTCTGATTTCTCTTTACACCTATCTAAATCTGGAGTAAATCCACTGACTTCAATGGAGACACTCCAGATTTAAACCAATGCAACTGAGAGTAGCATATGGCTCACTTACTTAGTCCATGTCCACACTACAAACTTTGGGTTGACATGCATTACGTTGGTATGCAGACGCCACAGATTTTATGTCACCCGGATATAAGATACTTGGCTGCTTGTGTCAGTGATGTGTGTACCTCACCAGAAGGGCGTGTGTTGATGCAAAGTGTGGTAGCTGATGGGTAGGTATCCCAGAACGCTATGCACTGCTATCCAGCATAATACATTTTGGGACATTTTTGCAATGTTTTGTGGGATAGTAATAACTTGCCCAGAGATCTCTGGGAGATAGAGGTCAAATTCTCAGCATGCAATTTTCTCCATCCCTTAGTTTTTAAGCTTTTTTAAAACACTCCCACAATCCCATGTAGCACTTTTCGATCTCTGCCATCTCTGAGAAATCATGGTGCCCACAGAGCTCTGCACTATTCTCCTAAATGTTGCAAATACACAAGGCATGAGTCTGCTGTATTTGCAGATCCTCAGGAAGTAATGCAACAACCAGGGACATGAGGATTTCTTCAAGGACCGTTTGCAGCGGGACATAGCAAAAATCCATTCAAGGTTGGTGGTGGTGTTCACAGAGCAGCTGCAGCTGGTGGACAACTGCTTCTGGGCTTGAGAAATGAGCATTCACTGGTGGGATAGCATCATAATGCAGGTTTGGGATGACGAGCATTGGCTGCCGAACTTTCAGATGCGAAAAGCCACATTCCTGGATCTATGTGCCAAGCATGGCCTACCCTACAGCTCAGGGACACCAGAATGAGAGCTGCATTGACAGTGGTGAAGCAAGTGTCAATCGCACTCTGGAAGCTTGCAATGCCAGATTGTTACTAGTCAGTGGGAAATAATTTTGGCATTGAAAAATCCACAGTGGGTGCCACTGTCATGCAAATGCATGGGGCCCATTAATTGTCTCCTGCTATGCAGGACTGTGACTCTCCGCAATGTGCAGGAAATAGTGGATGGATTTGCAGCAATAGAGTTCTCCAACTGCGGTGGGGCAATAGATGCATCTCTCTATTTTGGCACCAGAGCACCTTGCTACAAAGTACATCGACAGAAAGGGCTACTTCTATGGTTATGTGAGTACTGGTGGATCACTGGGGACACTTGCTCGGGCAGGGAAGGTGCACGATGCTTGCATCTTTAAGAACACAGGACTGTTCAGAAAGCTGCAATTAGGGACATTCTTTTCCAACTGGCAGATTACCTTTGGTGATACTGAAATTCCAGTAGTGATTCTTGGGGAGCCAGCCTACCCACTTGCTCCACAGCTCAAGAAGCTGTCCACTGGCCACCTCCACAGCACCAAAAAAAGATCTGTGAGTCAAAGGGCAAAAAGCTGCCACCAGTGTGGAGGTGGAGTGACTGCCTGCTGACTTTGAACAGCCAGACCCAAGGGCTATTACAAGAGCCCAACTTGGAGCTATGTGGTTGTGGAAGGCTTTGAAAGAGCACTTTAACTATTAGCCACAGTAGTATTCTCTGCCAGAGTGTTCTCTAGGCGTGGAGCTTTGTGTGCTGCTAAGAATTGTGTAGTGCTTACTATATATTAATAAATGTGACAGGGTGTTTTCCTTAAGCCATGAATTCTGTGGTGCTTGGGGTGCATTTACAAGTGCTGTTTGCTTTGAGTGCCACCATGAATTCTGCAATGTGTGTTGTGAGTTAATAAAGATAATTTGGTTGTCCCAAAATTGAACTTTATTGAGTGGAAAAAAACAGTGCAGAAAATCTGTGGGCAAAGAAACCACAGGCAATGTTATACAAATTTTCAACATAACTTAATGGGGTGAAACATTAGAAATGTAAAGGAAATAAATGTTTATATCCAGTGAGTAAATAAATGTAGTCCATTGTAGCTACGCATACACCAATCGTGGTGCTCACAGGTCAATGTGTGTGAAGCTGTGGGTTTCCTTGCTGTATCCTGGAGTGGAGTGGAGTAGGGATAATGATGTGGCCCATGATGCCCCGTGGTATGTTGGGCAGTTAGGGAGCAGCGATAGTGGAGTTCTCCAAGGACTGCAAAAGTGGAGAGTCCAGGATTTTGGGAGCTGTAGGTCAGTCAGATCTGCAGCATTTGGGTTTGCTGCCTGAAAAGACTCATTATGTCCTGGTGCATTTTCCGCTCTTACACCTCCTGAGACTCCTGGACCTTTTTCCTTTCCTCTCTGTCTTTCTCCAGACTGTCAGTCATATTGACCTTCCAGGCTCATGGGCTGATGCAGCACAGCTTGCAGGAACTTGCTGAACGTGTTCTCCTTACTCCTCTTCTTTTTCCTGCTCATCATGGCCAGGCATTCGGCAGGTGTGGCGGAGGCCTCCCTCAGGGCTGCCATGCCAGAAGCTGCTGATAAAAACAGACAGATGTACCATTGGATTTACAGCCACATTGGAAAGGGAAAGATAAATTTCAAAACATCCTTCCCTGATTCCCACAAACACTTTTAATGAGAAATACTTATTGACACTTCAGCTTTGGAGCTCCTCTGCACAGCACGGCTCTCCAGCCCCAGCCATAGTGAGTATGGCCCACCAGGGGCGATAGGCGTGGGCAAGGATTTTCTGTTGCATGAAGCTATAACATTTCAATCCCTATTCCATGGGTATGAGTATAAGACAATGGCACTGGATATTGGCACCATTTTCCACAGCTGGTATCTTACTCCTGATGGTCACAAAGGCACAGAGAGCACAGTTGCTGCTGGCATCCCTAAGCCGCCTGGATCTGTATGCTGCTAGCCTGTGTACTGCAGTGGTGCCAGCTGAACTCATTGCGGAGTGGCGTGGGAAAGTGTTCTACCATGGAGGAAGAAATAAGGCCACCATCCCTAGAAAACTTCAGGAGAGGATTGCAAAGTACCTCCATGTAAGTTTCATGGCGGCCTCTCAGGAGGATATAAGAGACATGCCTATATACCTAAACAAAGAGCTCCGCATGAACACACTCACCTCGCCACCTACTCCAATAGGGGTATGAAAAGCAGATGCCAACTCTACCTCTGTTTATTGTACCACTACCTCTTCTCATACAAGTAAAACAATTAAAAGTAGATACCTGTGTCTTAGTAACTTGGGGATGGGCCGGGCGCCCTCTTTAAATGTCAACATTTTAAGGAAAAATGCATGCACACACTTACCTGAGTTCCCGTCCCCTTCATCAGGCTCACCCACACTTGCTTGGCGGGACTGGCTACAGTGTGGCAGAATTTCAAACGGCTCTTGGTTCCCAGCATGGCTGGAGTTCCCAGCCACATCTCCCTCCTCCTCTTCCTCACTCTTCACAGCAGCGGTCACTGTCTTGGGCTTCTCCAAGGTTCCACAGTGTTCTGCTGGCTGCCTGTGGAGTCTCTGCCAAGTACGGCATGCAGTTCATTGTAGAAGCAACAGGTCTGCAGTGCGGCACGAGATCTATTGCATTCCTTGGCCTTGTGGTATCCCTGGCAAAATTCCTTCTGCTGATCCCTGTTGTACCCCTTTCCCTGTATCCCCCTGCATTGTGCTCATAGATGTCCACATTTCTATGGGTGGTCCATAGTTGTGCTTTACAGCCTCTTCTCCCAACAGGCCCAGGAGATCCAGAACTCCCAGTGTAGTCCAGGCAAGAGCGCATCCAATATCTCTCAGTATGCATGGAGCTGCCATGGTTCGTTGGGCACCTGTTGCAGTCAACAGAGGTGAGCCAGTTGGTGTGCTTACGAGGTAGGCAGTCAGGAAAAGGCACTTCAAAAATATGCAGGGGGCTTTAAGGGATGAGGGTAGTGGGTGGCTACTGGTCTCTATGACCCTTGGACAGCAGAGTTTAAAATTGTGACCAAAGCGATCACTGTCTCAAGAAATTGGGCATTATGGAGGACTGTTAGGGTCGACACGGGTGTCTACACTTGCACTGCATTGACCTCAGTAGATTGACAATGGTTCCATGCGGTTTGAGGAAGCGGTTTTACTGCGTCGTTGTAACAGGCACTCACGTCACCGGGAGACAAGTCTGAGTGCAGACACATGCACATATAGGTGAATGCAAGGCAACTTATGTTGACCTAACTTTGTAGTGTAGACTAGGCCTTAGACATGCATCTCCTTACCAATATGTAATGTACATACTCCTTACACTTCCCTCCTGACTTTGTCCCACTGAGTAGGACAGAGTTTAATGGGCCAGAAGCCAGGAATGTGGCAAGAAAAGCAACAAACAGGAGAGTGTGAGAAAGTGTAAATTTAAGTAGGCCACCTCCTATCTTAACTTACATCTTCTCCCAGCTCCTCAGCTTGTAAGTGACATCAACATATACCTACTCAAAGGGAAGTGGGTGTGAGGGGGTCTAGGAGAGCATCTAGGATTCTAACTTAGGTCAGCCTCTGAATTTGGCCCTGTGTCTCATTCATGCTTTATCCTGGGTAGAACCCCACATCTTTGCTTCATGGTCCAGCAGCCCTAATCAGAATGATTTAGAAGGTGCTTTATAATAAAAATTCAGCCCTGAGGCACCAAGTAAATTAATACTGGACACAGGATTGCTTGGTTAAAGTCAGTTTCCAAAGCAGTTACCTAAAAGACAAGATTAATAGAGTACCTAGGGTTGAACTGTTGGGGGATGATGAGTGTGTTAGTGGAGTAAATACTGTTCTGGAGGAGCTGTCCCACTTCCTGTCCACTGCAGAAATGTTTAATTTTAAGCACTACAGGTAATGCAATTTGGTTAATTGATTAACTCATTCATTCTGTCTCTCCTTTTCTTTCTTTCACTCAGATGCAGAGGCAAACGATCTCCCATGGATGTAGGTCAAATGCCCCTCGTCCACTGCTAGTGGTACAGGATCATACCCGTAGATGAGGTGACAAGTGTAGCAAAATTCTACCCAAATGAATAATACCACACAAATGTAGAATGTCCTGCACTTACGCTTCATAGTAGTAGCAGCCAAGCGTGCCAAGGCAATGAGCCAACCAATGATGCTGGCTAGTAGCCAGTTTGATTTATTTATTTTTGGCAGCCTCACACTGCATAGTTCTGTGCTAGTCTTCGACCACAGAAATGATAAAAGGCGAACTTTGAAAGCCAAGAGAATGACTTCAGGGAGAAATAGCCTGATAGAGCTTAAAGAGGAGATTTTGAGAAAAGCTGGAGAGATCGGTGCCTGGACTGGCAGAGTGCTGGAGTGATAGATGTTTAGCAGTCCTCGCTCTTCCATGGGTGACCAAGCCACCACAGCACAGCTGGGAGTTGACAGGATAATGCATAACTAAATGATGACTGGAGGGACATGGTCTCTGTCTATGAGTCTAGGAAGGGAGTAAACGCCAAGGAAGGAAGAAGCATTGTTTAGAGGGACACCGGGGAGTGATAGGATGCAATTAGGAAAAGAAAAATGTAGGCTGTATATCAGGGAACATTTCCTAGCCATGAGATCTAGGAAACGCTGGAAGCTCCCTTGTGGTAGCCCTATTATAGTGAAAGCCCTTCACAGCTAGACTAGGCAAAATACCGTGGAACGTATTTAGACTTGGAAGGATTAGAAAACGTCGATTTCACCTTATGCACACAAACAGATGAAAAAATATTTCCATCAATAATCATAAAATATGACAGACAGGCAGAATAAGATAAATGCCGCTTGAAAACTTAAAGTTCGATTTAAGGCTCTTTGCTTTGTATATTTTGGCATGTGATGTTGACAATTAGTGTTGTAATGGTTATAAAGCCTTAACGTTTTGAATCTCAGTATCTACCACCATTAAATAATTATCTGACTCCCCGCCCCCCCCACACACACATAATTTCCCACAACTGTGAACATTTAAATAATAAAAATTGAAAAAGGCTTACAAATAAACATGGATATTGGCCGTCAAAATTATAAAAAAATAAAAATCAAATTCTGCCATGCCTAAACACATATTGCAGGGAACAATCCCTCCTCAGGGAAATGGATAAAAAGACATAGTGTATCTTTTTTCCCACTCTCTAACTTTTGTGATCCTAGGACACACCAGTTGTGTGAGTTTGTGATTGGCAAAGCTGATCAAATAGTGGGAAAGGAGATTTTGTTGCCAGTATTCGTTAGCATTCCAGTGGGAATTTTGATTTGTCCATGGTCACAAACCTTCTGCATTTGCTTTCTGAAAATACTCGAGAGCTAGCAAGAATATCAAATGAATATGAATAAAAAGCAAATGCTGTGCTTGAATATTCAAATATTCACTGAAAGCTAATTTTAAAAAGTGTATATTCAATGGTGAAATTTACAACTCACTCTGTGCTGGCAAGCTAAGCTATTTACTTATGTTAGACCGTGAACTGCAAATTGTATATTCAGTTGTAATGATCACAGTTCCATTGATCTGCAGGCCAAGAAACATTTACTGAAGAAATTTGCAAATAATTTAGAATACCGATTAGATAAGAGGTGGGCAAACTTTTTAGTTTGAGGGCCACATCGGGGTTCTGAAACTGTATGGAGGGCTGGGTAGGGAAGGCTGTGCCTCCTCAAACAGCCTGGCCCCTGCCCCCTACCACTTCCCGCCCCCTGACTACCCCCCTCAGAACCTCTGACCCATCTAACCCCCACAGCCTGCTCCTGGTCCCCTGACCACCCCCTCCTGGGACCCCACCCCCTATCCAACCCCCCACTGCTTCCTGTCCCCTGATTGCCCCGACCTCTATTCACACCCCCTCCCCCTGACCGGTCCCCAGGACTCCCACTCCCATGCAACTGCCCCCTGCTTCCTGTCCTCTGACTGCCCCCCTGGAATTCCCTGCCCCTTATCCAACTGCCCTGCTTTCCACCCCCTTACCATGCTGCTCAGAGCACTAGGACTGGCAGCCGCGCTGCCCGGCCAGAGCCAGCCACGCAGCTGCGCACTAGAGCACCGGGGCAGGCCGGCGGCTCTTGCAGCCACTCTGCCTGGCAGGAGCTCACAGCCCCACCATCCAGAGCGCAGGTGGCATGTGCGAGGAGGGGGGACAGCAGGAGAGGGGGCGGGTACTAGCTTCCCCAGCTGGGAGCTCAAGAGCCGGGCAGGATGGTCTGGCCCGCGGGCTGTAGTTTGCCCACCTCTGGATTAGATGCAAGAATATTGTAAACAGTTCACTGACAACTGGCGAACAAAATAGGTGAAAATAATCAAATCACTATCTGCTGTAATAAATTACTTACTTCTGGCCATTACAGTGGAGCTGGTGCATGTATGTCCTCACTATTAAAGGGGATGATAACATCCAAATGAAAGGGATGTTACACCTGTGCCAAGTGGGTGCATAGTGGGTATAAAATTTTACCAAATCAATATTGTCTGGTTGCTCACACCAGTGATGGCACACCCACTTTGCACAGGTGTAAATGTTGACACAAAGTGCAAAACAGTGGAGAACCAGGCCCTAAAAGACTCCAAGTTGAGGATATAAATTCAGGGGGTTGTCTCTGGGCAGGCCCAAGGTAAATGAGATTAAAAAAAATCCCTTCACAGTCTGCTTTCACCATAGATCTGGATTCAAACTCTTGTTACACTAAAAAAGATTCCCTACACTGGAGTCCGTCTCCTCCCTGGCCATTTAGAGAACCCTGCTCCTTGACGTCCACTTACCTGTCTTCTCTTCGGTTTGGCTGCTCTCCGCCGTCTCCGTTTGCGCTGTTGCCTTGGCAGTAGCATCCTCTGCAGCAGTGGTGGTGACAGCAGCAGGCACATCGGCTTGTTTAGGCTCCTCTTTGTCTTGGGCTTCGTCAGCCTTCAAGGACGGCGAGTTGTCAGTGGAAGCTTTAGTGGCACTTTCCGTTTCGGTGGCACTGGGAGTGGGCTTCTCCGAGGAGGAGGCAGGAGTGGCTGCCTGCGGGGCTGGCTGCTCTGAGCCAGTGTCAGCAGTGCCTTCGCCCTGCTTCTCCTCCGAGGGAGTGCTGCCATCTTTGCTGCCCTCAGCAGGTGGGGTGCTGTCAGACGGAGCAGCTTCTGTGGCAGCAGGAGCGTCACTCTCTTTGTTCTCTGCCACACCATCAGACGAGGCTTCATCCTTCTTCTCAGCAGCCTCAGCATCGGCCGCTTGGATATCTCCCTTCTTCTCCCCCTTGAGCTTTTTCCTTGTTATGTGTCCACGGAAGCTGGCCTGGATTTTGGTGGCTGCCTTATGAGCTTTATCTTCTGGTTTGATGCCATCTTGCTCGATCTTTTGGTCAACATCATCATTTTTTTCAACCTTTAAGGAGAAAGGGTGGGGAGGGGGGAAAGGAGTCAGATAAAGAACTTTCCACATGCAGTGAAAGCTCGTTTCATTGATGGTATCTCACCCACCCTTCACTAGGCTGGGCAAGGCCTGTCAAGAGTAGAGCACATGCTAGAGCAGCACCCTTATCCTCATGTGGCAGCAATGTGACAAAACTACCATACTGTTGTTTATATGCTCTGTGTGTGTGTGTGTGTGTGTGTGTGTGTGTGTGTGTGTGTGTGTGTGTGTGTGTGTGTGATTTTGCATATTCCCTTCATACAGCGGGCCAGATCCTGTCCTTCAACTTTGCAACTTCACACCAGATCCCAGAACAAAGTTGTTTTAACATGGTGGATTCAGGCTCACGAGGTTCTCCCCTACACAGGAAGCTTCTTCAGTGGTATCCAGCTGAGGCTGCGCAAAAATGTTGAATTATTTTCTGTGGAAAATAGCCAATGAAATAAACTTGCATTTCCCTTGGCATTTTCCCTCAAAATGTCCCCATTGTTTGATGGAATGATTTGAAACGAACGTTTGTTTGGAACTGATTTGAAACCAATAAAAAGAATTTTGATTTGATTTGAAGCACCTTTTATCTAGGGTTTTCTTATTTATTTGGGTTTTTTCAGATGGAGGAGAAAAACCTTTTTTTGTTTAGATTCAATTGGATTCAGATTGATTTTTTTTATTATTTTGAATCATTTCACTGAAAAATCAGAACATGTAAATCACTGTGAAACTGCGGGTACTGTTCAAAAAGTCATTTTTTCGTTGAAAAACTTTGTTGATGTATATAGCACTAGTCACCGCATTTTTAACACCTGCCGTGGATCCAGAACCACCCTCCGACCTAAGCACAGGGGCATGGCCAGGGAAAAAGGGGGGTAGGGATATCCCAACACCCTGACAGTACCTGGCCACAAGAGGGTCCCTTGGAGTTATGCAAAGGTGATTCAAAGCCACTTTTTCAGCCAATCAGCGGTGCCAAGTGCTCTTTGGCTGCAGCGGAGGACCTGAGCTAACTTGTTTGCCTCTCTTTAATTTCATGTGATTTTTTCCCCCCTGTTAATTTGTGATATTTACCAGATATTTGCTATCGGTTTAGAAATGTTCGTTCTCGGTCTATTTTTACTTACTCTTTCAAATCCATCACCCCTCCACCCTAAAAAAACAACCCACACTGCTTTCAGGGTAGCGTTGTGTAAGGCCTTGGTGCTAGCACTGTTGAGTTTGGTATCACTGGTGTCTTTTACCCTGGGGGAATCCCACTGAAGGGTTATACTGCGGGATGCTCCACCACAGATGACACACAGACACACACAAATGCCTGCTCAAACAATATATGCCTCACAAATACCCCATCTACAACCACCCTCTCTTGCTCCCATTCTCATCTGCTTGTGCTTTCAAAGCCAAGTTCATTGAAAGGAAAATAAGTAGATAGTGATAATTCATCCAGTGTTACAAGATAATTGATATCTCTATTAATTCCCCCTGAGCAGAGGGCCACATATACTACTTATGTCGTAATTCCTATGTTGAAGTCTTAAGAAGCAATACAATGCCATACAGGCCTCGTGCTGGTCTCATGCACCAGGGTAGATTTTACCCTTTAATGGCTCCTTTAACTCTATAATATGTACTGTACTTCTATTGATAATTTACCAGCACTTGAGTAGGTAACCGCTCAACTGCATATTGACAAGGGGATACTTTTCCATCAATATTCCAATCCAGTAGTTATCAAAAGAGCTATTAAAGAGCAGAGGGAAACTGGTAATGCAATGGCCTCTACATTGTCAACACATGTCTTCAAACACCAGGACCTGGGCTACACTTAAAGCTTAGGTCAACATAGCTACAGAGCTCAGAGGTGTGAAAATTCCACATCCACGAGGGCCACCTGTGCCGACCTAAACCCCAGTGTAGATGGAGCTAGGTCAACAGAAAGATACATCAGTGCATGAGAATGAGCGTGCAAACAAATTGCACCTACATGAATGTGTGAGAGTGAGTATGGGGCATGGCTACGCCCACATGAATATGTGACAGTGAGCACAGGCTGAGCACATACACCAATATTATCCACATCAATGTGAGAGTGAGCATGAGGAGTGACCACACCCACATCAATGTGAGCGAATAAATGTGGGGACTGCCCATACAACATCACTATGCCAGAGCATATGTCCACACCACAAACCCCTACAGCTGCACATTCGTCCATCAACCTACCTGCATCTACAGGAGTGGGTTAGGTCAACCTAACTACATTGTACCGGACATGAAATTTTTCATAGCCCTGAGTGATGCAGCTAGGTTGACTTAAGTTTTAGATCGCCGGGAAGTGACATGACTTAGATATTATTTTTCATTGGACCAACTTCTATTGGTGAGAGAAACAAGCTTTCAAGTCACACACAGCTTTTCTCTCTCACCAACAGCAGTTGGTCCAATAAAACAATACCTCACCCACCTTGTCTCTCTAAGTTTTAGGTGTAAACCAGGTCAGAGTGAGTGTGAGAAGTAACTACAGCTGCACCAATGTGTGCAAGTGAGCATGGGGAAGGTCCACAGCCACACTGGGTGCTAGTGAGCATGGGGATGGACCACACACACACCAATATAAGCAGATGCGGTTGTGGATATTCACAGATCATTTTTGCAGATCACAGATTGGCTGCAGATACAAATTTTGTATCCCCACAGGGCTCTAACCATGTCTACATTAATGTGAGAATGAGGCTAGGACTGACCATGCCCACACTGAGTAGTGAACATGAATGTGGGAAGTGACCACGCCCACATCAACGTGTGATGGTAAGCACTGGGTGACCAGACCCATGCCAGTGTGTGAGAGTGAACATGGGGAGTAACCATGCTGTCACCAAGATGAGTGCGAATGGGGACTGATCACACCCACCTCAGTGAGAGTGCGCCTGGGAAGTGACCATGCCACATCAATATGACGGTGAAGGTTGGGAGCAACCGTACCCACATCAGTGTGTGTGAGTGAGCATGGGGAGCGACCACATCCACAGCTAAGTCAATGAGCGAGCATGCAGACTGACCACACCCACGTATACGTCAGAGTGAGCAAGGGGACTGATCCCCAACCCCCATCCATGTGTAAGAATAGTGTGGGGATTCACCATACCCACATCAATTTGTGAGCGGGAGTAAGCATGTTCATATCAATGTGTGAGAGTGAGCATTTGGCGTAACCACTCGCACGCTAATGTGAGCACGGTCTGACCACACCCACAGCAACGAGTGAGCCTGGGGAGTAACCCATGCCCACAGCATGTGAGTGAGCGGGGGGACTTGCCACACTCACATCTGTGAGAGTCAATGAGGGGATGGACTGTGTTTACATCAATGTGTGAGGGTGACCACACCCACATCAGTGAGTGTGAGTGAGCATGGGGACTGACCAAACCCACATCCATATGTGAGAGTGAGCCAAGGGATGGAAGACGTGCCCGTGAACATGTAAGCATTTGCATAGGGCGTGACCACACCACATCAGGGTTAGAGAATGAGCATGGGGGTGACCATACTCAGATAGAAGTAAGTGAGTATGGGGAGTGACCACGCCCACATCCATATGTGAGAGCGAGCCAGGGGACAGAAGATGCTCCCGTGAACATGTGAGAGTTTGCATAGGGTGTGACCACAACTATATCACTCAGAATGACCATAAGGGCTGACCATGTCCAATCAATATGAGAGTGAACATGGGGTGTGACTATGCCCCAGAAATCTATTGAATGGGTACAATTATGCCCATTGTGTTGGGAGTGGGTGAATCTATATTTATTAATGTTTCCAGAGCGCATTAAGTGCCTCAGATGCAAGGTGCTACAGCGCTGCAAACTTTCAGCGAGCAGTAAGGCCAGCCTGTCAGGTGACATGGTGTCAACAGGACCATGGAGTCTATGAGCCTGTTAACATGTTATGTCAGCTGCTGTGAGCATCAAACTAGTGCCTGCATTTGCAAAACTGCCTGTGTCTGTGTGTTATTAGATACCTAGTGTCATACCTTTCGGCCCTATGTAAGCCTCTCA
The DNA here is from genome assembly GCF_009764565.3 of Dermochelys coriacea. Taxonomy (NCBI): domain Eukaryota; kingdom Metazoa; phylum Chordata; order Testudines; family Dermochelyidae; genus Dermochelys; species Dermochelys coriacea. Next base: position 202,181,462 of record NC_050068.2, on the reverse strand, counting down.
TTGGGTGCAAAGGGATTTTAAAGCTTCCTCAAACAATCTGGGAAAAACCTCAGCTGGCGTTGAGCCATCTCATCCCCACACAGGCACACTAGGGGCAGCAGGAAAGCACAAAGGCGCCACACAGTGTTCCAGCCAATGGAGAGGTCTCTGTGTGTGACTGCTCCAGGCTGTGTCAAGACTAGGAACCATGTCAACTCCCTGACAGCCCAGTAGCAGGGGAATGGATACTGGGGTGGCTTAAGGCCAGCTGCATCGAACATAACCACAACACAGTTAAGGATCTAGCCCCCAGCATCCAGCTGCTCCCACACTCATCAGAGAAGGTGATGGAATCAAAAAGGGACACACAAAGGGACGCACAAAGAGGAAAGGGTTAATTAATGTGCTCCCACTTCTGTCCTCTGACCACCATATTACATGGGCCCTACATGGAGTACTGAATCCCTTTCCCACCATTCCACTTGGCCTTTCCCACCCGAGGCACCCCCAGATCATCATCATCACACACACAGAAGGTAGCCTATGCCATGTGTTTATCCGATATCTGCCCAGCTCTGTTAACCAGTTATTTACAATTTAAGACCCCCACTAATGCAATTACATTAATTGTCTTCCTTATCAGCAGTCCTAGCCAAGGTCATGGAGACTGACCTCTCCTCTCCGCCCCCCTTGCCCCCCCGCCCCCCCCTCCCCCCCGCAGGGGAGAGTCCCTCCAGGTCAGTGATTGAGGTTTATTTGCAGGGTTTGCTTCACTGCTGACCATGCTATATCTGCCCTGTGGCTAGAAAGAGACCTCTAGCAGAGCCTGGCCTGCCTCGCCAGCACTTAAAGCGAACTTCTGTCAAGATGACATCACACTCTTAGCCCTGCTGTGATGACATCATTTCCCCATTGCCTTGATTTGCTCACAGATATGAAAAGTCCACCTCTGCAAATTGTGTTACACAGACATGCTTTTGGTATCATTTCATATGTGAAATGAAAGGAGGTCTTTGGCAGAGAGTGGGAGGAGATAAAGCATGGGAGGGATTTCAGGTCAGTGTGGGGAGGGGAATCCAATATAATAATAATAATTAGACCACTTCCAGCTCAGGAGTACAGTGGTTCAAACACGGCTCTTGTGATTTGTAATATCACTAGAGCCACTCAATAATAAGTGTTGCATTTCTATAGCGTCTACCCCGGAAGCCACTGAGAAATAACATGTTACATTTCCATATCACTTTCCTCCTGGAGCATGCCAAAGTACTTCACAAACCATGTATGTGCAGCACTGTTGAAATGTAGACACTTCTTGGGTGGAACACAGCTGCTAACTGGTACACGTGTCACACTGCATATGCCACTGGGGCAGGGAAGCATTTTGACCAAGGAAAACCTCTGCTGTCAGGAAAAGAAGCATTGGAGCTTCATCATTGAGTTTTACACACACTGCAACCAATACCTTACTTATGAAGGTTGGGTCAGAAATAACCCATATACAGTGAACAGCCTGGAACACAATTTATCTTCCTTGGAAGAACAAATTGGTGAGTCAGTCCTTCCAGGACATGTACATGGTTCTGAGGAATCCAGTTGAAAATGGAAATCTATCTCTCTTTCTGTCTGTCCACATTCATGATATTAGAGTGCTATTTTCATGGCTTCTTATTTACTGTTATTATTAATAATATTTATAATAATTATTATTCGTACAGTAACAGTGCCTAGATGCTCCAATCAGGAATCAGGGTCCCACAGTGCTAGGTACTGTGTACATGCTTACGTATAAAGTGAATTCTGTATAGCAGTAGACATATTTAAACAATGTGGAAACTAACCAAATGTGCAAGTTATGCATTGACATCATCAGCAGGTGTTCTCTAACCCTAACCCTAACCCTAGATATTACTGTGATGGAAAAGTCAGAAATACTGACTGATCCATTGATAGTCATTGAAGACAATGGGACTTTGGCATGAATAAGGTATGCAGGATTTTGAAAGCTCTTTGTGAAGCATACAGCTAAGCTGCTTTGTCTCTATCTACACAGCACAGAGTCTGTCTTCTGAACAGAGACATGATCTTGTTCCGCATCTCTGTCTGCCTCTGTCTGACACACCCCAAGCTCAAATGATAGGCTTCCCTTTTCAGGCAGGCAGCTCCTGTCAGAGTTTCCCTCTCAGAGGTAGCTGGGGAGCAGGAGGCAAAGAGATAAATTATCCTAACATAGGAGGAGTGTCGATCAGCTGGAAAGAGCCAGCAGCCTGAAGAATTCCAGGCATGCAAAATACATTGGCCCTTCACCCCAGTAAGGTTTCCCCTCTTGCTCACAGAGCTGACTTGGCCAAAAACTTGTAGAGGGGGAAGATTATTGCTAGGGATGGAGAAGGTGCCACCAGACCTTCCAGACCCATTTAAATGCCCCATAGCCTGCCACTGAAGGTGGTATGTGACAGGGAGCACATCACTCCATTTTTAAGAGCATTGGCTGTTTGCCTCTGCTCTATTTTGTGACACTCCAGAACCCCCTCTGCCCCACATCAGGAGGGGACACCTCTTTACCTCTTCTACCAGAGTCCCCTCTACCACACACTGGCTTGCAAGGGACTGTTTTCCTACCTGTCACCCCCAGAGACAACTCCATCACACACCTGGAAGCATTACTCTCCCTTTCCTTTCCTTTTTGTCTTTGGACTGTATGCATTACAGCTAGGGTTCCTAGCTCCCTGGTCCCTGGATTCAGGGTGTATTACCCAGAAGTTCTGGGTTTATTAAGTTTTCAAGTATTACCAGAAGAGAAAACAACACACATTAAATGGATCAGAAGCTGTACCCATGGCAAGGGTTGCAGAGGCCAATGGGTGTCAGCATCCCTTCTGCAAGAGAGGGTGTCCCTCACTTTAGCCTCCCCTCCTCCATACCCTCTTTCCCTTGCCAAATGTGATGAGCCCTAATGTGAATGGGGAATCTTCCTCATTCTATTCTTGTCTCTACTCTGCACTGGGATATTCTGGGGACTTCTCTCATTGATATGAGTGGATGGATGCCAGTCATAAAGCTAGTCCAGGGACAGCTGTTTGCCTGTGGTATTTGGAGGGCTCCTGAGGGCAGCTCCCCAGGAGTTTTCCATGTGTCCTAATCCTGACTAGAGCACACAGTAAGGTAGGTCTTGGTGCAATTATGGACACTCCCTCAAGGTGAGTGATTTTCCTTTGTCTTTTTTGTTTGTAGTCAAGTCAGCCATTGCGCCTTCATTTCCTTCCCATTCTTGTTCAGCCACTGGGAAAGCCCATAACTCTCACATACCTACTCACTCTGGTTTCCTTCCCAACTCTCCATCTTCCTTTCCTCTGGGGAGCCAAACACATTCCTCATGACCTCTGACTTGAAGGACAAAGGGACTTAATAAGTTGCAGGCCAATAGGGGGAGGCATTAGTGGTGCCCCAAAAGGTAGATGAGCTGGCGCCTGAGTGTAAGGGCAGAAAGGAAGGAGCTGTGTTATGGGAAAAGCAAGATAATTTGTCTGAGACCCAACAGCTGAGGAGAGAAGCACATGAGAAAAGACTGCACCAGCTGTCTCCGCAGAAGGAGCGAAGCGTGAATGCATGAGAGATAGAAAAGACTTTCGCGCCTTCTGAAGTGAGGAAGCAATTTAGCACCGAGAACAGCTTTGCTTAACCCAGTTAAATGGTGTGAAGACTCCAGGATAGAGGATTGCCCCTCCCTGCTCAACCTGTCTGCAGTGTGAGGAAACAAGAACGATTCCTTTTTCCAGAGTGAGTATTGCTATTATGGTCAAAACATAATTTAGAGAGGGGAAAGATCTGTTAGTTCATCTAGCTCACCTCCCCCCGGGCCAGTGATGGATAGTTCTCTATTGTATTTTTAACATGATAGTGTCCTGTCTAGCCTCAAATGCCCCAAGCAATGGGGCTTCCATCCTTTCCCCTGAGAGACTTTTCTACAGCCGAATGGATCTCATGGTCAGAATGTTCTTCCTCTCTTTTCTGGTGCCCAGAATGGAGTGTGTTAGTGATAGATAGATAGATAGATAGATAGATAGATAGATAGATAGATAGATAGTAGGCTTGCCAGCTGTCTAATCACACAAACCCAAACAATCTTGCCCCACCTCCTTCCCTGCCTCTCCCCCAAGGCCACACCCCATATCGCACCCCTACTTCAAAGCCCCACCCCCACTTCATCCTCCCTCCCTTCATCGCTCGCTCTCCCCCACCCTCATCCACTTTCACCGGGCTGGGGCAGGTGGTTGGGGTGCGGGAGGGGGTGCGGGCTCTGGGCTGGGGGGTGGGGCTAGGGTGACCAGATGTACCAATTTTATAGGGACAGTCCTGATATTTGGGGCTTTTTCTTATATAGGCGCCTATTACCCCCCACCCCCGTCCCGATTTTTCACACTTGCTGTCTGGTCAATCTAGGTGGGGCCGAGGGGTTCGGAGTGTGGGAAGGCGCTCCGGGCTGAGCCTGAGGTAGAGGGTTGGGGTGCAGGAAAGGGTATGGGTTGCGGGCTCTGGGAAGGAGTTTGGATGTGAAAGGGCTCAGGGCTGAGGCAGGGCATTGGGGTGCACAAAGGGGTGCAGGGTATGGGCTCTGAGAGGGAGTTTGGGTGCAGGAAGGGGCTCAGGGCTGGGGCAGGGGGGTTGGGTGTGGGAGGGGGTGCAGGGTATGGGCTCTGAGAGGGAGTTTGGGTGCAGGAGGGGACTCAGGGCTGGGGCAGGGGGTTGGGTTGCAGGATGGAGTGCAGGGTGCAGGTTCTGGCCAGGCAGCACTTACCCTTGGGTGGCTCCCCGAAGCTACTGGCACTGGGGCAACTATGTGGCTCTGTGTGCTGCCCGGCCTGAAGGCACCTCCCCCACAGCTCCCACTGGCCGTGGTTCCTGGCCAATGGGAGCTGCAGAGCCACTGCTCGTGGCAGGGGCAGCACACAGAGACCCCCTGGCCGCCCCGTGCCTAGAAGCTGAACATGACAGCTGCTTCCAGGAGCCACACGGAGCCAGGGCAGGTAGGGAGCCTGACTTAGCCCTGCTGCGCTGCCAACCGGACTTTGACTTATTAAAATCTCCCGGATTGCCTTTAATAGTCACCAGGAGATTGAGGCCGATTCCGGGAGACTCCCAGCCAATCTGGGAAGGTGGGCAACCCTGATAGATAGATAGAAATGTTCACACTCCTTTAACATTTGTAGACTATCATGTTCTCTCCTCTGTCCATTACTGACTCCAGCTAGACATATTTAGCTTCTTAATCACTCCCAAATCAGTCCCTCCAACCCCCTCATCTATTTTGTTTCTCTCCTCTGAACTCCTTTCAGTTTGTGAGTCTTCTGTTAATATGGTGGTCAAATGTTATATCCTCCCATGTCAAGAACCCTAGAGTCTCGCTGGGTAAGTGAAGAAAGGCACCTAAATATGCCTGATTGTCAGGGCTAACTGATTGTCAAGGCTAGATGAAAATTTTCCTTTGACACTGTTTTTGACAGAAAATTGGGTTTCCAGATAAACAAAAATGTTCATTGAAAGTGTCTCCTTTCCTTGAAAATTTTCATTTTTTTGCTGGAAAACCAAAAACCTGAACTCTTTTCAGTTTTTGGCTGGAAATATTTCAATTTACAGCAGTTTTGGGCTGGATTTTTTTTTATTTGGCCAAAATAAATTCGATTTTCAATGAAAAGATTGAAATTTTCCACTGAAAATTTCAATGAAACATTTTTTTTGTTTGTTTTCATTTTCATCAAAGTTTCCTGTGTTGTTGTTGTTTCCATTTTCCACCCGGCTTTCCTGACCTTATTAAAAGTACTGCCAATACCAGAGACTGTGCACGCTCCCTATTGGATAAAACACAGGACAGTGGCTGTTAGAATGCCCAAGAAATCGCATGTGCTCACTATGGGACACTTGCACCCTCACATCGGACGGAATAGAATGGGTTGTATCAGAGAAACGGTCTCCTGGTGCAATGGCGTAAAATGCCCAAGCAGAAAGTGTGCAAGACCCTGTGGGCAGACCTGAACAAGAGCCCTGTGTACGTTTGAAAGCATCTCTCTCTCACCAACAGAAGTTGGTCCAATACAAGATATTACCTCACCTATCTTGTCCCTTTGTGCATTTGCAATATGCAACTGAAAACAATTTAGTGGCCAGACAAGGAAGGGATTAAACACCAGAGAGGCAGTGCCCTCAGCCAGCATCTTGCTTAGCGTGGCTGCCTGTCTTAAATTGCATCAGATGGTCCTGCATTGAGAAGGCCAGCTCACTGGATGCCGGGAATCCTAAATGTACTTTGTGCCCTTCCCCTCACAAGCTGAGTGATCAATGGAATTTCAGATGACTTCACCTGAAGATTGGCTCTGACCAAATCCTGGATCTTGAGACCACTAAACTTTGGGGAAATTCAGAGCCAGATCCAAACGCTGTGGCTTGGGCCTATAGAGTTCCCAGTGCTTCAGAACAGAGACTGTGTTCTCCTATGTGTTTGTATAGTTCCTAGTGCATTTAGGCCCTTTGTTGCTGTCACAATATAAATGATTATTATTAATAAACCCCAAACCATAAATCCCTACAGGCTCTGGCAATTCTAGCCTGCATTTTACTTTTGTAAGGAAGCTCAAAATTCGATGACTTTATCTAGTTTTGGGTCTCACTATTAGGTCCACACAAATGTTGCGACTGGGTGATTCTCATTTCCAGCAGTTCAGAACTACTATCCCCATGAGATCTGGGCGTCCCTGCTTCCAGCTCCAGCCAAGGCCAGGGGCCAGAGGCCAGGTGCTAATCTATGACTAATGCTTCCTTCAGATATGGTGCAGCCAGTCACTGAGCTTCCACGGAGGCCAAGGTGTTGTGACCTCTCCGGAACTCTTTTTAAAGAAGGAAGCAATTTCTGTCCCACTTGCTTTCGCCCATTCCCCTCTCTCTGAATGTACCACTGCATTCACAGCTCTGGAGAGGAAAGCCCTGCAGCCAACCATCTGGTTCCTCAATCCTCTTTTTAAACTGCCTGTTAACCCGGAACTTACTCGGATGCCCACTGCAGACAGTGAGATGCCATTGCAGTGAAACAGTTCAGCCTAGTGATCAGAGGGAGCTGAGCAGCTCCCAGCATCTTCCACACTTGGCTGTGTGAGCATGGGGCTGTATTTGCTCCATTATTATTATTTTTTAATGTATATAATTGGAAATAGGGGGAATTATCTTCCCACAAAGCATTTACAGGTTCATTAAAATCAAACAAACATCCCAAGCAATTAGGGAAGGCGAGGCGCGGATTAATTCCCAGTGGTTTGGGAAACAGCTAGAGAGCAGGCTCCGCCAATGCAGCTGGTTCTCTGCTCCTGCCGCAGCGCCAGCCACCGCCGCTGCCTGGGGGAGAGTCTCCCCTCCCAGCACAGACACAGACAGGTGCCACACCCTTTCTGCCTTCTGTCTGGAGAAGCCGCCAGGAGCAAAGCTGAGACTGAAAGAGGATTAGAGTCACCCAGGCTGAAAACAGCAAGGGACAGAGCAGGGACCCGGGGCAGCTGGACAGGGAAGAGGGGGAGAGAGAAATGAAAAGGGGGAGCTGCAGGGGAAGAAGATAAGAAATGAGATGAAAGAAGAAGGAAAGAGAGAAGGGCAGGAACAAAGGAACGAGAGACAACAATTAGAGGAGAAAAGGAGAGAAAGGGATGGAGAGAGAGAGAGAGAAACTGGCAAAATCAAGAGCCAGAATGGGAAACAGACAAAGAAAGAAGAGGAAGAGGCAGGTTGAGAAAGGCACATGGAGAGACACAGAGTGAGAGACAGACAGACAAAAGAGTAACTGATGCTTTTCTGACATGTATGAGAGAGAGAGATGCCATGAAAAGGAAGAGAACGAACAGCTGGACAGGTTCAGCAGAAGCAGACCTGTGTGAACAGAAGACTATTTCTGCCGCAACTTAGGTACCACTTGCTGATCTTTCCATGGCATGCCTAGTCTCGCTGCACTGAGCCCTGAACGCCATCTGCAATGCACTGGTTGCAGGGTCCCCCATGTGAACACTTCCCCAGCAACTGCAGGGTTATTCCTGCAAGCGTGGCTGGCGGCAGTACCCCTCCGGGGGATCAGCCTTGTCAGGAAGGATATTGATTTGGCTACTGATGTGTTAATGTGTGGCAGCTTTGGGCATTGCTGCTCCCTTCCCTTCCCCACTTCAGACAATAGATATGGGTTGCAAACTGCACTAGCCAGTCATGGGCTCTCATCTTGGAAGACAGGGGAGAGGAAACGAAGGCAGCCTGCTGTCCAGTGAAGCGAACTTAGAGCATCTATAAAACCTTTTCTATTCCAGGTTATCCCGAAGGGACTGCAATGAGCTAGATAGAAGGAGTTCTGGGAGAGTGTAGGAATATGTTACAGCCATTGCATGCTCAGTAGGAGCTCTCACACGGTCTCAGGCCATGTCTGCATGACCACTTTTGTTGGTATAACTTCTGTCTCTCAGGGGTGTGGAAAAAACACATCCCAGCGCGACATACTTTACACCAACAGAAGCGCCGGTGTGGACAATGCTGTGTCGGTGGAAGAGCTTCTCCCACCGACATAGCTATTGCTGCTCGCGGCAGTGGTTTTATTCTGTCAATAGGAGAGCTCTCTCCCCCTGGCACAGAGCAGTTATACGAGAGATCGAACAGTGGTGCAGCTACATCAGTACAGCTACATCACTAGTGTAGCCATGGCCTCAGATGTTAGACCTTGCTCTGTAAAGGGAGAGGAAGGACTACTGGCCAGAGCAGCAGGTTTATTATCCCCTTTCAGTGCTCAAAGCGTGCCAGGGGATCTTTGGAGAATATACCAGAAAGGAGCAAAGGGTAATGGTCGAGGTTTGTTTGCTTGGGAGGTATCTATTGAAATTCCCCATTCAATCCTTGTCCTTTCTCCCTCCTCTCGCTGAAGACTGTCAGCACCGCTGTGGGTCTGGGCTGAAGCAAGATGGGCCAAACTGACACATGGTACCCCTGTAGTGACAGTCACCACTAGGAAGGTGGTCCTGCAGACAGAGCAGCAGTGAGAGTCCTGAGTATTATCCCCAGCTCTGTCACTGACGTCCGGTGGAGCCTCGGTCAAGACTCTTCCCCTCTGTGTGTCTCAGTTTCTCCATTTGTAAAATGGATATAGTGATACTTATCTTTGTAAAGTATATTGAGATCTACAGGTGAAAAGTGGTTTGCAAATGCAAAATATTATCATGAGTATATTATTATTACACAACTAGGGCATCACACAGATCATGCTTCTTGTGAGTCAGCTGAAGCCTGATTGAGAGCAATTTCCTGGTTACACAAGTGTCTCCTGTGCTTTACTGCACTGCTGAACAAGACCACATCGTTCTGACACAGCAATTGTGCAGGAAGAAACACTGTGGTATCCATACCTGCCCTCCTCTCTGCTCTCAGGAACAGGGAATTATAATAATGAATTGGTGACATTTCTGCAATACCTTTCATCCCAAAGTTCTTTACAAACATTAGAGATACAAAAACTGCCTCACCCATGCCTGAAATGCAGCCACTTCTGTGGTTAACCACAGCAGTTGCTTAACAATGGATAGCAACCTTACACCACAGTTTCAGACAGGAAGTGAAGAAGACCACTGCATCTAATTAAAATTACAGGGGAGAACTGAAGGAGGCACACTGTAGTTCCTCAAACTGAGATTTGGCCGGGACACCCAGGTTACCATCTCTTTTCTTATGTGGGATCTTTAGTTATACCCCGTGGCTGGTGCCATAGTTTCCCTTCTCTTTTGAAGGAGCACAATGCCCCAGCACCTCTCTGGGACACGGGTGTCTGTACTGACTCAGAGGGAAGAGCACCATCCCCACACACTGCAGCCCCTAGGTACAACCTGCACATCTCCCGTCCAAATACAGGCAAGGTCCAAGCCTACTTAGCTTATGATAGCCCCTGCCCAGATCTGAACCCCTTCATTCACTAAGAGATCACCCTCATTTTCTCTCTGAAAAGTTGATGTGCATGTGCTTTGAAATCCTACAGCAGATCCTGTTGGCCTTGCACTTATGGATTCCTGCTCCCTGAGGCACCTGGCTGACACCCTTGATATGGACTCCAACTCCCTACCATGCCTGCCTAGCTCTTTTGGCAGCCTCTGTTTATTGCAGGTGGAAGCAAGCCTCCCAGCCTGGGTAAACAGACTTGCACTGCCAGGGCTCGAGCTAGCATGCTAAAAGTAGCTGTGTGGATGTTATGGCTCGGGCTTGACACCCTGGGTCTGAGCTTGGGTGTCTAGCCCAAGTCTCCTCCAGAGTCGAAATGTCCACACAGCTATTTTTAGCTTGCTAGCTTGAGTGAAGCTAATACGAGTCTGTCTACCAGGGTTGGGAGGCTCACTCCCAGTTGCAATGTAGACTTACCCTTTGAGCACAGACTCTGCCTCCCTGCCTCCCTGTTGGTCAGGGCTGGCCTAGCTGGCACAACTTCTAGCTCCTGGGGGCCTGGTTGGCCCAGTTGGCATTGGATCCGGCTCCTGTGAACTAGGGGCTGGCCTTGTTGATACAGACTCGGGATGCTGGTGCCAAAGTGGCCTCAAGAGCTTAGGTTCAGATTCCTGAGGACTGATAGGGCAGCTGGCATCCCTGGTTCATGCTCTCACTCCTGGTGCCCAGCTGGCCCTGGACTGATACAGAGACGGGCATTACACTCACACACACTCTTATGCATATCGCTTGACCCAGCAGATCCCAGCACCTGCTCTGGTTGTGGAAGGCTTCCCCTGCAGGTCTCCAGACACGGTGGCAGAAAGGGCATTCACTCAACACAGCACTTGAATGAAGTCTCTGTGAGCAGGGAGGGCAGGACACCACCTTCTCTGGTGTACCTGACATCTCCCCAGCAGCAGCACATCTGGGATGCCGGAGTCCCATATGCCATCATTTTTATGAAATCACTCTCGGCCTACACTTCTTGTATTTTCAATTGCACGTGGAGGGAAAATATTCCTACCTGCTACCTTCCAATCCCTCAACTCTGTCCAGGAAGTGAAGGAGGCCTGTAGACCCCAAAACATCCTCTCTGCTTGGTCACCAGAGTGTGGGGGAAAGATGGGAGTAAAATCTACTCTAGATATCCAGGATATTAGATTTTTAAGTGATAATCGCTCCTGGTCCCTAGCAGTGGCAGATCTACTGCAACAACTCTCTCATTGGACAGCATAGCCCTTTAAGAGAGCTAAGAATGGGCAACTATGCTCTTTGCTAGCTGATTTCATGATCATGTGGCAAAGAGAGAAGCTCCCTGCTCCCAAGATGCACAGACACACACGACTGTGATCTGTTGGGTAAGGCTCACCCAACAGGAGAACTGTAGTTGAAAAGGTTTTTGAGTGGAGCCCACACACCTTTTGCACCAAAAGTTGAGCAAATAAAATGGAGACTTTTGTCTGAGAAGCAGCTGCGTACATGTGCTGCCGGAGAATCAGGGCTAAATTCAACATTGGCTGGTGTAAGTGGGTGCAGCTCCATTTATTTCGATGCCCTCTTTTTCCACTGGAGAGCCTGTAGGTCCCTAGTGGCCAGTTGCTCCCAAACAATTTGGAGAGGGCACAGCAATTCTCATTCCTTTACTAACGAGGAGACACAAAGCACAAACTAAATGAGCACCTCACCTACACGGCCTTGGCTCTGCTAGTTGTGGACAGATAGCACAGGGGCATCTAGTGCCTCTGCTTTCAGCACCTTCCCATCCCCACCAACCGCATCCTTGTGGCATTCCCCTTTGTGATGTCTGGCAATGAGGCAAATGACAGCAACTAGGGAAGCCAATGGGATGAAAATATGAACAGCCATCTGAGCAGGATACAAACCTGTAGAGAAAAAGGCATTCAAATACTGTGGATGTTGGTGCAGTATGAGAAGCTATCAGAATAGAATAGAATAGAATAGAATAGAATAGAATAGAATAGAATAGAATAGACATATAGCGCATGACAGAGGCTGGCTTTTGATTAAAATTAAGAAAAGAAACAAAACAAACCCTGGTTATTAAAGATTCCACTTAATGGCAAAGGAATGATGAGATCTAGCCACAGGTGTCTGCATTAACACTAGAGGAACACAGTCGTAAGTTCAGAGCTACGTGTTCTCAAGAACTTTCCTGAAAGAACCAAGATGAGACCGAGCCGGGATGATGAGAACAAAACTGATTCTGCTAAATCCTCCTGCATTCTGCAGCAGTTTAGCCTGAAAACCCTAAGATCACACAGCCAGTTTCTCCCTCCCAGCATTCACCAATCAGGACTGAGAATGGTTTCATAGTTATGGTAAAGAACTTGGAGTCACAAGACCTAGGCTCTAATTCGTGGCTCTGCCATGGACATCCTGAACGACCTTGACAGAGTCACTTTGCTCTTCTCTGCCTCTGCTGTCCCATCCTACCTCATAGTGGGACTCTAAAGCTAGACTCCTTAATGCTTGTTGAGGGCTTTGAGATCCTTAAATGGAAGGTGCTGTAGCAGGGCAAGGTAGAGTACAATACTCAAGATGGCCCTCTCCAGCCCCTTTCCTGACTATCAGTGCATCAGGATATGAAATCACTGAGAGGAAGCGTGTTTGTAAGATCTATGTCTCCAATAAGGACTTTGTAAGGGCCAAAATAGAGCAACATCCCCCCACTAAAGAATCCATCACAAGTTACTCAAGAAAACCAGGGCTTGATTTTCTGTTGCTCCTTAGTTTATGCTGCTCTAGTGCTTTAAAGGGACCAGGAAACTAGTGAACCTGGCTACCTGCTACAGGGGTAATCCCTGAGGGCAGAGAATCAATGTGACAGTGTTATGTCATGCCCCTCTCATAGCCCTTTATGTAGAGGGGATGGCCAGAGGAAAGCAGGGGTTGGCCCGAGTACAGCTGAGCTCTGTCAATTCTTGGCTGCTGGAACAACCCTTTGTGGCCCTAGGCAATTGAATGTGAGTTTGAACAGCCTCAGGGCTGGCCCTGGAATATGGGAAATTCAAATGTGGCTTTAAAACATCCTTGCTCCCATTCTGTTCCTGCACGGAGCACACAGCTCAGCCAAAAATGATAACTGGATCTGCAGTGTATACTGGGACAGGACACTTTGGTGGCTATGGAAAGTCAGATTTAAAGGGAGGCATTAAGTAAAGCAGCTAGTGAAAGGACCTGAAGTATATTCATTTAAGGCTCACAGAAGCCTGCTGCACATCAGCCCACCTCTTACCACTGCTACACTCTTCCAGAAGTTCCTTCTAAGCTCCCTATCCAGTGCCTCTTTGCTCTCTACTTTTTCAGTTCTTTGCTCACGGGGCTTCCACCTCCAAACTTATTAAAACAGGGCTTGATTTGGCTCTGAACACCTCAGGCCTAAATTCAATTCTACTGGCTTTTGTCCAGCCTCCAATCAGCAAGCATTATAGTAGCTTCAAAAAGTGAGTTCTACTGCCATGTGTTCTTCTCGAACAAATTAGATAGACAGAGATCCATCTGATGCATTTATACTCACCCACCACTGAAGTATATAGGCACCATTAAAACAGTCCCTTTAGGGTGCTTTGTCCAGCATCTCTTGCTGACTTTGCAGAAGAAACCAGGCAGGGGGGTTCTCCGGATGGAACAAGTGAATGGTGTGGGAGGTACGATGCATGAAACTTTTTCCATTTCTTTCTAGTATACTTTGGAAGTGGGGGCAAGTTTTCATCTTGACTAAGCAGAAGGTGTGGGGTTTGGAAATAGGGTCCCTTTCTCTGAGATCCAGTACACAGCCACGAAGAGAAAGTACCAAGAGGGGTGAACAAGAACATCACTATTTAGAAGCTGCAGTAATTAACCTGGGAACAACTGTTAGTGAAAAATTGACTCAACCCACAGACTGTACAGTCAGTGAACTACTATTGTAGATACTTTTGGGTTGGAATGGACTCTTTTTTGGGGTCATCCAGGACTGATTTCATTGCTCTTAAACCCTCCCTGATAGACTGGTATCCCATCTCAGTCTTGGGACTCTCCAAAAATGGTAATTCCACAGCTTTCTGTGGCAGCTTATTTCATTGCTGAACTAAATATACCCAGCTGCAGCTTAAGCCTGTCCATTCCTTCTTGTTCTGTCTTGTTCTGTCCTAGGTACCAAGGGAGAACAATTGTTCTCCGCCCTCTTGGTAACATCCCTTCATTTATCTATAGTTCTCATCTCTCAAAACAGTCTTCTCTCCTTCAAACTGGTCATGCCCTGCTACCGTAACCTCTCCTCAGAGCTCTTTTTTTCGGTTCCTGGAGTCACATTTGTTCTACTGAGAAATGACTAAATGTCTTCCCAGTTTCTATGCATAGCAAAACACACCATACTTACAATAATAATAATAATTAGCCACGTATTTAAAAATAAACCATTGTGTGGAACTGACTCTCAAGGGCAGCAGGGGAAGCTGCAACTGTGATCATAGATGGTGAAGAAATTAGCTAAGCACCTGGAGAGAAAAGATTTCAGAGAATTCATAAGGTGGATGACCATCCCTCCTCATTGTCACAGGACAGTCCTAAGTTTGACTGCCCTGTGTCTTGTCTGCTGTCCAGCCTCCTGAAAGCTATTCAGAACATTAAGGAGCTTTCTGAGGACATTAAACGTGGGGAAGGCTAGGTCAAATAAGATCTGGTGGAAGGAAGTCAACCATTTTTCTGAGGTTCCAATATGTCTGACTAACTGTTTACACCAGGGTCCTCTTATCTTTAATTTTCACATGGCTCTGAGCTTTCAGGTCCAGAGGGAAGGAGATTACTGTGAGATAGGCCAAGATTGTGATGACTTACTGTGTTGGAGTTATTACTGGTGTTATTACTACTACATCCTGGTAACTTTACCCTGGTGACAATCTGGAGATGAAGCAATGAAACAAGCAATGGAAACTGGAAAAGCCAATGGGATGGTGTGAGACACAAAATCAAACTGCATGAGCAGGATACAAGCTTGCAGAGGAAAAGGCACTCACATACTCCAGAGGTCAGCCTGGCTTATTTATGTATTATTACTATTATCGTTATCATTATTATGGTAGCACTCACAATGTGCTAGATGCTTTCCAAACAGAAGTGAAAAGTTCCTGCTCTAACTTCTGCTCTCAGAGGTAGCATCAGGACAAGGCTGGTTCTTACCAGCCCAATTTTGTTGGCCCAAGAGAATAACAATACCTAATATGTTCCCAGACAAATAACCTGAGTTGAATAAGTAATTAGTAGAGCTAGTCAAATGATGGCCTGGACATATTATTAGTTGTATACCAATATTTCGATAATCATCAGTTTGTCCATGAATATGCTTATCAATCCCATAAGTATCATACATTTTAACACAAATGATTATTTGTCTGAAAATTCACACAGGAAAGTGCACCATTTGTTACTTCCTGTTAGCCATTCTTTATCCACCATTCTCCTATCCACTCAATAATCAGAAATAATGTCATGTGAGTGTCACGAACCAAGCACCAGTAACAGTGAATATTACTAACAGTGAACAATTTGCAAGCAACGCATAGCCTAAAATCTGTCTACATAAACAATTTGCTGAATACTTATGAATAATGAAAGCAGGGTTGATCTGAAAACAGGAAAAAGGGCTAAATTCACCAAGTACCACTTGATGAGTTCCAGTGCGAGGAAGGAACATGTTCACAAACTCTTTTAGCATTCTTTCAAACAAGTACCTTCCTCAGTGGTTTTGGACATTGACTAACCATAACTGGTATCTATGAAGAGTTAAAGCAAACTTGGAGAAAAAAACTTGTTGATATTTTAAGTTAAGTAACAATTTGATCTCTGTAGAATTAATGTGAGCATTCACTTATTTTTTGTGTTGGTTACCGAAGCCATTGTCGATTTGAAGGCAAAAGGAAAATGTAACAACCCTCTGCATTGCTATGCCCTCTTCCAACTGAGATTCTCAAAGTACTTTACAGACATAAATCAGTTGCTTATAACTTTACCCAATTTCAAGTGTTCAGGCTGAAGTTTTCCATCCCAGGTGTCCGGCTCAAGGCTGAATGCATTTGGAAAATTTTCAGCCAAAAGTGTTGGGCTGTTTCTGAGAATGAGGTTAAGGGAAAAGATGTTGCCCACCTTAAAAAAAAATCTGGTGACCTTTTGAGAAGCTCCAGTGCCTCCATGCTTTGGAGAAGGGACTTGAGATTTGGTGGGAGGAAGTGGCCTTTGTGGCAGGGATGTGCCTTTTGCAGCCCCTGTGAAAATCTGTCCAAATGTAATCAAATTATAAGCTGTTGAAAAACCACAGTTCACACACGTTCCTGCACATGCTTATTAGAGAACTGTAAGCACTTTGAAGCTAAATTTCCCAGATTCCTTCTGCACTGGGCATGCTGGACCCAGCCCAGGAATACAAGAACTTCCCCTGCAACTGCAGATCTGGGCTGTTGCTGGCAAAATGGATTATAGTTTTGTGGGGCCCTTGGCCAGGAAAAGTGGGGGGGGCCTCCCACCCCTTCTGCCTGCAGTCGCCACCCCACTCCCCGCACTCCTGCCGGGGAAAAGAGGTTGGGTCACAGGTGCTTGCCCCACTCTGCCTGCCCAGCGCTCCTGCTGGGGAATGGAGTCAGGATGTGATGGTCTGCCCTGCTCCCCCCACCCAGGCCCCCAATTGGCAGGTCCCTGGGCACAGACCACATTGGTCCAGTGACTAATCCACCACTGGTTGTGGGCTGGGCTGGTGTCGGGCATTGGAACTGAGAACAGGGCACCCGTTTCTCCTGTGGTGCCTCTCCAGCATGGAGGAGAAAGATTCTTGATTCAATTGCAGAGGGGACTAGAGCCTGGAGGTGAAACAGAGGGAGCAGATTCAGACAAGGAGCATGTCAGTTAGCCTGGGACTAGAGGCAGGTAGAGGCATGAGGGAGAGGGAAACAGGAACTGGGGTAGGGGGAGACTGGAACTGTCTGGGCAAGGAGACTGAGAACCAGTGAGGCAAAGAGAAGGTGGTGATGGGAGAGAGGAAACAGATCTGATGAGAACACAGGATGCAGGGAGAGAACTTGGACTGGCTGGACAAAGAAACTGGAACAAAGTTCCTGGCATGGGGGATGTGCTGAAATTGGATAAGAAGCTCAGAGAGAGAGAGACTGGAATTTGGAACCAGTGGGGATAGGGAGCGGGGTGTCTGTGTGTGGTGGGGGGGAAAGGGGGTTGACTGGAGGCCAGCGGGTGAGAAAGAGATTGGGTGAGGAGCCATCAGGGAGGGGAACTGGAATTGGCTTGGCAAGTAGACTGGGACTGTGAGTGTGGGGGAGACCGGGACATGCTGGGAAAGACTGGGAATGGAAAGAGATGCCTGAGGAGTGGAGACTGGCTAGGTGAGAAGAACTGGACTGGAATAAAGAGCCAGGGGTGGGGAAGAGACAGGACTGTGGCAGATTGAAGGGGATGGAGAAGAAGGGGTCAAGCTTGTGGATACAGGAAGAAGAATCTGCCCAATAGAACACACTCCCCACCAGAGCCTGGAATAGAATCCAGATTCCTGAGTCTCTCTGTTGGTCTGCTGTCGGCAGATATCTGTGAAATTCACTGGCAAAGTAGGTGTATTGTTGCTGGTCTCCACAGAGGATGACAACATACTACTGTTATCAGTTATGCTATTAGCTCAAGTGTCAGATTGGGGTTGGCTTTTAGAGCTTGTCTATATGAATTAATTTGTGGCAAGCTCGGGTGTGAATCTTGCCTGCCACTCATTAACTGTCCACATAGACTCTGCTGACATGGACTAACAGTTTCTTAGTGTGCTTTAATCTACTCTCACTTCAAAGGGAGGTGGATCAAAGCGCACGACAGAACTGTTAGGGCATCCACATGGAGAGTTAGTGCTTGGCAGGCTAGTGAGGGGGTAGATTTTCATCCCAGTTTGCCACAAACTACGTGTTCACGTAGACAGTCTTAAAGGTTCCAACCCTGCTGATGACCCATGTGGGAAAATATGATGCCACATGATGGAATTTGGGATTTTTTTCTGTTTTATTTTTTAATACCTAGAAAATTACACACACACTCAAACTAGGTTAAATGAACTTTATTACAGCTGCAAAATGAAGGAAAGAAGTTAGGAAATGCCAGAGTTAAGGTTTCCTGTGTAACTTTAATTTGGGCCCCTTGTGCATATGGATTATGCTCAGAACTGTGCAGAGAATGGAAATTCCATCTTGTGCAGGATTTTGAAGTTTGATTTCAACTCAATTAGGAACTAACCCTGATAATTTCAAAATTCTCCATGAAAGAAAATTCATATATATATATATATAGTTTGGATCAACCAAAATATTTTGTTTTCACAACCTCAAAACACTACATTTTGGTTTTGTCTGTATTATAGTGCATAATACTTAAAAAATTCAGAATGAAAAGTTGTTTTGAAATGAAAAATTAAAACGTTGGAATTCAGAAAATGTGAGAATAGGATGGAACTGCATTTTCTGACAGAAAACTCTTTCGTCAAAGTTTTTTCAATCAGCTCTAATTATGATACAGTCTTTAATTACATGACCACATGCTATTTTGTCCACAAGACCCCTGCCTCATTAAATGCTCAGAACAGATGTGCTCTGGGAATGAATCAGGTTTGTAGGAGGCTGATGTCTGGTCTGGTGTGGGGAAAAGTGCAGCCACAACCTCAGTAAGTGGTTCTAGAGGAGCTGGAAGAAGGGCTGCAGCCTGGTGCACTCTACGCATTCGTCTCACCGCAGAAAGGGCAGGTGTCAACGGACTCTGTGAACCATGCCAGATATATGGCCATGCTCATGGCTCCATGCGGAGCCACCAGCTAATAGCCCTGGTGGGTCGTGGAATCAAAGAGGAGTACAGACTGGCCCATTGGAGCTCCCCACCCTCCAGAGGTGGCAACAGGACCCACCACTTGGTATCAGATTGGGACACAAGGACAAGGAAGTGGATGATGTGAAGCATGAGCTTGTGCAGATGTTGTTGGGGTGTGGTTTGGAGCAGATGGCTGAATGTCATGCAGCTGGCTCAGGTGGCATGTTGAGGGTGGGTGGGGAGGCTCGCGGGGCAGGGACCCAATGATGAGTTGCAGAGGGCTAGGGCTCAGGGATGTAGATTGAAGACCTGCTGGTTAGATTGGACATAGTGGTGGAAAGCGTGTACCCATAAGCTCCAGGCTGGACTATATTGTACTATTTGTGGATCTGGGACAGGTCAGCCCAAAACTAAAGGCCTGCCCCCTCAGCCAAGTGGGAGGAACAGCTAAGTCCAGGCCACAAGTGAGAATGTGAGGCAACAAATGAAAAAAAACAGGAACAGGAGTAAGGCCAAAGGTTGAAAAATGAGAAGGGCACATCAAGCAGAGAAACCCAGACTTTGCCCACCACTCCTCAAAAGTGTCTAATGAGTTAGTGGAAACTGCCCAGAGGAACTCTGCCTGGAGACATGATTGAACAAGGCAATGGAAATAAGCCCCACAGTCGCAGAGCATCCCCCTGTCCAGCTGTCTTCCTGGTGTCATGGATGGCTGACTTGGCCAACACCAGGAGGAGGTTGATAAGGAGGGCCCACAACTTGGGGGGGGTGGGCACTGATGGGGTTTGTGTGATTAGGAGGTACAGGAAAGAATGAAGCCAAAACCTCGGTAAGAAATCCTGGAGGAGCCTGACAAGGGGATGCACCTGATGCACCCTACATAGATGTGCACCAGGGTCTCCCTCTCACCACCGAAAGGTCAGGTATCAGGGGAGTTTGTGAACTCTGCCAGGAACATGTTCATGCTCATGGGTCTGTGGAGGAGCCACCAAGTAATATTTCTGGAGGCTGTGAAACCAGAGTGGAGTACAGACTGGCCTACCAGGGCTCCTTGCCCTTCACAGGTGGCAACAAGTCATAGAATATCAGGGTTGGAAGGGACCTCAGGAGGTCATCCAGTCCAACCCTCTGCTCAAAGCAGGACCAGTCCCCAATTTTTGCCCCAGATCCCTAAATGGCCGCCTCAAGGATTGAACTCACAACCCTGAATTTAGCAGGCCAATGCTCAAACCACTGAGCTATCCCTCCCCTGTCCCCAAGTCCCATTACTTGGAGCCAGGGCAGGACACAAGGATAAGGAAGTGGATGGCACGAAGCACGATCATGTACAGATGTTGTTGGGGTGTGGTTCAGAAGCAGACTGGCTGGATGTCATTCATCCTGCTCAGGTGGCATGTTGGGGGTGGCCGGGGAGACTCATGGGGCAGGGGTCCAATGATGAGTTCTGAAGGGCAAGGGTTGAGGGGTGAAAATAGAAGAGCTGCCGGTCACATCAGAGCTCTCAGAGGTGGCACAGGAAGGCATGTGCCAGCACACTCCATGATGAACTATGTTGGAAGGTGTGTACTATTTGTAGTACTAGATCAGGCGGGTCTAGGCCTGCGTCCAGAACTAAAGGCCCACCCCTTCAATTAAGGGGGAGGAGCCATTAAGCCAGGCTACAATTGATTACTGGGAACAACAAATGAAAAAAACAGGAGCAGAAGTGAGGACAAAGGTTAATAATGAGGGATCCACTGAGCAGAGGGCCTGTGACAGTACCCACTGTTCCTCAAAGGCATTGCGGGAGCCAGTGGACACTACCCAGAGGAACTCTGCCTAGAGGTGTGATCAGATAAGGGACTAGAGATAGGCTGCACAGTCACAGAGCACCTCCCACCTACCTTCCCCATCTTAGTATGATGGCCAGTGCCAGAAGGAGGCTGATGAGGAGGTCTTGAGATTTTGGGTGCCATGGATGGTCTGTGCAAAAATGAGGAGGTGCAGAGAGAAGTGCAGCCAAAACTTCAGCAGGAAGTTCTGGAGGAGCCAGAAGAGCCAGAAGAGGGGCTGCAACCTGACAAAACCTACATAGATGTGCACCAGAGTCTCCCTCTTGCTGCAGAAGGGACAGGTGAACCATGCCAACACACGCCAATGCTTATGGCCCCATGGAGGAGCTGCCAACTAATAACCATGGTGGGCTGTAGGACCAGCGTGGAGTATAAACTGGCCCACTGCAATTCCTCTCCCTCCTTAGGTGAGATCCCACCACTTGATGTCAGGGCAGGACACGAGGACAAGAAAGTGGATGGTGTGAAACACGAGCGCATATAGATGTTTTCTGGGAGTGGTTTGGAAGTGGTATGTTAGGGGCAGCTAGGGAGGCTTGTAGGGAAGGGGCCGATGACGAGTTCCAGAGGGATAGGGGTGAGAGGTGGGCAGGGAGCACTCTCCCACAGGAGCTGGTCAAAGAAAGAAAACAAAGCAGGAAGCAAGGCTGCCCTCATGTCATGGAGCACACAACTGCAGATGGGTGGGTTGGACGACCCCATGCACTGGCCAAGCACTGCCGGGTTCACCTAGTTCCTCCGACTGTAGTCCAGAAAGTCTCCGATTCTGGTGGTACCAGCCAGGACCAACCTCCGGCACACCAAGGGGGACTCCACCACACGTACATGGTGAAGGGGATTGTGTGGCTGGGGTTCTGCTAGGAGTTCCTCCCCCTAGGTGGCCACTACAGACCTGGTCAGTGAGACTAGCTTCCAGGTCCTGATGAGGTCCTCGTAAAAGACCAGAAGCTCAGAGACGTCTCTGAGGAGGCCTCTTAGGTGGAAATAAAACAGCTGCCAGCTGTATCAGAGCCCTTGGAATTCGTGGAAAAAGGTGTGCACCAGCACACTCCATGCTGGACTATATTGGAAGGTGTGTATTGAATGAGGCAAGGGATTGCAGGAAGAGAAATGGTGCTTTCATGATTAAGGCAGTTGAATGTTGCCCTGGAGAAATGAATTCTATCCCTGCTTCTGTGGCAGAGTTCCTATGTCATGCTGGGCAAGTCATCTAAACCAAACTTTTCTTAGGTGGTCATTAATTGTGTGTTCCTCATTTTCTGGGTGCCTGATTTAAGACCATGGAGTTTGATTTGCAGAAGTGCTGAGCGCCCATAGCTGCAACTGAAGTCTATGTGAGTTGTGCTCTGAAGTGCTATAAAAGAATAAGTACTCTGAAAAATCAGGTCCTAGGCATCTCAAATTGGACACTCAAAATTCGTGGATACTTTTGACCTTAATCTCTCTGTGCTTCAGTTTCCCATTTGTAAAATTGGAATAATACGACCATGCTGCAGGTCAGGAGCAAGGGACATTGGTAGAGGTTTGAAGGAGGGCAGGTGGAACGCTGAATAGAACCTGCCTGTACTTCATATAACTAAATCTAATACTAATTTTACTTCCATTATTTCCAAATTTATCTCCTGTTTTAAAACAAAATGCCTTAAAAATCTTGCCTCTCTTATCCATTCAGTTGTGATCAGTTTCTCCTAGCTATTTCTGTCCTGCTCAAAGGTCCCAGAAACTAATTCTCAAAGAGCAGTCTGTTTGTATGGCACCTCTGTTTGGTACTCAGTGCATTCCAGGATGGAAGATGCTCGTGGCTGTGCCTGAAACCAGAAAGCGCTTGGAGCCAAGTACCTAGAAGACCGTCTACAGTCTGGTTGTTCGATGGCCATGCTTGTACTCTGAATGCAGGCTGAGGTGCAGGGACTTATGTGCAAGACTTTGGAGACTAGGGGACTAGACCTGGGAGGGAAAGTGTCGAAGAGTGAGTCTCCCTGTCAGTAGAGACAGGTTCGAACCATAGCACAGAGCACAGGAAGAGCAGCAAGGTAAACCCTAGTAGGAGACACTGCACATAGTAATTGGCATCAAGGAAAGACTGAGAGTGTACCGAGAAGGCCCTCCAGGGTTTAGAGTGGACACATAGCTGCACTGCCATGCTACTAGTGCCTCAGGGCTACTGTAGCCTCTATGGTCAGTGTCCTCCCCACTAGTGGGGGAAAACAGCCAGTGGATCCATGTAATTGTGGATTGCCTAATCCCACTCTTCTTCCAGCCTATCTCTGTGCTCCCCACAAATCATCTTCTACACTGAGGCACACTAAACCCTCCTGTGGTGTGCACAGGAGCAGGGTTTGCCCCAAACAGCCTACTTCAGACTCACTTTGTAACTGGGCCCCCACATCCTAAAATAACAGATTCCCTGTTTCTATATTTAAACAGCACAGCAGCAGAACCTTTCCCTCCAAAATTGGCAGTAGATCCTCTCTTTGGACCACCTACACCCCAACCTTTGACTCTAATAAACATTTTACCCTACCAGTTAAGTTTATTAAGTTTGGGGCAGCACAGAGGTCTGTGGGCAAAACTGTTGACTTGGAGTTGGGAGGTGGCCATCTGCTCAGAATCCATGCTGCAGTCCCTGGGCCTGACCCAGCCTGTCCAACTTCAGCCCTTGATAATATTTAAT
Source organism: Dermochelys coriacea (assembly GCF_009764565.3). Lineage (NCBI taxonomy): Eukaryota > Metazoa > Chordata > Testudines > Dermochelyidae > Dermochelys > Dermochelys coriacea. Next base: position 202,158,158 of record NC_050068.2, on the reverse strand, counting down.
CTTATGGAAAAATACTTTTCTCGCTGCTTCTCAGACTGCTGCTGGTACAAAACCTCTTCATTTTGTGATCTGATACTAGAACGGCATTCTTAAGATTCCCTGAGCAGTCCACTTCCAATATAAAACAATAGTAATAGGATACTCTGTTATAATCTCAAATATGGGTTTCCCAGGGTGGATCACACTTATTGATTGAAAGAGCTTGTGAGACTTTATACCCAACTTGACAGCATTTTATTGTTTGTAAGTATTGCAGTATCTAATGTAATAATTTTTGAATGCTGCATCCAATACATTTCAAACTTCCAGGGAATGTTCTACTCATCAAGGAACAGATTACTGATTTGGGAAAAATTGGAAAACCAAGTGGGGGGGAATGGGGAGCAGATGGAGCCCCGGCCATCTGATTAGCACAGCCACATCTTCAAACACCTCTGCAGTGGTCTATAGATCAAACAAGTATTTGACTGGACCCACTAATGCCTTCCAGCATAGCAACACTGTGATGGGTTGGGTCACAGAAACCCCCTTGTGAACCATCATCTGATGTGCTGAGACTCCTCTGAACCCATTTTCCCTGGGAGCTTGGGACTTCAGTGCCTGGTCTTTTTGAGCCAGACACACTCACCTGCTGCAAACACAGACCCAGGTCTGAACCACATCCCCCAAAAGCTGCAGGCTTAACTGAAAACAACTTAATAAATGCTCTTGTGTCCAGCACCCAGATATCCAGTTCCCAATGGTGTCCAAGCCCCAAATAAATCCATTTTACTCTGTATAAAGCTTATACAGAGTAAACTCATAAATTGTTCACCCTCTATAACACTGATAGAGAGATATGCACAGCTGTTGCTCCCTAGGACTTAATTACTTACTCTGGGTCAATTAATAAGCAAAAAGTGATTTTATTAAATATAAAAAGTAGGGTTTAAGTGGTTCCAAGTAATAACAGACAGAACAAAATAAGTTGCCAAGCAAAATAAAACAAAAACATGCAAGTCTAAGCCTAATACTTTAAGAAAACTGATTACAGATAAATCTCACCCTCAAAGATGTTCCAATAAGCTCCTTTTACAAACTAGACTCCTTTCTAGTCTGGGCCCAATCCTTCCCCCGGTACAGTCCTTGTTCCAACTCAGGTGGTAGCTAGGGGATTTCTCATGACTCCAGCCTCCTTTGTTATTGTTCCACCCCCTTTGGCACAAGGCGGGAACCTTTTGTCTCTTTGGGTCCCCACCCCTCCTTCTAAACGGAAAAGCACCAGGTTTAAGATGGATTCCAGTACCATGTGACATGGTCATGTCCTGGGAGACCCCGAGCCTTCACTCTTCCCAGCCTGACTCACAGGAAGGCTTGCAAGTAAACAGAGCCATCTATAGCCATTGACCTGGTTAATGGGAGCGATCAAGACACCAAGCCACCATTAATGGCCCACACTTTGCATAATTACAATAGGACCTCAGAGTTATATTTCAAATTTCTAGTTTCAGATACAAGAATGATACACTTATACAAATAGGATGACCACACTCAGTGGATTATAAGCTTTGTAATGATACCTTACAAGACACCTTTTGCATGAAGCATATTCCAGTCACATTATATTCACACTCATTAGCATATTTTCATAAAATCATATAGAGTGCAATGTCACAAACACCCCATCTCAACTCTGCTCATCCTCCTAATAGTTTAACATATGGACACCATGAATGATTCATCATCCAGAAAGAAAGAAGAAGAATAGTGAGGGGATAGTGAAAAGGGGGTCTGCACATAGCCCCTGGAACATGGGGGAGAATAGGGGACAGGAGAATGGGATGCACAGAATCCCTGGTGTGGGTGGGGAAAGTTGGGGAACCCTGGTATTGGGTGAGGGGGAAATGGGCATACAGATCTTCTAGCATGGGGGAAAAGAGAGGGACTGGGTGGCAGACAGAGCCCCTGGCATGGGAGGGGAAGTGGAAGTGGGGGTAAGGGGTAAGGTAGGTTCATATACAGGCCCTGCAATGCGGGAACATTGGGAAACCTGGTGGGGGGTGAGGAAAGAAGGAAATAGAGGTATATACAGAGTCCCTATCATGGGTTGAAGAGTGGGAGGAAGGGAATGGGAGAAGGGAAGCCACACAGAGCCCTTGTCAAGGAGCAGGAATTTGGGACCTGGGGAGATGGGAGACAAGGCACATAGAACCCCTGGAGAGGGGAGAGTGGGGGACCCTGGAATGGTGGAACTCAGGTTCCAGGTGAGTTTGGGGAAATCTGGTTTGAGGGAAGAGGAGCCCCACAGAGCCCCTGAAAAGGAAATGAATGGAGGGCACGGGGGAAGTGGGAATGGGTTGCACATGGAGCCACTGGTATGGGGGAGAGAAGGAGGGGCCTGGGTATGGGAGGAGGAGGAAATGGGGGGCACAGCCGATACCAATCGCAGACTATAGGGAGAATGTGGAGAGCTGCAATAAGTATCAGTCTACACACGCTACGAAGTGTGTCTGACCCCCTAGTTATAACAGTATCTAAAATTTTCCCTAAGTAGCTCAGAGTGAACTACATCCACTCTAAGAAAACGAGTCCAAATGGCTTCTGCTGAACTTTTCAGGAAACACAGCAGCAAGCTCAATCAATGAGTCAGAAGCACTAGCATGTGACTTCAATTGTGTGACTTTAGCCATGTGACTAATCTCATCATTGACCAACATTGACATTTTTGAAGAGAAGTCCAGGCCACCACCAGAACCATGGCAGCAGATGCCAAACACAGCAGATAGCTGGACTTGGCACACTGTATTCGCACCATAAAGAGACTGCAGCTGGGGCGGTTTGGATTCTGACCCAGGCTGTTGCCAGTCAAGGTGACTGTTACTGATAAAAGGAGTGTTTTCACTGAGCATAATTTTGGTGTGATTCTGGCCTCCTCAAAGGCAGTAGGAGGGGTCTCCAAGCCAAGACACAGGGGGATGGGGTGCGGAGCCTGGAACCTATTACTAGCCAGGGGAGCGCAAACTTTACGCACAATTTCAACCCACTGTAATGGGAGCTCTGCAAAATAGGAGCTAGGATACGCTTGTAAGGGATATAAACCCTCATTCATGGCACAAGACAACCACTAAGTGTGTAAACCTAGGAAGAAACTTCCCCTATGAAATTCCATCATGGTCCATCATGGGGTAGTACACATTCTTCTGTGGATGACATCCAGCTCTATGCCACCTTTACATCAAACCATCTCACAACTTTCTGAATACCTGGCTGAAATCAGCATATACATGATAAGCAGCCTGCCCTTCTGGTAGGCAGTGGGAAGTGCTTCAAAGAACATGTCTTCTCATCCCCCACTACTGTGGGTATCTGGCTTCAGTCAGTTAAGTTGGTTTGAAGTCTTTTGTGCTCCTCAATGTTACTGGATGGCCAAATAGTTGTGGTGGTAAAGCCACCCAGCTCCACCTGTGACTGGCCAGAAAACTGTGCCCCATCTTATGAGCCACAATACTGGCATACATGACCTCCACAATTGATTACTGCAACTTATTTTAGCTAAGAAGGAAGTAACACATTTTGGAAAAACTCTAGCTGGTACAAAACACAACATCCAGTCTCCTCAGCAACATGAGTCACTGTGAATACACCACCCTGGTGCTCTCCGCTCGGCCATGGCTTCCCCTTGAGTCCTATTGGAGGTCTCTGACCTCAGACCCTCCCATGGAACTGACCCATGTCACTGAGAGATTGCCTCTCCCTTGGCTGGGTTCCCAGGCAATCATAAAACTGTCAGCCAAAAATGGCAGGCTCCTGAGTGGAGGACACAAAGCTTATACAGGACCCAGACTGTGGAATGCACTCCCCTTACAGCAAGAATGGCCAGGCACCTCTCCACTCTCTCATTTCTCCACCATAGCCCTCCCTCTGTAAGCTCTTCAGATGAACGCTCTCACACACAAATGCCAACCATGCATCAGCACACACAAATAGAAAACAGGAAAACAAATAAAAACAAAGAAACAGGCAGATAAATAAAAACAAACAAAAACAGCCTTTACACTAATCAAACTATTTCTTCTATGGGCTTGGAAGACAGAAAAATGCTGTTATTGTCATTTCTATTTTAATTCTTGTAAGGCACTCAGACACGAATGTGATGGGGGCCAGATATAAAGACAGGGAGAGTGTCCTTAGGCAAGTAATTCCACAACTTTCTGTGCCTCTGTTTCCTCATCTAAAAGGAGGATAATACTAGTGACCTACCCCACAGGAACGTTATGAGACTTGGCCAATTTCAGTTAAAGTCAGTGGAAGCTTTGCCAGCAATTTCCATGTCAGGGCTCTGCCTCAGTCTGAATGATTCTGGACAATTTCAGCCAAAACAGTTCAGACATTTTCGAGAACAAGGCTAGGGGGAAAACATTATTTTATAGTGTGAACAAAATTCTGGTGACCAATTCTGGTGACCTTTTCTTTGGAAAGCACTAATGCCTCCATGCTTTGGAGGAGATACTTGCAATTTGGCAGGCAGGTGGCTTTGGTGTCAAGAACGTGCCTTTTGCTTTCCCTGTGACAAACTGCCCAAATTGGGCCAACTTACGAGCCTTTGAAAAATAGCAGTTCACACATACTCAGCCAAGACTTCCTTAACCCTAGCTAAAATCTTTGAAGATTCTGCCATCACCGAGCATATTTGAGAATCTCCCAGCTCCTAGTACTGTCCAGTCTGCACATGTGCCATCCCCACAGAGCAAGTGAGCATACAGCTCCACCCCCAAATGGCTCCTACATGTGACCAATTTGCTCATGCACCATCCCCACCAAGTGACAGGGCATGCTCCAAGCTAGAGCTACCAGAATGGAGGGACTCAGGAGGACTTCCCCTGTAATGATTGCTCCCAGGTGCTCCAGGCTAGAGTAGGACTGGACACTAGAATTGAGAGCAGGGGGCCCGTCTATTCTCTTGTCTCAATGACACCCCCCCCCATTGCTGACACCCAGGCAGCATGGAGCAGAAAGCCATCTGATTCAAATGCATAGGGGAAAAGAGCCAGACCGAGGGCATTGCAGGGCCAATAGATTGCGACAAGGAGTCTGGGAGGCAAAGACTAGGGCTGGAGGTTGGTAAGAGGTGAGACTGGGACTGGGAGGGCAAGGAGACTAGGTTGGGGAGCTGGGGATGGAAATGGCACAGGGAGACAGTTAGCCAGTGGGTCAGGAGGAAGGAGGATCTGAGTGGGGAGACAGGGAATGGCAGGGCAAGGAGGAGACCGGGACTGGGAGCCAGTGGGGCAGTGAGAAGAAGGTGTGGGAAGGGGAGACAGATCTGACCCGAAGTTGGAGGATCGGGGGAGAACTGTGCCTCGCTGGGCAAAGAAACTGGGATAAGTAGTTGGGGGAAGGCAAGGACAGTGAGACGGAATGAGAAACCCAGGGAGAGAGATGTGATGGGAAACATGGTGTGGACAGTGACTGGAGACCAGAGGGTGGGAGAGAGAGAAAGAGACAGATCAGGGAGTGGAGGAGGGAGCTAGGACAAGGGTACTGGGGATGAGTAGCCAGGAGTAGGGGGAGAACTGGATATGCTGTCCAGGAGACTGGGAGTAGCAGTGTGGGGGAGACTGGGAATGGGACAGGCTGAGACAGGGAGTCAGACAGCGAAAAGGATCAGAAGCCTGAGTAGTGAAGACTAGCAATGACTAACATGGGCAGCGGGTATAATAGTCCAGGGGAGGCTAAGCCTCCCCTAATCCAGGCCGTAGCCCTGTCTATGCTCTGCCCTGAAACCCTGCCCTCACTCCCCCTCTTCCCTGAAGTCAGCAGGGGCTCAGCTCGAGCCAGCAGCCTGGCCAGCTTTGAGCTCAAGCTGGCCATTGGCTGGGGACAGTTCAGGCCAGCCCATGGCTCAGGCTGGTTCTCTGGCTGGCCAGCAGACCGGGACAGTTCAGTCCTCCTCCGGCCATGGGGGCAGAAGGGCTCGGGGCTCCAGAGGGTGAGGGGGAAAGGGGCAGAGTAGGGGTGGGGGGCCTCAGGCAAAAGGGGACTGGGGAGCTAGCCTTCCCAAAGGGGGGGGGGTTCACCCGCTGCCCATGGTAGGAGAGGAGAATGGAACTGTGAGAAGGAGCTAGTGGTGAAGTAGATCTAGAACTGGGAAAGGGACAGGGCAGAAGGGGTCAAACTTGGGGAGACTGGGAAGAAGTGTCTATGCCTACTAGAATGAGTTTCCCTCCAGAGTCTGGAATTGAACCCCAAATCCCCAAGTCTCACTATTCCTCTAGTGTCAGCAAATATCTGTGAAACCCACTTTGAAATTGTCTCATCCCCCTCTAGTGCTGGTCCTACTGCTCTCAGTTTCTCCATTATCTCAAGTGGCAGACGTTTGTGTGGCGAACCTAAAAGTTCCAGCCATGTTGATGAGGTGTGTGTGTGTCAATATGACACATGATGGAATTTTTCTGTTTGCTTTATTGAAAACTTAGGAAATTATGTACAAAAAGCTATGCTAAAAAGAACATTAAAGTTGCAAGGTCAAGCACTCAAAAGTTAGGAAATACCAGAATTAAGGTATTCCATGTAACCTTAATTTGGATCCCTTGTGCAAATGCCACCCTGGAGAATTGGATGCTATCCCTGCCTCAAGTTGGGCACCCGGAAAATAAGGAACACACAGTTAGTGGCCACCTGTGAAAATTTGGTTAAATACTTGCCCTAGAGTCACTTATAGACTGTATGGTAGAGACAGGTATAGAATCCAGTTCTCCAGGGCAGTGTTCAACTGCATTAATCATGAGACCATTCTTTTCCTTTCTGCAGTCCCCTTCCTTATTCATTACATACCTTCTAATTTCTTCAACAAATGAGGCAGGGGTCCTACAGACAACAGCCTCCTCTGCTACACAACTCTGACTCCTTCCTGAGGGCAGTCCATCCTTAATACAGTTTTTTGTGTGTAATTTCCCCACAGTAAATAAATAAACAAACAATTAAATATTAAAAACCCAGACTAAACAGAAATTCCATTACGTGGAACCCTATTGAATCTCAGTGAGTCATCAGTAGGGTGACCTGATCTGCTAGCAGTAGTAGGCTCTTATCCTCTGTGTGGAACTACCATCATGGAGGAATGAGACACAAACTTTCTCAGTGGGTTTCACAACTATTTGAAGGCAGAAGAAGAAAGCTGGGACTCAAGAATTCTGGGTTCAAATCCAGGTTGAGGAAGGGAGTGTGCAGAAAGACAGTTTTGCTTCTGACCCTCCTGCCTGTCCTTTTTTCTGCATGTTTTTATCTCTACCCTTCCCCTACCCCAGCCTGTCACCTGCTGTCCCTGATCCACCTGCTCTTAGTCTTCTCTATTCCTTTCCCACTAGGCTGCATCCCTAGCTTGTCCATGTCTCCTTCCTCTCAAAGCTTCCCTTGCTTGCCCTGGCTTCTTCCTCTGCATTCCAGTCAGGCTGTATCCTCCTTCTCTTCCACACTGATAGGCCACCAGCAGAGGGAGCACTGAAAGCACAGGAGAGACAGTGCTCTTGCTCTTGCTCTCAGTTCCAGTGCCAAAGCAGCCCCTGGCAGCCAGCAGGGAAGCAATTGCTGGGAAAGCCCTGCAGGCCTGGACTTGGAAAAATGTGCATTGTAGAGGATATATTTGGAGATTTTAGCTGCCAACCTCTAACAACCCTCTACTAAGCATGTGCAAACTGCACGTTTCAGAGCCTTGTGACTTGATCAAATGAGGGCATATTTTCATAGGGAGAGTAGAAGAAAATTCTTCAGACTCAGTGTGACCCACCAGGAAAATGTCAAATCCCCATTACAAAGCACAAAGGAGCTAGAACTTCCCAAAGAAATGGTCTAATAACTTTTTAACATGGGCAAAAGAACACATTGTCCTCTAATCTTGTTCTCAGAAACAGCTGAACATTTTTTACTGAAATTAAAAAAAAAATAAATTCAGCCTAAGGCAGACACCCAGCATGGAAATTTTCTGCCCCAACACATAAACTTCGGCAAACTTATAAGCATTTGTAAACAAGACCTTATAATCAAAAGTGTTAATCAACCTTAACTATAGACAGCGCTGCTAGTCCCACCTAGGATGTTCAGTAAAGGTCGCCATCTAGGCCAGGATTTTGGAATTACTGAGGAAGAAACATCTCTCTAGGTTTTACACAGGAACCAGAACATGATAGAGGACACTCCCAGCCACATGAGCGTGTATCCAGTGAAGCAGCTGCCTCTTTACTTTTATACTGTGTCTTAGTATGTTTAGTTTAACGTTCCCAGAAACTGCTGAGGCACAATGTGAGGTGTTATAATGGGCAAAAGCGATTAATGAGCCAAAGGGATTAAGAATCTCAGGTCACTTCCAAGAGGGGCACAAAACTCCAGTGGGAATTTCTGAATGACTGTTACAAATAACAACCTGAGCAAGTATCAGCCACGTCGAGGAAGCTCCCAGGCTGGTAAATCCCTTATAATAATCCACCACCATGATGATCAAAAGGAAATCTCAGTATGCAGTTCCACGTTTCTGCCCCAACAAACACCCCTATTTGGAAGACAGGATTTTGGTCACTAGAGAGAGGTTAACTACAGAGAACTAAAGCTTCAAAGCTTCTGGAACCAAAAATGTAATAAATTGAGACAACAAATCATCAAGGATGAAATTCAGCCAATGGAGGATGATTCACATGAGGCCCTCCATGACAGAACTATTGTGCGTTAAGATAAACAGGAAGAAGGCATTCTTGTTCTGGAATAAAAGTGTCCACACATGGAGTTATTCAGGAATAGCTCCATATGTAGAAAAGCCCTGAGGCCTGATTCTGCCCCCATTGAAGTTAATGGCCCAACTCTTATAGATTTCAAGGGCTTCCTCACTGGATCATAAGATCTTATTGGCAGGTACTCTACTAGAATTTTCAAAGAAGCCTAAGGGAGTTAGGAGCCCAATTCACATTCAATTTAGACTCCCTTAAGTCCCTTCAAAGAGCTCAACCTCTGTAAAGCAACAGGCACATGTATGGAGTAATTAATAAAGTAAATAAATAAAATAATAAAATAATAATAAATACTACTACTACTAATAAATTGAAGCCTGAATTTTTTTAGGCAGAACTTCCAAAAAGTTAGTTTGACTTGTTTTTGCACCACCTCTGCACTTCTGGATTCTGACCAGACAGGGATCCCTGAGTTACCATGTTACAGGCTCCTTTCACAAGGTTTCCGGCTAGGCCTCCAGTCTAAAGCACAAGAAATCGTATAAGAAAGTTCATTCTCTTTGTGATACCCAGCCCAGTTTTAGAGAACCATGTGGTTCAGGAAGATCTAGAGACTATGTCTACACTTTCTGAGGGGGGTTCTCTGATCCAAAACTCCTTGAATCTTTTTGGGCTCAACTGTTGCTAACATATCATTCCCTTCCTTTCCTCATCTGTATACTGTGGTCCAATGGCACAGAAATAGGGAGATCCTTTTTGCCATGTATCTAGTTCTAGCACATAAAATGGAATTTCCTCTCTTATTTATCCAGATTCAACCTTTGATGGCTGCCTTTTGGGCACAATGCATGTTCTGCTTATTCCCTCGGGATTATCTTTAATTTTTCACCTCTTCTTTTGTTCTGGGGGGTAGTCAGGCAGGTTGTTTTTTCTAGCCACTCTTTTTTTTATGTTCTTTCAGTTAGTTGGGGATCATTTTCTTTCAGTTGTTAATCTGGCTGCCCCGTGGCTATAAAGGGATGCTCTTTCATCAGACCCTATGGTTCTGGTTGGACCGGTTGCTTTTTCATTTAGAACTTGTTATAGGTTTGTTATGGTGCCTTGAAAGGACTTGCCTCCACCAAACATCATCCTCTGCTGTGGATATCTGCTCTTAGAGTCTCAAGCTGGTATGCAGTCTTGGGGTTCTTCTGGACTCCCCACTGCCAATACCTACACAGATAGCTATGGCTGTACAAAACAGCCTCTTCCACCTTTGGCTGACGTAGAGATTGCTCCATCCCATCAGATTCCAACTTGGCTACTGTGACCCATGCATTTGTAACCTATGGCTTGAGCACTGCAGTGCAATGAAATAGGAAGGAAAATGCTGACCCTGAAAAAGCTCCAGTTGGTTCAGAATGCAGAGGGCCATCTACTGAACAAAACAAGTTGTCAAGAGCACTTCATTCCAGTGCTCCACTCTGCACTGTCTCCTTATTGAATACAAAGGCATGTTCAGTGTTACAGTACAGACAATCTGGAATGAAGAACAGAACCCTTCACCTGTTAACAGCTCCTTCCATATTCAAAGCCTTGCCCTGGACTGGTCTGAGCTACCTATGTCAGCACCTCTCAGTCTGTGAATGTGATCTCCCATAAGAGCCATGTTTATCAGGGACAAAGGAACAGTCAGTCTCACCGGTGAAACTAACGAGTGCAGAAAAACAGAGCTTTCTCGGCAGCTGACCACAACTGTGGAACTCACTTCTGCGAGAGATCAAAATAACCACTAATCAGATGGCCACCGGAGCAAAATGCAAAGCTCATTTCTTTAGGCCCCACTTTCCAGCAATAAAATAATAAAAGGAAAACAACAAAAATGCATCATTCAAAAAGAATTTACTCCTTAAGAGGGAGTTGTGGGAATGGAAGAGCAAGTGAGAAAAACAGAGATCCTGGGCCTAATTTTTGGCTGTCAGATCAGGATGGTAGTGTTTCATGCCCAATTGCACTGATATAAATGACTGCAGGTGGTGCAGGACAATGAACAATGAGCCCCTCCCCTCCCTTGCCCCCGTATTTATAGCATTGAGAATTTGTAACATGCCTGGAGCATGCAACAAATGGATTAGATTTAATCAGACAGAGTGAGGGATAGATGCTTATTGATAAGGACCTTGTCAAGTAGTTGAATAAAATAAACTCTAAATAATTCTGGAAACAATTGATTACTAATGATAGGCCCAAACCACAAAGTACAGGGGATCTTGATCCTAGAGTTTTGGTTTAAACCTATTATGGAGGGGTAAGGATAATGCCAGCTGCAGAGTTTGGGTCTAGATCCAATAACCCCCCAAATTCAAGGGGTATTCAGAGCAGGGGCAGGGTTGACTCAGTACCTATTAATTCTATTAATTACCAGAGTTGTGCCTCTAGAGAAAGGCAGCTCCTATAGAGAGGACAGTTCAATATTGTGAGACGTGTCGGCTTTCTATAAATACAGATGTACAGCGATTATCTCTGGAATTAATTCAAGGAAATTCAGAAGCAGATGAGTAATGAATGGGGCTGACATTTATTGGTTATAATTTGAAAGAAGATAAGTATCTCCTCGCTTCCCTTTCTAGGAATCTAGCCCAATGAACCCTAGACGGGGAGGATAGTCTCAAGAGAACCCCTCTCAGGCCAACAAGAGAGTAAGAGAGCTCTCTGCAACCACCACAATGAGATGAGTAGTGGAGGTGGCCCCAGCAGATTTGGCAGGAAAATGAGGGGAGGGTGCTAGTTATTGCTCTGCATCACACACCCTGGCCTGCCATAGGGGACTGCTTCAGAATATTTGTCCTCCCCTCCCCTCTCCGCCCCCAGCACAGGGATAATGCTAGTGGGAGCCTGCCGATATTGTTCACACCAGCATCAGGGATATACTGGGGGGAAACTGCAGTTACTATCTATCCCTCTATCATCATGGGAAACTGCTGAGACCATTGTGGGGTTGGAAAGGCTATCACCCTGCCTGGCAGCAGGAATATACAGAGGTGGAGGTGTTAACTCACGTAGTGTGGCACTCTGTCCCTCTCGAAAGGTGACTGTTTCCAATTGCTTCTATAGGCACCCTTGCAAAGAGGCACCTTGAGGCCTGTAAAAGCAACTGGAAACAAGGCGGAGGAGCCATCTGAGCTGCCTTTTCTCCAGGCTGCTGCTGTAAAGTGGAGGACGAGAGGAAATAGAAGTTGCCATCAGTGACCACAGCTGTCCTTAGGAGAGGAATGTCCCAGGGAACACTAGAGAAGGAAAGCAGAGTAGAGGAATAGTAGGCATGTGCAAGAGAGAGGACCACATGACAGGGAAGTATGTGCACAAGTTGGGGAGGAGGACTAAGCATCTGGGAAGTATGTGCAAGAGAGCAGGGGGAGAGCAGGGAGCAGAGCAGATGGAAAGAGGAGATGAAATGAAGAACAGAAGGAGACAGTGATTTTATCTTCATTTAAAAAGGACAAAATCCTTGGTGCACTACGAGAAGCTAAAAATACATCACTACTTTCTTAATGTTGTTTTTCCATGCAAGCAATTGCTGTAGGTTGCTACATGGCTGTTGCATGATCACAGATGGGAAGGGAGGTGGTTGGTGTGACAGCAAATGGAAGGAAAATCTCCGTGATGCCAATGCTCTGTTAAGGTGTGGCCCACACTAAGAACAAGTCTGATAAAGCTTGAATTAAGAGGGCAATAGGTGGGTTGGGTCAGGCAACCCACGCAGGTGATAAATATTTTAGGGCTCCACAAACGATCTAGAATGGAGAACAGAACCCTTCACCTGTTAACAGCTCCTTCCATTTCAGGGTCTCAAAACACTTCACAAATGTTAACTAATTTAGTCTCCAAAGCTTTCTCTGAGGTAGGAAAGCATTATCCCTGTCTCTCAGAGAGATACTGATAGGCAAACAGCCTGCCCCTGGGTCAAGTCAAACAGCAGAGCTGAGAATTGAACCCAGTTCTCTTGATGCCTATTTCTGTACATTAACCACTGAGCTCTATGGTTATCAGCATGAGCCCACAGGAATCCTGAGAGTGCACATAATCTCCCACGACGTTCAGGAGGACTCCTGGGGTAAAACATGGAATGAATATAGATGGTTTTCAGGATCAGAGTTTAGACGATAGCTGGTGAAGCGGGTTGGATGTTGGTTCAATTCAATTTAATCTCACAATATGCCTCAGTTTCCAAATCCCTCTTCACTGTACTCCAATAAAACCCCACTCCATTTTGACATAGCACCCTCCACAGGCCTTCCCTACTGTGGCTTCAGAACAATGGATCCAGTTGCCAGACTCAGCAGGTCAGGAATCCTCTATGCTGAGTTGTGGGCTACAGCTGCTGCATTAGAATATGCACACGGGGACTTCACTGCTCAGAGGTGCCCAAGTGTGCACGGTCTGACAGATATCCCCTGGGGAGGACACTTAAGCTCACAGAAAGGGAAGAACCAGGCAACACACTCCCAGGTATCCCTGAGCACGGAGTAAACAAGCTCTAATGCAGAGGTGGCAGCGGCAGCAGCCTGGACCTATGACCAGATCCATCACCCACTCTGAAATCCAGGTAAGGTAGAGATAAAGCCCAGAGGGATGAAAGGGAAGCCAGAGGTATGTAAAGTGCAGGGAGTCACTAGGAGGAGGGGACAGTGGTAGAGTTAAAGAGGGATACAGTGTGGAGGAAAGCATGAACTAAGTGACTCTAGTCAGTTATGCACACCCAGCCAGCATGGAGCAGGCTGAGGCCTCAGGTTACATACACTCTCTACGTTTGGGACCAGAGTAATCATCAGTTTATACACCATTTCAGCATGAGGAAGGCAGAGTCCTCAGGCACTGACTATACACATGCCAAACCCGTGAAAAAAACACAGAAATTGGGCTTGTTTTTGGCTTAATTGGCCTGTGAGTTGCTTATTGGTTAGTTTTTGGCTTGCAGCTTGTTGCTTGTTTGGCTTATAGCTTGTTGCTTCTTTTTTTTTTTTTTGGATTGGGTCCCAGCAAGCAGGGGCAAAGGGGGGCAAGCAGGGGCAAGTGGGGAGAGAGTCAGGGGTGCACAGCGGGCCCACCCCAGTCCCAGACAGCATGCTGGGGGAATGTAGTCACATAGAGTGTGCTTCTTTTGGCCTTGTTTTGAAATGGGATTAGCTTGATTTTTGGCTTATTGTGAAAGTCGGGGTGCTTATTTACTGCGTAAAAGTTGGTAACTGTGTCTGCATGGCCTCTTAGCTTGAAACACACTCAGCCCTTAGGTAATAAAAGAATCAGGCAGCATGAGGCTGGCAGAGCCCTCAGGTTCCAAACAACCTCACAATATAGGGCAGGCAGCGCCACAGGTTATATACATCCTTGCAATATGGGACAGTCGGAGCCTACAAGTTGTAGTTGTGGCCGGCTGGGAAACCCCTCTGCATGGGGTATCTCAGGGTGAGGTAGCAGCATGGCTGGGGGAAAGATAGAATGGTTAATATGCCTCCATAGTTTGACTATTTCCAGGTCCAGGAGTGGCCCCATGGATCCATGGACAGCTGTGCAATTAGAGGAGCCCTGAGGTTACTCTAATAAGATGGTATAAAACCACATTTAACTTTGGGTCCTCTTCTGAGCACAGCTCAGCCAAAACCGCCATGTTTTACACAGCCTGTTCCACAGACCCTCACTTAGAAAGGACTCCGGTTGCACCCATGCACTCAGTGTAAGACAGAGGCAGCCATGCGGGTGTAACCTACACACACTACACCCTGTCAGGGTGATGCAGATGTTGCCCTCAAGTTATTCACATCTTCTCATCATAGGAGATATAAGAGGCTTCTGGTTATACAGCCTGCCTCGGTGTGGGACAGGCACCACCATCGGGTTCTGAGGCTGAAGGAGCTCACAAATGATTCCGACCCTTTCAGCATGAGACTGAAAGAGCCCTCAGTTGTATACACCCTCTCAGTTTGAGGGACCAGAAGTCTTCAGGCTGAGTACACCCTCTCAACCTCAGACAAGGAGGTGACATGGCTCCTATAGACCTCTGTGAATATAGGGGATGACTGAATGCTCTTTGCTCTGTTATGGCCTCTATGCACCTGTGAGTGGTGTCAGGAAACTTAGATTGGCAGCTAGACTGGCGTCTCTCTCACAAAGCATTATGGTTGTATTTTCCCCTCTGGAAGCACTGCCTGCAATTAATTCCCCGAGGTAGCTCACATGTGCCATCCAGAGTGGTTACGTGACGTGATTTTTGAGGAATCAATTTCTCTCACAGTAAGGAGCTCACTGAAGGCAGCAGAGGATGAGGTGGGGAAGAGTGGGACGGGTATTTCTGTGGAGACTTTAATTTCAGAAGAAATCCCCACAGACACTATCCAAGGAAGGAAAATAGGAGCCATAAGAATTTTAAGCAATGATCCTCACATGCAAAAATCAGTTACCAAAAGAAACAAGAGCCAGATCCTCAGCTGGTATAAATCAGCATCTCTCCTTTGAAGTCAGTGGCTCTACAACAATTGACATCAACTGACAGCCTGGCTCAGAAGCTTTTTTAAGAAGGAAAAATACTTCTCTCTTTCTGTGCTAGCATTTAAAGGTATGAACACGCCTTGCAAGTTTTGCAGCATCTGCATCATGCGGCATAATTAAATTATTCTAAATGAGGTCTGAGACATTTTAATATCCTGAAGCAATAAAATCTCAGGTTGATGTTCATTCCTCTCTCTCTCTCTCTCTTCACCTCTGTGGCTCCCAGTGTGAGAAGACACCAACCTGGCTGGCTGTAATTGCTGGAACAGTCCCCTAACGCTTGCTTCCTCTCTGGTTGCATTAAACTGCATCTTTATCGATACAGCCCTGTTTATTCATGCTGCTCATGTGGAAGAGGAAAGAAATGCAGACTGTCTCTGCCTCCTCCTCCTCTTGCCTTTCATTTCATGGGTGTGGCAAGGTTCAAACCTTTGCAGTCTCTCACAGGCACAAGTGTGCAGTACAGAGGACAGTACTGGAGGGAAAGCCATAAAACATGGCTGGCGATGAATGAAAATCATTTCACCCACAAGTGGGAAACCGGCTTGTGAGTTATCATTTAGTCATTCATGCAATCTAGCACTGAGCACTTGCCCCGATAATGTCCATCCATTCTAATGTAGGTATATGGAATGCTCTCCTATTTATCTCTCTATCCATCCATGCTAGGCTATGAAGAGATACAGTAGATAGCAGAGTATATTTCCAAATAGTTAGTGTTAAATAAACTTTAGAGCAAATTTCAAAGGTTCTTCAACCCAGTCTCTCATTTTGCATCTGTTTAGCTCCAGATTTTATGGGTATAAATTTGCAGGTGCAGTCAGTCAACTACTTAGTTCTTTTCCACTGCCATCTCCACCCACAAATATATGTACATGTGCACACACTTTCTCTAGAGGTGTGTGTATATACACACCCATCCCTGTAATTATATGTATGTGAATTTAAAGAGATTTCTCTGAATCTGTATTTGTAATTTCAGCACTTTGCTCTTTTTCAATCAGAAAGGCAGAATGATGGGAGCTTACCCAGAAAAATGCCCTGAAAGAGGAAAGCTGTCTTTATTTTGGAAGGAAGCTCCTTTTTCCTTATGAAGAACCTGATCTGATTTCTTTCCATTTGCGATAGGTTGGGGCAGGGAGAGAGGAAAGCAGGCTGAAAACCCAGGTCTTTTTTCCCCATCCAAATTAAAGCCTCTTTTGGATTATCATCAGCTCTGCTTTCCAAAGTTTTACATAGTAATCAATGTAGCAATTTTGTGTGTGTGAATATGTATGAATGCATGTATGGGTGTAGGAGTATGAATGGGTGTGTCTGGCTGTGTGTGGATGTGTGTGGTTGTATTGGGGCTGGAAGGGTTGGATGTGTGTGTGTGAATGTATGTGGGGGATGAAGAGGTCTGTCTGGGTGGGTGACTGAATTTGGGGGGGTGTATATTCATGACCTAGTAATCTGTGCATCATACATTTATAAATATGTTGTAATAGTAATAATAAAGAAGACATGAATAACATATATAGATTTAAAGAATGAGTAAAACTGGGTATTAACCATGAGTGCTAAAACCCAGCCTATTAAAGTATGGTGAAAAATCCCCCTGTGGCTCTTCCCAGCTTATTGCCTCCAAAAAAAACCCCAGAGACTGCTATTTTATTTTAAAATTTGCTGTGCCTCTCCACCCACTGCTCTGTCATTCTGCCTCTCCGTCTGCCTTCCTCCTCCTCTCTTTTCATCCCACATTGGCCGACTAAATGTGCTCTGCTGGCTGGTTGCAACGTGTCCCTCCTCCCACCCTTCTCCAGGTTTTAGTGACTGTATCATTAATTGCAGAGCATCTGAAACCTGCATAGAAAAAAAATATGTAATGCTGGGTCTTTTTCTATCCCATTCGCCTGCCCCTTCCAATTATTCTACAATATGACTCCTTGGCTTGGGAGCACACACATTGAGGCACAGAAATTCACCTTAATCTTGATTGTAACTAAATACAATATTCTACAGTAATTCTACAAACCTCTACAACTTCCAGCAGTGGGTTGGGCAATTACTGTAGAGTATTGCAGTAATATATACTGTACATTGCAGTAATAGACTCTGTAAGGTATATATAATGGAGGTGCCAGTAGCCGCTCCGTAGTTATAAGACTGAGACAAGATTTACAAGACAAGCAGGAATCTCACCTCTTTGTTATTATCCCTATAGAGAAAGTTGTCATAATACCTTTGAAATGAACCAAGGGCCAAATCCTGCCCTGACTACTTTGGTGCACATCTGGAGTGACTCAAACTGAAATCAAAGGAGTTAAACTGAGGTAACTGAGAGCAGATTTTGGCTTTCAAGTGAACAGTTTGAAATGGAAGGGGTGTGGGGGGGGGAATGAGCTAGCCAGCTTTTTTATTTCATTATTATTTTTGGCTTGTCATGTTTTATTGTTGAAAATTAGCTGTCTCCTCGCCCCTCTTGCGACTTCCATCAAGGAAAGCCATGTGGTACCAGTAGAGAGAATGAACTGGTTTCCAACAGGTTCGTACCGTTCGTCTCTCTCATCCCATCGGAGCTCAGAGCTAATAGAGGCGTGGTCCTCTGTCTCTTTACCAGCTGGTGCACAGTTGTCTAACTGGTCGTACTATGAAAGGGATTGCAAAGAGGGCTGGGTCCCCCCCCCGACTTCATGGCCAGTTACTTTTGCTATTAATTCATTGTACTTGATATTATTAAAACCAAAAAAAAAAAAAGGAAAGAAAGAAATGACCAGTTTATTTTTGTTCACACTATTTTAACTAAATGCACCTGTCCCCCTTGCCATCTCAAAAGCACATGCACAGGCACATTAAAGCAGCTTTCATCTCTCAGAGCAAAGAGCAACAGAGAGCTGGTATCCTGATCCTGGCTCAGGGTTCACTGAATATCTTTTTATTTATTTATTTTTGTGGCAAAAGATGAAGAATTGCTTCCCCCATCTTTGAGGTAGAGCCACCTCTCATCGCATTTCCCTCCTCCCCCTTCCACATCCACACCCTCAGGATCAGAGACAGAAAACCCTATGCAATGCATCTGCCCACAGTTAAAAAAAAAAGGGAGGGGGATCCTTGTTTCTCCCCAAACATGAAGATAGGCCACCCTCTCCCCATATCACCAGCACTAGAAAGACAAACAGTCACCAGGAAGGGTGTGAAAAGAGCCTTCAATTGCAAGATGCTAAAGAATTGCAAAGAAGACATCTGCTTAGAAGCAGTTAACAATTCCTTCCCCCCACCCCCCATACACATACACACACATCCAACAGCCTGGGAATTTCTCCACAAAAAGAAGTATAAAATTTTCAGCTCTACCTGTTTTGTTCTTCTCATACAGCACAGCATGATTGTATTGTCCCCTTCCTTCCTTCTTCTTCTTTCCTTCTCCTCTCTCCTTTTTCCTCCTCTCTCTCTTATCTCTCCCCCCCACCCTCTCCACTCCCTCCCTCCCTCTCTCTCTCTCTCACACACACACACACACCAGGGCAGTTAGCTGCAACTGTAAGGTCCACAGCTATTGCTCATCACACATGCACACGCTGGCTGTCTCTCCCTCTCCCCCCTCCCTCCCTCCCTTCCTCCCTCTCTCTCTCTCTCTCTCTCTCTGTATCTTTCCCAGAATTGTTCACTAGCTCTCAATGACTAGTCACCTCCCCACCCCACCCCCCACTACAATCCAGGCAGCCACCCCCTCTCAGTCCCCTGCCAGCCTCATGAATATTTAAACATCTCCAATCTGGACCCAATTACCCAATGACTTTCCCACTGTACTGAGACTAGCAGGAAAGGGAACATTATAGATTGTTGAGGGGGTGGGGTGAGGTGTGTCTGTGGGGGCTTGGGAACGGGAAGTGCGTGAGGGCTTACATTTTTCTGCCACTCTTTTTCCGCATTCACACTGGAGTAGTTAAAGCAGAGAACACAGGGCCCCAGCCAAGAGAGGATTTGTGTGTTAAGACAGCTAGTGGGGTTATTTCCATGGCATTTCATGCACAGGTGACATACTGTAGGTGTGAGCTGTGGTAGGTGGGGAATAACAATATATGTATGAATGTTTGTGGATCTTCTCCTTTCCCCCTCACATGCATATGAATGCTTGTGGATCTTCTCCTTTCCCCCTCACATGCATAGTCACAAACAGATATGCACATACACACGTGGGAAGATATGCACATATACCTACACACATGCCCCAGATGGAAATGCCCTATAGAATGTAATGGAACATAACTTTTCTATAGGTTTCTGTGGAATTTAATAGAAAATTATATTCCTGCCATAGAGTTATTATAGGGTGTTTTTAGAAGCAACCTATAGAACGGATGTTGTTCTCTATTGTCTTTCTCTATTTATTTTTTAAATAATTTCTGTAGAATCCCATTGATTTTTTTCTTTATTAATTTCTATAAAACTTGCCATAAGGGACACAGGCACACTCACACACCCACAAACACTAACATACACACACAGGCGCCCAAATACACACATATCAGATGCTATAACATTGTGCTTTCTCAGAATTTATAGCAGAGTGACTATGTCTGACAATATGGAAAAGAGAATCTAGGCAATGCATGGATTTCAGCCAAAATATGACAGTGATGAACACCCTAGAAAGGAAAAGATAGATATAATCTATCTAACAAAATTAGGATTAAGCCTCCTTTATTTACTAAGAGCCAGATTCTGATCTCTGTTACACCAGTATAAATCAGGGAGTAACATCACTGAAGTCTACTTCTGAACTACTACATTGATCTAATTCTGATTTATGGTAAACCAGCCTAAGAGCAGAATGTAGCCCCAAGTAATTATTAAGGCTTTTACTTTTTAAATATATATAATATGTGGTTACTGGAAGATCCTCAGAGCAGATTCCCTCATAGTCATATTCAGTTGCTATGACAGGTTTCAGAGTAGTAGCCATGTTAGTCTGTATTTGCAAAAAGAACAGGAGTACTTGTGGCACCTTAGAGACTAACAAATTTATTTGAGCATAAGCTTTCGTGAGCTACAGTTATGACATCACTGTAGTTCCCAGTAGGACTTTTTTGGAAAAAGGAAAGTAAAGAGAAAGGCTTTCAAATATAATCTATCTATCTATGTCTATTTATGTATTTTAGGGGAATTTTCTTGTGTGGCACGGCAGGTACAGAGTTAGGTCTGGGTTTGTGATCTGGAAGGGGGCAATATAGCATGATAATGAAATTTCACAGACGATGCTGAACTGGGAAGAGTTGCAAACACCAGCCGACACACACGAACAGTACATAGAGACTGAAGGGTTAAATAACAAAATGAGATTCAGCTTGGAAAAATGCATCTGGGGGAAAGAATCCAAAATATGTACAATTAAGAGAAGTAAGAAACCTGAGAAGTGGTGCTGCAGAAACTGGCCAAGGGTTGATAGAGGGTATCAAATTAGATATAGGTCTGCACTATGGCTGCACATGCCAAAGACATCACATCCGGGAGAAGAGAAGGAGGAGGGTAACATTTTCAAAAGAACCTAAGTGATTTAGGAATCAAAGTTCCACTTTCAAGAGTGACATAGGGCCAGATTTTAAAAGGTATTTAGACACCTAATCCCTATTGGGGTTTAAATAACTTTAAAAATCTGAAGTCTCTTTACAATCAACATGACTTAGACTCCTAAGCCCCTTAGGCACATCTGAATATTCCCAAATCCCAAATTAGGGATATGATGAAGGTGATGGTTAGCCACTAGCCATCACCTTCAACCCCCAACTAAAACTCTCCAATGCATCATCAAGGATCTACAACCTATCCTGAAGGATGACCCATCACTCTCACAGATCTTGGGAGACAGGCCAGTCCTTGCTTACAGACAGCCCCCCAACCTGAAGCAAATACTCACCAGCAAGCACATACCACACAACAAAAGCACTAACCCAGGAACCTATCTTTGCAACAAAGCTCATTGCCAACTATGTCCACATATCTATTCAGGGGACACCATCATAGGGCCTAATCACATCAGCCACACTATCAGAGGCTAAACCTACATATCTACCAATGTGATATATGCCATTGTGTGCCAACAATGCCCCTCTGCCATGTACATTGGTCAAACTGGACAGTCTTTACGTAAAAGAATAAATGGACACAAATCAGATATCAAGAATTATAACATTCAAAAAACAGTCAGAGAACACTTCAATCTCTTTGGTCACTCGATTACAGATCTAAAAGTGGCAATTCTTCAACAAAAAAAACTTCAAAAACAGACTCCAATGAGAGACTGCTGAATTAGAATTAATTTGCAAACTGGACACAATTAACTTAGACTTGAATAAAGACTGGGAATGGATATGTCATTACACAAAGTAAAACTATTTCCCCATGTTTATTCCCCCCCCCCACACACACACACACACTGATCCTCACACATTCTTGTCAACTGCTGGAAATGGCCCACCTTGATTATCACTACAAAAGGTTATTTTTCTCTCCTGCTGGTAATAGCTCACCTTACCTGATCACTCTCCTTACAGTGTGTATGGTAACACCCATTGTTTCATGTTCTCTGTGTATATAAAATCTCCCCACTATATTTTCTACTGCATGCATCCGATGAAATGAGCTGTAGCTCACAAAAGCTTATGCTCAAATAAATGTGTTAGTCTCTAAGGTGCCACAAGTACTCCTTTTCTTTTTGCGGATACAGACTAACACGGCTGCTACTCTGAAACTTGTCCATTAAATGAAGTGAAAGAGTCTCATGCTTTTAGCCTTAGCCCAGTGTTAGATTGATTTAACCCAGCACCAGTCCACGCAACAAAGCCATCTTTGTCAACTTAATGGGCTCTTAAAATCAATTCCTGTACTCCTCCATGACGAGTGGATTAGCGCTGAAATCAACATTGCCTGGTCAAATTTGGATTAGTATGGACACAATTCAACATTATTGGCCTCCAGGAGCTATCCCACAGTGCTCCATTGTGACCGCTCTGGACAGCACTATCAACTCGGATGCACTGGACAGGTAGACAGGAAAAGCCCTGTGAACTTTTGAATTTCATTTCCTGTTTGGCCAGCATGGCAAGCTGATCAGCATAGGTGACCATGCAGATCTCATCAGCAGAGGTGACCACGGAGTCCCAGAATCGCAAAAGAGCTCCAGCATGAACCGAACTGGAGGTACTGGATCTGATCGCTATATCGGGAGACGAATCCGTGCTATCAGAACTCCGTTCCAAAAGATGAAATGCCAAAATATTTGAAAAAATCTCCAATGGCATGAAGGACAGAGGCTATTCACAGTGCTGCGTGAAACTTAAGGAGCTCAGGCAAGCCTACCAAAAAACCCAAGAGGCAAACGCCTGCTCAGGGTCAAAGCCCCAGACATACTGCTTCTATGATGAGCTGCATGCAATTCTAGGGGGTGCCCCTACAACTACCCCACACTTGTACGTGGACTCTTGCAAGGGAGTCTCATGCAACAGGGATAAGATTTGGGGGACGAGGAAGATGATGAGGAGAGGGAGTTGAAGATAGCGCACATCAGGCAAGCAGAGAAGCCATTCAGTCTGACAGCCAGGAACTGTTTATCACCCTGGAGATAGCACCCTCCTAACACGGACTCCCAGATCTTGAAGGCGGAGAAGGCACCTCTGGAGAGTGTACCTTTGTAAATATAATACACGGTTTAAAAGCAAGCATGTTTAATGATTAATTTGCCCTGAAGATTTGGGATGCATTCGCGGCCAGTACAGCTACTGGAAAAGTCTGTTAACGTATCTGGGGATGGAGCGGAAATCCTCCAGGGACATCTCAATGAAGCTGTCCTAGAGGTACTCTCAAAGCCTTTTGCAAAAGTTTCTGGGGAGGGCAGCCTTATTGCGTCCTCCATGGTAGGACACTTTACCATGGCAGGCCAGTAGCACGTAGTCTGGAATCACTGCATAAGAAAGCATGGCAGCGTGTGGTCACGGTGTTTGCTGGCATTCAAACAACATCCGTTCTTTATCTCTCTGTGTTATCCTCAGGAGAGTGAGATCATTCATGGTCACCTGGTTGAAATAGGGGAGTTTTATTCAGGGAATTTTATTCAGGTGGCCGTTCCTGCTGGGCCGTTTGCCTGTGGCTGAAAAGAAATCATGCCCGCTGTTAGCCATGCGGTGGGGGGAGGGGTGAAGCGATCATCCCAGAGAATTGGGTATGTGGGGGGGTTAGTTGGGTTTGTGCTGCTCGTTAACCCGAAAACATCAGCCCCTCATTCTCAATGGGCAATGTGTCTTTTTCAGTTTTAATCTCCCTTTTTTTCCTCCCGCAGCTGCAAATGTTTCAATGCTGTGACTAGCATCTCCGTCTCAGAGGCTAGTGCAGAAAGAAGGCAAAAAAAATGCACTCATGATGAAATGTTCTCTGAGCTCATGCAGTCCACCCAAACTGTAAGAGCCCAGCAGAATGTGTGGAGGCAGACAATGGCAGAGTCCAAGAAAGCACAAAATGAACGCGAGGACAGGAGGGACGCATGAGAGGACAAGTGGTGGTAGCAACAGGAGAGGTGGCGGGATCAAGAGGAAAGGTGGCAGCAGCATGATGAAAGGAGGCAGGATGCAATGCTGAGGCTACTGGAGGATCAAACTGATATGCTCCGGCGTATGGTTGAGGTGCAGGAAAGGCACAGACCACCACTGCAGCCCCTGTGTAATCAACCGCCCTCCTCCCCAAGTTCCATAGCTTCCTCATCCAGACGACCAAGAACGTGGGTGGGGGGGCCCTCCAGGCACCCAACCACTCCACCCCAGAGGACTGCCCAAGCAACAGAAGGCTGGCATTCAATAAGTTTTGAAGAGCAGTGTGGCCTTGTCCTTTTCTCCTTCCCTCCTCCCCCACCCCACCCCTCCTGGGCTACCTTGGCAATTATCCCCCTATTTCTGTGACAAATTAATAAAGAATGCATGAATTTGAAACAACAATTACTTTATTGCCTCTGCAAGTGGTGATCGAAGTGGGGAGGGGAGGGCGGTTGGCTTACAGGGAAGTAGAGTGAACCAAGGGGGCGGGTTTTCATCAAGGAGAAACAAACAGAACTGTCACACTGTAGGATGGTCAGCCATGAAACTGGTTTTGAAAGCTGTTTTTTGAGCAGCGCGCCTTGCTGTGCTCTTCTAACCGCCCTGGTGTCTGGCTGCGCGTAATCAGTGGCCAGGCGATTTGCCTTAACTTCCCGCCCCGTCATAAATGTCTCTCCCTTACTCTCACAGATATTGGGGAGCACACAGCAAGCAGTAATAACAATGGGAGTATTGGTTTCGCTGAGGTCTAACCAAGTCCGTAAACTGCACCAGCGTGCTTTTAAACATCCAAATGCACATTCTAACACCATTCTGCACTTGCTCAGACTATAGTTGAACAGTGCCTGACTACTGTCCAGGGTGTCTGTGTATGGCTTCGTAAGGCATGGCATTAAGGGGTAGGCTGGGTCCTGAAGGGTAACTATAGGCATTTCAACATCCCCAACGGTTATTTTCTCGCCTGGAAAGTAAGTCCCTTGCTGCAGCTGTTCACACAGACCAGAGTTCTTGAAGATGCTAGCATCATGTACCTTTTTTGGCCATCCAAGGTTGATTCTGGTGAAACGTCCCTTGTGATACACCAGTGGTTGCAGCACCATTGAAAAGTACCCCTTTCAGTTTATGTACTGGCTGCCTTGGTGCTCCAGTCCCAAGTTAGGGATATCCGTTCCGTCTATTACCATCCACTATGACCTGCACATTTCCCAGAGTCACTACCCTTGATAGCAGCAGCTCAGTGATTGTGCTGGCTATTGGATCACAACAGCCCCCACAGTAGATTTGCCCACTCCAAATTGATTCCCGACTGACCAGTAACTGTCTGGCGTTGCAAGCTTCCAGAGGGCTATTACCACTCGCTTGTGAACTGGGAGGGCTGCTCTCATCTTGGTATTCTTGCGCTTCAGGGCAGGGAAAAGTAAGTCACAAAATTCCATGAAAGTGCCCTTGCACATGCGAAAGTTTCATAGCCATTGGGAATCATCCCAGACCTGCAACACTATGCGGTCCCACCAGTCTGTGCTTGTTTCCTGGGCCCAGAATCAGCATTCCACGGCATGAGCCTGCCCCTTTGCCACCAGGATGGCCAAATTGCCGGGGCCCATACTTTGAGAGAAGTCTGTGTCCATGTCCTCATCACTCTCATCACCGTGCTGCCATCACCTCCTCACCTGCTTTTGCAGGTTCTGGTTCTGCATTTAGTACATGATAATGTGCGAGGTGTTTACAATGCTCATAACTGCCGTGGTGATCTGAGCGGGCTCCATGCTTGCCGTGGTATGGCGTCTGTAGGACAGCAGAGTTGCAGGGGAAGCGGTGGTTGGATGACCAGTTTTGCAGACCTACTGCACCATCTGCTGCCAGGACACAACAGCTGAGCGGGCTACTTGCTTGCCGTGGTATGGCAAGACAAGAGCAGCCGAGAAGATTTGCAGCGGAAGCAGCCCTGCGAGACCACCAGGACAGCAGAGTGCCAGCAGAAGTGGTGGATGATGATGGTCATATAGAGGACCTGCGAGGTGAATTCATAGCATCAGGAGAGCAGGAGAGCAGAATGGCAGCGGAAGCGGTCATTTGATGATGACGGTTAGCAGTCCTACTGCACCATCTGCTGAAAGCAGTATGGCGCCACATGGAAAAAAGGCACGAAACGATAATCTGCCGTTGCTTTCATGGAGGGAGGGGCGACTGACGACATGTACCCAAAGCCACCTGTGACAATGTTTTTGCCCCATCACGCATTGGGAACTTAACCCAGAATTCCAATGGGTGATGGAGACTGCGGGAACTGTGGGAAAGCTACCCACAGTGCAACGCTCTGAAAGTCGACGCTAACCTCAGTACTGTGGATGTGGATGCACTCCACCGACTTAATGGGCTTAGTGGGGACACACACAATCAACTGTATAAAATCGCTTTCTAAAAAATCGACTTCTATAAATTCGACCTAATTTCATAGTGTAGACATACCCTTAGGGGGTCCTGGTTCAATCCCACCAGCGATGACACCTACTGGTGGTTGTTACATGGTACACTGGGCTGTAACTAGGAGAAATGAGAGGAAACCAAGAAAAGGGAAATTGAGGCTAAATAGGAGGGAAAATGTCCTGATAGTGAGGTGTATTAGGCTGAGGAATAGTCTCCCCAGGGGAAGTGGCTTGGAAGCCCCACCATTTGGGATGTTTAAAGTTAGAATAGAAAAAATATTGAAGTGATTAGTGCTACATTGGCTTAGAGAAGGACTGGGTGATCTCATGATTTATATATTATGGACATACGTGGTAGCCTTTCTTTTTTAAGGTTGTAGTCATATTCCATGATGAAGTCATTGAACCAGATTTGCAAAGGTATGTAGATGCCTAACCTGCATAGGTGCATTTGAAAATGCTACAAGGCATCCATTTGCCTCTTTACCTTTGCAAATCTGGCCCAGTGTACCTAGGTTCATTTTGCATCTGGGGTAACTGAAGAGGAAAGGGTTCAAGTGACTTGCCAAAGATCACATAGATCTTTTCTACACAAGATAGTTGCAATGATTTAACTTTCTGACCCAAGAACCTCTTAATGCTAACTGACAAAGGGGTGCAGAGGGGTTACAGGAATTTCCTGATTCTGGGATGCATGTTCTGGTCCACCAAAGAATGCCATGTGAGGTCTCAAATGAAAGCCGGTGACACACTGGTCATCAATATCATTGTGAAATATATGTACGGGTATTATGTAAGGATCTGTGTATCTGTACCAGAAAGTTATGCTCTTAAACATATAAAGTTAAAAGCTGGTTACCAAAAGGTGACATGTCTTAGACTGGTTCCTCTAGACTGGAGGTAGGAGGAGTCTCTCTCTCTCTCTCTCTGGGATGTAAATTAAGCACTGTACATTAACACAATGGATGCCTGTTCACATACCAAGTCAAATGTTAACAAAGTGATGTGAAATCAACAGGAAAGGGGCACACAGGAAAAAATAAGCCACAGGGGGTTATCCTGTCTATGAGTAAAGACAATGACCTTTGGAGGTATTTCTAGAAGGTGAAGAAAACACCCTTGCACCTAGGAAGTAAACAGATAGTGTGTTCGCATTCATGAAAGCGAGGTCTCAGACAGCTTAGGATCAAAATGCTGAAGAGAACTTTGGGTGAGATGAAACTTCTTTAGACAGGAGGTTAACCTATTAGTTAAGTTTAGTCTCTAGAAAGCATCTTATGATTTTGTCTTATATGTAGCCATCTGTTTCCAATATTCTTACTATTACTTGAATCTTTGATAGTAAACTTATTCTTGTTTTCACTATAATTATATCTAAGTGCTGTGATGTTAGCAAAGGGCTGGTCCTAAGCTGAAATTTATAAGCTTCTGTGTACTGTTCCTTTGGGAACAGCTGACTGGTAACTCTGTGCGTATTCAGTGGATCACAGGCTTAACACTGCAGGGAATGTTCCAAGGACTTGGGGGTTTGTGTGTACCTATTGTCACCTACACTGAGAGCATGAGGCCTACAGAGACCTAGAAGGCAGTGCTTGTGTTGCCGGAGGCTGATGGATTCAGGGAGCTGACCCACAGCAGGAACAAACAAGTCTGCCTTGTGCTAAGGGCAGGTAGTGGTGAGGTGCCCTCCGTACCTCTGTGGAATGTAACAACCTTAAATCAGTTTAGAAACCAGTTTAGTTAAATCAGTGCAAATCCCTGCATGAACCTCCTTATTTCAATGGAAGAGTGCCTTATTGCAGTTTAGCTTTAATTTATTCTGATTGGTTTAAAATAAACTAAAATAATCCTGGTTTAAACAAACAAACAAAAACGTCCATGCGGGCTTTTGCACCAGTTTAAAGCGGGGTTTGTCTACACAGTAGCTGGGAGGTATATGCACTGGGAGTTACTCCTCCCAGCTGCTGTGTAGACAAATCCTAAATGGCTTTAAATCATACCTTTAAATAAACCAGGGAACTTTCTCATGTTAGCAAAGGGTTTAATTGCCCATTGGGAGAGTGCTGTAACCCACCCCATGCTATTAATGACTGGCTGGCTGCTTATACTCAGCAACTCAATATACACCTGTTGCCACTATTCTAGGTAATTTTGCAGGTGTTTTACATTTATTCACTATCATTTTTTTCTTCTTCTGAGCCCTGTACAGTTTGACTCTTGGCAACTAAGGCAGCGGGTGCCAGGGATAGAGATACAAGAAAAGGTCCCAATAATATTTTTTAAAATTTTCAAAAACATTCCTGTAACATGTGTGGCACTGAATACTTGATAGTGGGGGTGGGAGAAAGATTTTAGCACACTCATGGGGGGTGGCCTACATAACTCACAAGTCATTATTTATTATTATTCAGCCTCAGCATTCTCAACAATGCAAATGTTTACTACAATTAAATTCCAGCTTAGTGTAGTGCTTAGAAACCATAATCCTTCAATAAAATTAAAATCTTGTCTGCTTGTCTATCATGAAGTTAAATGTCACAACAGAAATCAGACCGCAGATGTCACATTAGCTATTACTATTAATGCATCTAGTTAGTGCAATTGGGTGCATGGCACTTTACAATGCACGTTTGATATAGGCTCCTGCTCCAAGGACCTTGCAATCTATGATCTTAATCCTTCAATCTTGCAAGCTGACTTCTGAATCTGCGTGGAGCTCCACTGAAGCAGTGGATCAAAGTTTGGGTTCCAGCAAAGCTTTAATACAGTCCTGCCCTCTTTAAAGTGTGCAGCCTTTCTGTAGGCCTCCCTCCCCTCCCCTCCCCTTCTCTTCTCTTCTCTTCTCTTCTCTTCTCTTCTCTTCTCTTCTCAAGGAATGGTTTTGAGATTTGCTGACCAGACAGTTCATACAATGAGTACTCAATGTTTTTAACATTTAAGTGTTAAATGTAACTTAATAAGTTTCATGACCATCCAGTGAATCAAGAGGAATGACTGAGGCTGGGGGAGAAAGCAGGTATCATTGATGGAGTGTGGTGGCAGCAGCAGCGGGCCTTTGAGTGCATGGAGCTGTAGGTAGGTAAGTCATGGCTGTTGAGGGCTAGCAAGAAGTTCACAAGCAAAGAAATCTTGAAAGTTTGCACAAGCCAAATCTGTAGCTCTGGAAGAATTAGGAGTTGGGGCTTTTTATAAACTCTTTCTTGCTGTGGAAAAAACTGTCCAGCTTCTAACCTATTTTAGGTTAAAGAGAGTTGAAGCCCCATGTTCATCAATCACCCAGGCAACTATGGCATGTGCTTTCCTTTGACTACATTGATAGTTGGGATTTCTCCTTGGGAAAGGGGGAAACTCACCCCTAGTAGAATCCTCAAACTTCCTGTCATAGCCTTTAGAATACCCATTGTCTTCCTGATTTGGGCACAGTCATGGAGGATCAAAGAAAGGATGGCATGAGCTACCCAGCCCAAGAGTGGCTGCTCAGCCCAAGATCCACGCTCAGATCTGAAGATGGCCCATGGCTAGGGCTTGGGCTTGAGATAGCTAAAATCTCATGCAATTTATTTCAGTTTTTTTGGCTGACTACCAACAGGAAGCAGAAAATGGTCTCATTGTGGCTTTGGATCCATCTCAGAAACGGAACTGTAGGGGATCGGAAGAGTCAAACTGCAACCTCCTTGAAATATGAATGGGTCTGGATTTGACCCATAAATTTTATTGTATTCAGTCTGAAAATTCATTGTGAAGGTTTCCTGTGAACCATAAACCTCCCCTTCCCTCTCACCACTATAACTATGCCCTTGTATTTACAGGGGCATGATAGCACATGGTTCTGGAGATAATACACTGATCCTAGAATATTATTTCAGGAACCTGCTGCTATTCAATGAAAGTCACTATAGTGGTCTAGAAAAACCCTGCAGGGCAGATGGAATTTTAAGGGTCCGGGACAGTGTATATGCAGAAATATCCAGTTTGTGCATCTGAAGTTACAGAAAAGGGGCCTGCTTAGATCCAGATCTACAGTTTATCTGTATTGAGTTTCTTGCTGATCAGTATTACCCCTTTGGATAGTGCAACATTTAATACCTGGGAACCTGGCTAGTTTCCAAAGTGTTTGTGAAGGCACTGGGAAGCAAGGATGGTTTCTGAGTGACTGGACTTGTAGCAGGTTCTATTCTATTCAGGTTCTTATACAGCTCATATCACTATAGTATTTAGGTACCTTCCAGAACTGCATTAAATGACAGAACTAGCATCTGTCATGGTGCATGGTAGCAGGACACTTGTGAGAAGCCAGTCCTGCTATATTCCTACTAAAACCCTTCTATCACTCTCAACCTGTGCTCCCAACAGGTCCAGCCTTCCCCAGCCTTCTGGCATGACCTTCAGCCCACAGGTGCTGGTGCACTCAGTCTAGGAGTTGAGGTAAATCATAGCATGAGCTGAGATCATGGAGGGAGAAAGACAGTGTGAAGAAGGCAGTGGGATGCAGCAGGTAAATGAGGCCCAATAGCAGAGAGGACATGAAGTTTTTTACCTACTCAGGTGATGGCAGGAGGAATCTAGTGCTCAGCAGAAGGGATTTGGGTGGTGGAATGATCTTCCATAGCTTGAGAGAGAGAGAAGGAGGAGAGAATTTATTTAGCTTATACAGCAGAGAGGATAAGTACACTTAGTCTTAACATTTTTTATATTTTCTCCAGTGTGTTCAGTCTCAGCGTGGAAGGGGTGAACATTTATTGTAATAAACCATATATTGTCAACCAAAATACACAGCATGAGTCTATCCTGCCACCCTAATTTATGCAACTCCTATCCATTGATAGGTTTTAGAGTAGCAGCCGTGTTAGTCTGTATTCGCAAAAAGAAAAGGAGTACTTGTGGCACCTTAGAGACTAACAAATTTATTAGAGCATAAGCTTTCGTGAGCTACAGCTCATCCGATGAAGTGAGCTGTAGCTCACGAAAGCTTATGCTCTAATAAATTTGTTAGTCTCTAAGGTGTCACAAGTACTCCTTTTCTTTTATCCATTGATAGTCATGAAAGTGAAGCACTGGTGAGAAAAGTGCTGTGTTTTTGCATTATATTATATTGTTCAGTGAAAAATGATGAATTTGACAATCTGCTTACCTGGTGTTGAGTGATCATGTAATGAAAGATCCCATTGTTATGAATATATGCAAGATCTCAGAACTATAGCTGCTGTAGGAACATAATTCTAAGTTTTCCTAATTTTGGAGCTATTTCAATCACAGGGTTAGGGTTGTAGTTACATGGTTTTTCCATAGAATTTCCTTGGGTTTTGTTTGATGTTTTAATGTGAAAAATCCCTTTAATTTTTTTTTAAAAGACAAGACACATCTGTGTCTAATCCTCTCAGGGTTACATACAGCACAAAGCTAAGGAGGAACTGGCCTTTTCATTCAATAGTAGTCCCAACTAAGGCCAAAATCTTTAGATGACATTAGCCTCCTCCCTGTCAAGAGAAAAGGCTAAAAAGTGACCAGAGAATACAATAGCAATTGATAAGACAACACCAAGCACAAAGAAATAACAATCCTACAGAACACCAGAATCCTAAGTATTTAGACACTCCAAACAGGTTGCATAGCTTGTAACAGCATAGGTTGAACAGAGCAGAATGGCCTTTCTTGTTCAAGCATCTGGCTACTGTCTTCTAGAGTCTGTGAAAACAGTCATTCATTCAAGGAAGTGCATATATCTCCAATATGGTTATGCCATTAGCTTTAAAACTGTATATACTGCTGCACTGGTGACAAAAGAGGGTTATTGTTGTAGGGTTGATGGCAGGGCTCATCTTGGAGTATCTGCTATTTAAAGGGTATATAATTGTGCTGAATGGAGCTGAGAAAGCACTTCTGCCCTTTTCCAGTGTCATTTCAAATAACTCTATTACATTTGAATTTGGGATCTATTCCTGACTGCGTCTATGACTCATTCTATGACCTTGGGCAACTTAATTTCTCTCCTCTTCCTCCATCTGTAAAATGGGGATAATAATATTTATCTACCTTTGAAATATTTATCTACCTTTGAAAGGGACTATAACAAGCGTAAAATATGGCATTATTATGAATCACACTTGCGTGCGTTTTTTCCACCATTCACCCCTTCATATATCACAACTCATCCACATTGCATCTTGCTGCATGTTTAAAACAAACATACTCTACATGATGACAGCGCTTTCTAAACCATCCATAGTTTGGTCATTTTGAAACCATAAGGCAAAGCTCATGTTTCTCATTCAGGGCCGTGTATGTCCAAGTCTGAAGTTTTAAGGCTGGGCTGTTATTAAATTATCTGAGCACAAAAGGAAAAAAAAGCCCCTAAAAATGCCTAAGCAGCTGAACACCCATATATTTTGTTCACATTCAAATAATTCCAAGGTAGTTTAACAGATTTGTTTTAAATGAAACTTTCCATGATAATTTGATTTTGGGCTCAGCTCAAATGTGAAAAAAATCTCTGCCAGAAAGGGAATTTTGGGAGAAACTGAAAAAAAAAATCAGGATTTTGAATGGTAACACTATCTCTCAACCACAATTATAATCAAGGATTTGTATACTCTGGACCTAAGTTCTACAGAAAAATTATTGGATTCTGTGGCAACTTCATTTACATTAAAAAAATCAAGAATTAAATATGAAAACTGAATAATACAATCAATCCAATGGCCTCTGTTATTGATGTTGATATTAAATTTAGCTGGTTTTACATTTTCCTCACATATTCAGTTTTCAGCATGCCACAGATTTTAATCTTTATCAGGTATAATTATATCATAGAAATTGTCAGGGGGTAAATCTGGAGATTTTGGCAGTTGCGGCTTTTGACACTTAAAGTGCTATGGGAGGCAGGTTGAGTTTGTGGGTTAGGGGTATTGGCTGTATTTTTCTGCTAAAATAATTGTCAGTGAAATCGTTGATGTTAATAAGTCATTGTTATGTTTCAGAGTTAACACCCCATTGAGATGAATGAGGCAGTTCACATCTCTGTTATTATTACAAGTGTCTGAAGACTCAGGAAGGCAAGGCTGCTGTGGTTTACATCGTCACTTTTTCCCGGGTTTTTTTTTTAAATGAAAGCTAGGACTTTACGGTTACCAATATTCTGCACACCATGAGCATGGAACAGTTTAATACAAAAGCACAAACCCCCTGCCACCTGAGCTGAAGGAGAATTTCCTTGAGCTGTAGCAGTATTAAGGCTAAACACACACTCCTGGACAAGGTTGATTTCACCCAGTAGGATGCAGCAGTACTTGTGCCCACTAGCTAGAAAGTTACAGGTTGATCATTCCTGACTAGAATGTCAGAGTCATGCCCTCCACTTTGGACAAATGCCAAGTCTAGAGCCAAGCTCCCACAGCAGCCATTCAAGAAAATCTCCATGTTTCTCTGGCAGAGTCATGGTCCTAGCACCCCAGTGCATCGAGCCATGCATTTAGTATAGGACTGCAGCTGCCACTTATTTATTTCTCCAGTGTAGTAACTTTACCATTCTGTCCAATCTACAGGTGCCTTTTGAGTGACAAGCAAGCAGCAAACAGACACTACAAGGCAGGCAGTTGGCAGGAAAAAGAGCAGCCAAAGAAGCAATTGCACAAGGCTTATTACAAAGGGCAACCGATGAAGTGAGCTGTAGCTCACGAAAGCTTATGCTCTAATAAATTTGTTAGTCTCTAAGGTGCCACGGGTACTCCTTTTCTTTTTGCGAATACAGACTAACACGGCTGCTACTCTGAAAAGGGCAACTAAGTGATTCATCAGCCCCCCTCCCTTGCAAAGCACATCTTATAAATATTAGTTAGAAATTATCCTTGTGGACTAAGTTGGCTTGGTGGTGACGCTTGGTGTGTAATGTTCTCTCTCTTCCAGAAGGAAGATTCCCCTCCCTCCCCCCGCCTCCCCCTACAACAGCATGGTGCATGGTTTCAGCTCTATTTACAATCCTTGGCCCTGGGCTATTTCTACAGTCAAACATAACCCTGCTTGGGTGTAATAGAATTAGCAAGATTTTCACTCACCTGGCACACTGGCTTGTGCTTTTACAGCCTTGCAGGATAAAGAAGGGAGGTAGAAAGAACAGAGGTTATGATCTGGGGTCAGGGGGCATGCTGGCAGGGCGGGATGGGAATCAGAGTTGCCACCCTACTCTGGTTCTGCTAGCAGAGTGGGAGACCAGCCAGGCTATGTATTGAAGAATTCACATCTAGTAAGTTTGGAGGGGCATGGGGCACAAGTGGCTGCTAACGTGCATTTTACTTAAAGCCAATTTTGAAAGTTGGGGAAGAGGGATGAGATAAAGATTGTATTTTAGTCCTATGACAGCTGGCTGGACTTGTGACACTGCATAAACTGCTAAATCTCACTTTGTGGATTAATAGCAGCGGCTTGCATGATGAGTTTCATTCTAACCTTCCAGTGGCAGGAGGCTTTGAGGCATGGACTATCATTTATTTTGGTTGTACAGCACCAAGCACATTGGAGCCAACCCTGGTAGAGGCCTAAGGAGCTATTGTAATAATAATAATTAATAATAGGACTGATGCTAAGAATTAGCACTAGATTTTATTTCCAAGTTGGTCTTAGCTTCTCAAAGGATAAAGAGGAAGTCATTCCCGCTGTGCAAGATGAAATCATGCCTGAGTTTTCCCTGTCACTGATGGAGGAGCTTGTGAGCTGCCATTGTGTCTACTTTGGTATGTGTCCAGCAGGGAGAGGGCTCACTAACACAGCCGGTCAGAAAATGGGGGAGCAGGTGAAGGAAGGTGTTGCTCAGAAAACTTTGACGTTTTATTAAAAAATTGAAATTGAAAAAATTGAAAATTAAAAAATTGAAATTTTTTGGCCAAAACCCACATATTCAGTTTAATGAAATGATGATCATTAGGAGACACTTTGTGAAAAAAAATTGATCAGTCAAAAAAAGATTTTCCATCTAAAAATAGTTTTGATGGAAAATTTTCGACCACCCCATCCTTAATTCCTTTCCTCAATCCAGTTTTCAGACTGTAAAAGACCTTGCTTCCATCACACCTTTCAGCAACAACCTCCTCTAGACATTACCATTGCTTCCAGTTAGCACAGCTCCCCGAGCATCTTGTACCATATGTGTGTGGTATTATTAGTGTCTGTGTTAGGGCTCACACACAATTTGTGATGAGTGCCTCCTAGGAGTACTAACCAAGCATCCTCCATTCCCATGGAGGCCATTGGAAGTTGAGCAAGTTCAGCATCTGCATCTTGCTGAATCAGGTCCTTAGGTGGTAATCTCGTGGAGGCATGGGACTTGTCTTTTGAGAGCCGAGTATGATGCTCAGCAAATATCTGGGGCATGACAAATAACACTAGCTCCTTTAGTCTGTTAACACAATAGAGAAATAAGGAGGAAGAAGTCTGACTGGATTTCTGTGCCCACCTGAGATAAACTCTGGATTCACCCACTACCAGGAGTAGAACTTGAATCAGATTTCTGTACCCATCTTGGATGGTGCTACTCCTAAAAGAAGAACCTGTACTGGATTTCTTTGTCCACTTGAAACTGGCCATCAGTGCAGCCCCTGGGAGGAAAGGAACCTGAACTAGATTTCTCTGCCTTACTAGAATGTAGTCTTCCTTACATCCCCTGGAAGTGGAAGAATGGGATGAGGATATGTATT
The DNA here is from genome assembly GCF_009764565.3 of Dermochelys coriacea. NCBI lineage: Eukaryota > Metazoa > Chordata > Testudines > Dermochelyidae > Dermochelys > Dermochelys coriacea. The sequence goes on along the minus strand of NC_050068.2, from coordinate 202,122,264 downwards.
CCCCATTGGAAATGGAATAGTCTACAGCTTCCTTTCTTCCATTTGGTGTACTTGGGTATTGCACTCCAGCATTCCAGATATCTTTTATACTATGTGTGCACCACAAAAATCACTCAGAATAGCCTGTTTCCTAGTCCAGGCACAGGAGCGAGTAAAGAGGGGGTATGTTTGGAGTCTTCTACAGGCAGTACTAAACAACATGATTAGCTGTAGAAAAATTAATCGTAGCTGTTAGTGGAGATGAGCACTGGAGTCGAGTGTGTGTGTGCATGCATGTGTGTGACTCTTCTCCTTTAGCTAACTCCACGGTCTAATTGCTCAGTGTGCCCTGTAGTTCCATACAATAAAACACATTGTCGAAATATCCTGCTTGCTCTGAAGTCTAAATTAATCAGGTTTATTTCTGTAAATGGGCTTGATGCATCACATGTACCCCGCCATGGCTTAGAGTCATACCACAAGCAGCCTGCCTCAGTTTCCCATCTTGGACTTTGAAATAAAACTTCACACAGGCTTTTTTGTGATCAAAAATACCCCTTCTTGGGGACTGAGTTCATTAATGTAAAATAAACTCCAAATAAAATTCAAAATTCCCAACACAAAGTCAATAAACCGAAAAGGTTTCTCTTCCTCCTCCCAGACCTTCCTTTGCAGTCCCTACCTGGCTGGAGTCTTAGGCTTGATTCTCTGCTAGGCCCTGATCTCTCTCATACACCCAAAACAGTCTCACCCAAAGCTTTTCCCCCTTTTGCTGCAGCTGCATTCTGCTCTTTATAGGGCAAGCACCTGATCACCTTAGTGATCAGGAGTGGCTGGCCCCAGACCTTCCAGCCTTTAGGGGCATGTCAACATGCGGTTGGACTAGATGATCTCCTGAGGTCCCTTCCAACTCTGATATTCTATGTTATACTGTCCTAGGTAACTGGAGGAGTACAGAAAAGGAATCACAACTAACCTGCCAGCATTGGCTGGCATAGGGGCTTACTCTGGGCTCAGTTTGGGTCCTCTCTTTGTCTTCTTTCTGCATGTCACTGCACTAATGTAACAGCACTGATCCCAGAACAACATTCTACAAAAATAGTTGCAGTTTAAAAAGGGAAAAGAAAACTCTGGCTCCATGGATGTTATGGGATTCAGCTTTCTTTATCTAATCCTTTAATTGATCTTTCTGATGAAGAGAATTTGATGCTTAGTTTTACTTCTTCCTGGATGAGCTTTATGCAGACCTCACTGGGACTAGGTCACACTTATTTGGAAAAAAGCAGATCCTGGGAAAGTATCTTTCAAGCTTTCCCAGAGAGTTCCTCATTGACCTCCACGTATGTGTGATGTCACAGAGGCATCTCGGGTATGAGGAGGAGGAGAGGCCCATGGTTCCTTGATGATATCGCAGTGTTCAATACAATGTCACAGAAGATTCTTGTGTAGGAGGATGAGAGGCCAGAGGGTCACAGATAGCATCATATGTTTTGCATTATAAAGAGGGAACTGAAGTTTGCAATGATGTCATAGTGGATGTCACAGACACATATTGGGTATAAGGATGAGTGGCAGAGGGTATTGCAGTGACATTGCTGCGTACTGTATGATGTCACAGAAACTTGGTTGGTTTGAGGAAAAGGGCTGAGGCTCCCTCTTTATAGCACTATTGACATCTGAATGCCACACATATCCCACTTGCAGGTTCTTGTGAGTCCCTTTACGGTACTGAGGCTTGTGTATCACCCTGTACCACCCAACTGAAGATATGTGGTGATCTCTTGATCAACTCAAAGGTCGCATTTTTAGGTACTTGGAGGCCTCTTCAGAGCAGTTGGAACTCTTGGACTGGCTTAGAGTCCTACCCCTCCAACCCCCGTCCCCCCAAAAATGTGGGTCTCCTTTGAGGCACATAGGCCCCATAGATCTCCCTGCAGCCTCCATTCTCAGATACTTGGGGAGCCCTTTGAGTACATAGAGCCCAATGATCAGCTTGCACCCAGACACTAAGTGACCGCTTCATGGCACAGGAGACCTCACTCTGCCACTGCTTCTAGTCAGAGCTATGTCAAAGGGGAGTTTGGGTCTTTAATATATTTGCAAATAACTAAAGAATGCAGGTCAGCACAGCAGGCCAGAGGGGGTATTAAAGATCCTATAAAATATTTCAGTGTGTTCCATCCAGCTTGTGGGACAAGAAAGGGAAAAGGGCTTTCTGTATTGAGATATTTTGGGAGGCCTAGTCTTAAATTAATCATTTCTTGCCTAAAAAGAAACTGTACCTGTTTGCAAAAAGAAAAGGAGTACTTGTGGCACCTTAGAGACTAACAAATTTATTAGAGCATAAGCTTTCGTGAGCTACAGCATCCGATGCATCCGATGAAGTGAGCTGTAGCTCACGAAAGCTTATGCTCTAATAAATTTGTTAGTCTCTAAGGTGCCACAAGTACTCCTTTTCTTTTTGCGAATACAGACTAACACGGCTGCTACTCTGAAACCTGTACCTGTTTGGAAATCCCTATGGACACTTTGCATCCTGTTGGAAGAGACTGGGCCTCAGCCTTGGAGAACAGAGTTAAAAAGACTCTTTGAAAAAGGAGACAAACCCCTCTTATCGAAATAATGACAATACTGTACTGTGACACTGGCAGACCAGGTACCAGCTCATGCCAAGGCCCCTAGGCTTCACTGAACATGGACAAATGCAAAGCTGGAAACTAGTCTGGCTTACCTGTGTGCTAGTATTGTTAAACAGGTATTAGATTTCTAATAGTGTATTTAGTATTTAGACTTCATGAAATGCTTGTGAGTTGCTGCCTGCATTTATCTCACTTGTATTATCTGTATCTCATGCTATATGGTAGTTTTTAGGTGTTTGCTCTGAAACTGTAAGTCCCCCACACCCACATACAGAGTCAGGAGAGAAGCATTACCGAGTCTGAAATACTAGTTTTCCACAAGAGGTGTCATCTCCTGCCCAACCAAAGAAGGCCTACAGCCACCAGACAAGCCATTGTGGAACCGCAGAGGACAAAAGATTTTGTTGATTGCTTCTCCCACACCTTTGAAAAGGAGCTGTGCAGATGGACTGATCCCATCAGCTTGAACTCTGGGGAAAGGCAATAAAAATCCCTGACGAGAAGGAACTGGGTCTTTATGGTGCTTGGCCTGGGTTAGCCCTCGAGGACACATAGAGCTTGCATATTACGACAGCTTCTATCACCCTTTGGAACCTAAGACAAACTAATTTGTGTGTGTATGTTTATCTGCTTTAACCTTGTAAATAACTCTCATTTCTTTTTCCTAGTTAATACATCTTTAGTTAATTTATTATAGGATTGGCTACAAATGTGGTCTTTGATATAGGATCTAAGGTGCAACTGACCTGGGGTAAGTGACTGGTCCTTTGGGACTGGGAGTAACCTGAATATTGTTGTGATTTATGGTGTAAAGCAGTGGTTCTCAAAGCCAATCCACCGCTTGTTCAGGGAAAGCCCCTGGCGGGCCGGACCGGTTTGTTTACCTGCCGCGTCTGCAGGTTCAGCCGATGGCGGCTCCCACTGGCCACGGTTTGCCACTCCAGGCCAATGGGGGCTGTGGGAAGCAGCACGGGCCAAGGGACGTGCCGGCCGTCCTTCCCGCAGCCCCCATTGGCCTGGAGCGGTGAACCGCAGACAGTGGGAGCTGCGATCAGCCAAACCTGCGGACGCGGCAGGTAAACAAACCGGTCCGACCCGCCAGGGGCTTTCCCTTAACAAGCTGCAGACCGGTTTTGAGAACCACTGGTGTAAAGGACCGTCTATCACAAAGCCAAGCTTACCTGAGAGGCAAGAGACTGGAATACCCAAGGGGACTTTTTGTGACTCCACACTATGGCTGTTATAGCGCTTGAGGAGTTCACACTTGATACTTGGTTGGTGAAATCTAAGTATAGAACTCACAACCAGTTTGTGGTTTGGGCCCTGCTTCTTCACAGTCTGCCCTGAGGTTAGTACTCGTACTCATGAGCCACTCCAAACAACTTGACAAATACTTTGCCCTTCTGTAGTACTCAACAACCAAACATTTCATAGATCAACAAATTTAACCTCACCTCCCCCCCACAACCCCCAAGAGAAGGATAAGCATCATCCGCATTTTATGGATACGGAAACTGAGGCACTAAAAGGATAAATGACTTGTCAAGAATGGACAAGAACCCATGAGTCCTGATTCCCAGTCCTGTGCACTGCCCATAGATAAGTCTTCCTCTTTGAAGATGAGCCACTGGGGAAACACTCAGCTAGACCTGGAACACTAATGCAGCACACCTGATTGGGTCAGGGAAGAGGCAATGTGGAGGCTCCAGTCTTCACTTAGATGTCACTGGGTAAAGGCCTCAGGATTTGGCCCTAGAAGCCTTTCATAGCCCTTGCCAGCTCTGTTACTTTGGGCTGATATAGTTAACAATTCTTCTGGATCTTATGACTCAGTGTCATGGTGTATATGTGATGAAAACCAGCCAATTTAACATCTATCTAGCTAAAAATAAAAGTGTACCTCCAAGGTTTGGCCTGTAGTGCATGGTGAGTGGTGAGGTGGGATTGGAAGAGCCATGCGTCCATCGTGGCTGTCACCACGGCACACCCACGCCAACATCTCCACGGAGACACAGCACATTGCTAGCTCTTGCATCACCAACTTGTTGCCAGGGAAACAGGAGGATGCAAAAAAAATCTCAATGACATTCAATTTTGTGACAGTCAAGAAACCCCTGAAAGGGATTTAAAAGGCGCCTGGATACGAAGTGGAAATTGGTCTTCTAATTACAGATTTTCAACCAACTTCTTTTTATTCCCTGGTTATTTTGTCTGCTCACGTCACTGTCTTCCTGCCTTTCTCTGTCTTCCAAGACACAAACACCAGATATCAGTGAAAAGAGAATGAGAAAGAGCTTTCCTGGAGTGAGGGAAGACAGGATTGGGAGATTAGGGGAGGTGGTTACTAAGTACAAGTAGAAGTAGAAGTTGAGCTCCCATAGCATAATAAAGGACATGGTATAATTTGCAGAAAGAAGAATGTGTGGAAACAACACAAAGTGGGGGTGAATGCTGTTGTTAGAAGTGTGTATGTGTGCACATCTCTGTATGCAGGAGTGTGCATGTGTGTGTGTGTGAGTGAGTGAAAGAAAGAAAGAAAGCACAATGTTTTGATATTTGCATGTGGGCTAGTGAATATTTGGGAATGTACCCAAGGGTGTACCAGTGCAGTGTGCATATGTGAGTATAACCAAAAGTGCATGAATGATGGAATGCAGTGGTGGCAACCCCAAGTGGTGAAAAATTGATTTGGGCCCCTAAGAAATCACAAGGTTGGCTTAAAAATCATGGGATTTTAAAATAATACTAATAATTGCAGGATTCTTTTTATTTGGCTTCAGATTTTTGAGTCATGGGGTCATATTTTCAGGCTTTTCTTCTCAACCACAAAGCCTAGAAACTTAGGGCTTGACTACACAGGAAAAAGCCCAGAATAGTACTAAGAGTGCCTTTGTGCAGTTTAGTTGAATCCACTTTGGAAGTCGATTAACTTAAACCACAAAAAACCACTCCTGATATGGAATAAGAATGTCCACATGGGGAGCTGGTACAGAATAGTTTGCATTTTAAATTCACACCCTAACTATTTTGCACTAACTTCCATTTGAATTCCCCATGTTGTTTTTTAAATGAAAGCTGAGATTCTCATGTAATCACCTGACTTCAGGAGCTGGAGCATTAAAAAACCCCCATCAAATATTGTGAGACTCAAAATAAAATCATGAGAGATTGAAACACTGCATGTGTGTGAATGTGTGTGTGTGTATAGCCATGTGTATCAGTGCCAACAGGTGTGTGTTTGTGAATGGGTGCACATGTGAGTACTTGCAGGCAATTTCAGTTCAATTCAATGAGATTTTATTGGCACTACACATTATACAAGTGCTGCCAAAGTGTTTCTGTCAGATATATTTACCATCCACCCAGCATAGGGCTATATGCAGCCATCTTTTGGGGTGTGCATGAGCATGAAGAGGAGTGAGCATTTGAGTGTGTGGACAAATGTATGTCTACCAGCAAATGTGCATTTGTTTAAATCCACCAGCTGAAAACAATAGATGCAATTACTGCCTAAATCAATCTCTCTATCACACCCACACACCCTCCAAAACTGGGACTAGCAACTAATCCTTCATCTCCAAAAATTACAGCCCTGTACCGCTTGAACTAAAGAAGATTACCATTAGATTGCACTGGTACTAAATCTGTCATACACTCTGTGGACTAGCCTCTGGAAGGCAATATTGCTCACTCACTCACACCTGCCTATCTGGGGAATCAGCTTGCTACTGTCCACTCCTTATCTGACAGTCACTCAGCCTGTTACCTAGGTCACTCGCTTTGCGGCACCTCTCTTGTTGGTCCGGAGCTGCAGCACCTCGCCTTCATGGCATAGCCCTCCAGCCAAATCACTATCGTCCTCCCCTTCCAGGGTATTATCAAAGTTTCCTTCCTCAAAAGTCTCAGGCAATCTCCATCACCACTGTGCTGACTGTACCACTCCTGCAGTGGCTGGTAGGGGAACCCAGGCCTGCCCTCTACACCAGGTTCCAATTCAGGGACCCTCAAATCAGCAGTTCAGGTCTATTCCTCTCAGGCCTTACTGCTCCTTCCCTAGACTGCTTCCAGTCCTGCCTTTCTCAGGCTCCTACTCTCCCCCCTGTATCAGGGAGTGTGACTGCAGTCTCACCTCACTGCAGCCTCTGCGCTATCCTCAGCTTCTAGGCTTTATAGAAGTCCCACCTGTTCCTGCCCTGGTGAGCTTCATTCTCAACCAGTGTCCTTGCCCCTTAGCTCCCCAGCAGGTGCAGCCTAAGGCTAATTGGCCTCTCTTGTCCCTTTAACCCCATCTGTGCTGGTGTGACAGCATCACAGAAGCCTTTCATACCTGATCACACAAGTGGTACTTGTGAAAAACAAGGCTGGGGTTGCTTCTTTGTAATATGCCATTGGCTGGCTGGTTGATGACCAGAAGTGGTAAAAGCCTTTGTTTCACAGCTCATCTGAAACACAACACCTCCAGCCACACTGTGGAGGGCCATTAAGGTCAGCCCTGGCAGGGAGGGAAGAACTCTGTCTTCTCACTCACAAAGATCACCTGGGTTTTCCTTGAAGATCTTCCTATCCTAGAGCTCACCAGGTCTACCCCTGCTTAATCTTATGGGCTCCATCAGTCTGGCAGCCAGTGGTGGTGATATGGCTATAGGCCAGAGAGTCAGACATATAGGCCAATAGTAATTACCACTACATTGCATTGGGAGTCCTATAGAATAAGTCAGGGGCACCCACATTAATGCCAAGAGAGTTCATCCAGGCTGAAACTTGACTCAGTTCATGATTTCATGCCATTGATAGTAAAAAGCTGATGGCGTTGAGGTTTGGACTCCATTCCAGATGGAGAAGAACCATTGGTATCCAAATAAGAATGTCACTGTGTCCCTCCTCTGTCCCATGAGTATTTCCTGAATGAACAACAGGACCTGATGACTTCCCTTTTCCCTACCCATGTCTGTTGGAGGCAGTTGTGGAGAAGGGGAACGAGCATGCTTTTCCAACATCTTTCCTAGAATACTATGCAGCACCACCAGTGTTGGCAGTGTGACAACCTATCCCAGGGTTGCCATGTCCCAGAGGAAGCCATTACAGGGGTTGACCATTGACCCTTGACCTGATCTTGGAGGTTCTATAGTTGCGGGTAAAATATAATCTATCTCCTAAGCATGCTTTTAGACATCATAATGGAAGTTACCAAAGTAACAGCAATTAGAAGAACCAAATATATATGTATTAAAAATTGGCTTGGCACTAGATCTTAAGCATTAACTGTTAAGGGCTTAGAGTGAAGCCCAGTAGAAGTTGGCAGTTGGCCTGAGTATTATGAGTTTGACCAAAGCTTATGAAATGATATGTGCTTAATCTAAGGTTATAAAATTAAGCAATATGTATCTTGTGATAGGGACAGGTAAACCACTAAACAAACAGATGGTAGCATCTTAGGAGCTTTTTGCAATAAGAGCTAACTGCATTGACATATCAAAACTATCGGGAAAGGGAATGATGTGATTGGTTGGAAATGTAATTATGAGCAACTGGAATACCACAAACGGTCAATCATACCCATAAAATTTGGTCTCCCAGAATACCAGATATGAATGGGGGCTGAGACTTAAACAGATGTGGTCCCAGCTCTCTGTGGTGGAATGAAAAAAGGTGTACAAAAGGTTGTCGAACACACCCCAAATCAGAACAGTAGGGGACAACATGGGGCAACAGTTTCTAAATGGTCCCTATAAGGTTGTAAGTACACACAATGTCACATTGTAAGTATGGACAATTCAGGAAACCACTTATCTCATTCTTATACTTACGTATATTGATTTTTCTATTATTTCAATTATATGTGTCTGTATTAAGTGAAGCTCAAAGTTTCTGTGTGTGCTTCACCAATGTCATCTTTTTAATTAACTCTAAGTAGCTGCCTGAGCAAGGAACCTATTATTTGTGACTCTAAATTAATCCCAGGCTACATGGGAATGGCATCAGAGCAGTGACCATTAAAAGTGTGCAGGTGTTGTGGAGAATGTCAGGCTAGATGCAGACACCAAACTTAGGTAAGAATAAGCAACTCCTACCCTGCCGGTCCTGCAATAATTGATGTGGGATTGGAAGTCATAGTACATACCTGCCTCCGAGTTCTATTATTAAGAGGGATCTTCTCTCACACGTACATAGCAGGATGAAAACACTGGGAACAAATAGCCTGACCAATGCAGCCAAAACCAGGTTAGGACAATCTCAGGTTGTACACACATCCCTACATGGAGCCCTCCATAGACCCACCTACATGCTGTGACTCAGCCTCTGCGTGGAATGGTAATAACAGAGACCACCAACACAAAAACCCTCTGTTGGACTGGTGTGGAGGCCACCCCAACTCCTTCTGGGGCAGGCTAGGACTTCCCTCCTCCTAGGAATACAGCTCCCTATCTTCAGGAGGGCTGTGTTCCATTCCAGAGGACTCAGTATTCACACACCCAAGCAGAAATATTGGCAGGGGCCATTGCAGACACCATTCCAGAAGAGGCATGATGTCATCTGATGCCTGAATTTGAGAGTAAGACACTGGTGGGAGATGGGAAAACAGAAGCTGCTATAATGATGCAGGGGAGGTCTGAGTCAGTGAGCAGAGCATACATTTCTCTCCCTCTCTCTAATGTATACAGTGTAATCTTATAGCTCTTTCTGTAAAACATGCACACAACCCTACCATCCCAGCTCTCTCTCCTGTTCAAAATCTTAACCCTCTCCCTCATACCACACACACACACACACACCATTAAGGTGATTATATTTGCAAAATAAAAAAGCAGGATGTTTTTATGCCAACAGTTTTAGGGTACTAAAAAATGTGTTCAAAAGCAAAAAGTGGACCCTTTTCAAAAACGTGTGCTTGATGTCACTGCTGTCAGCTTCTGACTCAATAGTGACATGTGCATATTTCTCAGAACGGAGGATGTTTTCCAGTAGTGTAAGCGCTCTGAATGAGTTTATCATGAACCTCTAACAGGTTCACTTTGGGCAACAGCTTTGATTGTGTCTACGCCCATTTGACTTTTCTCTTCACTCCCACCACTGTTCATCACACTGAATGCTTGTTGCAGTGGACTGGTAAATGCAGAGCACATTCCACTAGGTGTTGCAGTGCATCTTGAACAAACATTTTTTTCAAGTATTTTTTTCAAATAATCCAAAAATTTTATGTTTCATCAATAAAAACAATAGGACGTTTCAAATGTTGGGGTTCCTTACTGGGACTCTCAAACAGACACAATGTAATCTCCCTCCCTTTAGCACACGCATGGTGTAATCTTTCTCTCCCTAATACATACAAATGCATACAAACACATAACATAATCTCTTTCTAACACACACACACATACACACACACTGTACTCTAACACAGATGCACAGAAACACAATGTTCTCACTTTCTAACACTCACACATAGTAATCTATCTTTCTAATACAATGTAATGTCTCTCTCTCCCAAACACACACAATCACACACATACAAACAGTAATTTTAAAACACACTCACATACGTGCATAGTCTCACTCATTCACATAACTATTGTATCTACAGTAGTAGCAAGAGAAAGACAGAGGAAGGTGTAGTCTTCTACTTGGCAGGAAAGGAGAGCTAATAATGGGCAAGATTAAAAAGATTTGGGTGTTTAATACTTATTCTGCATCAGTTTTCAGTTAAAAAAAAGTAAATTGTGACAAGATACTTATCCTAATTAACACAAACAGCAAGAGGGATGGAACACAAGCCAAAACAGGGAAAGAACAGGTTAAAGAATATTTAGATAAGTTAAATGTATTCAAGTCAGCAGAACTTTATGAAAGTCACTCTAGGTACTTAAGGAACTAGCTGAAGCAATGTCAGAACTGTTTGTGATTATCTCTGAGAACTCATGAAGGATGGGTGAAGTCCAAGAGGACTGAAGAAGGGCAAACATCGTACCTATCTTTAAAACGAGGAACAAAGAGTATCTGGGGAATTATAGACCAGTCAGCCTAACTTCAATACCTGGAGAAAGACTAGAACAAATTATTAAATAATCAATTTGTAAGCACCTAGAGATAACAGGGTGATAAGTAACAGCCAACATGGAATTGTCAAGAACAAAGTCTGCTAAACCCAACTAATTTTCTTCTTTGATGGGCTTATTGGGCTAGTGGATGGGGGGAAGCTCTAGATGTGATATATCTTGGTTTTAGTAAATGAATTTAGGGAAAAGTACTCTAGATTAAATTTCTATAAAGTGGGTCCAAAACTGGTTGAAAGGTACTCAAAGAGTAGTTATCAACAGTTCACTATCAAACTGGGGGAATGGGGATGTATCTAGAGGATTCTCCTGAGGGTTAGCTCTGGATCTGACACTAGTCAATGTTTTTATTAATGCCTTGGATAATGGAGTAGAGAATATGCTTATAAAATGTACAGATGACACCAAGCTGGGAGGGGTTGCAAGCACTCTGGAAGACAGAATTAGAATTCAAAACAACCTTGACAAATTGGAGAATTGGTCTGAGATGAGTAAGATGAAATTCAGTACTGATGTGCAAAGTACAACATATAGAAAGAAAAAAATCAAATACACAGCTACAGAATGGGGAATAGCTGGCTAGCTGGTAGTACAGCAGAAAAGGATTCGGGGGTTATAGTGGATCAAAAATTGAGTATGAGTCACCAATGTGATACAGTTGTGAAAGAGGGTAATGTCATTTTGGGGTGTATTAACAGCAGTGTCATATGTAATTGTCCCACTCTCCCCAGCACTGGGAAGACTTCAGATGGGGTGTTCTATCCTGTTCTGGGCAGCACTTTAAGAGATGTGGAAAAATTGACAGAGTTCACTGGAGAGCAACAAAAGTGACAAAAGGTTTAGAAACTCTGATCTGCAAGGAAAGGTTAAAAAAACTGTTTATGAGCATTCACCAGATTTGACTCCCTCAGACTGTTCCTCAAGTTGAAGGAAGACCTTAGTGGGAAGAGTTTCAGATAGGATAATGAGGTGATTGCAGCAGGGATACTGGAACTGTGGGTGCAGCAGCACCTCCTGGCTTGAAGTGGTTCCCCTCATATACAGGGTTTACAGTTTGGTTTAATGGTTTTCAGCACCCCCTACTATAAAAAGTGTTCTAACACCACATCAAGGAGTTTCTGGACATACAGGACAAGGATTTCTACAAGCCAGGTATAGCCAAGCTGCTCCTGTGCTGATCAAGTGCATCAAAGTCAAGGGGGATTATATTGAAAAATAAATAAACTATTGAACGTGAATCATGGGGTTTTTGTCTTTGTCAGGCTAGAAACTTTCTGAAATGCCCCTCATACACAGATAACTCATAAATAATAAGAGACTCAAATGCTTGATAAAAATGTGAGAGTCTACCCAAAAATAGAATATTGGCTATATTATTATCATTGTCAAATATTGTATTGATATGTTTCAGGATATGTACTACAAGCAAATTACAATATGCAGTTACACCAGTATCTCCTGTGACATATAATATGCCATAAACCCTGAGAATTCAAAAGCAGAAGAGAAAAATGTATAGAGGAGTTTCCACCTCCACTTAAGTTATTAATTCCACACCAAAAGCCTATGGTTAGCTTGACTGTATTAATAGGATGATATAAATTGTTTCAGAGTAGCAGCCGTGTTAGTCTGTATTCGCAAAAAGAAAAGGAGTACTTTTGGCATCTTAGAGACTAACAATTTTATTTAAGCATAAGCTTTCGTGAGCTACAGCTCACTAACTGGAATAATGGAACCACTGCTTTTGGGAGCACAGGTCCGTGACATAACAGGGGTTGGATAGCTCAGGGAATGAGGTACCAGAACATTTCACCTCTGGGTCACTGGTTTAAATCTGGTCCAGGCTGAAAGTGAGTTAATAGCTTCAGTCCAATTTGAGTGGGTCTTCTTTCGACGCAGATTGAATGAGGGAAATTAGGTCTTGATAGACTGGGGCAGTGATAAAGTTACTAGGCTTGAAGAGGTAGGATGGCTCAGAGGTAGGTTCCTCATTTTCCTTGTAGTATTCCCCCTTTCGTGAAGGAGCATCAGCTTTCCCATTTCAGTTTCCTGGGCGGTAGGTGATAGTAAACTTGAATCAAGAGAAGAACAAGGCCCACCTTAACTTCCACCAGTTCAAAGCTTGGTCCTTACAGACCAGGTTCTTATAGTCAGTAAAATCCTGTACTGGTTGCCAAGTTCCCATGAGGTGGTGATGCCATTCTCGTAAATGAGTTTTCTCTAGTATTTCATAGTTCATTTCTTCAGGGGTGAGTTTTCAGGAGTAATATGCACAAAGATGAAGAACTGACTGGGATCCAAGTCACTGTGAGAGTACTACCCAGAGGCCCATGTTGGACACATCCACCTCCACTATAAATAGACAAGTCAGGTCGGGATTTGCAGAATTGCTCAGGAAGGCGATGGTGAAGGCAGACTTGAGCTAGTCAAAAGCACATTGGGCTTCAGGCAGCCAGGTGAACCAAGCAGCTTTATGAAGGAGGGATATCAGGGGGGTATTTGTTCAGATAAGTGGGTGATGAATAACCTATAAAAATTCACAAAGCCCAGGAAGTGTTGTGTTCTCAGAGAGTCTGAGGTGCTGCCCACTTGTGGCTGGTCTCCACCTTCTGCGGGTTCATCTAAATGCCCTCCGGAGAAATCATGTAACCCAAACATTCAATGGTTGCCTGGTTGAAGGTGCACTTCTCTAGTTTGGCGTACAAACCATACTTCTGTAGATTCTCCAGGGTGCACCAGACATGATGGTGGTGCTCTTCAGGGCTCTCAGAAAACATCAGTATATCACCAAGTAGATGAATACATATTAGCGCAAGGTTTCCCTATACACATTGTTTACAAAATGTTGGAACATTGTGGGGTGTGTTGATTAAGCTAAACGGCATTACTTAGTATTCAAAATGCTCATATTGGGGCATGAAAAGTGGTCTTCCATTTGTCCCCAGATGTAATGTGCACTGGATCGTATGCCCCGTGAAGATCTAGTTTAGTGAAGATCCTGGTGGTCCTCAGGCAGTTCAACAATTCCAGGATGAGGGGCAGAGAACACCGGTTGTGAATAGTCATCTGATTTAGTGTGCAATAGTCTACACAGATGTGCTGTGACCCTTCCTTTTTTTGCAAAAGAGGACTGGTGTCCCCCGCTGGAGAGGTGGATCGCTGAATGAATCCCTTGGCATGATTTTCCTGGATTTACATGCGTAGGACCTCAAGTTTGGTTCAGACATGGTATATATCCATTCGTAGGACACCTTTGCCCCAGGTTATAGGTCTAATGGACAGGTATAGCCCCTCTGTGGGGGTAATGAATCCACGTTTTTTTCCCTTCAAACATATCCAGGGAGTCTCCATATTTGTTGGGGAGGCCAGGGTTGTGGTCTAGAGCCTCCCCCTTCTGGTTAGCCTTTGCCATCTGGGGGCTCACTTCCGAGGCTCTTATCCAATCCTGGGGCCCAAAATACGGGTCACCTGGGGGTTGGTTGATTTGTTGGAGGTAAGCTGTCTGGCAATATTTGGAGGAGATGGTAATGCTCCTCTGCCACCAGGATATCCATGGGTTATGCCCCTCCAACCAAGGAATGCCAAGAACGATCAGGAAGAATGGAGAGCGGATCACATCAAAGCATATTATTTCCCATTGCCCTTCCATTGCAGTTTCTAGGGCGATGGTCCTTTGGGTCGCTGATGCCAAAGATAGGAGTGACCCATCAATCACCTCCACCAGGTCTGGGTTGGGTTTGGTTGGAGAGGGATCCAGATGGTTTGGGCTGCCTTAGAGGTACAAAGTTGGCAGTGGCCCCAGAGTCTACCATCACGAGTTGCAGGGGAATCAGTCTTGCCACCTCCAAGACATGCAACCGCAGCAGCAACTGGAAATGTGGAGAGGCCCTTTGGTTCCCAGCATGTGTCCTACTCAAGGATAGGGCTGGCTGTGGAACATAGAGCACTGGTGATGCCAAGGCTGTACCCCTTCCCACATTAGGCCTGTTCTGGTCCTTTTCCTGAGCTCTTTTGAACTGGGCAGGTGACAAGGGCATATCCTGGACACCCCAGTGAAAACAGAGGTTCAACTGCCATTGATGATCATTCTCCTCCAGGGTCAGGAATTGTTGACCCAGGGTGACCTGCATGGGTTCTGGACTCAGTTCTATAGGCTTTGGCATAGCAGGCAGATGTGGGGTTGCCCCTTCTTTCCTCCTTCTGCTTGCACAGCTGAGTCAATGTTCAGGGCGAGATCAATAAAGGCCTCTAGGCAGGTGGACTCTTCAGCTAGCTTATCTTTCGCCTTCTCACTGAGTCCCCACCAGAACTGGTATAGTTGGGCAGCCTCATTACATTTGACATCAGCTGCATGTAGGTTCTGTGCCTTGGCAACAGCCTGCAACCAGGTGAACAGCTCATGCAGGATCTGTGCTTTGGTTGCCAACCACATAGCTTGGGTCTACAGCATGAAGTTCTCCGCCTGCAGGTAGGTGACTTGGTCCTGTAGGTCTCAGTCCCTGGAGGAACCGCTGTTCAGAGGGCAACCTGTCCCTTCCATCTTCTGTGGAGGGGTTGGATGTGGGGCTGAGCTGGACTGTGCACTGGTCAGTTACCAAGCTGCAGAACTAATATCAATCATGTCAGGGAATTTCCCATTGTGAGGCATGGTAGTGGGGTGTGTGCAGGTGGGAATGGTGATTTCCAGCAAAGGATACACTGGAGGAATGTTCCCCATGAGCTGTGTGCATGATCAGTTTGGAGCTTAGTGTAATGCTGGGACAGTTGCTTTCAGATCTCAGGGTGAATTGTTTGGAGGGGGAAAAGAACCCAAGGACATACTTAATGACAGCACAGCCCTATTTTAAGTTTGTCCAACTAAATCCCAACATTCTGGGCTGAGTTGGTCAGACCTGAGTGTTATGTTGCCAGACCCAAAGTCCATGCTTCAAGAGCCGTACCTTCTCTGGAGAGTGGGGGGAAAGGGAAACAGGAGCTGACTGTGGGAAGAAGCATTTGGTCTTGCTGTGTGTGTTTTCCAGGAGCCCTTTCCAAAGCTCAGGGAGAAGGAAAAAGCTGGCCACATTGGGAAGCACACGACCAAGAAGGCCCTGTGAACCTGGAGCCAATTCTAGACATTTGGGAAAAGACAAGGGCTGGATGCTCAAGAAAGCATCTGGTTCAAAGGAGTATTACGCTTCAGAAGGCCATCCCTTGGTTGTCGAGTGGAGAATGTGCATTTCAATTGTAACATTATTGCAATATTGCCAACCCCAACCAGTCAAAATTGATGACTCAGGCCCTCAAAAATCATAAGATTTTTAATCACAGGTTTCAGAGTAGCAGCCATGTTAGTCTGTATTCGCAAAAAGAAAAGGAGTACTTGTGGCACCTTAGAGACTAACAAATTTATTAGAGCATAAGCTTTCGTGAGCTACAGCTCACTTCATCGGATGCATCCGATGAAGTGAGCTGTAGCTCACGAAAGCTTATGCTCTAATAAATTTGTTAGTCTCTAAGGTGCCACAAGTTTTTTAATATAATACATGGCAGGTTCTTTTTATTTTCCTTCTGGCTTTTGAGACTTTAGGTGTGCTTGGCTCATGTTTTCAAGTTTTTCTTTGCAAACAAACCTGGCGGGGGGAGGTTTAAATGAAAGCTCAGATTCTCCTCTAATCACATGACTCCAAGAGCTGGGGTTTTAAGAGACATATCCAACATTGTAAGACCCGTGATTGACTCATGAACATTGGCAACATGTCCCTAAGAGAGGCATGTTGTCTTGCTGGCCCCGTGTTAAATCATCCACACGCACATGGCTCACAATTGTTTTTATGGCTATGGGTTTGTGGAACTTCTGAGCCATGACCCCATGATCAAGGCCCCATGTATTATGTAGTAAGTCAGACCTAAACTGGTAGCAAGGCTTCTTCCCCACAAGGCAGCCTATCACAGTGACTCTCAACCTTTCCAGACTATTGTGCCTCTTTCAGGAATCTAATTTGTCTTGCATGCCCCCAAGTTTCTTCTCACTTAAAAATTACTTGCTTACAAAATGAGACATAAAAATACAAAAGTGGCACAGCACATAATTACTGAAAAATTGCTGACTTTCTCATTTTTACCATATAATTATAGAATAAAGCAATTGGAATATAAATATTGTATTTACATTCCAGTGTATAGTATATAGAGCAGTATAAACAAGTCATTGTCTGTATGAAATTTGAGTTTGTACTGACTTTGCTAGTGCTTTTTACGTAGCCTGTTGTAAAACTAGGCAAATATCTAGATGAGTTTATGTATCCCCGGAAGACCTCTGCGTACAACCAGGGGTACACGTACCCCTGATTCAGGACCACTTGCCTAGTGGATCGGGAAAGCAGTGGGAGCTGCACCCACTGTAGAGCTCACACTGGGGTCTTTATCCAAGCCAACACTTTCTGCTAATGCAGAGTCCACATCTCATTGGAATACTCAAAGGGAAGTGGTTCCCAGTAATGCACATCATGGAGCCCTTGTTTGTTTCCTCCAGATCTTCCCAAGGGGGCTGAGTGCTGCACCCCCAGTCTCCAAGGGCCCGTCTCTCTCCCTTCATCTTTACATCCTTCTCCAAGTCTTCAGACTCAGGCTAGCAAGGCTATCAGTGCACTAGAGGCCACACTCCATTGACCTCTGATCTCTGATCGCTGACCAGTGGCCCCTGTGGTTCTTCAGGAACAACACTCAATTAAGAGCAATGGGCTGTTGCCCTGATGCAGGTGGCTTGAAGATGAGAAAGAGAGTACAGGGTATAAAACTAGGGTGAGCCTAACAGCTTTGAGAGTTGGAGAACCACAAGCCCATAGACACAATGCCTGCTTCTAGAGATTGAGGTTGCATAGCAAGTTTGCATGTGATAGCACCATCTTGGCTGACATACCAGCCATGGAATTGGGAACCTTCAGAACTGAAAACATAAGCTTTTACTTATTGAGCTAAAAATTCAACATTCTGGAGTGTGAGCGGCTGTAACAGACTCATATCCTCAGTGGATTGCTCGGAGGGGGACCCAAAACACACATAGACCAGTGTACTACATGAGTATTCCCCAGGTGTTTCTCATGGGGAATGTCTCTGCTTCTCCTATGGATCCTGTGTGCCTGGGACACAAACAAAAGAAAAAAGGCTCAGCGTCATGCCATCATTACTGCTTTACGGGAGCTCAAATGTTACTTGTTACTACAAAAGGAAATTATACAACTATGTTAGGGAGTTCCAGACTTAGGCTCTCTACAGGGGGTGGCAGGGCAGCCCCCTCACCATCCCCAAGGTGGGAAGAAGGTCAAAGACCAGCCAGCAGGCAGCACAATGAAGCTCTCCCCAGAACAAGTTCTCCCCACAGCCAATAAAATGCAGAGGGCAATTGCTAGAAGAAGGCGGGCTAGCTCTCTGGTGTGAGAGTCCTGCTCTTCAAACTCAATTAAGTGGATTACAGATGAGCTCATTCCCAGCTGTGGGTCACCTTCCATTAGAGGCAGGCTTGATGCCAAGTGGAGTCAGCAGTGCTGGGATGGCAGTGCCGATCGAAGCCATACTGCCACTTACCGTCTCTGCCTTCATTCTCACCGGTTTGCCATAACCTGCAGGATGTCCCACCCCACTCCCTGTCATGCTGTGGCAGACCCATCAGTCATCCTGGCTAACTTTCCTAGTGAGATAATAGAGGTCAGTATTAGGTCGGCCTGAGAGGTCACAGGCTGCTACTACCCTCTCTGTGAAGGCACAGTGCTCTGTTATCTTTAACGCTGAGAGAACAGCCTGATGGTGGGGAAGGAGGAGAAAAATTGATGAGAGCAGTGGGATTTGATGAGAGCAGGAAGAACAAGAAGAAAGGTTTCATGGGGGATATTCAAGCTGAGGGGCTGTGTGGGATGGAAACAGCTGGCACCGTGAATTGTGCCAACCTTATCTCATGTGGGGGGCAGCCAGGGAGGGAGCTCAGGGCTTTCCATTCACCACTGCCAGGCGTCCCTCCTCTCCCAGAAACAGATGTGATCTCACAACATATGTGCTACCTCCAAAAATTGTGCATAGATTCCAGAGGTATGCATGTTTATGTGAGCGTGGGTTTGCTTGTGGGGGGAATGAATGAGTGTTTCAGGAGTAGATATAAGTGTTTGCGGTGTGAACCAGTGGGTCTGTATGTTTGAAAGAGAGAGAGAAAGAGGAGGGTGAATGACTTTGCAAGAGGTGAATGTGTGTGTTTTGGGAAACAGAGATATGGGTGAGTGAGTGTGCGTGTCACATACATGTTGACTTGGTCAAACAGTGTAAGCACCTGTGAGCATTTCACTGAATTAGTGACCAGATTTTGCTTTGGCCAACTTTGCATCCAACTTTGTTCTGCATTGTTTGCAAATGTTCCTAACAGCATGGTTTTATTCATAGAAATAGGCAGCCAGTGCAGAGAGACAAGTGTGAGTAAAATTGATTGAGAAAGAGGAGGTTTATGGACATAGCCAAGCTGGAGTGGCTTTGCACCATCTGGAACTTGTCTACTAAGTCCCAGGCAAAGGCCTACAAGTGAGATCATTCATTCACTTCCCCATACCCCATGCAGAAAACAAATACATCAGACCAGCTGTGGAGTAACACATGCAGCCGGGAGAATGATTCTTATGGTACATGAGGCCTGCATAGCATAGGCTTCTGCCATCCTGGTGCATGAGACCTCCTCCACTTGTCTTTCCTTCTTCTTCACACCTACCTTTTATTGCTGTCTCTCTCTGTTTATTCAGCACCACCGTCTTCTGTGGCCCTGCCTGCAATTTGGCTATATTGTTGCAAGTGCCTTCTCCTCTCCAGAACAGCCTCACTGCACCCTCCCCATCTCACTGACCCTTTCTTTTCCTGGCTGAAAGTGTACTAGATGTTCTTGCCTATACACTGACTTGTATATCAGCTGATCCTTTCGCTTCACCATCACCATACACAAACAGCAATGGGCATATACAGTGACACCTTCTCCCTCTGGCCAGAAGGGAGAAGATGTGTTCCCATCTACCAAACCCCTCTACCAGGCTGGAAGAGGAGAGAGAGAGCAGCAGATCCCGCCTGGAACATCACTGCAGGATGGAATGGAGAAAGCCATTTTCATATTGACTTGTGCATACCATAACTTTCACAGAAGCTGATGTGAAATGTTGGAGGAAATGTCTCAGTGACGTTCGGGTATATATGGTATCTTTTCTCCTTCATAATTCCTCTCTCCTTCTGCTATTACCTCTGTGTCTCTATTTCTTTCAGTCAAGCATGCTAGGACACAACTTCTGTGAAAAATCCTTTGCAAAATATAGCCTCACATCCCTTGAAATGAGTGATGATAGCTGCTGAACCTGCCACAGCACAGACAGCAAAACTTGCTGCTTGCGTTTAATTACACTGAGAGTTAAATTAATGTGGTTGAGGCCACTGCTGTTCTTTGCTTTGGAATTGACTCTTCTGATAGGCAGCCAGGCAATTCCGCTGCTGCTGCTATTTCTACGCTGTCTCAGGAGGAGAGATCGGGAAGGGGACATTCTAATGGGCTAGCTATGGCTCAGACCTCTGAGCAAGGTGTATCAGTCATACAGCCCCCTCCCGGGGTGTTCTCATCTCCCAACAGGCATTAGCTTTTGCAATATGAACCCGTTTTATTGTGCAGGACTTTTGGGCCCATCCATGTTCACTAAGAGCTCCTGTTTCCTCCTTCTTAAGGCTTTGTCCCAACTCCCATCAGAGTCAATAGAATGACTCTCCCTGACTTTAATGGGCATGGGGACAGGGCCTTAATCCACTTTCCTCTTTCTAGAGCTTCACATTCTTTGGCACCCCCACGTCTCAGAACTAGAGAGAAACCCAACACCATCTCCTGGACCATGCAGGTCATCCCACTTTGCCTCTAACTCTGGATCATTTGTTGGCATCATTCTTGGCAATCACACAGGATTTGAATTTTCAACAAGAATTTCCAGGATATTTGAGTGAATCCTTAGGCTTGTTAAAGTGAGTGAGCAAGTGCATTGCGTCAGGCAAACAACAGGCTGGCATGGATGCTTCAGGCCTGATTCACACTGCCTTGAACCTTGTATTGTCATTTACACTTGCACAAAACGGGTGTACAATATGATAACATTTTCCATCCACTTTGCAAGCATAAATTTCCACACAACATGCAAGGCCCTTGAGGATTTTCAGATGAGTTCGCCCATACCCAAACAATCCTGACATGCAATACCATCTATCATTCCAGTACTCCACTAGCTCTGCTGATGCACCTCACTCTGACCTGCTGCTCCCTGCCATTCCAGTTCTGAGCTCCCCTCACATAGCTCTGCCAATGCCCCTCAATCCTGACCTGCAGCCCCCCTGCTATTCAGCCCTGCACTTCCCACGCACACCTCAGCCAGTGCCCCTCACTCATGAGTTTCCTGCTGCTGCTCCAGTCCCTCTCTTGAGAAGAGACTAACTACCTTGCCAATCTATGCTGTGGTTTTGGTCTATGTGGCTATCAAGTGGAGACTAGGCCCTGATCAACCAGTTCAATTCACTTTTAACATACAGTGCTATAACACAGATTGTAATCCCAGGGCCTCCAGAGCTGAAAAGCTGGTGCAGTAACCCAGTAGCCCCTCCTGCAGTAGACCCCTGGAATTGCCACTTTACATTTCATGGAGGGCACTGCTTTTCTACATCCCCATGGTAATTTTCCTGAGCATGCTAGAAATCATTCTAAACTCTGCAGTGAGGACAAACTCCACATATTATCCTCTGGCTTGTTTTGTCTGGGTGTGAATCCCTACATGATGGGATGTCCACTCCACACAAGTTCTGAGCAAGTTAATGCGGGCCAGAAGGGGCCAATTAGCCTTTTATGCTACTCCTCAAGGGGAACCAGGGATTGATAACCACGAATTGCCGATGAAGCCCATCTGGAGGTGGGGGAAAGGCTAGGCTAAGAGAATAATAAAGCCAGGGAGTGGGAGCAGGAAGATGCTACAAGGGGGAGATGTGCAGTCACTCCCTAGAGGGAAAGGGAGTTGGTTAGGGACAGGGAGGATATCCAGGGGCTAGTAGGGAGTTTTAAAAGAGACCTAGAGGGGTGAAGCAGCCATGGGAAGTGGAGGAATCTCCAGCAGTATACCCAGAGATAGGCATGGAGATAGAGCAGTGGTTCTCAAACTGTGGGTTGGGACCTCTAAGTGGGTTGTGAGTTTTAATGGGATTGCCAGGGCCGGTGTTAGACTCACTGGGGCCCAGGGCAGAAAGCCTAAGCTTGGCCCCAAGCACAGGACTGAAACCTGAGCCTGAGCCCGAGCTTTGTGGGGACGAAGCCCTCAGGTTTTGGCTTCAGCTCCACATGGTGGGGCTCAGGCATGGGCTTTCTGCCTGTGCCAGTGAGTCTAATATCAGCTTTGCCAAACCCTGAGTCCTGTCACATGTGGCTGAAGCTCATGCCTGAGCAACTTAGCTTCATGGGGCCCCCTGTGGCATGGGGTCGTGTAGTAATTTTGTTGTCAAAAAGGGGGTCACAGTGCAATGAAGTTTGAGAACTGCTGAGATAGAGGGATGGGATAGGAAGGAGCCCTGGGAAACACAATAGGGTCTGAGGCTCAGCAGACCTAGCTAGGTTGTTAATCATAGGGTCCCTGGGCTGGAACCTAGAGTACCAGCTAGGGCACTGGGAAAGTGGCACAGGACCTGGAGTTGGAATAGAAGACTACCTGGAATGGCATATGGACAGCTGGTCCAGTAGGACTTCATGCCCTGGAAGGGGGAGGGAGGGGGCGGACATAGTATATAGTGAAGTGGCTGGAGGGGTGAATCATGAAGAGGGAGCATTCCAAGTTGTGAACAGAGAGCAGGGTCACAGAGTGAGTAACTGATGGCAGGGGCTGGCAGCTGGGGCAAGAGCTAATTCCCAGCCCCAGCCACAAGGAGGTGCATCTGTGGTGTGTGGACCCCCTTGCACCTTATCCTGGCATTTCTAAAGTTGGGAGACGTTTGTCTTCACAAAACATCTTCTTCCATCCTGTAACCTAACACAACAGAAGTGCTGAGAGGAACTAACCCTCCCACAAGAGCTGCTGGCACTGCAGCTGCGGGATTCAACTGGGCTGACCTGCCTAAATGTTTTACGGGAGAATGGCCGGTGCCTCTAACAAGATTCCTGACACAGAGCTCCCTGGAGGGCGCAGCTGCTGAGATGTATTTAACATTCACCGAGCCAGACCTTTATTAGAGCTAATGTAATCTGCAGCCTGCTGCAGTGGAATCCCAACCATCTCTTCTTCTTCCTCCTCCTCCTCCCTGCATGCCCAGCCAACTCAGTGAAGGCTCTGCCAATCAGTGAACTGAGATCCAGAAACTAGCCAATTATTCTCTCAGGGGGCAGAGCGTTAGGAAAACTGCTCTTTGGATTTGTGATGGGCATGGTGCATTGGCCCAGCTGTCTTGCCCCCTTGCACCTATTGGCACTTGATGGAAATGTGGCGCAGTGGGATAAAGATAAAAGCACATCCTGAGGGGAAGGAGGTGTGGGGGGTCTTGGAAAGGATCCACTTCTTTGTGTCACCCTGGCATAAGGCACATTTTCTACAATATGTTTCTCAGGCATGAAACAAACACACCCCCTGGTGCCTTCTCCTTTGTTTTTTTTTTTTTTCCTGGGCTTCTGACATGATTTAAGAATCAGAGCATTTGCACAGCAAAGGGTTAACTCCCTCTGCCTCTCTCTGCCTTTTCCTCTCTCCCTCCCTCCTTCCATCTCTCTCTCTCTCCATTTCCTCCCTCCCCCACCATCCCTTATTTAAATACAGATATCTCCCCCCTCTTGTCTTTCCTCCCACAATCGCCCCCCATTTTACATCATGCTAGAATCACCATGGAAACCGGAACACTAGCAGCTGGCGGCTGCTGCTGAGACGGCCAAGAATTCACAGATAAAAGCAACAGCAGCAGCAAAGAGGTGTGAGACCTTTCTGAGGAGATGCCATTTTCCTTCTTCACTGAGACATTGATGGGTCTGGAGAGGGAAGCGTGGCTAGTGCAGAGGAGGGGGGTCAACATCAGCCACCTCCTCTACAGAGCAAAAAGAGTGGAGGCAGGATGATGAAACCTGCCCCCTGCCCTGGAGAGGACCCCAGGAGAGCGGGAATTCAGCCCCGGCTTCTTTCCATGCTGCTTTACCTGGGGATGCGTCAGCTCTAACCTGGAGGTTTCTCTCTCCTGAGTTTCGAAGTGAATCCAATCTCTGGGTCCATTCACAGCATCCAGGAATGGAACCTGCAAGGTCTCCAGGCTCTCGGGAGCTGGGAGGGACAGTCTGTCTGGGTTCCCTTATGCTACCGTTGTTAGGAGTAAAGACACAGCTTTAGTGGAGCACCTGTGCACCAAGCAGCTTCCTTTTTTTCTGGGTCTGTAGTCAGAAGTATGGCAGGGGTGCCGGTGTGAATTCAGGGATCCATTTTGCCTTTTGCTCCTTTCTGGAAGGAAATCCAAATGGACTTCCAATGGCCAAACTCTCCTGAAACACAGCAGGTTAGCTTCAATCTCACCTTGGATAAATGACTCTCCAGCTCAGACATTCCACTGCAACTAAGAGATGCATCTCTGGAGACCTCCCTTCTACTGAGGGTATGTCGCCATTGCAGGGTTAGCCCAGGCTCTAACTCAGACATTGCCCCAGCACGCCACCCATCCACACACAACACCCTCTCACTCAAGTGTACTGGTGATTTCTGTGCAGATTAGCTGGCCCATCCTGAGCAAGAGGCTAAAACCCAGGTGCTGCTTTCACTCGGGCTGGTAACCAGTCCACTTTGCAGCAAGGACACAGGCTAAATCATTTGAGTACTGATGGACCTCCAAAGCCCCACAATTCCTCATGTACCCAAAAGGACAGACAAGCTCTCCCACAATCCACCAGGAAAGATTCATAGAGAAGCTCAGCTTATTGCCACACAAAGAACCAGGAGCTATGCCCCCAGAAATCCTAGCAACACATATGGGGAGTGCAGTAACTCAAATATAACTTTGAAGTGTGGCAGTTTACACCTGGCCTATGCTGACCCACGTGTTTATCGCCCAACTTAACTCCGCAGTGAACACATAGCCAAAGGAATGTCTTTAAACTAAATTAAAGGAGAGTGTGGAATGGGGCTTTGCTTTCCTACCATTCACACTGGACCCTATTTTACCCTATGCTCACACTTCATATCCCATGGCTGGCAAAATATTGTCCCCGGGTGTGTCTCAGAGACTCACTATACTTACCCTGATGTAAAGCAGCAATTGTGTCCCAGCCCTGGCCTTAACCTTCATCTTACCCTTGCCACTGACCCTAAACCTCTCCCTCATCCTTTGCCTAATCCTAACTCTCATTCCAGCCCAGCCCCAATCCCAACTCTCTCTCTCTTACCTTAGCCTTTTCCCTGACCCTAAACCTCTCGCTGATAGTAAACCTGTCCCTCGCCCTCTCTGACCAGGTCTCATTCTGCCCAATCTGTGTGTAATGCTGCATTGTGCCCCTAATCCTTGGCTGTAGGTAAGTGCCAAAGGACAATAATAGCTTCTCTCCCCACCTCAGGCTTCTTCTGAGACTAAGATTTTGATTGTGGATGAGACAAACACCTATTCTCAAACTGGAGTCTGCTGCTTGAAGGCCACCAGCTACCTTCTTCCCTCACTTCTGCAGGTTACTCCTCCTCCCTCAGCTCTCTGAATCAGTTCTTTCTTCCCCTTTGCTCTCCACAATCTCCAGATTGGATCAGTCCCTAATACATGGAAGTGCAGATACTGAAATTGCTGTTTGATGTCACTCAGGAAACATCTGTCACTCAATGCCATTAGTTAATTAAAAGATCTGATACGATCTAATAGATATGGCTATTAAATATGAACCATCTCAGTCAAAAAGCATCAGGTGTGAGAGCTGACAGCTCTGTGTAAATCACCCTTATTCTATTTTATGTGCTTCTGACATAGTCTTTATTACGCCAAATAAATGTAAACTCCCCTACTAGAGTCACCCGTGTACCAGCCATGCACACCCACACCCACACACGTATTCAAGGCACTCCAGTAATACATATGCATGGAATGTGAAGGTGATTTAAACACATAAAGAGTCTAGGGAATTCAAGCTGTGTTATGTGATGACAGACTAGTTCTTTAACCCTACCATCAATAGAGGGTGTTAGAAAGAACACAAATCAAAGGGATACATATTTTAGGTGTCATGCTGGACACCTCACTACTCTTGGATATACAGATTGCTGCTGAGGTGTGGATGAATTCTTCTTCCTTTGCCCAGTCAGGAGATTGTATCCTTTCCTCTTGGATGAGGACCTAGACATGAGCATCCATGCAGTTGTGACTTCCAAGGCTTGACTATTGCAATGACCGTGATAAACTCCAACTAGTTCAGAATGCAGCACTGCCACTGAGCATCACAAATCACAAGTACACATTACACCAGTGCTCAGCTCTCTCTACTCATTCTCCATTGAATAAAGAGTCAAGTTGAAAGGTTTTAGTTCTTGTCTTCAAAGCCCTCCATGGGATTGGCCTTAAGTCATCTGAGATATCACCTCCCCCTACATGACTATGCCCTTCCATGACATCTACATTCCTTTGGAACAATGGAATGGCCAACTTCAACAATGAAATTCATGAATGCAGCAGTTTGCCCACAACCATTCCACAACTCAGTAAAATGACTGTGGATTTTAACGCTTCCAGAACCTCATGCAAAACTCTCTTCTTTAGACCCCACTTTGCAACAAAACAAACCATGAAAGAATCAATTAAAAAAGGGAGAGGAAGGGAAACAGAGGGTTTTTAAAGCACTATGCCTTTTCAGAATTTGTCAGGAGCTCAGATACCATCAAGATGAGTGTGGTGCAGGAGGGCAGACATAGGTAGAAAGAAAATAAACCAACAAGAGGAGGAAAGAAAGTTAAGTAGCCCCCCCACTCCACTTTAGCTGACACTTTCTGACCCCTTCTTCTAGCCCCTTGGAGCGTAAGGTACACCATCTTAGGTCCCCTTAGGCTCATTTGCCAATGTGTAACTTATATTGCCTAATGCAACAGTCCTGAATTTGTAGTCACCTGCACCTTTGGCGCCTCAGGTCCTTCACATGGTCATTAACTGTCATGAAATGACCTTCCTCTTGACCAACATTGCCTACTTAATCATGAACTGAGTGGACTGTTCAAGCCATCTGATTGGTTAATGTGCAGGGCACTAATTCTTTCGAGAAGCCCTGTACATGCCAATGAAACATCATCACCCTGTGACAGGATCCTGGGACCCTGTTTGTTTTCTGGAAGACAGGGAGTTAAATTGCAGCTTAGGCCTCACTCATAGCTGGAGACATGAGGCAAGGCTGGGGACCCAAAGCAAGCCGAAACTAAGGTGACTGTTTAGATTATGGTGCACATATGTCCAGAGCTGTACCCTGTAGGCTTGTCAGTTATGAACATGAAAGAATTCCTTCCTTCCTTCCTTCCTTCCTTCCACCAGAGGAATTTAAATTTAAAAATGCTTTTTAGGGCTGCACATGTTAAATCTCAAAAAATAACGCCAGGCAATGCTTAAATGAAGGCTTCTCCAGCAGTGTCATCTTGGACATCCTGTACATGGTAGATGTGTAACGACATTGGGGAAGAATCTCACCCCTTCCTGGACTCTGCAAACCGGGCAAAGAGGTCAGAGCAGCATCAAGGGCCCCTAAAAGCCATAAGCTGTCTTCTGAGGACCCTCACAGGCCCTGATGATGAGGGTCTGTCATGGGCATGACTGGGGGCAGTAGAAGCATGTTGCGGGTAGGGCTGCAGTACATAGCACTGTGGAAACTTTGGGCACCACTGAGGCCCATTGGCAAAAAGGGACACGTTGCCATAACCTAGCCCCCTCCCCTCCTGTCTCGGTTACCCCCAGGGCTGCTTTGGCCTCTACAGCAGCCCAGAATTGGGAGGGTACAAAGGTAGCTTAAAGCCCACTGGGCTGCAAGCACAAAGTCTCACCTGTAAAGAGTGAAATACTGAGATACATATTTAACAAGGATAAGGCAACAGAATATACTTTATAAGCCAAATTTTTCTCTCAGCTATGCCTGTGCAATCCCACTGAAATCAGTAATGATGCTTGTGTGTAAACGAGGACAAAAGGAGGCCCAATATGTACCAAAGGGCCAAGTTAACATTGGCATAGGAACCTTCTTCATCCCACTTCCTAACATTTTTAGATTTAAGTCATATGTCCTTGACAGTGAATTATCGTAGCTTTTCTCATTGTCTTTATATTACTGTAATTAACCCATCCTGGGTCATCAGCCAAGATAAAAAGCAGGATCTTCATTCAGCACAAATTCCTACCATTGATGCTAAATGCCTTGAGAAACAAACAGACTCTTACCCTCCGTGTGGACCAGCCATTACAGGGAAACTCCACCCTCTCAACTTAGCTCAGCATGATTTGTGTTTACATTATATTGTGTGGCATCCTGCCATTTTGCGGAACCATATGTCTCAGTGTCCAGTGTTGGATGATCACTTAATGAGAGACCCTCTTGTAATGTGTATGAACAAGGGGACAGAGATGTGATTGCTGTGGGAGCCTTAGCTCTAAATTGCTCTGATTTTCGTGTGATTGAAATTTCAGCCTTAATGCTTCATTAACATAGGTTCCCCTCTGCTCTACCTTTTTCTATAATTTTATGTTGAAGGAAGCCTGTCAATTGTTGCCCAGTTTCTGGTCTATTCAGAGGAAGCATCACGACCTACACGTCTGCCCCTGACCTTTAGCCTGATCAATAAAACTACAAATTGGTCTTTTCTTATCCTCAGCACTTTAGTCATAAAATCTCCATTGAGATGGAATGAGACTTTGAACTTTATCTCTACAAGTCGGGAATAGATTTGGGGTGGGGGTGGGGGAGATTGGCAGTATTTCAGCCACCAAATTTAAGGAGCCTCTCTCTCTTGGTTCAGCATCCTCATAGTTTATATTCAGCCCCTGTAGCACATCTTATCGTCTCTATATCCAGACAGTTTCCCATCACTTCCTGAACTGACAGAGCCTCTGGTGCCTTTCAGCAGTGCTGCTGCTTCCCATAATCCTCCTCTCTGTGTCTTGTCCCTGTTTGCATGCACAGAGATACTGGGCTCTTCTGGGGGTTGGTGGCCAGATTCCACTTCTTCCTGAATGCTACCCTCTCAGCTACAACAATGTACAATAGCAGGAAAAACAACACTGACAAGAAGTCCTAGAAATCAACTTTGTCCTCAATGTATCAGCAGCTGAGGATGAGAAGTGTGGATATGACATAAATACAGTAGGCTTGAGTGCCTAGTAATAAATACCTATATCAATACAGAGCGCAACCTAGCAGGGTGGAAAGAGCAGAAATTGCTTTGTGAGTTAAAAAGATGAGAGTTGAACTTAATGGGAGACTGATGAGTGAGTTTGAGACAGACCCTCCCAGTGTGAGTGTAGAGTATTCAGACACTAAAGAGTTAAATAGTGTTATACTGCATCCATAACTCAGAGACAAGCTTTCTCCCTGCTGCTCTCAGAAGCCTGTACTAAGAGCAGACAATACAGCAGACACAAAAAGCAAGTCATTCCCTATGTGTGTTTCCAATTATTCCTGAGCCATAATCACTATACTAGGCCACAGGAGACTCCAGAGGGAAAGGCACAGAGACAGCCCCTCCCCATGTGGGGCTGAATGAACTGTGATAGGGAGAGATATATTCCAAAAGAACAACAGTCAGTGGTGGAGTTGAATTATAGTTCACCTGCAAAATGAATTGGGTTGAATGTATTACTACTGCCACTACTTCGAAGATGACAATGATGAGGATACATTTAATTGTATTGTGGTCACACTCAGAGGCTCCCATCAGGGCTCAGGTGACATTGTGCTGGGCAGCATACAACACACTGGGAGGAACAGTTCCTGGACCTGATTTTCATTTACACCAAGACCCCTTACCACAGCTCTGGCAGCGTAAAGGGGATTAAAGCAGGTGTAACTAATTAAATATAATGACATTTACAACCATTGCAGTGTAAAGGGGCCTTAATGGGAAAGAGCATCCGGCCCCCACAGTCTTATTTAAGATGATACACATTGAGACACAAGTGCAGCAAATGATAGTTGGAAATGGTTATATAGGGTAGGTAAATGCACAACTGGAAGGATTTATTCCACCCATCCTACAGTGAATTTCCTGGTGGTGAAGTCATGTTACTCCTCCGCTCTGACAGAACAGAGTGTAGCAAGCACATGGTGCCATTACTGAACGGCTGAAAAACTACAGGTTTTCACTCAGCTCTACAGCCAAGAGCCTCTAGGGAGGGGCCCTGAATATCCTCTCACTTCACTTAAGGGCATTTAGCTTAAGCACTGAAGAAATGAAACACAGCTGTGAATCAGAGAAAAAAAATCACAGCAGCCTCTCTTCAAATTCCCTTCAGATAGTCAGCCACCTCCTCACACCTAAAACACACGGTGTCCCATCCAGCCAACAAGTGGCCAGAAAACCAGCCTTAGGTGACTGCTCGCTGCTGGAAGGATTGGAAGACTGTCAGGTACTTGCTAGTCCAAGAGGAGTGGTGGGAAACTAACACGGCTTCCTGTGTCTGTAACATGCTGTATCATGAACGGGCCAGATGTGTGTTACATACCCTGCTGAGTGTAGAGACATGCCTTCCCACACCTCTGCCTCAGCTGGAATACAGCAGTTATTCTGTTAGCATCACAGCACGACACAAGGGTGAGGCTAATTTTCCCAGCTTTACACAGCAGATAAGGAAAGCCTAGCCTTTAGAATGGTATCACAGGCCCTTTAACAATCGCATGTGGTCAGGACCAGAGCGCTACACATCTTAAATATTTGCATTGCAGGAGCACCTAGAGGATCCAACAAAAATCAGGGACTCACTGTGCTGGGTGTGGTAGCAGCATAGGGTTGCCACCTTCCAGGATTGTCTTGGAGTCTCCAGAAATTAAATATTAATATTTACTTAAAGATTATGTCATGGGATGAAACCTCCAGGAATATAAACAAGCAAAACTGGCAACCCTGTTAAAAGCAGCACATAGTAAAAGTAACTTCCCCAAACAGCTTACAGTCTAAAAAGACGGACAGAATGAAAGGGGAAGTAGAGGCACAGAGACAGGAAAACTTGCCCAAGATTGGTCAGGAACCAAGGTAGGACGAGAGTCCAGGCCTCCTGCCTCCCAGTCAAGTGTTCTATTCACTGGACCAAACAACCTCTGTCAGCAAAGTTTCCCCTAACACCATGCTGGGGCACTGCTTCATTGTAGGCTCCACATCAAAAACCTCTCTTCTGTCCTTTTCATAGTGCTTCTTCAGCTAGTGCCCTGATGTCTCTTCTCTTCATCTTCTTGTAACACCAAAAATGTTGTTCTTAGCTAGGACCACCAATAGGAATGTGTTTGATTTTATTGTTGATTATCATTATGTATTGCTATGTCCTTCTTGTACCCTTCCCCAGTGCTTTCGATCAAAGCAACTATTTAAATAGGGACCACTTCAAGTTGCAAAATTCAGATCTGACTCCAGATTTCAAACACCCCCATGTCCATCATTCAGTCCAACCCTCTGTTGAATCTGTGGTTCCAATCTTGCCATCAGATAGATCCTCATGGGAGGAATCCTTTGTCCATATAGAGACCCACTAGATCTGACTGTAAGATCCAGTTTCAGGACCAGGTGCAATGAATGAAATCCTGGCTACGGCAATAAATGACAAAATTCCCAATGACTTCACCGGGATCAGGATTTCACTCTGTGTGTTTACAGTGTGCTCACTGGTGTTGTCTCTGAGCATGTAACTTAAACTACTCCACATGATATAAATTTAAATTATGCTCCTTACCTACAGACTTATCTTGGAGAGGATGTGGTCATTCTGACCTCTTTATACATATGGTTGAGCTGTGTTAGAAATAAACATGGCTGGTACTGAGTTCAGTGAGAGTATATATTATTGTAGACAATAAGATATTATCTTCTCCATTGGCATTACTGGGAGTTGATAGCATTTTACAAAATGCAGAAATAGTATGTGTCTTAATCTCTTGTGGGCTTATCACCATGCTAACTGCTACAATAAATCTTGGGTCAAATGCTGCTTTCACTTATACCCCAGCAGCCCCAATGATTTCAGTAGTATCAAAAGAGGTATAAATTAAAGCAGAATTTGACTCCTTATAATATCTCATTAATCCAGTCACTTCCTCGCTGCCATATAATACCAGTGATCATATTTGTAGATGGGACATATAACCACTCTAGTTTATTATATACTGAGCTAAATTCAACTTTAGTGTAACTCCACTGAAGTCAGAGTACACCAGGGAAGAATTTCCAGACCAATAATTTAAGATGATCTGTGTGACATATATTGGGATGCTTGCCCTTTTTCAAAATATATTGTTGGGTAATGCATAGGTTATATTGGAAACCTGAGACAGTAGTAAAAGTACCAAGTTCATGGAAAAATAATATTAGAATGTATCTTGCATTAACTTTGAAAGTCTCTGCTGTTCTACAGCATTCAAATATTAAACTGCATTTCCTGTGTCCTAATCCAACATCAAACTGTCCGCATGGGAGCTTCCTGTGTGAGCAATATTATTTTTTTATTATCATCAAAACGCTCTCAAAGAGTGGTGTCAAACAGCTGTCAAATGTGAGCTGAGATTCTGCTTGCATCTGTAGCTACTTGAGCTTGAAACAATGACTCTGAGACCTGTGATCTCCTGTGCCCCCCACTAACCTCACTGCAAGCCTAAGGCTTGCCCTTGAAATGTCACACTTAACTAGTTCATTGCTGGTCATTTAATGAACAGAATAGACAAAGATGGAGGAGTGATGTTGGGGTAGAAACTGGAAGTTGCTGCAAGGAAGGAAATGCAGATGCAAGAAAGGAGAGACACACAGAAAGATGAGAAACTAACAAAAACAGACAGGGAAGGAAGAGAAACAAAGGGTAGAAATAGCAATGGTCATAAAGGTGAGCACATTTTCACACTGGTAAGTGTGAAGGAGCCCTAAGCCCCCCGGGCTAGGCAATGTACAAACCCAGAGGTAGACTGAGGCCTATCTATTCCAAACCAAAACACATCATTAAAAAAAGTTAAGATTGAAAGTGTGTTTCAGTGGAGTCCAACTCACAGCCCCCAAAGATACTTAACCCTCTTCACAAAATATATACTCCTTACTCAACTCAAAGAGTTAAAAATCCTGGAAATGAACGGGCAAGGGATCCAGTGACTTCCTCGCTGCCATATAATCCCATCACCCCACCTGACATAGAATGCCCAGCCAACTTTAACTTTGTCCTCATCCTTTTTTCTATAATAGAACGATGCTGTTGGAAGCATACTATTGATTTTATATATTATTTATTAAATGTGCAATAAAGATTTCAAGATGACTATAGTCCCAGGGTACATTACATTACATTTTATAAGTTTTCTCATAAGGTGATGTGTTGGAGGAGCTGAAGAATATTTTTATGAATAGAAGAATATTGTTTTGAACTGAAATGATTGATCTGTTAGGTATTATGAAGAGTGTTGATTATACAGTGTTGTAGGTTTTTGTAAGTGTATGTAGACCTTAAAAGTGTTTATTTTAACTATAATAGTAATATTGTGTAGCAATTTAGATGGCAGGGTTTTTGTTTGTTTTTGTAGTGAAAAATGTAATAGTATATGTTCGTGTTACTGTAAATTGCAACTGGATCTCTTGAATAGGAACTGTGATTTTATAATTGCCTAATAGTTCATTCTGGGTAAAATTTTCAAAAGACCCAAAGTGACTTAGAAGCTTATGTCCTATCTTAAAAAAGGATTTGGGTGCTCATGAACCTAAATCTTATTAAAGTCAATGCGACTGGGGAACCTAAGGCAATGAGGTGATTTGGAATGTTAGCCTTTATCCTTTGTGTGTAATTTTACAAGTTTTATGGGGGAAAATTAAGGGTGTGTGAGTGGTGCTAGAAGGATGGGGAAATGGTGGATCATGTGTAATTTGGCATAGGAAATGTCAGGACTGGGGAAGTTAGGAGAGGGTTGAAAATAGAGCTTATGATCATAATGGGATGTTAGCTTCAACCTTAACAATCGAGCCACTAGTGCCACTCCATAATTCATCTATCTATCCCATATCACCCGCATCATTACACTTTCTGAGGATTTACTCTCTGGGCCAAACCCAGCTCATTTTAGATAAGTGAACATTACACTGAAGAAGGGTGAGTAGGATTTTGTCAGATGAATACTAAAGGTGAGACATAAGTATGATCTGGGGCTTTAACATTCCCAGATCAACCTGGAAACCATTCCACTGGAGCTATGCCATTCCCCTGTTATTCAGTGTCAGCAGCACCCCCACAAGTCACTCACCCAGGCTCTGGCCCATCACTGCGCCTGCAAAATGCATATGATTTCCTTTTTACTTGAAAAAAGAAAAGGAGTACTTGTGGCACCATAGAGACTAACACATTTATTTGAGCATAAGCTTTCGTGAGCTACAGCTCACTTCATCGGATGCATTCAGTGGAAAATACAGTGGGGAGATTTATATATACAGAGAACATGAAACAATGGGTGTTATCATACACACTGTAAGGAGTGATCATTTAACATGAGCTATTACTAGCAGGAGGGGGTGAGGAAGAAAACCTTTTGTAGTGATAATCAAGGTGGGCCATTTCCAGCAGTTGACAAGAACTCTGAGGAACAGTGTGGGGGAGGGGGGAAATAACATGGGGAATAGTTTTACTTTGTGTAATGACCCATCCACTCCCAGTCTCTATTCAAGCCTAAGTTAATTGTATCCAGTTTGCAAATTAATTCCAATTCAGCAGTCTCTCGATGGAGTCTGTTTTTGAAGTTTTTTTGTTGAAGAATAGCCACTCTTAGGTCTGCAATCAAGTGACCAGAGAGATTGAAGTGTTCTCCAACTGGTTTTTGAATGTTATAATTCTTGACGTCTGATTTGTGTCCATTTATTCTTTTATGTAGAGACTGTTCGGTTTGACCAATGTACATGGCAGAGGGGCATTGCTGGCACATGATAGCATATATCACATTGGTAGATGCGCAGGTGCACGAGCCTCTGATAGTGTGGCTGATGTGATTAGGCCCTATGATGGTGTCCCCTGAATAGATATGTGGACAGAGTTGGCAACGGGCTTTGTTGCAAGGATAGGTTCCTGGGTTAGTGGTTCTGTTGTGTGGTTGCTGGTGAGTATTTGCTTCAGGTTGGGGGGCTGTCTGTAAGCAAGGACTGGCCTGTCTCCCAAGATCTGTGAGAGTGATGGGTCGTCCTTCAGGATAAGTTGTAGATCCTTGATGATGCGTTGGAGAGGTTTTAGTTGGGGGCTGAAGGTGATGGCTAGTGGCGTTCTGTTATTTTCTTTGTTGGGCCTGTCCTGTAGTAGGTGACTTCTGGCTACTCTTCTGGCTCTGTCAATCTGTTTCTTCACTTCAGCAGGTGGGTATTGTAGTTGTAAGAATACATGATAGAGATCTTGTAGGTGTTTGTCTCTGTCTGAGGGGTTGGAGCAAATGTGGTTGTATCATAGAGCTTGGCTGTAGACAATGGATCGTGTGGTGTGATCTGGGTGAAAGCTGGAGGCATGTAGGTAGGAATAGCCGTCAGTAGGTTTCCAGTATAGGGTGGTGTTTATGTGACCGTCACTTATTAGCACCGTAGTGTCCAGGAAGTGGATCTCTTGTGTGGACTGGTCCAGGCTGAGGTTGATGGTGGGATGGAAATTGTTGAAATCATGGTGGAATTCCTCAAGGGCTTCTTTTCCATGGGTACAGATGATGAAGATGTCATCAATGTAGCGCAAGTAGAGTAGGGGCATTAGGGGATGAGAGCTGAGGAAGCGTTGTTCTAAGTCAACCATAAAAATGTTGGCATACTGTGGGGCCATGCAGGTACCCATAGCAGTGCCGCTGATTTGAAGATATACATTGTCCCCAAATGTGAAATAGTTATGGGTGAGGACAAAGTCACAAAGTTCAGCCACCAGGTTTGCTGTGGCATTATCGGGGATACTGTTCCTGATGGCTTGTAGCCAATCTTTGTGTGGAATGTTGGTGTAGAGGGCTTCTACATCCATAGTGGCTAGGACGGTGTTTTCAGGAAGATCACCGATGGATTGTAGTTTCTCAGGAAATCAGTGGTGTCTCTAAGATAGCTGGGAGTGCTGGTAGCATAGGGCCTGAGGAGGGAGTCTACATAGCCAGACAATCCTGCTGTCAGGGTGCCAGTGCCTGAGATGATGGGGCATCCAGGATTTTCAAGTTTATGGATCTTGGGTAG
This sequence comes from Dermochelys coriacea, assembly GCF_009764565.3. Taxonomy (NCBI): domain Eukaryota; kingdom Metazoa; phylum Chordata; order Testudines; family Dermochelyidae; genus Dermochelys; species Dermochelys coriacea. The sequence continues at coordinate 202,086,210 of NC_050068.2, read as the reverse complement.
CAGATAGAATACCCCAGGTCGGGGTTCCAGGGGTGTGTCTGTGCGGATTTGTTCTTGTGCTTTTTCAGGGATTTTCTTGAGCAAATGCTGAAGTTTATTTTGGTAACCCTCAGTGGGATCAGAGGGTAATGGCTTGTAGAAAGTGGTGTTGGAGAGCTGCCTAGTAGACCTATTCATGATGACGACAGCACTTCCTTTGTCAGCCTTTTTGATTATGATGTCAGAGTTGTTTCTGAAGCTGTGGATGGCATTGTGTTCTGCACGGCTGAGGTTATGGGGCAAGTGATGCTGCTTTTCCACAATTTCAGCCCGTGCACGTCGGTGGAAGCACTCTATGTAGAAGTCCAGTCTGTTGTTTTGACCTTCAGGAGGAGTCCACCCAGAATCCTTCTTTTTGTAGTGTTGGTAGGAAGGTCTCTGTGGGTTAGTATGTTGTTCAGAGGTGTGTTGGAAATATTCCTTGAGCCGGAGATGTCGAAAATAGGATTCTAGGTTACCACAGAACTGTATCCTGTTCATGGGGGTGGAGGGGCAGAAGGAGAGACCCCAAGATAGGACAGATTCTTCTGCTGGGCTAAGAGTATAGTTGGATAGATTAACAATATTGCTGGGTGGGTTAAGAGAACCACTGTTGTGGCCCCTTGTGATATGTTGTAGTTTAGATAGTTTAGTCTTCTTTTTACTTGAAAACAGCTGTTGCTAGGGAACTGCTTAAAGCAAAGATGAGAGGGAGGGAGGAGAGTGACAGTCGAAGGATGGCAGGCCAGAAGCTGAGGAGTGGGAAGGGGGCTGAGGGGGAAAAAGAAAGATCAAAGAGAGTGGGGTTGGAAAAGGAATTATTTTTCATTTTGCCACAGAGCAATAATTCATCATTTCTTCCAGCTCCAGCTTTTCTAAAACAACTTTCCCCAGAATTTTCCCACATAGCTTTCCTTTCATTTAGCTCATTTTCACATTCTACTCTTGCACTTAATTTAATTTTTTTCCACAAGTCAGCTTTCTGTCTGTGAGGAAAAATACAACCCTTACTTCAGCCTCTCTCTCCCTCTATGATCATCACTCTGCAGCAGTGAAATTTATTGTGCATGTCCTGTTTTACACATTCATATTAAACCAACAGTTTATTTTCTCTCTCTCTCTCTCTTGTGTATTATGTGTCATTCTTCCTAGAATTAGTGGGATCCTGAGAGGTGACTATGGTTATGTGTCCAAGAATCACGTTGGGACATATAACTACTTCCTATCCATAACCATCCAAGCTCCACTTAAGATCTATTTTATCCAATCCTAGGGCTTGAGCCAAAGCCCAATGAAGTCAATAGGAGCCTGTCCACACTCACTCCAATGGGTTTGGCACCAGACCCTTTGTGATGATATTACACACCACTACGTGCAACACACTCTAACACAAGGTCTTCAACATCAAGGATGCCATCCTGCCAGCTGCTGAATACCCTCAACTCACAACGAAGTCAGTAAACACTGAGCACCAATCACTGCTTCCATTGCCTGTGGAAGTCACTGAGGATCTTTCCAATTACGTCAATAAGTGTTGTATCAGGCTTTCAGAACTTTGCCAAATTAGGGTTTAAGCTACTACTAATGTCAAATTCAGAAAGGGTTAGATCATGTAAATCCTTAGTCAATTGAGTAATCTTCACTCACACAAGGGATTCCTATTAACTTCAGGGCTATAGGATTCAGCTCCAGACTTGCTGATTTTATCATTTAGGGTATGCTCCAAAGTCTACCTCAGATTTTTCCTGAGAGTGTGTGAGCAGGAATGTATACATGGAGAGGATAGTCTGAGTTGGGTGAATTTTAATGCTGGACATTGTTAATGCTGAAAACACAGCTGGAGCGGTGGATCGGTACATTTTAAATCAATATAAATAGATCAATAAAAGTATACCTTTTTTTTACTAAACAAAACAAAAAAAATTCCTTGCAATTTTAAAAAAATAATTTCATGTGGATAAAAATAAAAGGATGTGTGTGTACACACACACACATACACTCAATAAAGAAACTATAGCATACTATATGTGAAATCTCCAAACTCAACTGTGGCATAAATATCCCCTAAAAGAAGCCGTCATTTGTAATAAAAATTACTGAAGCATTGGTTCCAAATGCTAGAATTTACTTATGACAGGGGGAGGGGGGGCGTTGGTGGTGGGAGATGCAGTATTTCACTTCCAGGTGGCTGAGCCAAAATCAGCCCTGGTTAACAGTTATTGAAAGTTATTAACATCTGATGGCTCTTTAGTGGAACATGTGAAAGGAGCTGGAGGTTTCAGTGCCCATACCACAAAAACCACACTACTTTTAGCACTTGTGTTTTTGTTGGCAGTTGCAGTGGAGAGGCTCAGGACTGAATGAGCCTTAGAAACTTAACTCATCTTTCTGCCCCAGATGAGGTCCTCCAGTTCAGTGTTGTGGCACATTAATGGGAGTGTGTGAACAACAGTGCCCTGCTGCTGTCAATGCTGTACCTACTAGACAGAGGACTTCAGTCTTCACTGCTCTCAGCCCCTTTCATCTCCTCTTAGGGAAAAATATTGCTGAGTGTATAGCAGCCCATTCTTCAGAGTGACCCTGGGTGAAGGATCCAAGTCCCAGAGTCATGCCTGGCCTCTTGTTCCCAATTTGGCAGGCAGGTTTTGGGGAGAGGAAGTACCTTCTTGCATTATTCTTCACTTATCCTCTTGGCTGGACTGATGGAGCCATGATGTTGATTGACAGCTCAGCACTGAGTCCAGCTAGTCTCAGCCAGAGGCGTCATTGTCATGTTGCACAGGTGGTCTTGAGGACAGAAGAAATACAATGGAAGAATGGGGATGAAGTCATCCTCTGGACATGGAGAACTCCCTACATCCCGCTGCTCAGCTCCTGGGAAGATGACTGAACTCTGAAAATGAAGGCTCTTTGACAAATCAGAGTTGCTTTTTAGAGGTTGTTCACGGTGCTCCATAGCATGCATTTGTAACTGACATTTATATTTAACATTTTGCAGGCTTTGCTTTCGCCATGTTTTCTTCCCCCATTGCTTCTTGGCAGACAAATAAATCCACCTGTCTTTTGGTGGCTGCCTGTCACGCTTCCCTCCTCATCTCCTGGGCTCTCTTCATTTTCTTCCCTCATGTCATTAGCTCAGAGGCACATCTGCTTTGCAGCTGTATTTATTTGCTGCTTGACTTTGCAGCACCTGCCATGCAGTCCTCTGAAACTGTCATACCCCCGGGGCTCTCTGTGTATTGGGTGGTTGGCTCATTAACCCCTTTCATCTTTTACATCTTTGTTGCCAGATGAGAAATGTGCTGTAAAAGTGGCTTGCAGAGCTTGAGGGGGTGAGCCTTGATCAGCAGAGTGGGGAGGGCAGGGGCAGCCACTGGGCCAAGGCCACATGGGTTTGTTTTCTTTATAGTTTCCCTTGTGTGTCTAGACAGACTGTGTGTAAGAAGATTCAGCAATTATCCTATTTCCATGATCCTAAGGAGCCCTGAATGTTGTCATGTGCCCTGTGTTGGGTAATAGTATGAAAAGACTTCAAACTTGTAAAACTAAGAAAACTATTTACAGGGATGCAGCCATTATAGCTAGAACTTGAGCCATGTGCACACAGATGGAGTTCCTTGTGCATCCTCCATACTCTCTCCTCCCACAACCTGTGCTCCTCCCACCAAGTTCCATGCAATACCTCTGTGTCATCACGACAACTATCTATACAGCCAAAGAGCACAGATTGTGGCTTTTCAAGACTGCTACTGCTGCTCCTAGCCAAGCCAGAGGGAGCTGCTGCAAAGGCATATCAAATACTCCCTCCTTCTCACCCTTTGAGTGTGCTGACTCCACCGTGTTCTCAGTCCTGCCAAGCCTGAAACAAAGAACAGGTGCTGAGCTTCAAACTCATCTCTACTCAAACTCTCTCCAAGAGGAACATGTTGCACCTAGCCTTGCACCTCTCATAAATAGCCTCCTGGCTGCTTTACCGACAAAACCCTCACCCAAAATTGCCTATCCTTGGGGAAGTTGTGATGCTGGCTCCCTTCCCCCTCCTGCTTTTCCTCCTCATTTATATTATCCCCTCTCCTCTCTCTATAATCTTGGCTCTATAGGCAATGGTTAGATCAAACTTTATCAGTCAGCCAGAGACCAGATAGCTGCTGTGGTGTCTCAGCACTAGTTATTGTAGAGTCAAGAGCCTTCCCTGTGGAAACTAAGTGCTGAGGCTGAAGTTAATGGCACAACAAAGCAGTGTTGTGGTGTTAACAATAGCACAAGGCATCCCTGAATGGTAATGAATGGTATGTCCCTTTCCAATTCTACTAGAGGTTGGGCTCTTCCCAGATATCTCAAGTTTCTTTTTATTTTCTTAAAGGTGAATTCATTGCTGGTGAAAGGTGCCAGAGTAGCAGCACTGTAGACCTCTGTATATCAACAGAGCAGTACCATCACTGGCAGCTGAAGTGCAAACTTCCCTCACACAGTCACTGCCCATTACCGATATGGATTCATAGATTCCAAGGCCAGAAGGGACCGCTGTGATCATTTTGTCTGATCTCCTGTATAGCACAGGCCACAGAACTTCCAAAAAATATTCCTTTTGAACTAGAGCCTGTCTTTACCAAAGAATCCAATCTTGATTTTAAAATAGGCCTCAGACCTGACTTGTAAAGACCATCTCTTGGGACAGGAATGGGATTAATTCTCCATGGGCTGCTCAGTTCTCAGCTCCACTGCTGTAACTACGAACCACAGCCCAGCTATGATGGAGCTTTCTGTGATGTGGGTATTGGCTACTGTCCACTAGGAACAAGAAGGAGACAACCAGTTCTTTGCCTCTGTTACATTTATACCTGTAGTATTTGCCTTAGTTAAGATGACCACAAGCCAATCCAGGTTATGAAGACACGCGTCAACTAAGGGCTTCTCTACATGGAGACCCTAGGGAAAGTTCATCCGAATTAACTAAAGGTGTAAATTAAAAGTGGATTAGTTAAATGGCACTAAGCCTCTGTGTGGATACTCATTCAGAATTAAAATTCTGGAGTGGGTGGGTGAGATTCTGTGGCCTGCGTTGTGCAGGAGGTTGGACTACATGATCAGAATGGTCCCTTCAGACCTTAGTATCTATGAATCTATGAAAATGGCCTTAATTTGGTTTAGCACCATCATTAGCAGAGGGAAGTTAAGGAAGTTCCTGCCAGCCTCAGTACATGGAAAGCCTGGCCACTCCAGACAGTTGGGTCAGTCACAGCAGACCAGGAGAAGGGAGCCCAACAACCCCAGCTGAGAGGGGGCTGGGATTCTCTGGCCCAGTTGCAGTCTATCCTAGGGAAAAGGGATTGAAGCATCTCATATTCACCAGCCTGCCCCTCTGCCTGCCACAGATCTGCACCACTCCTGGCCCCTACCACTGCTCCCACCCCAGTTAATCTGACTACTGTCACCACCCTTATCCTTAAACCCTCTTCTCACTTCTCTGGACCTCACACCAGGAGAAGTCTGTGTTTCTCATTTTTCATCTCTCAGAAGGAGAATCTCCTTTAACCCATTTCTCCCTGCATCCCATTAAGTTCCTCTGAACCCTCATCAAGAAGGTTTATGCCACTTAATTCTTTAGCAGAGAATGTTGTTTTTCCTGATGCATTCTAGTTTCTCTCCTGTGAGAAGAAGCTGAACTTTGGGTTTGAAATGGGAATGTGCTCTCAGATGGGGCTGCCTTGGTTCCCTCCAGTTCACTGCAGACCATTACACCACAGCCATATGGGCTCCTGGTCCTTTCAGATTTCTACAGCTGGACTTCAGCACTTCTACCAGCCTCTTTTCCATATTCCCGTATAAGCAGAACCTCCTAGGAAACAAAACCCTGATTGAACAAGGTTCTTGGGTATCTCAAGTGTCCTAAGCACCCCTGATTGGATTGAATAGGAGCCGGAGGGGTGCTCAGCACCCATGAAAATCATCAAATCAAAATGGTAAAAGGGGTGTTTAAATGCAGAACCAAACCCCAAAGTGTATGCTTCCAAAAGCCAAAGAATGCTCTGCAGTTCTAACTGAGCAATGAGCCTCAGCAGATCTGGTTCTGATTGTTTGACCTTGTACAGGTCAGGTCACCTTTCTGAGCCTTAGTTCCCTCCTCTGTAAAGCAGGGGAATTGATACTGGTCTGCCTCACAGAAACGGGGTGCAAAGCTTAATCCATTAATGGCTGTAATGCACATTGAGCTCCCCAGGCGCAAGGTCACCCGCAATGGACTGACGCTATTATTCAAAGAAGCATATTCAAAAGAGGCAGCATTTGGAAATTGTTTGTGTATCTAGGAATGCTCTAAAAAGACATGTGCCCATGTTAGCTATGATCTTGCATTTTAATGAACACCCCAGGTCCAAAATGTTGGCTTTTTTTTCCAGTCCTTCTTTTGCCTCTTGTCTACTTCATCAGAGTCTTTTTCATTTGCATTACAAGTTAGGGAGTGTCTCTTCCTAGGAGCTAGGTGCTCTCAGTGCCCACCAACTTCAATGGATGTTAACGGAACTCAACACCTTGTAGGACTGGCCAACAGCCCCCTGTATGTTAGAAAAGGAAAGAGAGAGCAAATGTGTGCATGCGTACCACTGAGTGTGTGAGTCTGCGTGCAGGAGAAAAAGAGGAAGTAAGAGTGTGTGAGAGCAAAAGAGAGACCAAGAGACAGACGTGTGTGTGCGAATGCGTGCATGCATGCACGCATGTATTGGACAGAGACTAGCATTGCCAAAATTGAAGTGATAAATCATACCTGAGATCGCCCCAGAGACGTATAAATAGGAAACTGAAAGCATTTCCTTCTATTTATTTTATAAGAGCAATAAACTTTATCAGCTTTTACTATTGGAAACTTGTGCAATATTTATGTGCTGTTTACTTTAGAAGTTATTCAGAGGTTAGTATCAGGAGGCTAATGAAAAAGCAAACTGGGAAGGTACAGGGAAGAGGGCTTTTCCTATCTCTTTTCAGTAAAGATGTACAACTGCTGAGCCACTCTGCCCTTCTGTTGCCATCACTGGCTCGAGATGTGCTACTGATTCTCTAATGAGCACCTACCGTAGGCCCCACCACTCCACAGAGGTCACTAGGCACCCAGGCTTTATTACAAAAGTAATGTACTTGCTCTTGGGCTCCCACAAGGAGTCAGTGGAGAGAGAGGAGAAGCTGTGCAATGAGACTGGTGGGGGGTGGGTTGGGAATCCCCTGGACAGTTGACTTTACTAGGACCCTCTATGTATGCACCAAAATACATGTAAACCTTCAGTTAGTCATCAACTAAAGCCCAAAGGTAGGTTATGGAGGGAAGCTCCTACCTTTGTTTTGTAGGCCAGGGGCTGTTATTAAGGATGGATCAACAGCTCTGGATAAAATAAGGGCCATCCCTACTCTCCACAGAACTTCACCCAAAACTCAGACCAAGTGTCGTCTTTTTTGATGTCCAGAAATGGTTACTTTGCCCTCCTCCTCATTGTTTTTTGTTTATGGCCTTTCTACACTTCCGATTTCCAGATGGAATTAGAAGCAGAAGCATCAAGATGCTGGGACAGTAAAGGTTGTTCTCCACATTTTCATCTATGGAAGGAGAAAATCTCTCTGAATTTCTAGACAGCCTAAAAGAGTTTTCTATTATCTGTCAATATGGGTGTCCTTCTCTGAACAGGCTTTACAGATAGTTTTGGTTTCAGCATAAGGAACAGTGACCGTAAAGAGGCTGCTGGGCACGGTTGGCGCCAAGGAGAGCCCTGGCAGGAGCTGTGGAAACAAGAGCACATTGAAAAACACTTAACAATGAGAGGAAGCAACTTTCTCCAGCTTACCATAGAAGGAAGGCAGGCCCAGTCCACAGGTGCAGAAGGTGAAGTGATTCAACACATCCAAGATGGCATCAGCAAAGCACAGGGATCATGTTACCATTGCCTGGGGACGCTGCATTGACCAGACCTGTGTTTCTTCTACAAGCTGAGCGCAGAAACTGTGCTAAGAAGAGTACTTGTGGCACCTTAGAGACTAACAAATTTATTTGAGCATAAGCTTTCGTGTGAATGCATCCGATGAAATGAGCTGTAGCTCACGAAAGCTTATGCTCAAATAAATTTGTTAGTCTCTAAGGTGCCACAAGTACTCCTTTTCTTTTTTGCGAATACAGATTAACACGGCTACTACTCTGAAACCTGTGCTAAGAGGGAACATGATGCCCAGGCCCTTAACACACATGAAGAGGACATGTAGTTTATCAAAAATAAGATGAAAAGGTGACTTGATTACAGTGTATAAATACCATTCTGGGGGAAAATACCAGATACTAAAGTGTTCTTTAACCCAGAGAAGAATGGCAAGAACCAATGGCAAGAAGTTAAAACCAAACACATTCAAATTAACAATAAGGCTCAGATTTTAAAATGGGGGGGTCATTAACCAATGGAACAAAGTGCCATGGGAAGTGGTGGAGTCTCCACCTCTTAAACTCTTTGGATCATAGAATCAAACAAATGTAGAGCTGGGAGGGACCTCAAGAAGTTATCCAATCCATTCCTACTCTTCTAAGGCAGGACCTAGTAAACCTAGACCAACCTGTTCTTACAAACTTCCAGTGACAGGGATTCCACAGCCTCCATGGGACGCCAACTCCACATCTTAACTACCCTCATAGTTATAACATTTTCCTAATATCCAATTTAAATCTCCCTTGCTGTGGATTAAAACCATTCATTCTTGTCCTACCTTCAGTAGATATGGAGAACAATTGATCCCTGTCCTGTTTATAAAAAGAAAAGGAATACTTACGGCACCTTAAAGACTAATAAATTTGTTAGAGTCTCTAATAAATTTGTTAGTCTCTCAGGTGCCACAAGTCCTCCTTTTCTTTTTACGGATACAGACTAACATGGCTGCTATTCTGAAACCTGTCCTGTTTATAACAGCCCTTGTTGTATTTGAAAACTGATATTAGGTCCTGCTCAATCTTCACATCTCAAGCCTATACATGCCCAGTTTTTTTAACATTTCCTGATAGGCCACGTTTTCTAAACCTTCTATCATTTTTGTTGCTGTCCTCTGGACTCTCTCTAATTTGTGCACATCATTCCTGAAGTGAGGTGCCGAGAACTGGACACAGTGCTCCAGCTATGGCTCACCAGTGTTGAGGGGAGCAGGATAATTACGTCCAGTATCTTACATACAGCACTCTCTTGTTAGTACACCCCAGAATATTAGCCTTTTTCGCAAGTGCATCCCATCATTGACTCATATACAATTTGTGATCCACTGTAATCTCCAGGTCCCTTTTCAGCAGTATGACCACCTACCTGGTTCAAGACTGGATGCTTTTCTGGAAGATATGCTTTAGCCAAACATAAGTTATTGGACTCAGCACAGAAATAACTGGGAAATTCTATGGCCTGTGATTCTGCAGGAGGTCAGACTGAATGATGTAATGGTCCGTGGGGCCTTAAAAATCTATGAATATATGACAGAGGAACTCACTAACACCTATAAGTACAAAACACTGCATCTGCTATTTGATTACAAAGGAGCCCACCTAAGAAACTATGCCTTCCCACCACAAGACATTGCAGAATATGTTTGTTGCATATGGGTGAGATGGTGATATTGGGTGAAATCTTGGCCCATTTAAATCAATGGGAGTTTTATCATTGACTTCTCTGGAGTCAGGATGTCACACATTGTTTCACGCAATGTTCCTCACTTTTCCTCTGAGAAATTTCAAATATTCCACAGGAGAAATTCAATAAAGCACCCTAGATCTGTTGCTTGTCACCCGGCATCAAATGGCTTAGCGGAGCATTTTGTGAAGACATTTCAAAAACATTAGAACAAATATTAAAGTGGAAACTTGCACTGTCATATTGCAAATTTACTGTTATTGTATAAATCAACGCTATAGTCCACCACTCAGAAAATTCCAGCAGCATTATTTTTAAACCATCATTTACAGATGAATGGTGATTTAGTTATAGCAAATTTAGCAAAAATTTAAAAAAAAAAAAAAAGTCAGAAAAGCAACAATATATACCTCCTTGGATTTTATACCTCAACCTGAAAGCTGGTTGTGAAATAACAGGGAAAAAGGAAGTGGGGACAAAGTGTCAGGAAGTTGATAGAACCAGTAAAAGGAGAAAGAAAAGGAGTACTTGTGGTACTCCTTTTCTTTTTGCGAGTAAAAGGAGAGAGGTAAATGGGGAGATAAGGAAGAAACGTGGATCAGCTTTTTACAAAACAAGGTGTAAGGCTGAGGCCTTTTCCGGTAGCCATAATAAGAGTGCAGCAGCCATCAGCCGAGAAGCAGAAAGTCACATCCTCAAATTCCATCTAAATTACATTAAAACAATGTAATATTGGGCTGTTAAGAAGGCTATCCTGTCCTAATAGTATCCACCATCACCACATAAAGAAACAGATCTTAAGATGGTTAAAGAAAACTTGGTTTGATAGCATTCTGTCTGGCAAGAAATCACTTATCAATCACTTCATCCGATGAAGTAAGCTGTAGCTCACGAAAGCTTATGCTCAAATAAATTTGTTAGTCTCTAAGGTGCCACAAGTACTCCTTTTCTTTTTTGCGAATACAGACTAACACGGCTGCTACTCTGAAACCTGTTATCAACAGTTGTGGTTATGAAATCCTCACTTCTTTATTGTTTTTTCATTATGGTCCCCACTTCCCTATTATTTATCTGTATGGTCTCTGCCTGGTTCTTTGATTGTTTCAGTCTCTTACATAACTAATTTTGCTAGGTGTCAATCAACTATGGTGGTGGAGTATGATGGGTTAAAGAATTCTTTTACAGTATGTTAGGATTGGTTAGAAAATTGTTTAGTAATATTTTAGTAAAATGATTGGTTAAAGTACAGCTAAACAAGACTCAAGTTTCACTATATAAATTGGGGTCCAAAAGGAAGTTGGTTCTTTGGAACCAACCCCAGGACACAGCCCCAAGATGAGAGCTGCCAACCTCAACACCCTGCAAATCACACCATGCAGAAGCTGGAGTCCTCGGATGACCCTGATCCTAACTGGCCATCAGGAAAAGTTTATCTGCCCTGTTGGGAGTGGTAAGCATTGTATGCTTAGCATGTGTATTCTGTTTTGGTGATTGATAATAAATAAAGGTTAAGGATATTACTGTGTAAGGCTCTTTCAGTGGTAAAAGATCCTGTAAACCCACAAAAGATTACACCCTGAGCTCTAGGAGTGGGGTAAGGGTGACTCTGAGCCTTAGGAACTGGATAAGGTTGGGTGCCTTTTGTCCAAAGTGCACGTAAGGGAAAGGATGGGGTGCCTAAATCAACCAGGTTATGCCTTGAGCCACGGAAGGGTAAAGGTGGGGTATCCTAGAGTATAACAAAAGGGTTCTGAAAGGGGAAAAGGCTCTGAAAGTGAAACTGTCACGACCATGCAACTACTGGAAGGAAATTGATTCTGCTCTTTACTGGCCTGAAGAAGATGTAAATGAAAATGTTACTCTAGAAGGTGACTCTCAAGGTGCGAATGAGGAACCTTCCTTCTCCAAAGATAGTTTTGGCCACAGCATAAACACAGATCAGATCTGCCAGAAGACAAAACCGATAAAAGATTCAAATATTTTCAAGAGTGGATATGTAACTGAAAGAGGATGGTGTGATTCTGTTTCCATACTGAAATAGTAAAGAAGTCTCCTTGGCTTTACTGCAAGGACAGGTGTAAGGTAGATGCATTTTGTGCTTCACTTCTGGCGCAGAATATTACAGTCACTGGCATTTACTCTTGGAGACTTTATATTTGTTCTTTGTTTTGTGTACTCTTAAATAAAATAATCTAAAGTGGAAATACATGCACTTTTGTGAATGAGAAAACACTGGATTTTGGGATTGATTGATTTATTTACTTCCTTCATTCTTTAAAAAAAAAACGCTAGGAAATTCCAACCCAAAAAACTAAAAATAATGTTAAGATTGAATGGTTAAACACTCCAAAGGCAGGAAATGCCAAAGGTGAGGTTTCCCATGAAACTTTAACTCTGTCCCTTGTGTTGATTTACCTTATGGTTGCAGCTGGACAGAAAACTTTGAAAAGATGCGGGGAGGGGGGAAATTTGCAAAATGTTCACAAAATGTTTTCAGTTTTCCAACCTGCTTTAATTATGATACAGCCTTTTTTTCAAATAATATAATATAATATCAGACATCTTTTTTTAGATACACATTTATAGAATTTTGTATTATGGTGTGCTGCTCTGTGTATGCCTGACAACCAGAGCCCACACAAGTAATTTATATGAGAAGTACGTAATAAATTGTTTTTACGCAATATGCTACTGATTAAGTAGAACAACACAGAGTACCAGGAAAAAAATTGCTGCCATATGTGGTCACCTAAGTACACAGCTAAATCAAACTTATAGTTAACTGCCTCAGTCCCAAAAATACACTCAAAGACTGAACTCAATAGGTATACAAAATTAAATTAGCTGTGTAGTTACCTGGTTGATTCCCTGAAATGCACCTAAAGAAGATAGAGCAACTGCCTAGTAACAAATGTCCTGATTTCTAGAGGTATTCATATCCATAGTTCCTGTAAATTTAGAGTCATAGAATTTAAGGCCAGAAGGGACCACCAGATCAGCCAGTCTGACTTCCTGCACATCACAGGCCACCCACCAACACCACTCAGCACCTGCACACTAAACCCAACAACTGAAATTGGAGCAAGGTATTACAGCCCTCAGGAGACGCAACTATAATGTGCCACAGGCATGGAATAAGAGGGACTGAGGTGCACAAGTGCCTGATAGGGTTGCCAACTTTCTAATTGCAGAAAACCAAATATCCTTGCCCTGCCCCATCCCTCCCCCAAGGACCCATCCCTGCCCTGTGCCTTCTCTGATGCCGTGCCCCTGTTCACTCCATCCCCCCTCCCTCCATCGCGCACTCTCCCCCACCCTCGCTTACTCACTCATTTTCACCAGAGTAGAGCAGAGGGTTGGGGTGTGGGTGCAGACTCTGGGGTGGGGTAGGGGATGAGAGTTTTGGGATGTAGGAGGGGGCTCTGGACTGGGCTAGGGGATTGGGGTGTGGAACGTGGTTTGGGGTGCAGGCTCCAGACGGCCCTTACCTCGGGCGTCTCCCGGGAGGCGGCAACATGCCTCCGTCTCCCAGGTGGAGGGTCAGCCAGATGGCTCTGTGTCCTGCCCATCCACAGGCACCATCCCTGTAGCTTCCATTGCCCGTGGTTCTTGGCCAATGGGAGCTGCAGAGCCAGCACTTGGGGCAGGGGCAGTGTGCAAAGCCCCCTGGCTGCCCCTCTGCCTAGGAGCTGGAGGGACATGTCACTGCTTCCCGGGAGCTACACAGAGCCAGGTAAGGAGCCTGCCAGCCCCACTGGTCCACCAACCTGACTTTTAACAGCCTGGTCAGTGGTGCTGACTGGAGCTGCCAGGGTCCCTTTTCAACCAGGTGTTCAGTTGAAAACCAGACACCTGGCAACCCTAGTGCCCAAGGCTCGTGCAATGGCAGGAAATTGATTAACTGAGATCTAAACCCACACCCTATGTTATCCACACCCCACATTGCAGAGGAAGGCAAGAAACTCCAAGGTCACTGCCAGTCTGATCCGGTGGGAAATTCAGTGGAACGTGTGGATTTTCAGCACCTCTAAACATCTGGTTAAAATTGAGGGCCATGTAACATGGAATGAAAGGAAGTTACCATAAAAAAATCTACCCATCGATGTCTGACTAAGACACATTACAAATGAATGGGCAGTTTTTCCATGCACAAAGAGCAGCCATTGTCAGAAATCAGGGCCTGCAGCAGAGCCTGTCTCCAGGCAACCTAATGAGTGCAGCTGGCCTGTAGTAAGCTGCGTAATTGGATAAACTGCCTGATTGCACGGAAGAGTCAGTAGACCAGCTCTTAAGCCCAGCAATAGCAGCAGCAGTTCAGTGGCTACTCAAAGCATTTGCCCATGGCTGTGATAGCTCCTGGCTTGTTCCCTGCCCTGCCCTTGCCCTGCCTTGCCTCACTCCAGATAACTCAATTCTGATCCTTGGCTCTGGTTTCTGACTCTGGCTGTGGCACTGGGCTCCAATTCCACTGATGGCTACTGATGCCTGCTCTAACCAGGCCTGCCCAATGCCTGCACTATCCACTAGGTCCAACCACCCACGTCCCAGTCACTGACAGCCATCGATTTTTAAAAAAAACCTGATTTTTATTTTAGATAAAGAAAAACAATAGCAAGAAAGAAAAAAACTAAATCCCCAGGAGAGAGCACAGTGTGTTTGACTCCTCCGTAATAGGTTGCAGCATCTCTGAGAACAAAATGGATGCCATTTGTGCATACAAGCAGAGGTCTTAGGAACGTAAATGTGCAATACTCTGAAAAGAAATCTGGGAGGACCTATGTCATAGTTTCAGGATAACTGCACCGGTATTTCCCCCTCATTGGTCTACTTTTCATCAAGTCTCAGGTCTCCAGCTGTCATCTGTTTCTGCCTTGTCCTGCTTCCTTTTGACCGGGGTTTAAAGGCTACACAGACCCTTGCCATACACTGTGATATCCCCAGCAAGCCACTGTGCATAAGGGCCCCCACCTGGGCTGTGCTTTCTCTCTGAGGACAATGACTGTTTTTACTAGTGACCACACAGCTCTTCCAAAGCTTTATTCTTTGGGCACAAGTTTTACAGAGAAAACATATAAACATAATAAAATTTCCAGTATGCTTACTAATAAATGAACCAGAAATCACCCATCTTCCTGGGCTGATAGGCCGGCATCTCTCCCCAATCCTTCAGCAAGAGAGGGAGGTCTGTCCTTGGACAGAAGGTCCTGTCCATTTTTGCACTGAGAAAGAAGGCCTTGTGTCTGTTTAAACTCAGCCTTTTATTCCAAGAGTCCTGCTTTGTCCCCCAGCCTCCTGAAAATAGGTAAAGGCGGTCCCTCTGCCTATAGCTCAGAAGATCAAGCTTCAAAGGCTGGGAATTTACATATCCAGCCATGGGATTTTGTATTAATCACCCCCTAGTCATTCCAGATTCCACAGGACACCCCTTCACCTTGCAGTGATCCAGGAACACACCAATACCCATCACCTGTCTGGATACAAAGGGCTCATGTACAGCTCATGCTATCTGGCCCATCTCAGTGTAACGACTTTTTGAGGATTTCGTACTTTAAACATAAAATATAACATGGCCCCCAAAGATGCTGCATGTGGCTCTCGGTCCCACCTCCTCAGCGGTTGGAGCCTGGGGACCCATTTGGCCAGACCTCAGCTTCTCAGTGTGGAGGGGGAAGAGTATTTATTCCCTACCCCATTGGGGAAGCCTTTTGATCTCCATGCCCTGAGTCAAGGTGATCAACAGTTCCTCCTTCACCAGGCTCCGGGTCCTTTACATTTTCATAGACCAGAAGGCAGTCACAGAGTGTGGGAAGAAATTCCCCCTTCTTCCTGGCTGTAGTTACCTCTGTCATCTCCTGAGCAGGTGTTGACACTTTACATTGGCATTTCCCACGTTTGGGTAGGTGTCACAGATTTGGCAGTGCACTGTAGTTGCCTCAGTATCCCCACTTTCAGATGGAGACACCATCATCACCTTGCTCTCTACTGCCCTAAGTTTCCAGGTAAGGGTGGACAGAAAGCTTATTTCACTGGCCTGGGCTTCAGGATTCAGGGTATGTCTGCACTACAAAGTTCGGTCAACATAAATTACAGCTGCCAACTTTAGTATATTGCTCAGGTGCGTACACACTTGGTGGCTTGCATCATCACTGCACGTCCTCACCATGAGTGGCTGTGTCACTGGAAAATGTGGTACACGGTGGGTAGGTATCCCAGTGTAATCCATGCCACTGTCCACTGCAATGCCTTCCATGACATTTGCACAGTGCTTTGTTATCTACCAGCAATTCACTCCAGGATTTCTGGGAGCTAGGGATCAAGTTCCCACAATGCCGCTTTCTCCATCCCATAATGCTTATTCCATTCCGTAATTTTCACACCCTTTTAAAAACTACCACATGCTGCTTTTCAGTCTTCGCCATCTCTTTGGCAGAAGCATGAACCCTACAAAGCTCAGTGCAATTCTAATAACCATTGCTAACACATGACATCCAATTCTATTGTATTTGCAGAACTTCAATGATATACAGCTACAACCGGTGGTGCCAGGAGAAAGAAGAGGAGATTTTCCACAGTGATGACTGGATACTGATGGACACAGAGAATAAAAACATCAAGTTTCTGCTGGCATTCATGGAGCTGCTCCACACAATGGATTGATGCTTCTGGGCCCAAGAAACAAGCCCTGACTGGTGGGATCACAGCTTAATGCAGGTTTAGGACAATGATCGGGGCTGCAGAACTTTTGAATGAGAAAGGCCACATTGCTGGATCTATGTGCTGAGTTCACCCAAGCCCCAGAATGGGGTTGCTGCATTGACAATGGAGAAGCAATGGTGATTGCACTCGACAAGCTCGCACACCGGATTGCTATTGGTCAGTGCCAATCAGTTCAGAGTTGGAAAATCCACTGCAGGGACCATTATTATCCAAGTGTGTAGGGCCATTAAGCATATCCTGCTGCACAGGACTGGGACTTTCAGCAGGTGCAGGAAATCATCGATGGATCTGGAGCAATAGAGTTCCCAAACTGTGGTGCAGCAATAGTCGGTAAACATGTCCCTGTTCTGGCACCACCCTGCCTTACTATTGAGTACATACACAGAAAGGGATTCCATGGTTATGCTTGCACTGGTGGATCACTGAGGGTGCTTCATTTACATCTGTGTGAGCTCCTCAGGAAAGGTATATGACATTTGTGTTTTTAACAACACAATTCTTTTCCAAAAGCTACAAGCAAATGCATTCTTCCCCAACTGGTGTATTCTACTGCTGATATTGAAATGCCAGTAGTGATTCTGAGGGGCCCAGCCTATCCGCTTGCTCCCCTGGCTCATGAAGCTGTACACTGGACACCTGAACAACATCAAAGAAAAGTTAAACTACCAGCTCAGCAGGTGCAGAATGACTGTTGAATGTGCTTTTGGTAGCTTAAAAGGTCACTGGTGATGTTTACTAACTAGATTGGATCTTAGTGAAGCAAACATTCCCCTTCATTATAGCTGCATGTTGTGTACCGCATAATAACGGTGAAGCACAGGGAGAAGTCTACTGCCAGGGTGAAGGGGCCAGGTTGACTGGCTTTCTATTACATTTCAACAGCCAGACATACGGACTATTAGAAGTGCCAACCATGGAGCTATACGGCAGAGGGAGGCCTTAAAAGAACATTTTAACAGTCAGCCACAGCTGTGTTGTGTGATGCTTTTATGAAGCAGTGCTTCCTTGTGTGCATGGAGCTTAAATATGCGTGGGCTATTGATTGCTGTTATGAATTTTTTAATGTGGCAGTTGTGCTTAGTGTCCATTAATAAATAGTCTGGGATTCAAAAATCAGACATTTATTGTGTCCAGAGAAACAGGAAACAAAGGGCAAATACATAAGTTAAACATTTTAAATGTTACCCTTCTGCCAGGTGAAGCCAGCAGCAGCCAGGGCCGGGTTCAATATCTAGGGATTTCTTTCCATCGATCCAACACAGAATGATCTTGAGCCCCCACCCAGTAACCTGGGAAATTTACACATCACGCCTGGATCCCTCTGAGAGGCAATACTTCCCCACTCGCAAGCACAGAGTCTGAGTGTAGAAAAGAAATTTTTAATAAAAGGAGGGAAGTAACATAGCATTAATTTGGGAAAGCACCACAAACAGAGTTCATAAACACAAACCATGAGTAAAAGTAGGTTAGGCAGTGTCCTTTTCCCCTCAGATTCTTAAGACCAGCAACCCAAAAGTCCCCTTCACATGCCTGACCCTTCTATGCACCCCTCACAGTTGCTGCCCCTGGTCAGTGCAGACCCAGAGTTCAGACGTGCATCTGCAGAGTTCACCTCCCACCCTGGGTGGAGGGTAAATTTCTCTGCATCCGATGAAATGGGCTGTAGCCCACGAAAGCTTATGCTCTAATAAATTTGTTAGTCTCTAAAGTGCCACCAGTACTCCTGTTCTTTCAATGGGTAAGAGCCATCTTACTCACTCATCACACCTTGCTGCCACTGCCCTGCTAACTGCGTGTCACACCTCTCAACCGCCGCCCTGCTGGCTGCTCATCACCAGCCACATGCTTGCTGCTTCCGCCAGGCAGTCTCTTAGTGATTTAAGCTCTGTGCAGGCTAGGCAGAAATACAATCCTGCCACAAGTGATTTCAGCTCTTAGTGAGACGTTTAACATTACAAAAGCAGCTCCTAATGAAGCCTATTTAACTTTATTCTTTGAACAGTGGTGAAAAACAGGTTGAACCAGTCTTACAGAGGACCCTGGTTGAAAGTGTGTAGCCACCTGGCAGAGCAGAGCAGAACAATCTATTCTCCCCACACCACCCCTTTCTTTCACAGGACTCAGACATTGGAGCCCTTGTTTTCCCAAGGTTTTTTAAGCTGAAAGTGACTTCTTCCTTTGTGATAGGTTAAGCATAGTCCTTCTTTTCTGTATTCCCACAATAATTACAAACATTGGTAACCATATTTCACTACCCCGCATTCAGTTCTATCATAATTTGTGACCCAACACCAGCCAAGTTGATTACAATGAACAAAACACCACTCCATCAGCTGAATAACTAGCAAATCTAAGCAAAGCAGGAGCAAACTGTATTTACATAAACACACTCAGGGTCTCTTCCCCATTCCCAGCTAGCTCTCAGGGAAGCGTTCATTCAGACCCTGCTTACATACAAACACTGTAAGAGGCTGAACCACACTTGTAAAAATCAAGTGACCAATAACATCCATGATTACATATTAAAACATATTACAAAGTTTCATTCTTTTTACAAAACATGTAGTTCAATGTGCTTAGTGGCTGATCCTGTGGTTATCACGGTCAGTATAGTTGTAGTCATAACTCTCCTTGTTTTCCTCTGGCATGGAGAGGGATAAGGGTTCATGCCATGCTACCACCTATTATGTGGGGGTTATAAGGAGCAGCAACCATGGAGTTTTCCATGGACTAGAAAGGCTACTATGTCTGGGGTCAGCATGTAGTTCAGTAATGACAGATTTCAGAGTACCAGCCATGTTAGGCTGTATCCGCAAAAAGAACACGAGTACTTGTGGCACCTTAGAGACTAACAAATTTATTAGAGCATAAGCTTTCGTGGGCTACAGCCCACTTCATCGGAGGCATAGAATGGAACATGTAGTAAGAAGATATATATATACATACGGAGAAGGTGTAAGTTGCCATACAAACTGTAAGAGGCTAATTAATTAAGATGAGCTATTATCAGCAGGAGAAAAAAAACTTTTGCAGTGATAATCAAAATGGCCCATTTAGACAGTTGACAATAAGGTGTGAGGATACTTAACATGGGGAAAGAGATTCAATATGTGTAATGACCCAGCCACTCCCAGTCTCTATTTAAACCCAAGTTAATGGTATCTAGTTTGCATATTAATTCAAGCTCAGCAGTTTCTCCTTGGAGTCTGTTTTTGAAGCTTTTCTGTTGCAGAATTGCCACCCTTAAGTCTTTTACTGAGTGTCCAGAGAGGTTGAAGTGTTCTCCTACCGGTTTTTGAATATTATGATTCCTGATGTCAGATTTGCATCCATTTATTCTTTTGCATAGAGACTGTCCGGTTTGGCCAATGTACATGGCAGAGGGGCATTGCTGGCACATGATGGCATATATCACATTGGTAGATGTTCAGGTGAACGAGCCTCTGATGGCTTGGCTAATGTGATTAAGGTCCTATGATGGTGTCACTTGAATAAATATGTGGATAGAGCTGGCATCGGGCTTTGTTGCAAGGATAGGTTCCTGGGTTAGTGGTTCTGTTGTGTGGTTGCTGGAGAGTATTTGCTTCAGGTTGGGGGGCTGTTTGTAAGCGAGGACTGGTCTGTCTTCCAAGATCTGTGAGTGAGGGATCATTTTTCAGGATAGGTTGTAAATCTTTGATGGTGTGGGGGAGAGGTTTTAGTTGGGGGCTGAAGGTGACAGCTAGTGGCGTTCTGTTATTTTTTTTGTTAGGCCTGTCCTGTAGTAAGTGGCTCTGTCAATCTGTTTTTTCACTTCAGCAGGTGGGTATTGTAGTTGTAGGAATGCATGATAGAGATCTTGTAGGTGTTTGTCTCTGTCTGAGGGGTTGGAGCAAATGTGGTTGTATCTTAGAGCTTGGCTGTAGACAATGGATCATGTAGTGTGTCCTGTATGGAAGCTGGAGGCATGTAGGTAAGTATAGTGGTTGGGTGTGAAATGCCACCAAATAAGGGCTTATCCACTTATTTTGCCTAGATGTAAAGAACTACACAGGCGCAAGACCACAGGGAATTAGGCCCACTGTGATCGGAGGAGTTGCAGTGTGGAGGTGAAGGTGGCTTTTTGAGTTGGTGACCAGCCTATAAACGTCAATGGGCATTTCATTAGGCTGGGAAGGAAGGACATGTACAGACTGATAAGAGGCTCAATGCCGACAGCAGCTTCTTTCCAGCATACGTGGCCAGCCTATGTCTGTCACAGTATAGACTGACTGAATTCACTGCCACTGCATGGTGCTTTCATCTTTAACATGCTAGCTAAGGGCCAGCTATTTAACACTTTAGGGAATGGCCATTTACCTGGAGGTTCTGTCATGAGGTAAAGAGAGGATTTCTGGCTCCTGGGGAAGAGCCAGTCTTGTCCTGTCCACCCTGCCAGGAAGTCCTCTTCTTCTGCCCTCCCAACATGATCGAATCTCTCATGCCCACAGTCCCTTACATCTCCTTCAAGCCTGGAACCATCTTTCCCCTCAGTGGAGACTCTGACTGTGTCCCCATCCCAGCCCCTTCACTGTAGGCTCTGATTATATTCCTCCTTCCCCCCAAACCAGCTCTCTCACTGCAGGCTCTGTGTCCTCCCCCGCCCCGACCCCAGTCCTAGACTCAGTACAGGTTCTGACTATATATCCCCTCTTTTCAGTACAGGGTGAGTATTCCTCCTCTCCCCAGCACAATGCAGGCTCTGAGTGGCCCTGCAGCAGGTTTCTCAGCGATCTTCTGCGCAGCAAAGGAAGAGGCTCTGTGCAGCAGTCAGCTCATAATCTACCAAGGGACCTGTCACCATGAAAGGCAGCCACGCCTGAAATAAAAGCAGGTGCTACAGTTTTGCCAACACTCCCTATTTTGGAGAAAAACTCTCCCCTCCCCACCACCATTTTTTATAATCAAAAATTTTCCTGCTTTTCCCTCTGCCCCTGCAGAACACTCTCCTGGTGCAGGGCATCAATGGAGTTAAAAGGTGTGTCCTTTTCTGGGAGCCTAGTCCAGCTCTTCCCTGGCAAGCTTGACTTTGCTCCTGGTTTCTATCTTCCCCCTCCTCCCTAGAGACTCTCCTCTTCCCTCCCCCTCCCATAGCTCCAGTAAGATGCTGGCTCCTAATTAAAGTGCTTGTGATTCCCTACTGGAGCAGTGGCGCCATGGCCTGAAACTGTCCTGCTCCTGCACCCTCCAGAGATGGCCCAGGCAGCCTCAGTCACCTTGCAGCTTCTCCTGTCACAGACTTTCTCATGTTCGCTCCATTGCGTTTGTTATTTGTGTTTTCCTCTGTGCTAATTTCCCTCCCACATTGCAGGCAGGGAAGAAGGTGGGGGCAGGAAACATGCAGCTGACATGAAAATGCCACAGAGAAATGGAGAGGGAATCAGCAACGGGGGGAAGTGCCAGGATTGAAGCAAACGCAGAGCGCTGTCCTGTGCTCTGCACGTTTCCATTTGCCTCGTCCCTGTCGTTTACAGAAGCCAAATGCACCACACAACCTGCACCAGCCAAACACAAAACACACGTGCACGTGTCCCCCAGCTACGGAAAAACATGTTACAGACTCCACACACACCTTTGTGCTACCAACACACAAATATTCCACACAGACTCGCCTCACACAGTGCCATAAACACAAGCATGACACACGTCCCATACATTTCTGCCTGCATTATCCATACCCATGCCTCATACCAACATTGCAGACAAACCTATAGGGCAGGCATTTTGCACACTCAGCACATAGCCACCCCACACGTCAATACATGCATTGGGTAATGTACACAGACTACTGGCTCAAACTACAAATTCACATGCCTCACCCATAAATATGTGTAAGCGGGGGAATGGTCCCGCTATTGTGGGGAAGTTTCTTGGTTTCTGCACTACCCCAGTGAGGTGGGCTAGCGAAAGGATCTGAATCCTTGCTCCCACTTCCTTTACCCAGAGGCCTCCCTGCCCTTGAGGACTCTCCTTCCACTCTCCTATCTGGCAGAGTTCTCATAATCCTGACAAGGCTGGGTCCAGGATTCCTAGGGGGCTCGATCCCCAACCCTGCTGTGGTCACCTAGGACAGGGGCTAGGGTGTCCCCACTCTGGGGTGCTCTCTCTGCACTGGGCACTTCACTGACCATTACATACAAGTTAAAACAAATGCAAGTTATTTAATCAACAATTAATTTTAAAAAGAATAAGGAAAAATGGGAAAGGTTAAAGGGAAACATCACCCCGCTCTGTGGCAGGGAACATCAAACAGTGTCTCTGGAATGTCAGGGCAGTTCACAGGCTGTTCCTTGTAAGTCCCAGGCCTTCTTCTCAGGCCCTGGCTATGCTGCTGGGATGCTGCGGGTTGGATACTTGCTTTGGTGGTGGCCACACACCTCCAGGCTTTGGGTGGTGGGACCCTTCTTCCCAGCGTCAGCCGCCCGTCAGGTTAAGTTCCCCCGCCCAGTCAGACCTGCAAGGACCCTTGCTTGGGGTTGTCTTTCTGCGCTGGACCCTTTGCCCGGGGTCCCCCCTTGGCTGACCCCAGTTGCTCACCACACCTGACTCTGTGGCTGCAGCTCTGCTCCCAGCACAGGATCTGCTCTCCTTGGGTTGCTTCTGTGACTCTGCTCCCAACTCTGAACTGCTTCCTTGGCTTCTTTTCTGGCCCCTCTAGATCTGGCATGGCTCTGCTCCCCAGCTCAGCTTGAGCTCCTGCTTTCTCCTTAGCTCGGCCCCACTCTGTCTGACTCAGACAATTCCAGCTCATATGGAAGAGGACGGGACCCCCCTGGCCTCCTGACTCCCTGATTAGCCTGCCCACCCTGTCATTCAGGCTGACCTGGAGCACTGGCCTCAGGATCGGCTCTAGGCACCAGCAAAGCAAGAACGTGTTTGGGGCGGCATATTTCCAGGGACGGCATTCCGGCCATCCTTTTTTTTCCCCTGCCCCGCTCAGTCAACCAATGAGCCCCTGCGTGGGGTGGGGCAGCGGGCTCAGCGCGGGGGTCTCGGCCTGGGGGTGGTCCCTGCCCTGGCCCCCCACCACCAGGGAAGCAGGGCGATGCAGCTCCTCCCCCCCGCCCACCCCTGCTGCATGTGTCACAAGTGGTGGAGGAGCCGGAGCGGAGCGGAGCGGAGCCTGGGATCGGGGCAGGACCCGCAGCCAGTAAGGGACCCACTGCCCCAGGCAGCTCAGCGCTGGGTGGGTGCCCCTGGTCTGCCCCCATCCCCGTGGCTGTCCCACCCCCCAGCAGCTCTGTCGGTTACTGTCCTCTCTGTGGGGGTGGGGCCAGGTATGAGATTGGGCTGGGGGCCCACGGGCGGGATGTACAGCCCTAAGCACCTCACTCCAAACACTGCTATAGTATTACACATTCTTTTAACATTACCAGTATCAGTGGCTTCTGATGAGCGCAATTTCTCAAATCTGAAATTACTAAAAAATTATTTGAGGTCCACCATGTCTCAAAATCATTTGTCAGGACTGGCATTAATTTTAATTGAAAGTACCATTGCAAAAAATTTAGATTTCACTGAATTATTAAAAGACTGTGCAAGTATAAAAACCAGAAAAAATCAGTTCATATAAATTCTTGTAATTTATGAGAAACTGGACGCATCATAAGACGCTAACGTTTTTCATTACAGTGTATAGTTGAACCCAAATTGTTTGTAATTGTGATTTTGTTAAAATTAAATGAGTGAACTAGTAGGAAATTGTTTTATTTCACTAATGACAAATTCTCCGTTTTCATTTTTTTAAAATATTAAACAGTCAAAAAAAACCATTGCAAAATGCAAACGTGTAAAAGCCAAAAAAAAGGGGGGGTGGAGTGGGGGCGGGAAGAAGCAGGGCATGGGTGAGGCCTTGGGGCAAGAGGTGGAGTGGGGCAGGATCTGGGGCAGAGCCCCAGCACTTTGGAAAGTCGGCACCTGTGCATGTTACAACTATTTTGAACACTCCATACAAACCTACTCTGCACATCAAACACCTGAATAAGGAAACGTGAACAGTTCTTACGTGCAAACTCAGACACATAAAATGCACATCATATACATTACCCACATGCCTTATATGTCACATGTACACAAACTAGAGCCATCTACATGTAAAAGATCAGCTGATTGAGGGCAAGTCACTCCTGGCTGCCATGGAAGACATTTATGACTACCTTATTATTATAAATATTGAACTACAAAAGAAAATTAGCTTCATCCTATATTTTGACTATGGGTTATTGTGACAAAGTTCCTGCCCTATCTTGGTGGGTCTTGTGCTTATTGGCGGATCTGTTCGCCTTGGAGCTTCACGGCAGCCCTCAGCTTGGCTGCTTTTCTGAACCCACAGTCCAGGTCGACTCCTCCTGTGTCTGACCAGGAGTTGGGAGGATTTGGGGGGAACCCGGGCCTGCTCTCTACTCCGGGTTCCAGCCCAGGGCCCTGTGGAATGCAGCTGTCTAGAGTGCCTCCTGGAACAGCTGTGCCACAGCTACAACTCCCTGGGCTACTTCCCCATGGCCGCCTCCCAACACCTTCTTTATCCTCCCATAGGACCTTCCTCCTGGTGTCTGATAATGCTTATACACCTCAGTCCTCCAACAGTCCGCGTTCTCACTCTCAGCTCCTAGTTGCCTCTTGGTCCCAGCTCCTCACAAACTGAAGTGAGCTCCTTTTTAAAACCCAGGTGCCCTGATTAGCCTGCCTTAATTGATTCAAGCAGCTTCTTGATTGGCTGCAGGTGTTCTAATCAGCCTGTCTGCCTTAATTGTCTCCAGAAGGTTCCTGATTGTTCTGGAACCTTCCCTGTTACCTTACCCAGGGAAAAGGGATCTACTTAGCCTGGGGCTAATATATCTGCCTTCTATTACTCTCCTATAGCCATCTGTCCCGACCCTGTCACAGTAATATTTTCAGATGTGCCTATGTGGTTTAGGAGCCCAAGTTCCATTTCCAAAAGTAATTTGGGCCCTTACAAGCCGAAGCCCTTTGACTTTCAATGAAACTTAGGCTGCTAAGTACCTAAGACATGGATGCAGAAAAGGAGTAAGGCATTATGACACTGAGCATCACTGTGCCTTACTTTTAGGCACCTAGAAAAATCACTGCAATTCACAAAGCCTCTGAATTAGGTGTCCCTGCTCCTATACAAAGGGTGGGGAAAGATAGGTACCTAAGAACGTGAGCCACAAAAGCCAGCTTTCTAGGCAGGGAGCTGCCTAAGCTAGCCAATGGGTGATGCCAACGAGAGGGCGCTAAAACCCAGCTCTCCTGCAGAGATAGGCTCCTAAATCTAGCTGCAGAGAGGTGCCTATCTCTGCCAATGAGTCTCAGCTGGGAACCTTCTCCTAGAGTTAGGAACCTACACAGTTTTAACAAGAAGCTGGAGGAGGACCTCCCCCATAGGTTGGGGCGCTCACCTGGGATATGGGGACCCCCATTTCAAATCCCTCCTCCACTCTCAGGAGAGTGCTTCAACCATTGGAATACAGGATATTCTAATGTGAGACTCCATCAATATGAAAAAAAAATTCTATGTTTGATTTACCTTCCCCCCCACCCAAAAAATCAATGAAAATGTAAGTTGTCTCTTGAACATTCCAGTTTCAGCAAACAGCCATTATCTTTTTTTTAAATTAAGTTTTGATGCAAGATTTTCAACCAGCTCTACCTGACAGAATGATTGATTTAGCTAGTGAATAATTTCTGCCAGGAATTTGGCAGGAGCTCCATCACTCAGGACATTTCAAACTAGACTTGACTGAACATTAGTAAACGTATAATAGGTGCAGAACGCATAGTGGCAGGGAGAGTAGTCTGGATAACATACTGGAAATAGGTCTTGTCAGGCTTTGACTTCTGGGATTATGTGACTCAGCAGTTTCCTACCACTGCCGGCCCCCAGAACCATCTGGGTCTGAATAAGAAAGTACTCTTTTCCTGTGCTCACCCTGCCATCTCCGTGAAAATCTTTGGCTTCCCTCTGTGTAGACTGGGTTGATAGGACATTCCAATAAGGATTTCAGGGCTTGACACCCAGCAACAGTGATGGAGAATATGATAAGCAGGGATGTGCTTCTGTATAAAGAAAAGGAGTACTTGTGGCACCTTAGAGACTAACAAATTTATTTGAGCATAAGCTTTCATGAGCTACAGCTCACTTCATCGGATGCATTTGGTGGAAAATACAGTGGGGAGATTTATATACACACACAGAGAACGTGTGTGTATATAAATCTCCCCACTGTATTTTCCACCAAATGCATCCAGTGAAGTGAGCTGTAGCTCACAAAAGCTTATGCTCAAATAAATTTATTAGTCTCTAAGGTGCCACAAGTACTCCTTTTCTTTTTGCCGATACAGACTAACACGGCTGCTACTCTGAAACCTGCTTCTGTATAGTAAGGCATTTCTAATTCATCCACTACCATAGTATTTCGGTTCCAGGTAGTGTGTGTTTTGTTCTTATGTCCTGGCCCAGTTGTGTTGCATACAACAACATGCACATGTGAATGGGTGCTTGAATGTGAGTTGCTTGTGTGTTTTATCATGTGATGGGGTGTACAAACCCCACACTGAACCCAAAGGGATTAAAGGACAATAGTGGGCCCAGGTAGCCCTGCTCCTCCAGAGCTGCAAAGCACGCTCCATTCTAATATATGTTTGCATATCTAGGGATATAATTTCCAGAGCTGATCAGGAAATGTGTTTTCTGCTTCATGGGAAATTCTGACTTTTTGGGTTTTGTTCTTAACAGGAACAAAACGTCAAAAACTTTAAATTTCCTGTGGAATGAAATTCCAAAAAAAATTCTATTAAGGGCCATCAGAATGTTTTGTTTTGATAGTATTAAATTGTTTCATTTCAATAATGTCAAAACATTCCACTTCAAGACATTACCATTTTATTGAATTTCATGTTGATTTATAGATTATATTAAAATATTAACTCTACTATATTATATATTAATATAATAAACATCAGAACAAAATGAAACAATAGTCAAAATGAAGTGTTTTATCTTATTGAAAAGAAATGTTTTGATATTATCAAAACAAAATTAGAGTCACAATGATTTCACTGAGTTTTTCCCATCAAAAATTTCATCGAAATTGACACGTTCCCACAAAAAGGTTTGATTTTAATGAAACTGCATTTTCTGCTGGAAAACTCTTGCTGAAAATTTTTCAACCAGCTCTGATGATTTCACAGTTAAGTGTTTGTGGACAAGTACGTGTGAATGTAGCTCTGTGTGACTTTGTGTGTATACTAATGGCTGTACATGTGCATGAATGTATGTGGTTTTGTGGCTTCAGGTATATATGTACAGTGGTGTATGCAGGGAGGTCTGATACTAGGTGTGCTAAAGTGTGCAAGCACGGGAGTAGATATGTGTCCAAATATTTTGGGCTGTTGTACATTCACTCTGGAGATCTGAATACTTGATAGTAGTGTTAGTTTCATTCCCTCATTTTACAGATGGGGAAACTGAGGCATGGCCACTTGCACAAAGTCACAGTAAATCCAAACCAGAACTGGGACTAGAACTCAGGTCTCTGGACTCTCTGTTTTACATACTAACACGCTGCCTCTCTTTAGTGACACAGGGAAACTAATGTACACACATATAGAGTTACTAGTACATTCATTTTCACCACACCACTATGGACATGCAGGCACACATACACTTACCAGTATGTACACACACTACACAGCCATCTATATGCATACTTGCTACAATTCAAAGTGTGCCAGGCAGTAGCCTAACTGGGAATATCCTGACTCCCAACTTCAGGATACTCACTCCCTCTTACTCTCTTTTAATCTGGGGGCTCCTCATACTTTCCATGCTGTCCTTTCTCATTTAGTTACAGAGCAAGAGTACATAAGAACATAAGAACAGCTATACTGGCTCAGACCAATGGTCCATCTAGCCCCAGGCCCCACCCCCACCCCGCCTCTTCCTGCCCCATTCTGCCCCTCCCATGAGTGTGCCCCACCCTCCCTCCACCTCTTCCTGCCCCCGCTCCTCCTCCCCTGCAGCACCCCCTGCATGCTGCTGAACAGCTGATCCCAGCAAGTGGGAGGTGCTGGGAGAGAGGGGGAGGAGCTGATTAGCTTGGCCTGTCGGTGGGTGGGAGGCGCTGGGGAGGAGCTGACGTGCGGGGCTGCTGGTGGGTGCTGAGCACCCACTATTTTTTTCCCAGTCAGTGTCTACTTACCCCAGTATCCTGTCTGCTGACAGTGGCCGGTGCCAGATGCTTCAGAGGGAGTGAACAGAACTGGGCAAGTTATCATGTGATCCATCCCAGCTTCTTGCAATCAGAGGCCCAGGGACATCCAGAGCATGGAGTTGAACCCCTGACCCGCTTGGCTAATTGCCATTGATGGACCTGTCCTCCATGAACTTATCTGCTTATTTTTTTAACCCAGTTGTACCTTTGGCCTTCATAACATCCCCTGGAAACCAGTTCCAGAGGTTTACTGTGCATTATAGATTCATAGATGCTAAGGTCAGAAGGGACCATTCTGATCATCTAGTCCGACCTCCTGCACAGCGCAGGCCACAGAATCTCACCCACCCACTCCTATGAAAAACCTCACCTATGTCTGAGCTATTGAAGTCCTCAAATCATGGTTTAAAGACTTCAAGGAAGTCTTCAGAGAAGCCTCCCTCAAGTGACCCGTGCCCCATGCTACAGAGGAAGGCGAAAAACCTCCAGGGCCTCTCCAATCTGCCCTGGAGGAAAATTCCTTCCCGATCCCAAATACGGCGATCAGCTAAACCCTGAGCATATGGGCAAGATTCACCAGCCAGATATTACAGAAAATTCTTTCCTGGGTAACTCAGATCCCATCCATCTAATATCCCATCTCAGGGGATTAGTCCTATTTACCCTGAATATTTAAAGATCAATTACTTACCAAAATCACATTATCCCATCATACCATCTCCTCCATAAACTTATCGAGTAGAATCTTAAAACCAGATAGATCTTTTGCCCCCACTGCTTCCCTTGGAAGGCTATTCCAAAACTTCACTCCTCTGATGGTTAGAAACCTTCGTCTAATTTCAAGTCTAAACTTCCTGGTGGCCAGTTTATACCCATTTGTTCTTGTGTCCACATTGGTGCTGAGCTGAAATAATTCCTCTCCCTCTCCTGTATTTATCCCTCTGATATATTTATAGAGAGCAATCATATCTCCCCTCAACCTTCTTTTAGTTAGGCTAAACAAGCCAAGCTCCTTAAGTCTCCTTACTCCAATACTCCTTCTCCTCTTCCGTTACTTCTAAATGATGCATCATCAACTTATAACTAAAATTCTTGTTATTAATCCCTAAACGCATAACCTTAAACTTCTCACTATTAAATTTCATCCTATTACTATTACTCCAGTTTACAAGGTCATCCAGATCCTCCTGTATAATATCCCGATCCTTCTCTGAATTGGCAATACCTCCCAGCTTTGTATCATTTGCAAACTTTATTAGCACACTCCCACTTTTTGTGCCAAGGTCAGTAATAAAAAGATTAAATAAGATTGGTCCCAAAACCGATCGCTGAGGAACTCCACTGATAACCTCCCTCCAACCTGACAGTTCTCCTTTCAGTAGAACCCATTGTAGTCTCCCCTTTAACCAATTCCTTATCCACCTTTTGATGTTCATATTGACCCCCATCTTCTCCAATTTAACTAATAATTCCCCATGTGGCACGGTATCAAATGCCTTACTGAAATCTAGGTAAATTAGATCCACTGCATTTCCTTTATCTAAAAAATCTGTTACTTTTTCAAAAAAGGAGATTAGATTGGTTTGGCATGATCTACCTTTTGTAAAACCATGTTGTATTTTGTCCCATTTACCATTGACTTCAAAGTCCTTAACTAATTTCTCCTTCAAAATTTTTTCCAGGACCTTGCATACTACAGATGTCAAACTAACTGGCCTGTAGTTACCCGGATCACTTTTTTTTCCTTTCTTAAAAATAGGAACTATATTAGCAATTCTCCAATCATTCGGTACAAGTCCTGAGTTTACAGATTCATTAAAAATTCTTGCTAATGGGCTTGCAATTTCAGGTGCCAATTCCTTTAATATTCTTGGATGAAGATTATCTGGACCCCCCAATTTAGTCCCATTAAGCTGTTTCAGTTTCGCTTCTACCTCAGATATGGTAATATCTACCTCCATATCCTCATTCCCATTCGTCATGCTACCATTATCCCCAAGATCCTCTTTAGCCTTATTAAAGACTGAGGCAAAGTATTTGTTTAGATATTGGGCCATGCGTAGATTATCTTTAACCTCCACTCCATCCTCAGTGTTTAGCGGCCCCACTTCTTCTTTCTTAGTTTTCTTCTTATTTATATGGCTATAGAACCTTTTACTATTGGTTTTAATTCCCTTTGCAAGGTCCAACTCTACTTGACTTTTAGTCTTTCTCACTTTATCCCTACATGTTCTGACCTCAATAAGGTAGCTTTCCTTGCTGATCCCTCCCATCTTCCACTCCCTGTATGCTTTCTGCTTCTTCTTAATCACCTCTCTAAGATGCTTGCTCATCCAGCTTGGTCTACAACTCCTTCCTATGAATTTTTTCCCCTTTCTTGGGATAAAGACTTCCGATAGCTTCTGCAGCTTTGATTTAAAGTAATCCCAGGCCTCCTCTACGTTTAGATCCATAAATTCTTCAGTCCAATCCACTTCCCTAACTAATTTCCTTAATTTTTGAAAGTCAGCCCTTTTGAAATCAAAAACTCTAGTTGCAGATTTATTTTTGTTAATCCTTCCATTCAGTTTGAACTGAATTAGCTCATGATCACTTGAGCCAAGATTATCCCCAAAACCATTTCTTCTATGAGGTCCTCGCTACTCACCAAAATTAAATCTAAAATGGCATCCCCTCTAGTCGGTTCAGCAACTACTTGATGAAGGAATCCATCAGCTATCGCATCTAGGAAAATCTGAGCCCTATTATTATTATTAGCATGGTCCTCCAGTCTATATCTGGGAAGTTAAAGTCTCCCATGATCATGCAGTTTCCATTAGTATTTACTTGATTAAAAACATTAAAAAGGGCTCTATCCATATCCAAATTAGATCCCGGAGGTCTATAGCACACCCCAAGCACTATCGTAGGAGAGGCTTTACTAGTTATCTTCCCCAATGTAATTTTTGCCCAGACGGACTCTGTCTTATCCATTGCATCACTTCTTATTTCTTTACATTCTACCTCATCATTGATATACAGTGCTACTCCACCACCTTTATCTTTGTTTCTGTCTTTCCTAAACAGCACATACCCTTCAATACCTGTAGTCCAGTCATGACTACTATTCCACCATGTTTCTGTTCTCCCTATAATATCTGGTTTCACTTCCTGCACCAGTAGCTCTAGTTCCTCCATTTTGTTACCTAGGCTCCTCGCATTGGTGTACAAACATCTTAATTTTTGCTGTTTAGCCTCACTCACATTTTGTACCCTATTAGGCACAGTCATTCTACAGCCAATATAACCTATTAGACTAGTATCCACACCGCCCTCGCTCCTTATATACATTCTCCTACCCACGGCTGTATCCTTTCTTACTTCGTCTTCTTCCCTCTCAATGCTAAAATCTGGCGTGGAGATTACCTGGACGTCTCCCAACCATCTCCCCCAAATTCCTAGTTTAAAGCTCTCTTTATCAGTTGTGCCAACCTTGATCCTAGAAGTCTATTTCCTTCCCTACTCAGATGAAGTCCATCCCGAGAGAACTGTCCTCTGTCCATGAATGCCTCCCAGTGGCCATACATCCCAAAGCCCTCCTTATAGAACCACTGCCTAAGCCATCTGTTGACAATCATAATCTTGTCACACCTTTGTTGCCCTTCTCTAGGAACAGGAAGGATCCCGCTAAAGATCACCTGAGCCTCAATTTCCTTAAGCGTCTTCCCCAGCCTAGCATAGTCTCCCTTAATATTTTCCAGTGAGAATCTAGCTGTATCATTTGTTCCCACATGAAGGATGATTAGGGGATTCTTTCCTGCTCCCTTTAGGATCCTTTTCAACCTCAGGTCTACATCCCGTATCTTAGCACCCGGAAGACAGCACACCCTTCTATTCTCTGGATCAGCTCTAGTTACAGGCCTGTCTATTCTTCTCAATAGAGTCCCCTATCACATAGACCTGCCTTTTCCTGGTGATGGTGCTATTCTCCAGTCTATCCCCTGTTCCCTCTGGCTGCAAGTTCTTTCCATTCCTATTTTCCCTTATAATCCTCTTCAACCCATCCTGTATCCCCCTGGGGCTCATATTTGGTGTAGTCTCCCTTGACTCTTCCGCTTTTCCTATAGGACTAGCCTCTCTTCTCTTCTTCCTTACCCTTCCACCTTCAACAAGTACCTGCTGAGCCCCTTCTTCATTTTCCAACTCTGCAAACCTGTTCCTAAGCTCTATTTCTCCTTCACTAGCCCGTCTTTTCCTCTGCCTGGTTCTTTTAGTCACATGCTTCCACTGACCACTTTCCTCACCCAGTCTCCCCTCAAAATTCCCCAGCCCTGCTTCCATCTGTAAGTCTGAGCTTTTCCCTTCAGATACCTTATATCTTTGCTCCATCATCTGCTCAAACCCCTTCCTAAACTCAACCAGACTTTCCACCTGCATCTCCAAACCTCGGATCTTTTCCTCCATCAGCTCTATCAGATGGCCCTCCTTATCACAGTATAGTTTACTGTGCATTATGTGAAGAAGCATTTCCTTGTATTTATTTTAAACCTGCTGCCTATTAATTTCATTGGGTGACTCCTGGTTCTTGTGTTATGTGAAGGGGTAAATAACACCGCCTGATTCACTTTCTCCCCACCAGTCATGATTTTATAGACCTCTGTCCTATCCCCCCTTAGTCAGCTCTTTTCCAAGTTGAACAGTCCCAGTCTTTTCCTCATACGAAAGCTGTTCCATACCCCTCCTCATTTTTGTTACACTCTCTGCACCTTTTCCAGTTCTAATATATCTTTTTTTTGAGATGCATCTACCAGAACTGCACATAATAGTCAAGGTGGGGGCGTACCATGAATTTACATAGTAACATTGTGATCTTTTCTATCTTATTATCTATCCCATTCCTGGTGGTTCCTAACATTATGTTCTCTTTTTTTACTGCTGCTGCACATTGAGCTGATGTTTTCAGAGAAGTATCCAGAGTGACGCCAAGATCTTTTTCTTGAGTGGCAACAGCTAATTTAGACTCCATCATTTTATATGTATAGTTGGGAATATGTTTTCCAATGTGCATTGCATTGCATTTATTAATGTTTAATTTCATCTGCCATTTTCTTGCCCAGTCACCCAGCTTTGGGAGATCTCTTTGTAACTCTTTGCAGTCTGCTTTGGACTTAACTATCCTGAGTAATTTTGTGTAGTCTGCAACTTTTGCCACCTCACTCTTTAACCCTTTTCCCAGATCAGAATATGTTGAACAGCACTGGTCCCAGTACAGATCCTTGCAGCATCCCACTATTATACCTCTCTGTACTGTGAAAACTGACCTTTATTCCTGCCTTTTGTTTCCTATATTTTAAGTTAAGTTACTGATCCTGGGAGAGGACCTTCCCTCTTATCCTATGATTCCTTACTTTGCTTAAGAGCCTTTGGTGAGGGACCTTGTCAAAGATTTTCTCAATGTCCAAGTATACTGTATCTCCTGGATCACTCATCTCCACATTTGTTGACACCCTCAAAGAATTCCAATAGATTGGTAAAGCATAATTTCTTGTTCCAACAAATTGTGTTAATCTATGTGCCTGATAATTCTGTTCTGTACTATCGTTTCAACCAATTTAACTGGTACTGAGGTTAGGTTTATTGGCCTGTAATTGCCAGGATCACCTCTGGATGCTTTTTTAAAAAATCAGCCACATATCAGCTATTTGCCAGTCATAAGGTAAGAGATTGATTTAAGCAATAGGTTAAATACCACCAGTGCTATTCAATATACTCTGATCTGGAGAAAGTGCTAAACAGAGAGGTGGCAAAATTCAGTAATTAGTAGGTCTACACTTTCATATTTGAGTTCCTCAGAACTCTTGGGTGAATACCATCTGGTCCTGGTGACCTATTACTCTTTAATTTATCAATTTGTTCCAAACCCTGCTCTACTGACACCTGGGCCATCCCTGGTGGGGGGGGAGGGTGCAGGGCCCAGGACAAATCAGCCTCCCCGCTAGTCTCCTCACCATCCACCCGGCGCGCCCACCCACCTAGTCACCGCTCGCCTCCTAACCCGCCTGCCTGCTGCTCGCTTTCCCAGTAGTCGCCTCGCTGTCTGTCCAGAGCCCCCCCAACCTCCTCACCTGCCCGCCCACCACTGTCCTCCTCGCTGTCTGCCTGCCCACCTGCCTCCTCACTCACCTCCCTGCTGCTCACGTCCTCACAAGCCTGCATACTTCTCACCTTTCCGTTAGTCTCCTCGCTGTCCATCCGGCATGCCCCCCGCTGCCCCCCATCCGCCTGCCAGTCGCTCTCCTCCTCACCGTCCACTCACCCACATGCCCCCTCACCCCCCTCCTGCCTGCCCCTCACCTCCTCACCTGCCTCCTGCTGCTCGCCTCCCCACTAATCTCCTTGCCATCTGTCCAGTGCGCCCTGCCCCCCATTTGCCCGACCGCCACTCTCCTCCTCAGATTTATCACCTAAAAAGAATGGCTCAGGTGTGGAAATCTCCCTCACATTCTCTGCAGTGTAGATTGATGCAAATAATTCATTTAGCTTCTCTGCAATGGCCGTATCGTCCTTGAATTCTCCTTTAACACCTTGATCCTCCAGTGTGCCCACCAATTGTTTGGCAGGCTTCCTGCTTATGCTGTACTTAAAAAAAAATGCTGTTAGTTTTTGTGTCTTTTGCTAATTGCACCTCAATTTCTTTTTTGGCCTAACTAATAATACTTTTATCCTTGACTTGCCAGAGTTCATGCTTCTTTCTATTTTCCTCAGTAGGATTTTACTTCCAATTTTTAAAGACTGTCTTTTTTGTTTCTAACTGCCCTCTTTTGTTATTTTGTTTAGTCACAGTAGTGTCTGTGGGGTTTATTTGTGCTCTTACTGGGTTTTTTTTTTAATTGGGGTATAAATAGAGCCTCTCTTCTGGTTTTTGTAAAAAGTTTCCATGCACCTTGCAGGCATTTCACTCTTAAGACTTGTTTCTTTTAATTTCTGTTTGACCAACTTCCTCATTTTTGTTCTGTTCTCCTGTTTCTAGTTAAATGGTACAGTGGTGAATTTCTTTGGCATTTTCCCCCAGAAAGATGTTAAACTGAATTACATTATGGTTGCTATTACAGAGCGGTTCAGCTACATTCATCTCTTGGACCAGATCCTGCGCTCTAATTAGGACTAAAGCAAGAATTGTTGTCCCTCCCCATAGGTTCCGGGACTAGCCACTCCAAGAAGCATGTGATGGGATGTCCACCCCACACAAGGCCTGAAGGGGTTAAGGTGGCTAGGTGGGCCAATTAACCACCTAGGCTACACCTGTAGGAGGAGCCAGGGAGCAAGGACTAATTAGAGATGAAGCTCCGGTGGAGAAGAACAGGAAGGGCCTATATAATGCCCCGTAGCTGAGAACAGAAGGGGGCTGCACAGAGAGAACTGCAGTCAGCATCAGGGTGTGGGAAGGCTAGGTAGGAAGCAATCCAGGGACACAGCAGTAAAGATTCAGGGTTGAGCAGACCTTGACTGATTGTTGTAGGGTCCCTGGGCTGGAACCCAGTGTAGAGGGCAGGCCTGAGTTCCCCTACCAGCCACTGGGGAAGTGGTACCATTAAGGGGCAGTGAATG
This sequence comes from Dermochelys coriacea, assembly GCF_009764565.3. Lineage (NCBI taxonomy): Eukaryota > Metazoa > Chordata > Testudines > Dermochelyidae > Dermochelys > Dermochelys coriacea. The sequence goes on along the minus strand of NC_050068.2, from coordinate 202,050,020 downwards.
GGAAAACTGCATGGGACAGTGGGTCCTGAGATGCTTCAATATCTCAGAAGGGGAGAACTATAGTGACCTGTCTAGCAGGCCAACCCATGAAGTGGGAGCAGCTGAGTCCCAAGAGAGCGAGACGCAGGGCAGGTCTATGCTACAGCTTAAGTCGGTCTAACTTACATTGCTCAGGAATGTGAAAAAGACACCCCATCCCCAAGTGACACAAGTTACAGTGACTTAAGCACCGTCTACAATGGTGCCATGGTGGTGGAAGATGCCCTCCAACCGACACCGTTTCCGCCACTTGCGGAGGTGAAGTAATTATGCCGATGGGAGAATGCCCTCCTGTGTGCATACGGTGTCTTCAGCAGACACACTACTGCTGCCCAGCGCTTCCTAGCGTAGACCTGCCCACAGAGACAGTGACTGGAGTGCAACCACAGGAAGGGGCATTGGCCTGTCAGAGCTAATCTCCAGCTCTGGCCAGAACGAGGTGCTCCAGCGATGAGAAGATCACCCTGTGACAAGCAGTCATTAATGGTATCTAGAAATTTTATCTCTGCATCATGTCATGAGGTGACTTGTAGCCACTCACTATGGGGATAGTTGAAATCCCACATTATAGTTTTCTGTTTTTGTAGCTTCCCTCATCTGCTTGAGCCTTTCACGATCACAGTCACTGTCCTGGTCAGGTGATTGGAAGTACATTTCCACTGCTGTGCTCATATTATTCCAGCATGGAATTTCTGTCCATAGAGATTCTATGGTACTGTTTGATTCATTTAAGACTTTTGCTATATTTGACTCTATCTTTCACATATTGTGGCACTCCTCCACCAGCACGGCCTACTCTGTCATTCCTATATTTTAACGCTCTGGTACTACTGTGTCCCACTGATCATTACCATTTCACCAAGTTTCTGTGATATCTATTCTATCAATATTCTCATTTAATACCAGGCAATCAAGCTCACCCATCTGAGCATTTAGACTGTTTGCATTTGTATACAAGCAATTATAAAATTTGTCAATATTTAGTTGTCTGCCTTCATGTCATGGAACAGAATATGACTCTTTTTTGTTTGACTGTTTTTCTTCTGCTTCTACCTGTACTTTTTCAACTTGTATCTGCTCCTCTTTACTAGGATATAGACTATCCCCTTTAATACCTCCTCCCCCACAAGGGACATGTCTCTCTGAGCCTTGTGTGCCTCCACACCTGTTGGCTTTCCCAAGCCCTTAGTTAAAAACTCCTCTACAACCTTTTTAATTTTACATGCCAGAAATCTGGTTCTGTTTTGGTTTAGGTGGCATCCATCCTTCCTTTATAGGCTCCTCCTTTCCCAAAAGGTTCCCAATAATCCTAAATCCGTCCTTTGAACACCTTGGGGTGCTAGCCTGGTATGTGGGAGACCTGGATTCAGTTTCCTGCCACAGACTTGCTGAGTGACCCTGGACAAATTGCTTACTCTTTTCTCAGTTTCCCATCTGTCAAATGAGGATGATAGCACTGCCCTACCTCAGGGGGTGCTGGTAGGATAAACTCATTCAAGATTGTGGGTGCTCAAATACTGTGGTGATGGAGGCTAGAGCTGACTGAGAAATGCTGTTTTGTCAAAACAGAAGTGTTTCATGTTAACATATCGCTTTGGATAAACATTTCCTCAAGCCTAGGATGGAATTTCTACTCCAAGAGAGAGAAAGCCCCCATCCCAGAATAGCCAATAACCTGGAGGTTAGGGCACTTATCTGGAAGCTGGGAGAGGCAGGTTCCAGTCCCTGCTCTGTCTAACTCAGAGCATGGATTGGAACCTGGTTCTCTCTAATCACTGTGCTATTGGCTATCCTGGGTTGGATCTCCCTCGCAACAAACTTCAAGAGCTCTTGGTTTTATTCCATAGTGGAACAAAAACAAACTTTTAAATCCTTTGCAAAGCAGAATTGTTGTTTTCCTTCTGCTCGCAGCTATTGGGCTTTATACAGGCCCCTCCTGTTCTTGTCTAGACAGCCCTAATGGGGGCCATATAAGTCCTTAAGATAGCTAAACTGGACTTTCTTTTATAGGTAGCAAGGGTTTTAAATATATAAAAACTCAAACGTTGAAACAGGATCCTAGCCTTTTTTGCTACAGCCATTGAGAAAGGTGAGGGGGAGGGGAAATAGGTTGAGAAACACAGAGAAAATGAGCTCTTTTTCCCTTGATCCAATACACACAGCTCCTGTGAAATCTGGTAATAAGCACCCATGGGAAAGGAATAACAGGTAAAGTGTATATGCTCAGGTTACAGTAACAGCATAGCAGGCTGAAGGGGGGACATAGTCCACTTGTGTGAGATATACAGAGAGCACCAACCAGATCACATAGGGCTGAGATGCCAACTTGCACACCACTTAAAGTTTCATGTCAGCAAATTAAGAGCCCAGTCTTGAAAGGTCAAAATTGCTGGGACCTTTCTCTCTGAAGTCAATGGGAGCCCAGAAGCAGGCCCAAAGAGACAGTGCAGTGAAGTGCTGCTGTAATATGATCACCAGAGAAAGAAGTCAAGCGCAGAGCTAGCAAGCATGACTTCCCTTTTCTGAGACACCATCCTGTCAGGCTTGAAAGGAGACGAGTTTGCTCCTGATAGGGTCACAGGGCAAGTGTGATTGGAGCTAAAAAAAAGATAGATCAAACTGTTAATACAAACCAAACCAAAAGGCTAAGGGTTCTGCTTTGATTTGTATTCTCTCCGGTGACCTGTGACCCATTCTGACCTTCCCCTGTGACTCCTTCCCCTCTACAGTCAAGGGAAGAATTAGTCACTGTAAACAAGGACACAGACCCAAGGCTCTAGTGTGGTTCATGAGCATCTAAACTGATTTCCTTAGGATTAGGGCTGTTTAATTCCATGCACCATCAGCTGCAGTTCAGGGCACTGTCGTGATAGCCATCCATCTTGAGAGGCTCCCCAGGGGAGGGGCAATCTGTTGACTGGTCCCAAGGGAGAAGCACTCTCTAGTTGTTGTAGATAGATACCTGTCACTCTAAGTCATCTTGATGTCTTTCCCCTGTAGTCCTGCTGAAAAGGGACAGGACGGAAGGGAAGTCAGACTTTGTAAGTCTCCCTCTTCAGAACCACGGTTGAGGATTTGACCCCTGAGTTGCTGAGGGAGTGCAGCAGAGCTCCATGTGTTTCTTTTTACTTACGGCTGAGCACAGCTGGGTCTGACTGACTGAGTTCTTATTAAACAGGGAGTTAATCTTATCAGATGCTTTCCTTAATGAAGGCTGACTGCCCTTCCTCAGGGCCTAAGCTTGTCCCAGGGGAGGGTACAGCAGGGATACAAAAGTGAAATGGATGCCCTGCCCCCAGTGAGGCATCCCCAGATTTGCAATTCAATTCAATAAAAGATGGGACAGGCTGCTGTGCTGCCTCTAAAAGGGTCAGGAGGTTCCAGGGTCTGCAAGAGCAGGGGCTGGGAGGCAGGGTGCAGGAGGAAGAACGGTCGTTATTCTTCCTCATTCCAGAGTGAACGCTTTGCCCCAGGGACCTGGAAAAAAAACACATCTCTGATTCAATTACAAACAAGACTGGGAGAATAGGTGAGCCCTGGCTTGCTGATACCAATTCCATTGGCTCACACATTCCCAAAGCACCAGAGCCTTCACCTAATATGAAAAGTGAGGCGGCAGTAGCTTACAGTCAAGGACTGGACAAAGGAACTCTCTGCCCTGATATCATACTTAAAAAAAGGCTATCTCCAGTTGTCTGGGCCCCTGTCTGACCACCGGCTTCAGAACATTCATTGATCTTCATGACATATTCCAGCAGAGCACAACACTGTAGTAGCATGCTAATGGGTGGGTACAGAGCAGCTGAGCTTTTTTGGTGGCCTCACGATTACGTCATGCTACATCAGCCCAGCCTAGAAATATACACGGCTGGGGTGTGTCAGGAGGCCATCTCAAGATACTGTTGTTCTTTCAAACACTTGGCAGGCTGAGATACGTTGCAAGAGCACACCACTCAAGCTATAACCCCAGTGTAAGTTACCAGGCTGTTGTGGTCAGATCAGGCCAGTAAGAAGTGAGTAAAAGAGGGTCTGAAAACTGATCATCTAATGATTCCACAATCTAGATATATAGCATTCTTAGCAGTCAGCACCTTCTTGTCCTGAAAGTTCAAGGTTTTATCGTTGAGGATTACAGCACAGTGTGTACAAGAAGGATTCAAAGTGGTTTACCCGACTAGAAGAAATCCCCCAGCTTGTGGTATAACCCAGTCCAATGACACATAAGTATGGCGCTCTATCTTCCCAGCAGACTTATCCCTCCTTCTGACTACATGATAGCTGTTTTGGATTGCCAGCATTCCCTCTCATAGCTTTTAGTCCCCAGCCATGCTTCATAGCTCCACCCCATATGAGGCAGAATGTAACACTCTAGCATGGGCACATCCAGAATTTTTCTAAGGAAGAGGCCCAAGCTACCTGCCCAGCAGCCCCAAATTGAAGTGGTGGGGCCACTCCAGGCACCAGGTTGCAATACCACTCACTCAGATTACTCCCAACTGCCCCTCTGTCATGCCAACAAGGAAGGGGCTCCACTGTTATACCACCCAGCTCTGGTCAGGGGCGAAGAGAAGCCCTGGGACTCCTGCCCCTGATCTCCAGGGAAGAGCTTGGCCTTTCAATTTCACTGTCAAAGAAGTAGTAAAATCTGATTGGTTTCCTCCTCTGAGCACCACTAAGAATAGACGACAAATCCCCAAGTTCCTCTTCCCCACAGGATACAAGTGACACTCATTAAGGTCAATGGTGGTTACTGCTTTCATCTGGCGTGAGAATAGAGGGCATCCCTGAGATGGCATACTGTTACCTGAAGGTGAACTGGCCAATGGCATAGAATGTCTGCTCTGCTGGTTTCTTACAACCCCTGCTTCCCTGAAGGAGGTGCAAAAGTTACTGTCCTGTGTCTTGATGCACTGAATCATATCATGACCACATAACATATGCCTTACCCCATCTTGAGCCTGGGGTGACACAGGGCAAGTGCAGGCAGCTCATCTGAGAGGTCTGATTTACGTATGCAGTGTTGCTGTAGCTGTGTTGGTCCCAGTATATTGGATATGAACTCATCCACCAGATCTGATTTACCACTTTTTTCTTTATTATAGGCAGGGCCAATAGCACAGCCAATAGTCAAGGCTGCCTGACACTTCCTGTTATAAGACTCTGTGTTCAGTTGCTTATAACTTCAATCAGTATGGTTAAAGATTGGCAACATTTTCCATGCTAGTGCCTGCCTCAGCCTAAAGTTTTTTGGAAAGTTTCAGCTAAGATGGTTCTGCTGTTTCCAGAACCAAGATTAGGGCACCAATAGATTGGTTTGCCAACATGACAAAACATTTCTTACAACTTTTTCACTGAGAAGCATCCCTGTGCTTTGGAGCAGTTGCTTGAAATTTGGCAGGGGAGTTGCTTTGGTGACAGGGAAGTTCCTTTTGCTGAGCCTTTGAAAAATCTGAGTTCACACAGGCTCAGTAGAGGTTTGCTAGGGTTTGGCAGCTACATTCTCCAAAGATCGCATTGCAGGGGCTGAGCAAAATTTTCCCTCCTGGGCTTTCAATACATCTGCCGCTGTTACCCAGGCACCCTAGAAGGGGAAGCAGCCTGACTCAAATGCAGCGGTGATAAAAAGTGGACCAGCGGGGTGAGGGGAAGGCAGTGAAGGGAGTAGACTGGGGCAAGGAACCAGAGGAGGAGAGTGGGACTGGAAGCTGGAAGAGGTTAGGGGAGAAAGTGGGATTGGGAGTTGGAGTCTGGGACTGGCTGGGCAAGGAGACTGAGAGCCAATGGGAGTCAGGAAGACTGATCAGACATGGAGCCTGGGCAGGAGATGGGAGGAAATTGCCTGGGAAAGGAGACTGAGACTGGTATGAAGAGTTTGAAGGTTGAAGACTGGGACAAGGACAGGCTGGAGGGGGCAGGGCCAAGGGGATCAGGCTTGGGAAGAACAGGGGTCAAAGGATCTGACCAGTAGAAAAGACTCTCCTCCAGAAGGAATGGAATCCAAGATACCTGAGACTTAACATCCCTGTGACAGCAAATAGCTTTGAAACCCACTGACCAAGTGTGTGTCTGCTCCCCCTTGAGTGCTGTTCACAAAGGCAATGCATGTGTGGTATGGGGGGGGGGAACACAAGGGGTCACCTGCCTCCTCTCCAATTTCTGCCAGGATTTGCCAGCCCCACTGGGTCACATGTTGCAGCCAGGCCTCCTCCCTGCGCAGCAGCTGCTAGAGCCTGTGAGCGGCAAGCTGCACCCTGTGGAGAGAGGTAGAAGCAATAGCTGGGAGCTGCACGGAGGGGCAGTTGCTTTCGGTGGGGGGGGGAAGAGACTTAGAAGGTAAGGAGGGGGATTGCCTGGGAGGCATGACTCAAGCTGTTCCAGGCATGGCTGAACCTTTAAATTGTGCGGCCCTCTCTCCTCCCCCCATCAGCAGGCACGAGTCTTCTCTGGCTGTTCCACTGAGAAGGTGGAAAAGCTCAAGGGGTAGGGTCTGCATGGTGGATCTAAAGTTTCCAGCAAAGCCAATTAATGCTCCGTGTGTCAATATGAGCACACAAGATGGAATTTTGTTTTCTTCAGGTTTTTTTTAATACCTAGAAAATTACTCACAAAAATCTACATTAAGAGGGCAAAATCAAGCTCTTGAAAGCTAGGAAATGCCAGAAATAAGGTGGTCTGTTCAGGCCAGGATGATCCTAGACTGACTGTCTTTCTAAAAGTTATTCTTTAGTGTAATTGCAAGTGATTGGGTTTGAAGCAGGAATTACTTGGTGAGGTTCTACAACTTGTGTTACACAGGAGGTGAAACCAGATGATTAGAATGGTCTCTTCTGGCCTTAAAAAGCTCTGAATCTCCCAGGAGCCCTCTCTCTTTCTCCACCCTTCTTTCTTCTCCCATCACCTTTCACCCAGGAGCCTCAGCTGCTTGTTACCTTTGTGCTGCCTGAATTCAATTAGGGTTTCTGCATTGTGTCTCTTTCCTCTGTGCCTTTCTCAGGACAATTTGTGGTGACAAGAAGCAGAGATACCAATTCAATTACACACCATCTCCTAGCTTCCATTAACGATCCCAAGTAGGTCAGTGTGGAAGGGTTGACTCATCCTCAAGTACATAGGAGGGGGCTGCAGGAAGCAGTGCCTAAGGGTCCTGTGGTGTGTTAGTTTCCTAGACCTCTACATGCTTATGAGGTTTCCAAGGGGGATGAAAAGAAACACAGAGAATGTCCTTCTCAATCAACTTGGCTTAGTAGTTCCTGAAAGAGGGAGGTATCTTGCATACCTGGTGAACATGCCTCCTCTATATAGACACTCACTGGGAGAGTGACACCCCTTACTCCACCAGCATGATTTAGCAATGCCATTTCTTCTCCTCTCCATAGGCTATGCCTGGCTTGCTCCAATATAGTGGATCTTGACTGAGCCAATCATTCCATACGCCCTGTTCCCTCACTGTAACACCACTTACTTCTCCATAATGACCAAACAGCCCTAAACCTTTCTAGAAAAGTCTCCAATCAGTATTTATTGGTCAGGAATCCACATTACTAAACCATGCGAGAAAGCCAACTGTCTCTGCCCAGGGAAGGATTAGTACAGAACAAACACGGGGTCAGAGCATCTTTCTTCTTTTTTCATCTGTCTCCCTTCATACTGCAGCTCAGAGAGCATGAGTGCAGTGCAAATATTGCCCACTTCTAGTCTCCTGGATTCAAATCTCAGCTATTTCCATTCTTGTGGGTTTTCATTCTCTGAGCTTTGTTTTGAGCTACAGGTTTGAACAAACCCAGAAACTCAGTTGAAACTCAGAAGCCAACACATTTCAGGTAGAAATGGTACAAAACAGAGCTGTTCTGTAGGGATCAAAAGCAAAACCAGCTTAGATCACAAAGGTCAGGTGAACCTCTTAAAGAGCCTGATCTGACTTTTGAGCTTACACCGCTAATTGAAACCAGGTGAATTCCACTTGGTTTCATCTGCCTGTGAAATTGTGGGGACATGTCAGCCAATCATAGGGAAGATAGAAGAAGTCTCAGATCTTGCTGAAAGCTGCTGATTACAGATGGACTCCTGTTCTTGCAGGGAGCCACACTGAATAAAATGAGACTCTGCACAGGTTTTGGGGTTAACCTGTGAGAGTAACTTGCTGGACTGGGTCTCCTGACTCCCAGCCCTGTTCCATATCTACCAGAGCACAATGCCTCTGACACAGCAGTACATGTATCCTCTGAAGGTTAATGGGACACATGCTTCTAGGTCCCTTGGATGCTTTTGAAAATCTTCCCCCTCAGTCTTTAGGCTCGCACTTCAAAGTCTGTCTTTCTTTCAAAAGCTTTGGAGTAGATTCTCTGGTGTTGCACTCTAGGTGAGCGGCTCATACACTGTATATGCAATTCAAACCCGAAGGACATGGACACCATGAGGACTTACACCCACAATGCAAGCTAGTCCCATTGACCCATAGTTTTGGGTTCACTGTCTCTTGACATCTTCGTCAAGAGGGTTAGTGTCACCAGTGCCAGCACTGTTGCAGTCACTCTTGTTATCAAGACCAGTACTTCCTGCAGCCAGCAGTACTAACCTCACCAGTGCCAGTATTTACAGCACCTTTGACTTCATCATACTAATGTGTGAAGGAGGTAGAAGAATGCTTGCCATCACTGATCAAAAGCAGACAGACCTATGCGGGCTTTTATTTTTCTTTCCAAACTCCATACTTATTTCCTTGTCATATGCCAGTTCCATCCTAGAGCTAGGGTGAGTGCTGACCTCAGAGTCCTGTCCAAATGACAACTCAGGGCCCTTTAAACTGCCCCAAGAAGTATCAGCTGGAGAAGTTATTTTCTTCCTTCCTGAATACTGTTGTGAAGTGACCCTTGAGCAAACCAGCTGTGCTTCAGTAGTGGCCGAGTGATACTTACACAGTAGAGAGAGGGAAAAAGCAGAATAATTTATCTGAATTGGAGTTGATGGGCCAGGGGAAGGGTGGATAAAACAGGACATGGTTCTAAACCAACCAGGTTTTGGTTCTGCCCAACCAAAACCTGGTTGAACAGGCTTTGCAGAACAGTATATCTACTCATTTTGCCCATGTTTAACTAATACTTGTTTGATTGGGACACTTTTTGATAAAAGGAGCTAAAGAAATGTAAATGTATTATTATAAATAGTGGTCATTATGCCTTATTCCACAAGAGCAAATCTTAGTCTTTATAGGCTTAGAGAAAAAGAGGCATGTGGACTTTTAAAGCTCCATCTGAGCTGCATTTCACCCATCTCCTCCTCCACTATAGGGATTCTCATGGTGCAGTGATATCTAATATCAAACTTTTTTCTTTTGGATAACTTTTAGCCAATTTTAAAACAATTCAAATATGAAGGGATCCAAAGTCCAAGTTAAATTGAAATATTATTAGGCTCTTCTTCTGCTTAGGAGATGTGGTGAAGAAAGGAGGAGAGGAGGAAAGCGAAAAATTAATTAAAATCAGATGAAGAGAGAGTAGAGACAAATCAGTAGAGAGAGAGAGACAAATACAGAGAGAAAGAGAGTATGAAATGATGAGCAGAAAGGGTAAGAGAACAAATAAAGACTGTCAAAATGAGCAGCAAAGATGTAAAGGAGAAAATTTTAATCAAAAAAATACATGATGAATACAGCCGGTCAAAAATAAGTTCCCCCCCCCCCCCCGACCGTGCCCCCTGGGAAAAAATTACAAATGATAAAAAGGCTTAATTTTCAGGAGAAAATTGAATTATCATCAAAACATGAATTTTTTTGGCCAAAAATGGGCGATTATTTGTTTTTCACTTTTCTGCTAAAAAATTGAAATTGTTTGAGAAAAGTGGACACTTTCCTTGAAAACATTCACTGGCTCAAAAAACGATTTTTTTCCATCAGAAAAAAAGTTTCAATTAGCCCTAACAGTTACACATAGGTTGGCTCCCTCTGAGGCAGCCTCATTTTGGTCAGACTCTTCTATTCCTAATACCAGCTATTTCACATTTCCCTTTAGTAAGAAAAAAACCCCAGCCCCTCTATTTAATGTCTCTTGGGGTTGGGGGAATCGAAGAAATTACAAGGGGAAAAAGGATTATTAGCGCATATCTCAAAAAGGAGTTGAAGAGATTCTCAAAAGAACATATTCCAGATTAACACCCCTCCTACACAGCAATCTTGGTCACAAATAACTCTCTGGATTCACTTGTATCTTTTACAAAACCATTAACAAAATCTTCCTTCCTATGGGTATGCCAAATGAGCTTGCTCTCACACTGTAGCAGGGACAGAGGCAATCCGTCACCTGGCCCTTCCCCCATTCATTAGACATCCAGCACCAGCCAGGCTCTTCTCAGAACATAAAAGGCTGACTTTTAAAACTTGTTTCCACCAGCAGGCAGTGCTTTTAGATTTAAAACACTCCCCTGGAATAATTGCTGTGTTTGCATGGGAGTATGCGGGAGATTCTAGCTTTCAAGATGCTGGTTTACAGAAAGCCCCGGTCCCCTAGGATTCTGGTTCAATAGGGCAAGCAAACTATGCTCTTCTAAAGCAGAAGGGGACTTAAGGATGTAGATCCAGCCTCATCCTGAGCTTTCTTCTACTGTTGCTGCTGCTGCAATACTATATGTCACCCTTAACATACTTTAAGACACAACTGCTTAAGTGAGTTGTCAATCCAGAGTATGCAATTTGCTCTTGCACAATCTACACCTTGCTCTGGCATTTTTATAATGGACTGCATATCAGATGGAAAAAAATCAGAAGGACTTTGTCTTTTCCATCTCTGCTCTATGATCCCTTACAAAAGGTTTACCTTACTATTTCTACAATTCTGCTGGGACTTTCCCTCCTAAAGGAGGGAGACCTGGACTTCTCTTGGAGCAGCAGCCACCATGGAGCTCCCAAAAAATTGGTGTTGCCATCTGGAAACACAGAAAGATGCTTGAAGCGATGAGATTTGAGGAGGAAGAAAGGGAAGGAAGTAGTAGTAGCTTTGCCCACACAACTCTTTCTCATGAACCAGTCTTACATTTTGAGTTCATTTAAAATCATCTAGCTGTGCATGTAACCAATCACTTGTTTCTGATCATTGTTACCCAAATCCTCCTATTCCCCCTCTTTCCAATTAGTATACCCACCTGCTGAGTCTTGTCGTAAATTACATTGTCAGCGCTTTGATGCAGGGATTGTTCTTACACTGTGCGTACAGCACCTAGCACTGTGGGGCCTGCATTCTGATTGAGACCTCTGGGCACTGTTGTAACACATCTAATAATAATAAGGAAGAACTAGCTACATCTTGAAAGTGAGTGCATCGATGAATGTTCCATTTACGCTGGGATTTTCAAAATAACCTAAGGGAATTAGGTGCCCAAATCCTATTGAAGTTCAATAAAAGTGGAGTACTATTACGTTTTTTTGAAAATCTCAGCCTTACTCTTCACAGAATGGAAAGGGAAATGTGATACCAACAGCAAAAGTTCACTACCCTGTTTTCTTCCTGCAGGCCCGTGATCTTCATCCAGAGGCACTTCAGGGGACTAAGGGACACCTCAATCTTCAGATCAGAGTCCCTGAGATATGACATACAAAAATAGCCTAAACATTGCTCAGTTTGGGGTATCCCCATGTGACCACAATGGTAACTGGGAACCACGCTGATAACCATTCAGTTCAGATGATAGGATTATAGACAACCACATACACATCTCTTTACCAGACAGATGATCTAGATTGGTGCAGCAGGGAGTGCAGGCTGCCACCTTAAATGGGTGGCACAGCTCATGCTGCAGCATGTGGTCTCCAGAAGCCCAAGGAGGAAATCTGACAGAGTCAGCTGGGCCCTTCGGAATCCACTCCGGTACCAGCCATGACTTGAAAGCTACAATCTGAAAATCCAGCACCCACTCTTTGCACTACCTTGAGCTGGACAGTAAAAATCAATGAATTCAGTTTAATTTTTGTTTATAGCAGCTTTCACTTCCTCATTCTCAATGGTCCCATTTTTGGGGTTACCTTACAATCACTTCAAGAAAATTTAAATAACAATTTCAGATGGAATTTTTTAAAAAATAAAAAGTCATGGAAACATTTCTGCCAGTCTCAGATTTGGAAACAGTCTATTTTTACAAGATACAAATTTTGGGTCCAATCTGAGTCCACAAGTTCTCTTTAAAAACCAACTGGTGGCAAACTACTTTTTAAAAAATCTGCCGTGCCACACACACCCAGTGATTTTAAAATCTATGTAGTACTTAACCCATTGTATGAACTTTCTATATAAACTAGTTTATAAAAGTGCATTGGGTTTAATGAGGTAACTGGAGTCATAACAATTATGTGTTCTGCACCTTTAAATAGCCAAGAATTTGGCTTTCTAGTAGCCATTGTGTGTTTAATTCAGTGTGGACTTACAAAAGAGACATGCAATATGATCTCTCATGTGGACTTTACTTTTGTTCTTCTTTGTTTTACTCCCATAATCCAGATCAGAAGTCAGCATGAAAGTTTCTGTTTGTGAGTGACATGTTGTAGGGCTAAATGGAATGCTGAATGTCCATGTGACAAGACACCAAATTAGCCCAATAAACCCCCTCGCGGTGCCCAGCCAGAAGGGATGGTTGTTTTCAGATTTTGTTTAGGTTAGGAAGTGACTTTAGTGGCTTGTGAAAGGAGCTGAATTGACAGCCCTATAAACCAGAGATACCTGAATACCCAGGAAACAGGTGCAGCGTTGCAAACTCCAACACGCTGCTGAGCCAATGAACCCTGAACCTGATTTAGGGGGCGTAATTTCTTAGAGAGAAGGGGAGTTCATTCTGCAGGCCCATGCAGTCCTTGGCCTCGCTGCTGAGACTGCCAACAAGAGAGCTAAAATATTGCTGGTAGATTTTTGCTGTGTGGACACCTTGTCCACCAGGAACTGGACGGAGACCCATCAGCAACAACTTGCAGCCCTTTTAATATTAATTGAAAGCTAGTCTGTGCTGGATTCAGATCAATGTTGGAGAAAGTGGTTAGGGGTCAAGTGGCAAAGTTAACAGAGCTTTGGATTTCCTGTCTCTTTGCATTTGTGGATGGGTGGGTGGAGTGGAGGAGTTGAAGTTTGACTGGTACAATCCATCGTCTGTGTGCGTGTGTGTGTGTGTGTGTGTGTGTGTGTGTGAGAGAGAGAGAGAGAGAGAAAATCATCTGAATGAAGCACAGTAATTCCCACCGCTCGCTTGTTCTCGTTATTGCTTTTCATCTCTATGCTGACTCTGCTCTCTAAACGTATCCAGAGCATGTGTCTAGGAGGGAAGGTAGGAGGACGCCAATGAAGCGGAGATGTGCTTAATGCAGACGCCATTAATAAATCACTGATAGTTAAGATATAGATTGGGTGATGGGTGGCAGATGGGAAGGAGGAATGTCAAATTGCTTTTTTCATATAGATTATTGGATTAACAAGGAAGCAGCGGGTTTGTGGCAAACCGGTGTAACAAATTACTATCATAAAAAAAAAGGAGCTCATTGCAGGCTAGTAATAACACCATGTCGGCCATTAGCTCTCTGGAGAGGTTCTCAGAGCGCAAGCATCCATCTTCTGGCAAAGAGATGGCCACTGGCACATTAGGACATAGAAGGCTCACACTTGAGTCTTTTTCCCCTCCACCAGCTCACAGCACATGTTGTTGAAACACGGAGGTAAATAGAGGCTGAGTGAATAAATTCCACAGCTTTTCATAAGTGCAATGAATTATTCACCTCACCTCCCCGCTTACGCACTCCCTGCTCCTGCACACAGAACATGAGAATGAGATCAATGGCCAAACAGCAAGCTGCCAGAGTCTCTCTGCTTCAGGGCCCTGAGCAATAGTTTCCTGATCAATTTTTCCCCTGTTCTAAGTGCCAGCCACGTGTTCACATCCTGGGGTTCAGGAGGTTACTTACAAGTGTTACATGTTCCTCTTTATTCCACAAATCACTACTGTCCACATGCGCTGCACAGCATGCAACACCATGTGCCTTCCATAGGTTTTACTCTTTCATGACTGCCAGAAACCCTGTTGCTTCCCAGCCCCACCGAGGAAAGGTACCCCAGAGACTGAGGGGCTAATGTAGTGGGAGAGATCTCATTATCTGAGGGAGAGATGGGAAAAGTATACAGGTATATTTAAAAGAAACTAATAATACTAGGTAAAGGAAAAGTTGGGAAAAATGAATATAGAAAGGGGACTATAATATAAATAAATATACTATAATATAATAAATAAAATATAATTAATAGAATATAACTAGTAGCTGAAAGCCCATGATGTCTCATGAGTGTGGCAGTTGAGGGCAAGTAATCCACCCTCTGTTCAATCTGCCTCATACAACCAATGAAATTGTTTCACATGAATTAGCTATAGAGAAAGGGTGGTGACTGGTTGAATTACCTCTGATATCACAATGGTTTACGACACTTGGAGTGGCATAGATACATGCCTTATTGTAGCTGGAAACCTTGTTGCAAAGCTGTAATTCACAAAGTCAAAATGGCTGAGAAATAAAAATTTGACGGTAACAAACCATAAATCCCAGCAATGATTGAACTTGATGATGTTTTAAACAAGAGCTCCCAACCATGCTTGCAGCTACTTCCATCACTTCACACTGACTCAGACATTTTAGGTTTCAGACTGACACACAGAGTGACAATTCTGGAATCTTAACGTAACATAACATAAAAGTTACAGCCTGGCCTAGTACTCCACTGTATGGTCATCAGTCTGTTGCAAATGGACACATTCTCTAGGTCCCAAGTATTTCCAAGCCAACTGGGTCTGAGCAGAGTCTAATCACTGTATCTAGCACTGGGACTCTAGGTCACACTCCCAGGCTCAGATCTCTTGTCTGAGTTCCTTCTTTGGGACATGGGATGGCACCATCCAGCTGCACTGTACCCTAAAACCAATGTCTCAGACCTCCTGAGTCCCCCAGTTGCTTACATGTACTCCCTCAGAACTCCACCTAGGCTTTGGGCTCTCTGGGCTTCTAGTTAAACCTCTTTGGGGACAACAGGACAGCAAAGCAAGGAACACAGGCTTAGCAAAGGAATTTGTTAACCACAGCAACTTCACTGTTCTAGATATTTGACCATAACAAATGTCTTGAGATGAACGTTCCCCTCATCTGACCTTGCCCCATCTGTTCGTAGGGACCCATCTTCCATGGGAGAAGGAACATAGTTGAGCCATTCAACATCAACAGCCCCTGATGGCTCTTAGTGATTGCCCTTCAACAAGGTGCCAAACACCTTTTCTGGGCAGGGCAGCTGTGTGAAAGACAGCACCATGGGATGCTTTATAACAAGTCCAGACTAGGACAAAGCAGAATTAATAATTTGATACAGACATAGCCCAGTCTGTCACAGTCATATACTAGTACACATAACGTAATGTGTGATCATGTAATTAAAGACTACAATATAATATGAGACTATTACAAAAGTTATTATATATTGTAGCATATATTATAGTATATACATATAATGCACATACATAGGGGGGCTAAAGTCAAGTTGCACAGGCAATATTAACACCACCATTTCCTTACTTCCAAGGGCTTGATTTGCAGCCTTAATACTGTTCCTTTAACATAGGTTTTGTGTGTGTGATTTCCAAGATTTTCAAATTTCTTGTTTAAAAAGCAATATGTGGTGTCATACTGATACCCCAGCACATCCCTCTCGGCTCCTCATCCAATCTCTCTCTCCCAGTCCCGGTCTCTTTCCCTGGGCTCCTCATCCAATTTCAATATATCCCTCCCCCTCCCACCTCTCACTGGTTCCTTGCCCCAGACTCTTTCCCCAGCCAGTCCCATTTCTCCCCCCATACCCTAGCTTCTTGTCAGATCTCTCCCCTGCTCCCCTCGACCCTGCCCCTACACCAGTTCCTAATCCAAGTCTTAATCCAGCCAGTCCCAGGCACCCCCTGATCCCCCAGCTCCTTGTTTTATCACAATGCCCCGCCCTCACCCAACAAATTGACTCCCAGTCACCCATCCTGTTTCCTTCACCAGGTCCCAGTCTAGCTTTCCCTTCCCCTCTCCCTGGCTTCCTGTCCCAAACTGCCTATTCTGGGTCCCAGTGCCTGGTCCCACCACAGCCGTTAAAGGGAAAGTCCAGTTTTGCCACTATAGCCCTATGGTCAATCCCTCTGTAAGGATGGCACATGCACAATTCAGTCACAAGTAGGATCCATGAAGGCATGGAACATGCTCGGTTGCTCTGTATGGGGATTTTTCAAGGGCTTATGACTTGGCCAAATTTAGACAGATTTTCCTAGGGATGGGAAAGGGTACATCTCTGACACAAAAAATGCCCCCTTCCAACTTTCAAGGCTCTGCTCCAAAGAATGGGGGTAGTAAAGCTTTTTTCAAAGATAAGATCAACAGAATATTTTAACATGGGCAAAACAATGCACTTTTCCTTAGCTTCGTTCTCAGAAATGACTAAACCATTTTGGCTGAACGTTTCCCAAACAATTCAGCCTGAGGCAGACACCCAGTATAGAAAATTTCAGTCCAAACACAATATTTTTTACAAAGTTATAAGCAACTGAAAACACCTTAATAATAGATAGTGCTACCAGCCCTGCCAATTAATGGTAATATACTTAATACAATATATAATAAATTAACTCAGAAGTGTAGCCAATTGTTTGACTACACTTGTGGTTCATACTTAGAAATGTTCAAAAGACCATATAACTGAACTTAGCCAAATTTATTGTCTACAGACAAAGCAATACAGTAAAAAAAGGAGATATGCATGCCCTCCTACAGGAATCAAATTCTCGCAGCATATTCACCTTACACAGAAAGTGTGCTTCAAAGATATGTATTTCAGCTAATAGTATTTTGTAACTTGTAAAATCACTCTTTACATGTGCCTAAAATCCAACCTACCAGCTCATAACAGTTCCTTAACTAGTTGTTTTGTACTCTTTTTATCTCTGTTTTGGATACTACATCCAAACCAATTGGGCACAGAGGTAGATCCCAACCTGTGCTAGGCCACACCACTCATGCATCTTGGCTTTGACAGGCTTCCTATATTCTAATGCCAAAGCTGACTTCAGCTTTGCAAAGTGTTATGGAATACTTGACTAGGGTGAACAGAATTGTGGGGAAGCATAATACATTCAGCTAACATAACTTCCCAACACCCATACATGTAATGTATATTATATTAATGCCATTCACATAATACTTATTGATGTGGTGTATACTATGCCTAACATATATGTATTGGCTAACAATATAAATTATAATATATAATATGCAGCTCAGGGTCTTTTTAATTGGGGATTTTGGGTTGAGAGAGAATCATGTATATGATAATTATAGAAGCCAAATATATCTCAATGATTTGGAATCATCAGGTTATAAACATTGTGAGATCTTATTACCATTATGCATCATCCTCACTCCCCATGTTCTCTCCATTGTCTGTTGTACTCATTTTTTATATCTTGCCACTGGATATACCATAGACTGTTTGAGGCAGAGACTGTGTCTTTCTATATGTTTGCACAGCACGAGGGGGCTCTGATCCTGGCTGGAGCCCTTGGTATTAATAATAAATAATAATAAATATGTCTCATGTGTCCTAGCAGTAAACCTTTGGTGCCCCTGTCATTGCCTGTCTTGGGAATGGAAATAGCAGGTGGCAAAAAGGGCTTGTCTCAGGCATGGCAGGTGGACTTAACCTGTCAGGGGACAAGAGAAAGAGCCTCCATCCCCACTACCATGGTTGTGCCAGGAACATCCCATCATGCCAGGCAGTTTTGGAAGTTCACCCATCCCCAGTCATGTCAAGTGCATGTGAGAAGGTGAAGCTCACCCATCTGGGGACATGATTAGTACTCCCAGTTGCACTGGAAGAGGGAACAGACATGTTTGGGGATATGCCAATGGCACACAGCTGAGCTGGGAGTAGGGTTTTGGAAAGTCACCCATTCTGGGTCATGGCAGGCACACTCATCTGCCGTGAGGTTTTGTGCCTGTCCTATTGATGAGGAAAGGATAAACAGAAGGAGCAGGACAGCACAAGATTCTGTTATCATGCTAACGCATTATCTCATCCAGTGGCAGATTAGCCATTGGGCCAACAGGGCCCGTGCCCAGGGGCCATGGCCAATTGAGCCTGAGGAGCCTGAGCCCCTGAAAAAATTGGGTGCCTCCACACTCCAAGCCGCTCCAATTGCTCTGCTCTCCTGCTGGGGAGTGGGGTCAGGGGACGGGGGCTTGCCCTGCTCCTCCGGGCCCACCCAGCATTCCTGCCTGGGAGCAGGGGAAGGCCCCATGCCCTCCCAGTTCCCCGGAAGGAGCTCTGGGAGGGCAGGGGAGACTGCAGGCAGAAGGGATGGGGAGAGGTCCCCACTTGCTCTGGCCCAGGACCCCACAAACCCCTAATCTGCCTCTAATCACAACACAACCTCCAAGTCTACAGACAGCCCCAGCGCTCTCACTTCTCCTTGAACCCCTAGTTGGAATGTAGCCATCAGTCAGAGTCCCTCTGGCAGGTTAAGTGTCTCCAACCTGGGTCTGGACTGAGGGAAATAACCTGCAGATTTACAATAGTTTAGGACAAATCCACTAGAAAACGTCTAATTAAACTACTGCCCAAATTCCCACTATTCAGGCTCTTCTGGGTCAGATGAGTGGGACAGAGCTGCATTCAATGGCCAGAAGAGGAAAAGTCAAAGTCTGGAAATAAAAAGAGTTTTTCTGTCTCAGTCCAGTTCCTAGCAGTCAGCTATCTATACCACACAACACCACCAGCACAGCTGGTACTCAAGGACCTCCTTGTTGGTAGTGTCATCAGAAAGGCCAAGGACTGACTGGATCACGGAGACAACCTCCCACTCACCACAGGTCAGGGCTCAGGCACATTGGCAGTCCTGCCACTCCCCATGTTATACCTAATCTGTGAATAAACAGAGTTCAGTCTTCAGGGTTGCTAATCTGGCACCTCTCGCCAGCACTAAATTCACATTACAGTTAAAACAAAAATCTCATAAAAAGAATAAAGTCAGATAAAATGCCAATGCCTCAGCGCTGACAGGACAACACCAGCTATTATTACAGCTGGGCCACAGGCGCCGTAGGCTGCGATTCTCCATGGAAACTCTAATCCCTGTGAAACCTCCATTTGTTTTTTAAGAAACCCACAAAAATAGCTAAGACATGGAAGGGCTAAATAAAAACTTTGGAAACATGAGAACAGCAGACCTGTCCCTATCCACATTTCCAACAACTATCAAGCCATCTTTTAGGGTTAAATAAATTGTATTTCCAAATATATGCATCCCTCCCTCTCTCCATCTCCTCCAACACACACCTCATTTTTTGACTCTCCTTTGTTATTTAAACAAAGAAAAGATAGAAAATCAGGGCAATTCCACCCCAACTCCCTCTTTATATAATTTACTCTGGAGGGACAAATGGAGATTCTGAGTAGGTAGTGAAATATTTGTCCAGAGTACGTTCAAGAGAAATACACACCATCAACATATACATAAGTCTTGTTAGGTAGGACACGACATATCATACTGGTGTGCAATGGATCCATGAAATCCAACATCTTGATAATGTACAAATTCACTGGCCATGGATAGCTCTGATCTTCACCATCTGTGTTCTATACTGGACTAGGTTTCTAAATACACAAAACACCCCACAAAATCTAAACAATTACCTATCAGAAAAGACAGAATTTCATTGTCTCTGTTGAGGAATCTGAGCCACAATTTCAGGGCTGGAATCCCACACTTTAGGTTTCCATTTTGGGGCATTTGCTGCTTGCCATGTAAATGTAAAGCTGAAAGTCCAAACTACCTAGCCATGTTTGAGTATTTGGTTTTGTATCCTTTCTTGTACATGAGGGTTTCCACTTTAAGTTGTTTATCTTACTGGACAAGCTTGCCTGTGTTGTGATGTCTGATATCAGCAAGGTGCTGATGTGGTGCCATGCTCATACTCCATGGTAAAGCTGATTGAAAAACGGAATTTCTGTCCCATGGAAAATTCCCATATTTGTTTTCATCTTCTGACACTCCACAGGAGCTCAGCCACAGGAATAGACCACAGTGCCTCATGGGAGTTGTAGTCCAGATGGGGAGCGCAGGCTAGGGAGGGGAATGGAAGCACAAAGGATTTGGAACTACAACTCCCATGGGACACCACAATGGTTCGGGTACACACAGATGAATGTTCATGAAATTAAATATTTCATTTTGGGTTGACCTAATCTGAAATTATTTGTTTTTTGTTTCAATTTCTCTGATGGGGATATTGCACCACAAAATTGATCTTTTCCTGTGGAAAATGTTGTTTTAAACCAAAAAAAAAACCACCCCACATTTTCTCATGGGGTTTGTTTGTTTGGATTTTTTTGAACACAGCCCTCCTCCAGACCTTTCTTGTACAATGCAAGAATGCACCTGAAAACTTTTCAAAGTGGGATGACCCCACAAAATTCAGGGCTGATAGCAGCTATGCTATGTACATACCTCTGACATGTTTCTCCTAGTCTCCAGTGGGACACTGACTAGGTGTGGCATGAAGCAATAGAATCTGCATGGGAAACAGTGAGGAGTTTCCCACTGTCGAGTATTTGATTTATGTGATTTTATAAAATGTGCTTATCAAAACCCCTAGGCATATGCATGTTTTTGAAGACATACTAATTACATAACAAATCTATCAATTAACACACTGACTCAATGTATGCAGTGCTGATGTAGCCATGTCAGTCCAAGGATATTAGACACACAAGGTGGGTGAGGTAATATTTTTTATTGGACCAACTTTTGTTGGTGAGAGAGACAAGCTTAAAAGCTTACCTCACCCACATTGACTCAATGTCAGTAACATCTCCTGGAGGAAAGAACCTCAACCTCGCCAAACACCCTTTGAAAGTCTATGGCGTTGGATGAACTCTTTGCTCTGGCAGACCTATAGGGGCAGTGAGTTCCAGAACTGAGGACCCTCCACAGTAAACACCCTGCCTGCAGCTCAGTATAAGCACTTATTTTGAAAGCACCTATGGACCCAAAACATGTAGGGCATTATAGGTCAAAACCAACTCCTTGAATTGCATCCAGAAGTGAATTGGAAGCTAGTGTGATCCAGGGAGCACAGGTGTTATATGCTTTCATGAGAGACACAACAAACTAAATAGAAAAGGAGGACTTTTGGCACGTTAGAGACTAACAAATTTATTTGAGCATAAGCTTTCGTGAGCTACAGCTCACTTCATCGGATGCATTCAGTCCATTGAATGCATCCAATGAAGTGAGCTGTAGCTCACGAAAGCTTATGCTCAAATAAATTTGTTAGTCTCTAAGGTGCCAAAAGTCCTCCTTTTCTTTTTGCAGATACAGACTAACATGACTGCTACTCTGAAATCTGTCATTACAACAAAGTAAGCAGCTGCTGTGTTTTTATATTAGCTGGAACTTCCAATTGGTCTTCACATGTAGAGAACCACATGAGAGTAATACAATCTGCAGGTGACGAAAGCAAGGACAGTCAGCTCAGAGGAGGAAAGATCAGTCTTAGCTGCGAACTAGATGAGAGCTTCACACAGTAAAAACAAGCTGACTGAAAATTTGTGGAGGCACACCAAGCCAGAACAGTGGCACGGGATGGGACTTTTCATAAATGCTATGGTAGTAAGGGAGGAGGAACTTTCACCCTCCCCCCATTCATGGCAAAGGAATGATATGCTGATGACTGGATTCACTGCCAGATCTCTGCCATCAGCATGCTCATCTACCAACCAAAGGTTGCAGGTTGTGGCAGCCCATGGCAGGAAGTGATAGGACAGACACTAATGGTTGTGAAGGCCATAGTGCTTCAATATCCCACCAGGCTCACATCCAGAGACAGGCTGGTTTTTATTTTCTCAGAGAACTTTAATGCAGCAGAGTCTAAGCCTCTTCTAGGATGGACCACCAGAGTAGGTTCACGACCCTACCATGAGAATAGAATGGGCCTGACCTCAGCGTGGAGGCAGGTCATTATATACCCAGGCTGGGATTTTCAAAGGGCCTGAAAGAAGTTAAACATCCAAATCAGATTGACTTTCAATGGGACTTTGGCACCTAATTCTCCTAGGCTGTTTTGAAAATCCCAGTATCTACACCCCATGCCAGTGATCAGACCACAGCATGTCCACCTGTATACATCAGGCTAGAGGTTCCCTGATGTGGGCACAACACTGACACAAGAACTGGCCAATGCATGTGAGCTCTACATAGGCTGAAGTCTCCCTGCTCCTCTCCACAGACGATTAGTATGCTCAAGAAAGGCTCTGTGTGTGTGTGATATCTGCAAATCCTGGTGCAGGCTTCCTGCCAAAGCACTGATTTTCCTGATGGGTGTTATTGCCTTCTTCTAGTAATTATTGATAATGTTCTTGGATGAATTACAGACATTTGAAAATGAATTAGATTGTACGTCTGTGTCTCTCCCCCTTCACCCTGCCCCCACAGGGTCGCCATCTCTCAAATGTTGATCCATATTCATTACAGCTTCTAAGACTTGAAAGGCATAGCTCAAAGGAAGCTCAAATCAACAAGAATGGGAGTGCTGCAATAAAAGCAGGATTCATTGATAGCAGGGTAGTGTATAGGCAGCATTCTAGTGGTTACAACAGGGGAACAGCTGACCGGACACTAGGGTTCTATCCGAAGTTCTACCACTGTCTCTGTGAGACCTTGGACAAGTCTTTCTGTCTCAATACCCCTCTCCCCTAGAAGGTGGGCAATGATACTTACCAGTGCTCTGAACTATTCAGTGTGAAGTATTATTCAAAATAAAGTGACATCCCAACAAGCTGACAAGTGGATCCAACTATTACCATGCTTCCAGTTATCAAGACAACTGAAATACCCAAAGAAACAGTCTTCAGAACTAGAAGGCAAGAGTAGTTATTAGTTATTATTAGCTATTAGCCAGAGGCTGCTTCTGTTCAAAGGTAAAGTTGATATGCTGGTGGAGAACTAATAAAGAAATGGATCCGTGTTTCAGCTCAGTGCAGATTGTCAGAGGAGATATGCACATGCACATTAATTGTGTTCTTAATGGAAACTTTTGTTCTTTCTTGCTTAGTTGTGCTTTCCATCGAAAATACATTCTGAACGAAGTTTGGAGGACCCTCCCTATTCCTGCCCCTACAGCCTCAGATGATGTGAGGAACTGCAGCTGAAAGATGACTCTGTTGGTTTCGATAGTGGGCAGAATGTATATGTATTCATAGAGTCCTATGTATCCAGAAGCACTGGGGGGGGAACCCACCCTCTTCTCCCATGGCTCATAGCTTTCATGTAGATTGCTTCCTGTCTTCAGGTTCAGTTTCTTGATTGTATTTCCGCAGTGCCATATTCTTGCTGACCCAGTAGGCATTTTGCTAGTGGCGGTGCACTTAGGGGAGGACAGAAGATCACAATGACTGCAAAGACTCACAAAGAGATGCACAGGATAGCGGTTTGCTGTGATCAGATTGGGTGCTGGCAGACAAACAGAGGCATCAGAGAGAGGAGCTGCAGATATTCAGAGGTGGAAGAAGGGTCCCCAGACACCACGGGGGAAAGTGATGGAGTCTTGTATGCCTTTCTTCAGATAGAACCCTGTGAAAACTAGAGGCAGCGTTGTACCTTGCAGACTGAGGGTAGCATCCACACAGACTATATCCTGCAGTTGACTAGAGCACTGACCTCTGAAGGTCTGTGAAGCAATCATCTCTCCCCTTTCACACAGCCTAAAAATACAGATACATGGACTTCTGTGGGCTCTTCTGAGGAAACACTCTCTCCCCTTACTCTGCCTCGGATACTTATTTAGTGCCTTTCCCCTGTTAGATACAGAGTTCTATTTCCCCCATCTTTGTCTCCTTCCCAGCGATTTTCATACGAGTCATTAACTTAACACTGGTGAAAGGTGCCAAGTTGACAGCACCAGAGTCCTTTCTCCACAGAACAGGATCAGTACAGGTAGTGTCAGGGCAGGCTTCTCCAACCCTGCTCCTGCTAATGTGTCTCAGCGCAGACCTACAATTACCATAACTAGGGGCGAAAGGATAGTTCCATGGCGTATTCAATTCTTATCCTCTCTGCTCACCTGGCCAGTGAGGGGGGCAGTTCATGCCCATTGTGCTGGTGATCATTCCTCCACTAGGAACTGGACTGATACCAGACTCATTTCATATAGGCTGACATACAGCAATCAGCTGGTAGAAATTTGCAGTCACTGTCAATGTGGGCTGTATTTATACTGGCTAACTCCAGATGAATGGCTCTGTAAGCCATTACTAAACTGGTGATGATATGACATCTCCCCCATCTTCTGCAAAGATTCATCTTATAGTACTTCTGATGAATAGCTCTTGATTGATTGAGGTATGTAACTTTAAAAAAAAAAGAATATACAGGAAAGAAAACACATCTCTATTTCCCAATGCATTAGGAAGATCCTTCTCTGAGATATTCCATCTCAGCCTGAAAATGTGCGGATTGGACAATGGGTGCCATCAGATTTACAGGGAGATATTTTATAACCTACATAAAGGACATAGAACCCTGGGCTTTAACTATTTCAGGCTCATCATAAGAGGGATGTAAAGCAGCTTGCCAGCAATCTTTCAACCAATCCACTTCCTTAGTCGGATGTGAGGCCTGTTTCCTTCCTACGTCATTCGAGTGGGTTTGGAATCCATTCTGCACAGGTGAGATCATCTCTTGTAAAATTTAATCCAGGAGATAGATCATTAAAGAAGTCAATCACAGGTTAGAAACTTACTGTACACAAGTATGAAGGGCTGAGACCTTACCATATCCTCAACAGAGTACACAAACCCTGAGTTCATGGCCAGACTCACCCCTTTCCTGGGGCTGGACTTTACTGATAATTCAAAAACAATTACATGACAAAAAC
This sequence comes from Dermochelys coriacea, assembly GCF_009764565.3. Taxonomy (NCBI): domain Eukaryota; kingdom Metazoa; phylum Chordata; order Testudines; family Dermochelyidae; genus Dermochelys; species Dermochelys coriacea. The sequence goes on along the minus strand of NC_050068.2, from coordinate 202,025,020 downwards.
TGCAAACTGAGTTTCAATCCATATTTTTTTCCCCTTTAGGGTTCTCTATAGGACCTCTTCTGTCATAGGTCCTTAGTTCCCACCTAATCTCTTTATATCAGCTGAAACTAATTGGACCCACATGCCAACATGATTCAGATGAAAGATACAATGGGGCAGACGCTCATCTGCATAAATCAGCATAGCTCCAATGAAGTCAATGGATCTATGCTGCTTTTGCACCAGCTGAGAATCTGGCCCATTAATAAATGTAAAGAATTAGGTATTTAAGGTAATGTATTGCTTTAGATACAGTACTTCCCCTATTACATGGATATTATCTCAACTGTGCTATACACACAGGAGTCTTCATTGGGCCTTTCTAGAGGCAGTAGCTAGCTAAATAAAGGAATGGGAATCAGCAGACCTGGGTTCTATCCTGATCTCTGCTGGTAACATGATAATCATTTTAAATCACAACCAAAAAAACCCAACCTTTCTGTGCCTCAATTTCCTCATCTTTTAACTGGGGCTAATACCCACTTGGACACTCTCTGATGAAAGGAATTATATATGTGCAAAGATTTATTATAGTAACCCCTTAGTGAGGACACACCTTTGATAGCCATAGCTCCTTCTTAAATGATTACAAGTAAAACAGAGTCTTTGAGTTATTGTAGCAAGATAGTCCTGGTTGCTGACAGACAGCTTTAATGTGACTGTTATCAGTGCCTTCCTCCAAAATATAAGGAAACTGTTAGAAAGATAGCAGTGGTTTGGGAATGCTGGCTGAGGCTGTTTTAAATTAATAGTAGGGGCAGCCTCCTTTGATATCTCTTAAAATGATTTGATGGGACAAACTTGCTGAGGTTCAGCCACAAGGACTGTATTATTCACGACACCATTGTATTTGCAATATCTTTCCTACTTATTGTTTGCTTCTTCTCTGCCATGTCCATTTCTGAGGGGCTGATTAGAATCCAAGTAGGCTGCATATTTGTCCCAATAACCGGCTATTTAATTTCATACTGCACATGGCTTCAGAAAGTGCCAGGACCAGACTGCTCTGGGTCAGACAAAGACAAAGACAAACAAGACAAAACTCACAGGTTTCAGAGTAGCAGCCGTGTTAGTCTGTATTCACAAAAAGAAAAGGAGTACTTGTGGCACCTTAAAGACTAACAAATTTATTAGAGCATAAGCTTTCGTGAGCTACAGCTCACTTCATCGGATGCATTTGGTGGAAAAAACAGAGGAGAGATTTATATACACACACACAGAGAACATGAAACAATGGGTTTATCATACACACTGTAAGGAGAGTGATCACTTAAGATAAGCCATCACCAACAGCAGGGGGGGGAAGGAGGAAAACCTTTCATGGTGACAAGCAGGTAGGCTAATTCCAGCAGTTAACAAGAATATCAGAGGAACAGTGGGGGGTGGGGTGGGAGGGAGAAATACCATGGGGAAATAGTTTTACTTTGTGTAATGACTCATCCATTCCCAGTCTCTATTCAAGCCTAAGTTAATTGTATCCAGTTTGCAAATTAATTCCAATTCAGCAGTCTCTCGTTGGAGTCTGTTTTTGAAGCTTTTTTGTTGAAGTATAGCCACTCTTAGGTCTGTGATCGAGTGACCAGAGAGATTGAAGTGTTCTCCAACTGGTTTTTGAATGTTATAATTCTTGACGTCTGATTTGTGTCCATTCATTCTTTTACGTAGAGACTGTCCAGTTTGGCCAATGTACATCACCAGCAACCACACACCACACAACAGAACCACTAACCCAGGAACCTATCCTTGCAACAAAGCCCGTTGCCAACTCTGTCCACATATCTATTCAGGGGATACCATCATAGGGCCTAATCACATCAGCCACACTATCAGAGGCTCGTTCACCTGCGCATCTACCAATGTGATATATGCCATCATGTGCCAGCAATGCCCCTCTGCCATGTACATTGGCCAAACTGGACAGTCTCTACGTAAAAGAATGAATGGACACAAATCAGACGTCAAGAATTATAACATTCAAAAACCAGTTGGAGAACACTTCAATCTCTCTGGTCACTCGATCACAGACCTAAGAGTGGCTATACTTCAACAAAAAAGCTTCAAAAACAGACTCCAACGAGAGACTGCTGAATTGGAATTAATTTGCAAACTGGATACAATTAACTTAGGCTTGAATAGAGACTGGGAATGGATGAGTCATTACACAAAGTAAAACTATTTCCCCATGGTATTTCTCCCTCCCACCCCACCCCCCACTGTTCCTCTGATATTCTTGTTAACTGCTGGAATTAGCCTACCTGCTTGTCACCATGAAAGGTTTTCCTCCTTCCCCCCCCTGCTGTTGGTGATGGCTTATCTTAAGTGATCACTCTCCTTACAGTGTGTATGATAAACCCATTGTTTCATGTTCTCTGTGTGTGTGTATATAAATCTCTCCTCTGTTTTTTCCACCAAATGCATCCGATGAAGTGAGCTGTAGCTCACGAAAGCTTATGCTCTAATAAATTTGTTAGTCTTTAAGGTGCCACAAGTACTCCTTTTCTTAAGACAAAACTCAGGGGGCAGAATGGGTGTGATATTTTCCTTGTTTTAACATCCCAGAGGTTTTTATATCAGTTTCCCTTGTTTATTTCAGTGGGACAGTCAGTGAGATAGATCCATCGCACTGGCAGAGCAGACTGCAATGTTAGAATTCCCACATCACTAGCAATACATCAACAGGTTTTGTAAGGACCTATACAGTGAATTATGTCAGTGTGAAACTCTGCAGTCACAGTTTATTCACACAATGGACCTTTACCGTAGGTCATGTGGTTATAGAGAGACATTTTCATTTTACTTTTTCATGTTGGTGAAGGATGCCAGATTGACAGCCCTGGAGATGAAGGGCATGATTTTCAAAACTAGAGATGGCAATTGGATGCCTAATACCCTTTGACTTTGAAAGTCTGCCCCTAAAGGCGTCTCTCCAACATGGGGAGCACTGGTGTCAGTTTCCTGCAAACTGTCCCACCAACATGCCTTAACCCTACCAGGGCTGTTTAACTCTTCCCCCAACCACCTAAGGCTCAGAAGGGAGTTAAATCTCGACAGACCTATTCAAGCCTTGGCTTCTCTGCTTTAACTCACATGATGGATCCTAGCTAGTGCCAAACATGGCAGGAGGTTATGATTTGTATAGAAGCCCACTGGGAACAAAACTGAGACCACCAGCTCATTTCATATAGACCAACAAACAGCCTATGCTCTGTGGTTAATGTAGATCAGAGATTCTCAAACTCAGAGGAGGGGGTGTGCGGAATGTATTCGGGGGGGGGAGGCATGAGAAGCTTTAGGAAAAAATACTTACTGTGGGCATTCAGAACTGGGCAGCTGCTGGCTGGGCACCCAGCTCTGAAGGCAGCACTGCCACCAGCAGCAGCAGAGAAGTAAGGGTAGCATGGTATTGCCACCCATACTTCCGCACTGCTGCTGATGGCAGTGCTGCCTTCATAGCTGGATGCCCAGCCAACAGTTGCTGCTGCTGCTGCTCTCCACTCAGCCTTCAGAGCTGGGTGTCCAGAGAGCAGCAGCTGCTGGCCGGGCAGCCAGAGAGAGGGAGGCATAAACTACTACAGCCACAAAGAAAGGGGGCATGATCAAATAAGTTTGAGAACCTCTGATGCAGAGCAACACAGAAGATGGAACTCACCGATTCTAGTTGTGATATATCGTCATGGATGGTGATGTCACATGATGAATTGACATCTTGTGTGAGGGAACATGGCATGGGATAGAAAATGAGCATAAGAGAATAAATGCACCTGAAAGGAGCCCATAGCCCCAGACAATAGTGTGTATGTGAATACACACATGCCAGAGTGCAGAACCGTGTAAGGGAACATCGCTTATGCCCCAATCATCTTCCCCAATATGGAACATCATGAGGGTAGAGGGAACTCACAGGCCCATTCTGTTTCCCCTGGATTCCAACTGGGGAAGGGGAAGCGGGCTGCCAGGTTTCAGCTCTACCTGTCGCTCCCACTTCAGATGCTCCTGTGTGATGTAGCCTTATTTTGCCAGCCAGTGAAGAGGCAGGAGGAAGGGGAGGTGAGCTCCCCTGAACCCAGGAGATGAGGTGAACTGCTTTCAGCACAGGAGAGGAAGCTGTGCTGCTATACACACACACTAAGACCTGCATCACCCAACTGTTGACCCAAAAGTACTGAAAGGCTGCAAGTCTTTTTACTACTCCCCTGAATCATAGTGTCATCGTACAGGGGACAATACTGAACTGGCAGGGGAAGGATGAGAAGGCCTAGATACCCTAACAAACCTTTTCCAGCTCTGATTGTTGTGATTCCATGGACACCGCTACTTGGGGAGGATGCCGTCTCCTGGCTGTTTTAATTACTGGTGTGTTGTAGGGGAAGGAAGGAAGCCCTAGGGTTATGCACACACCTCTCCAAATTCATTCTCAGAATTTACTTACTTTCCTGAGGAAAACCAGGAAGCTGAGGTATCAGATTAGCCCGGTTGCTAATCCCATAGAAAAACAGGATGGCTGTTTCTCTGAATGGCCAGTTTAGGGCCAACTTTCATTACAGTCAATAAAAAGATTCCCATTAATTTAATGGGAGCTGGATTGAGCTCTTATATTGACTGGCTGTGGGGCGGGAGGGCATCAGTGAAGAAATATGTATGGATTTCCTCTGCAGAATCCTTAAGGTTGCCAGTTTTCTTCACTGGGTTTCCTAGACAACAATGGCTTCACTCTGTGCTTTCCGCCTTATGTATTACAATGTTCCTGATCCCTTTCTCCTCAGAGCTAGCTTTAGGGGGTTGGATGGCTTTAGTGGCAATTGATAGACATTCAGTATGACAATGTGTAGTTATTGGGCTAGGGGAAAAGAGTCAGAGTGACTTTATGGCCAGGTAGAGTGGTATCCTAACAGAGGCAACATGTGGTGAGGTGTGGGGGTCATATGCCCACCCCCAGATTTGCTGCTTGGCTTATACTGAGCATGCTTAATAACTGCTGAAGACTGCTACCATCACTTTGCCACACATACACCCCACGCACACTATCGGCAGGCATGCATCATCTCTGTCTCCCACATCCTAGATTGGTGCCTTAAGTTCAAGTCCTTGCTTAGGAAATGTAGAACAGCTTCAAAGGAGAGAGTGAGGAAGTCTCATACTAAAGTATTTCGTAGCCCAGTGGTGAGGGCAGTGTCCTGAAATGGGGGAAACCCAAGCTAAAATCCCTTTGCCATCTCAGGCCCAGGGTAGGGGTGTGTGAAGAATTATACCTGGGTCGCTACCATCTCATGGGAGTGTTCTATCCACTGGGACAAAACCCTCTTCCTGGTGGGTGAATTCTTTGCATCCTTTTGTCAAAAGCAAACACCTTTGAGTCATTTGGACACTACCAAAATGATTGGACTCTTAAGCTCTTGCAACTTTTCAATTTGCCAAAAAGTTTTGAAAAATTATATTTTCAGTTCAACTCAAAGACCAATTTTCCCCCAGTGAACCAACAAAATCCATTCTTTATCCAACTCTATCCCAAATACTACATTCCTCCCCCCCACACACACACACTCAATTATTTCTGTAGGTTAAAGGCATTAACAGTAGCAAGCTCTCCTCACTAAGTCTGTACTGTGAAGGGCAACATCTAATTATTAACATCTTGGCCCTAACACCACTTAGCACAATGATTTTGCCCCATGGCACAAAACAGCTTAATCCCATCTTGGTTGATGCAGAAGTAGTTAGCATCTTTTCCTAGACTTGCTCAATCATGTGGTTCATGTAGAGATGCTAGAGGTAACCAACCAATACCAATTCCCTCCCAGGCCCTGCCCTGACAATTCAGGGTCTCCAATTAATGCAGCTGTGTGAGGAAAAATGTTCAGAACCCGCAGAGCAGCACCCATCTCCTCCACTGAGCACTGCAAACACTCTATATCAGGTTCCTATGGTTTCCAAAAACTACTCCCCCACTGTGGTAAGGAACTAAAAAGGGAAAACATCTTTTTTTTCTGAGATGAATGAATGCCTTACGTTGCATTGCCCAAAGCTTTGAACTATCCCAAGTGACTGAGTTTTTATTATTTCTCTTGGGAGATTATTCCTCAGGCTTTTTGGGTACATTTGCACAGGCCATGGTAGCAAGCCCCCCAGTCCAGGTCAACAGACTCTGGCTCACTGGACTTGTGGTACCGTGCTAAAAAATAGTGTATGGATGTTAAAAACAATGAGGAGTCCTTGTGGTACCTCAGAGACTAACACATTTATTTGGGCATAAGCTTTCGTGGGCTATAAACCATTCATCAGATGTATGGATGGAAAATACAGTAAGCAGGTATAAATATTCAGCACATGAAAAGATGGGAGTTGCCTTACCAAGTGGGGGGTCAGTACTAATGAGGCCAATTCAATTAGGGTGGGTGTGGCCCATTTCCAACAGTTGACAAGACGGGGTGAATATCAACAGAGGGAATGTATCAGAGGGGTAGCCATGTTAGTCTGGATCTGTAAAAGTGGCAAAGAGTCCTGTGGCACCTTATAGACTAACTTTATAGTCTGTTAGTCTATAAGGTCTGTTAATCTATAAGGTGCCACAGGACTCTTTGCCACTTTAACAGAGGGAAAATTACTTTTTGTAGTGCTAACGAGACCAATTCAATTAGGGTGGATGTGGCCCATTCCCAACAGTTGACAAGAAGGTGTGAGTATCAACAGAGGGAAAATTACTTTTGTAGTGACCCAGCCACTCCCAGTCTTTATTCAGGCCTAATTTGATGGTGTCAAGTTTGCAAATTAATTCCAGTTCTGCAGTTTCTCGTTGAAGTCTGTTTCTGAAGTTTTTTTTGTTGAAGAATGGCCACTTATTTTACTGATACAGACTAACACAGCTACCCATCTGAAATCTGTATAGATGTTGTGGCCCAGGCTGGAGCTCACCCCCCTCCCCCACACACCTCCCCTAGGCTTCAGAGCCAGAGCTGCAATTTCAAAGTGCTGTCTACACAGCTATTTTTAGAGCAAGCCCAAGTCAATCGATCCAGGCTGGGAGGCTTGCCACTGCGGGCTGTGTAGACATGCCTCTTGCCCAGGGGTGGGCAAACTTTTTGGCCCGAGGGCCATATCTGAGTATGGAAAACGTATGGTGGGCCATGAATGCTCACAAAATTGGGGTTGGGGTGCGGGAGGGGGTGTGGGCTCTGGCTGGGGGTGCAGGATCTGGGATGGGGGGATGAGGGGTTTGGGGTGCAGGAGGTTGCTCCAGCTGGGACTGAAGGCTTCAGAGGGTGGGAGGGAGATCAGGGCTGGGGCAGAGAGTTGAGGCACGGAGGGGTGGCTCAGGGGTCCAGGCTCCTGGAGGTGCTTGTATTGTAGACAAGGCCTTGGAGACAGTGTAAGTGACAGTGATTTTCAAGACACCAACCTGTGAATTTGAGAGGTTGTGACTGATCTATATGCCTGACCAGGGGGAATTTAAGGTGCACAAAATTGAGTGGGATTTGATAGGATCAAGACTTTGGATCTCTCGCTCACTCACACACACACACACATACATATAAACACACACACTTACTTCAATCTCCCCTTTCAAACTGATATTTCAAACTTTAGTTATTTCAGGAAGTCTTATACTTCCCTTGCAAACAACATAAAAGTCTGACTAATAGACAAAGATCAAGGAAAATGCCCTAAGCAGTAGACCTCTGTGACCATAACTCACTGCTGAAAATGAAGGCAATCCAAAATACTACACACTTCCCAGATGATCCCATGACCATCCACGAAAATAAAGAGGTTAGAACTTATCCATTCATTGTGTTTCCATGGAAAAGCAAACCCTCAAGTCATGCAGAAGTGCTTATATAGTCTCTGAAGTCCCTAAGATCTGTCTTTTAGTTCCCAGATGTGCTATGCTTGGGGCCAATAACATGTGATACATTCTGGGCTGCTTTTTCCCTAATTGCAAATTTAGGTATCTCAAAAAGGAACAAGCACAATCCAGCTCCTCCATTGATTCTGTTAACACCTAAGGGTAGATATTTACCAAAAATGGCAAAGGTCCTCAACACAACTATTCAGCTGTGGAAGGAAGCAATGGTGATGAAAATGGTTGCTCATTGTAAGTTGCTTGAAGCTATATGTACAGTTGGCAACCTTGAAAAAGGAATCTTTTACCTGTACTGTGATCCTGAATTTATTACAGTAAATTATAGCATTTTCCTACACTTAGACTTCAGTAGCACAGTGAGGTGTTTAGAAATGCAATAGAAGGTGCAATAGAAAGGGCTCCTATTGAGGTGCAATAGAAAGGTTTCCTTTTTAAGACAGCTGACTGTAATAACCATAATGATAAAAATCATGCAAGACTAGCTAAGATCTGGCCTGGAATTTTTTAAACAGATTTTAAGTGTGGGAATCTAATTTTGGAGAACACATTTGGAGATGCAGTTTAGAAATATAGGGTGAAATCCTGTGCCTATTTACATCAATGGGAGTGTGACGGGTTGGACCCCCCCCCCTTCTGGGATGCCACCTGATGCACTGAACCTACCTGCTCCACTAGCCTGGGCTCCCTCACCCTGTTTTGTGGAATTAGGCTCTCTGGCAGCATACACACAGGTAGGGATGCACCAGCTGTAGAATCACACAGAGTCTGGAAACAGCTTTCTATGGGAAGACCCAGCTAGGAAATTGTCCAGCACTCAAGTGCAGGTCCCCTCTGGAAAGTACACCCAAAATAATATGGTCTTGCACGGTAGAGATATCTATACAACGTAAGCTCATAAATTCGCACCCTCCCTCAGTGTGGAGAAAGTTATGCACAATTTCTTGTCCCCACCCCCAGTTATAAATTGCACAAACTGAGTTTTATCGTAAACAAAAACAAGTTTATTAACTATAAAAGGCAGATTTTAAGTGATTATAAGGGATAGCAAACAGAACAAAGCAGATTACTAAGCAAATAAAACAAAACATGCATACTAAGCTTAAGATACTAAAGAGACTGGTTTCAAGAAGAAATTTCTCACCCTAAATGTTCCTTTTGGGCAAGTTGCAGAAATTCTTGAAGGTTAGCTACCCTGCTTGCAGCTTAAATCTTCAGACACCATATTCACAGGCAAGATCCCTTTTCCAATCTGGGCTCAACTCTTCCCCCCTGTGTCTTTGTTTCTCAGATCTTTCCAGCTGTCATCCTGGGTGGGGTTTCAGTGAAGAGTGAGCCAAAATCAACTTATTCCCCAGTCTTAAACAGAATTTACATAAAGTGGGAATCTCTTGTTTCCCGGTTTTGACCTCCCCCTTCTTTTAGTGGAAAATCACTAGAAGTTCAAGATGGTGTTTAGTACCAGGTGACATGACCACATGACCTTGTAGTGTCAAAGCAAAGTCCCAGGACACTTCTCAGGAAGGAGAGAGATTAGTATCTTCAAAGTCTTATTGTTTCTTCCTAATGGCCCATCAAGGCTGATGGCCTCTTGTCTGGTGGGTGTTTCCGGAGCACACACACAGCTATAATTGTTACATAGTCAATATTCCTAACTTTAGATACGGAAATGATACATGAATACAAATTGGATAATCACAGTCAGTAAATCATAACCTTTCCAATGATATCTCACATGACCTATCTTGCATAAAACATATCTTAGTTATGCCATATTCATATCATAACAATATTTCTATGAAAAATATGGGATGTAACATCACAGGGAATTTTCCATCAACTTCAATAGGGTCAGGATTTCACCTATGGGCTCTGGTTATTTGAGCATTCCTGATATATAAATTATCAATGAAGTTTTACTATGAGATACACAGAACCCATTTCACCCTTGTGGCTGAATTGTGCTCAGCACCAAATCTGAGAGGAAGGGGAAAATATGTCATCTTTACCTCTCCCCTATTCTGAATCTGTCTGAAGGTCATCCAAGCTCCAGGCAAAGATAAAGAAGCCCAAGGTGCTCCAGCCTCTTTTCCCTGGGAACACCCAATACATGCACATCAGTAGCTTCTGGGTATGGAGAAAAGGAAAAGCATAAGACTTCTACACAAATTCGATGCCTGGAACAAACTGCACTCTTTGTCAGGGGTACTCCCTTAGAGTAGCAAGGGAAAGAGGCTTCACAGTCCCAGGTGCAGAGCAGGCATAAAAGACCCATAGGGCAAGAGCAGGAATAAATCGGATTCCATACATTTGATGTATACAACGGAGAAATGATCTCCTTATACACAGTGCTTTCCGTCTGTAGAAGAGTACTCATCACTGGCACTCCCTCTCCTGGCTGCACACGATATAGCAGACTCTTTGGCTAGCACCCCTTGTTGACAGTCACTCCAGTCCTATGGGGGCCTGTCTTCTCACAACTCAATCCTCCATAGAATAGAATCATAGGATATTAGGGTTGGAAGAGACCTCAGGAGGTCATCTAGTCCAATCCCCTGCTCAAAGCAGGACCAACACCAACTAAATCATCCCAGCCAGGGCTTTGTCAAGCTGGGCCTTAAAAACCTCTAAGGATGGAGATTCCACCAACTCCCTAGGTAACCCATTCCAGTGCTTCACCACCCTCCTAGTGAAATAGTTTTTCCTAATATCCAACCTAGACCTCCCCCACTGCAACTTGAGACCATGCTCCTTGTTCTGTTATCTGCCACCACTGAGAACAGCCGAGCTCCATCCTCTTTGGAACTCCCCTTCAAGTAGTTGAAGGCTGCTATCAAATCTCCCCTCACTCTTCTCTTCTGCAGACTAAATAATCTCAGTTCCCTCAGCCTCTCCTCGCAAGTCATGTGCCCCAGCCCTCTTAAAAACAATCATTTTTGTTGCCCTCTGCTGGAGTGCCGAATAGAGGGGAATAATCACTTCCCTCAATCTGCTGGCAATGCTCCTACTAATACAGCCCAATATGCCGTTGGCCTTCTTCGCAACAGGAGCACACTGCTGTCTCATATCCAGCTTCTCATCCACTATAATCCCCATGTCCTTTTCTGCAGAACTGCTGCTTAGCCAGTCGGTCCCCAGCCTCTAGTGGTGCATGGGATTCTTCCTTCCTAGATGCAGGACTCTTCACTTATCCTTGTTGAACCTCATCAGATTTCTTTTGGCCCAATCCTCCAATTTCTCTAGGTCACTCTAGACCCTATCCCTACCCTCCAGCGTATCTACCTCTCCCCCTAGCTTAATGTCATCTGCAAACTTGCTGAGGATGCAATTCATCACATCATCCAGATCATTAATAAAGATGTTGAACAAAACCAGCCCCAGGACCAACCCCTGGGGCACTCCACTTAATACCAGCTGCCAACTAGACATCGAGCCGTTGATCACTACCTGTTGAGTCCGACAATCTAGCCAGCTTTCTATCCACCTTATAGTCCATTCATCCAATCCATAATTTTTTAACTTGCTGGCAAGAATACTGTGGGAGACTGTATCAAAAGCTTTGCTAAAGTCAAGATATATCATGTCCACTGCTTTCCCCATATCCACTGCTTTTCCCATTTGGGGCAGCGGGCTAGATTGCACTGAGGCTAGGAGACGGCTGGAGCGGATACCTGAGACAGTGGAAAGTTCTCCAGGTCTGTGGAGGAGATGACAGAAGCAGAGAGAAATAGGGACACATGAAGAGAATGAAACAGAGGAAAGTGGGAGATGGAAAGGAGAACATTTTGGGACAACATGGACCAGGGGAGAGTAAGGACGTGGCAGAAGAGGGAGGCAGGACACCAAAGGAAGTTGGAGGATAGATGTTAATGGCAGCTGAATGCTGAGATAAATTGGAAAGTTGAAGAGGAGATAACAGCAGGGAAACTGAATGGAAATCATTAGCAAATCGGGGTGGAAGGGCAAAGGAGTTAAATAAGTATGAAGGGTTCACAGAGGATCATAAAAGTAGTATGGTCCTGCCATTAGAGCTGGAGACTGTGATTCAAAAGACCTCTTCCATTGACTTCCTAGGTGACCTTGGCCACTTTACTTTTTTGTGCCTCAGTTTCCCCATCTTTATAATTGGGATAATGAAACCTTCCTTTGTAAAATGTTCTGGGATCTGCAGATGAAAAGAGCTTATTAATTAATTCCCATGGTGAGTGTCTGAAATCCCCTCCATACTTCTACACAACCTGAAATTTAAGGGCTGGTACTGGTAAAAAGGCATTGTAAATCACCAGAAAATAAAACCCAGGCACTTTAAACTCATTGTACAGCTAGATAATGGCACAGCTTTCCTTCTGCTTCCACAGGTGGCCACTGAAATGCTGTGCTCCCTGATCTAAGTCCAGTGAATATGCTTTTGGTGAGACGGACAAAAAAAACCTAACATTTCGCAAGGAAAGCCTTGATCCCAGCAGCTTTGTGTATTATGTACACACACACACACACCTCCCGCTCCCTGGTCTGTGGTTAATACTGAGTTACAAATCACCCAATGACAGCCCTGCAGAGACAGGCAAAGCCTGCACTGCATTAAACCAGAACACAAAGCACACTGAACCAGGTTTGTCAGGAAATATCATGCTCATCTTCCCAGAGAAAAACAGGGCTTCATAACTCACATCAAGTGACAACTTGGGTTCTGGACATTTATGCCCTGAGTGAACTAATTTAGCCTTTTGTCACAGGTGTTTCATTTTTTTGGCAAGGACTGCTGGAGTGAAATGCTTCTACCACATCAGCAGGCATGTCACTCCCTCACCAGTCACATCAATCACAGAGTCTCTGGGAATCAAATAGTCTTATCTTGTGCTTTCTGGTGAAACAGGAAGTCCTTTCCCCTCATATCATTCCTCCCCTTTCTGAAGGAGCAGGAGAATTGTTCTATTATACGCAGAGGATGTGAAGAGGATATCCACCACACCCAATAGAGAGAGGCTGCGTCAAAGGAGCAGTTTGAGATATTGCAGACCAACAAGGTGAAACAAGGGGATCGTCCACACTACAGTTTTCTAATGGGTTTGCAACCAAGGTGTAAAATGTCTGACTCTATACACACTGGATCCACATGCAATATAGGTAACACATGAGGCCAGATTCTTGGCTGGTGTAAACTGGCACAGCTCTATTGACTTCAGTGAAGCTACGCCAATTTACACCAGCTGAGAATCTGGCCTACGTGCACATCTAGTTCCTAACCATGTTAATGCACCACATTTTGATATACAGCACTGGGGCCTGCTTTTCAAGCTGTGACTGGGGTGTAACATGGTTCTTCTGAGGTGCAGAAGAAGGGACTGCCTAACCATGTCTGTGTAAGTTCACCAGTCCTCCTGCCTCCTAACTGTCCATGCTGGAGGATGTCCCAGAGTACACTGCACCATGTGGCAAACACATAAATGTGGAAATTAATGTGGAAAATTCCAAATTGTCCCATGTGGAAAAACACCCATAATCCTCAGGCCCTGACACCAGATGCTGAGGCAGTTGTCCCAGAAGGCACTGATACAAACAGTTGTGCAACATGCTAGGTGCGGACAAATCAATCTGGTTCTAGGCGTGAAGGAAGAGTTGGACACTGGTAATGCAAAAGGTAGGCCAGGGGAGGAGGGGGAAGCAAGACTAATCAGAGCTCACTCCAGACAAGGTTTCTGAGCTGGACCTACCTTATACAGCTCTCCCTTAAACTGTAGGAGCTGCTTAGTCCTCACAGTGTGTAAGCACCTGGGAATACACCATTGTCCTATAGGTTAAGATGAGATTTAAGGATAATGGATTCACAAAGGAGACAGAAAAAGAGCTCCAGATAGATAAGGCAGCACAAGTGAATGAGACACCACCAGCTACAGAAAGTCTTGGGGAGAAGAAAGGGAGGAGACCAGAAGGAGCAGACAGAACAAGCAGGAGGAACAGCAGGATACAACATCAGAAGGGCAGGTACATGGAAAGTTTTGAAAACCAAGAGAGGGCAATATTGAATCAGAGCTGGAGATAGTTCAAAAGTCAGTGAAGCTGACAGAGAACGGGGAGGATAAGGTCTCACTTCCGGGAGCGGGACAAGAGTTAGCATCCTGGACTCCAGAAGTTCACAGAAAATGGGGATTTAGGAAGACCGTAAGAGAGGGACATGCAATAGTCAAGAAGGAAAATAAACAGCCTGAAAAAAGATCTCAGCAGAAGCAGGATTATTGTGAGGGGTAAGTATCACCAGTTCTGGAGGCAACAGAGACTTAAAGACAAAGAAGAAGAAAAAGGGAAGTTTAGGGCTAGAGATGGCCCCAGGATTTCTGGCCTCAGGAAGCAGCATTAAGGGCTGAGTTAAACAGGGTGTAGGGTGACAGTGATGTGGGACAAAGAATAATGTGCTTCCCTCAAGAGGAAAAGGTCACTCTCTAGAAGGTTCAGTGGTAGGAAGTGCTGATGCAGAAGGGAAGTGACTGAGTCCAGCTGAGTCTGGAGATGGGAGATCAAAGGAAGAGTTTCCCAACGGAAGTGGTAGAAGTCCCATTTTTGTCCAGTCCAGTTTTATGTGAATTAGAAAAAACACATAGGGAACAAAGTGCACTGATAGCAAGGAATTGACTAGACTGGGCCAAAATATGTTACCTGGTGAGGCAGTTTAACTGTTTATCTCTGAGTACTGCACATGACACTCTCATCCATGTGCACAGGAGCGTGGACTCAAAGAGAAGGCTGAGCTGTCACAACAGGCCCTCGGAGAAACGGTTTGATACAATGAGTGATATTTCTTACAGGTTAAATATTTGGGCAGGTGTTTTGAGAAGAGCTGGAAGTATTGGATGAACCTGGGATTTTGTCACATAAAGCCAGTCATTGGACTACATCCTCTCCTGGTGTAAATCAGCATTGAAATCAGTGGAGTTCTGCTGATTTGCTTCAGGTTGTGTTTTAAGGATGGACAGAGCTCAAATCTTAGTATAACATCTTTAGCAGAGGGAGGATAGTGTATTTCAGCATCTCGGTTCCTAGCGAGAAGTGGTTTCCCTGTCTTTAGAGAAAGATAAAAATTTTCCAGTATGACTTGAAGGAAAGGCCTGGATTCAATTAACTGGCAGACAAAATGATTTCTCCTGCTCCTTAAGACAGCATTTGGCCTTACGCACCAAGGTCACCTGCAGCATGTTAGGCAGTGGAGAAATGGGGGTGTGGAATGAGGAAGCTCATGCTGCAGCTGCTGGCACCTTGGTAACCTTCACAAACATCAATTCTGCAGAGATTTGTAACTGTTTTAAATGGGTTAAAATAAAGCCTATTATTTAATGTAATGTGCATGCTAGGAGGGTCAATATATATCACTCTCACCCCTTCCCTCTCCCCCACCCTCAGGCCTCTAAGAGCAGAGGTTTAAGTCCCAGCTGAGGAAACAGGGCTCACTTCATTTAGTAGCGCGACAACATGACTGCTGGGAATGTCATGCTTCTGATGAGACATTAAATCAAGGTAAACTCTAATCTCATGGGCGTCCCTGTCTAAGGAGCACAGGAAAAAACATAGCTCCCATGCTTTGACTTAACACTACAGTACGGCTCTCAGCCCTGCTTATGCTACAGCACTGGTTCTTAAAGAGGCAGTTTCAAGTGTTAGGCTGTAAAGAGGGTCACACCACAAGAGCACCTCCTCATGGCCAGACATGGCATGGAGGCTGGCTTTCACTCCAGCACCCCTTGCTGACAGTCACCCCATTGCTGCAGTGGTCTCTGTGACGGGTTCAGTCACAGAAAGCTCCTTGGGACTGTCACCTGATACGCTGAAATTACCTCTGAGCCTGTTTTCCCTGCCATCTTAGGACTCCAAAACCCTGCCTTGTTGAGTCAGACACACTAGCCTGCTGCAACACAGACCCAGGGTCTGGGCCATGCCCCCAACGCTGCAGACTTTAACAAAAAACAGCTCATCAGGTTACCTGTCTCCAGCACCAAGACACCCAGTTCCCAATGGGATCCAAACCCCCAAATAAATCCATTTTACTCTGTATAAAGCTTTTACAGGGTAAATTGTTCACCCTCTATATCACTGATAGAGAGATATGCACAGCTGTTTGCTCCCCCAGGTATTAATCACTTACTTGGGGTTTATTAATAAACAAAAGTGATTTTATTAAGTATAAAAAGTAGGATTTAAGTGGTTTCAAGTAATAACAGACAGAACAAAGTAAGTCACAAAGCAAAATAAAACAAAACACATAAGTCTAAGCCTAATACATTAAGAAACTGATTACAGATAAAATCTTATCCTCAGAGATGTTCCAAAAAGCTTCTTCCACAGACTAGACTCCTTCCTAATCTGGGCTCAATCCTTTCCCCTGGTACAGTCCCTGTTAGTTCCAGCAGACATCTCAGGTGGTAAGCAGGGGTTTTCTCATGACTGGCAGCCCCTTTTGTCCTGCTCCACCCCCTTTTATAGCTTTGGCACAAGATGGGAATCTTTTGTCTGTGCTTGTCCCCGCCCCTGCCTCATCAATGGAAAAGTACAAGGATTAAGATGGATTCCAGCATCATGTGACATGGTCACATGTCACTGTAAAACCCCTAGTCTCCATTCTTCCTGGGTTGGCCACATGGCCCACACCTACACAGGAAGGTTTGCAAGTAAATAAACCATTTACAACCAATTGTCTGGGTCAGTGAGAGCCATCAAGATTCTAAACCACCATTAACGGCACACACTTTGCATAATTACAATAGGATCTCAGAGCTATACTTCATATTTCTAAAAAAGAAAAGGAGTACTTGTGGCAGCTTAGAGACTAACAAATTTATTTGAGCATAAGCTTTCGTGAGCTACAGCTCACTTCATCGGATGATCCGATGAAGTGAGCTGTAGCTCACGAAAGCTTATGCTCAAATAAATTTGTTAGTCTCTAAGCTGCCACAAGTACTCCTTTTCTTTTTGCGAATACAGACTAACACAGCTGCTACTCTGAAACCTTCATATTTTTAGCTTCAGATACAAGAATGATACATGAATACAAAGAGAAGGACTATATTCAGTAGGTTATAATCTTTGTTATGATAATTTACAAGAGACGTTTTGCATAAAGCATATTCCAGTTACATCATATTTACACTCATAAGCATATTTCCATAAAACATATGGAGTGCAACGTCACAGTCTCTCTTCTGTAACTCAGCCCTCAGGCCAGGTCATGATATTAAGGACCAGGCATTTCAAGGTAACAAAGTTCAATAAACAAAAGTTCAACAAATAGTTCCAAGACCTTGTGTCAGATCTCTGGCCCCAAACTCTGGGCTCATGACACTTTGCCAGTGGCTGGTAAGGGAACCCAGGCCCTCCCTCTACACTGGGTTCAGCCCAATGACAATGTAACCAGTAGCTAAGGTTTGCACAGTCCAACCCCTTGCTGCTATTTCCCTGGGCTTCTTCCCCACAACTTCTCTAGGCTGACCCTTCCCTCAGAGCCAGGGCCAACTCTTCCCCCCACACTCCAGTTTCCTCCTCACTGCCCCCTATGCTCCCAGAGAAAGAGAGATTGCAGACTTTCCATCTGTGTCCCCTTCTGCTACAGACTTCCTCTCTTTATACTAAGCAGCCTGCTCCTGCCCTCCAGGTGCAGCCCTGGAACATGATTTATCTCTTAGGTCCACATTAACCCATTCATGGCCTTTTTGGGGGTACAAATCCAATCACATAGGCTTTTTTATTTAAATAAAGGGGAGGGATTTATAAAAATGGCTTTGAGGTTAAGGCACAGGCACAGGACAAGGCATCTGGAAGAAGCTCTCCCTGTTCTGCCACTGACTTGCTGTGGGCTCTTGGGCAAGTCACTTCACCTCTCTTGTGCTGTGGTATCTCATCTGTAGAAGGGTAATGATGATCATACTACTAACTGAATCACAGGCCCTTGATTAATATCTGTAAAGTTTTTGAGACCTTCTGATGGAAGGAGCCATGTAAGTGAAAAATATCACACTAAGGAAGAGCAAAACCAACCAATACAGATTAGTTACACCATCCACAGTCTAGTTACACTATCCAAGGCAAGTGGAATGCAAATGAAATCACATACATTCATCACACATTGGGTATCAGTCAGTGGAATTCCTTGCTTCAGAAGCCCATAGATAAATGCTATATCTCGATTTAGAAAGGGTACAGGTAATGTTATGACTAATAGTAATATTTTCATTTATGCCAGTGAATATAAAGGGGAATCAAAACTCAAATATTAGGGCATAAAGTGGTTGTTGCAAAGGGGTCTGAAATTTTTTTTTAACTATCTGCAGCATCAGAAAACTAACCAGATGCATTTTAAGCTTGTTTTGTCTTCCTCTGATATTCAAGTTACTGGCCACTGGAGAAGGCAGAATATCAGACTATATAGGTCAATGGTCTGAACAAAAGCAAATGGTCTGAACAAAAGCCAGTATCAAGTGGAGTGCCCAAGGGGTCGGTCCTGGGGCTGGTTTTGTTCAACATCTTTATTAATGATCTGGATGATGGGATGAATTGCATCCTCAGCAAGTTTGTAGATGACACTAAACTGGGGGTGAGGTAGATATGCTGGAGGGTAGAGATAGGGTCTAGAGTGACCTAGAGAAATTGGAGGATTGGGCCAAAAGAAATCTGATGAGGTTCAACAAAGACAACTGCAGACTCCTGCACTTAGGAAGGAAGAATCCCATGCACCAGGCTGGGGACCGACTGGCTAAGCAGCAGTTCTGCAGAAAAGGACGTGGGGATTACAGTGGATGAGAAGCTGGATACGAGTCAGCAGTGTGCCCTTGTTGCCAAGAAGGCCAACGGCATATTGGACTGTATTAGTAGGAACATTGCTAGCAGATTGAGGGAAGTGATTATTCCCCTCTATTCTGCACTGGTGAGGCCACACCTGGAGTATTGTGTCCAGTTTTTGTCCCCCCACTACAGAACGGATGTGACAAATTGGAGAGAATCCAGGGGAGGGCAACGAAAATGATTTGGGA
This sequence comes from Dermochelys coriacea, assembly GCF_009764565.3. Lineage (NCBI taxonomy): Eukaryota > Metazoa > Chordata > Testudines > Dermochelyidae > Dermochelys > Dermochelys coriacea. Next base: position 202,006,114 of record NC_050068.2, on the reverse strand, counting down.
GCTGGGGCACATGACTTACGAGGAGAGGCTGAGGGGGCTGGGGTTATTTAGTCTGCAGAAGAGAAGAGTGAGGGGGATTTGATAGCAGCCTTCAACCACCTGAAGGGGGGTTCCAAAGAGGATGGAGCTCGGCTGTTCTCTGTGCTGGCATATGATAGAACAAGGAGCAGTGGTCTCAAGTTGCAGTGGGGGCGGTCTAGTTTGGATATTAGGAAAAACTATTTCACTAGAAGGGTGATGAAGCACTGAAATGGGTTACCTAGGGAGGTGGTAGAATCTCCATCCTTAGAGGTTTTTAAGGCACGGCTTGACAAACCCCTGGCTGGGATGATTTAGTTGGTGTTGGTCCTGCTTTGAGCAGGCGGTTGGACAAGATGACCTCCTGAGGTCTCCTCCAACCCTAATCTTCTATGACTCTATAAAATGTAACACACACATGGAATTTAACCATGTATATATATATAGTTTCTATATAGGCAGTATCTTTAAAATCTAATAGAGAGGTGAGGGGCACATCAAGTCAAGACACAAATAGTCAGCTCAGACTTGAAAGAGAACGCTGTGTAGCTCGTAATCTTGTCTCTCTCACCAACAGAAGTTGGTCCAATAAAAAATATGACCTCACCCACCTTGTCTCTGTCTGTCTATATTAGGTACTACCATTATCATAGTAGCTGAGCACCTCACAGTCTCTAATGTATTTATCCTCACAACAGCCCATGAGGCAGAATAGAGCTATTATGTCCATTTTACAGATACGGAACTGAGATACAGATAAACTAAGGCTATGTCTACTCTAGAAGCACTACAGCGGCGCAGCTACACCGATGCAGTTGCACTGCTGTAGCGCTTCTGGTGAAGATGCTCTAGGCAGCCAGGAGAGAACTCTCCCATCAGCATAATTACTCTGCCTCCCAAGACAGACAGTAGCTATATTGACAGAGGAAGCTCTCCCGCCAACATAGCGCTGTCCACACCGGCGCCTAGGTAGGTGTAATTTACCTCACTCAGGGGTGTGGATTATTCACATTCCTGAGCAACATAAACTATACTGAAGTAAGTAGTAGTGTAGAGAAGGGCTAAGTGACTTGATCAAGATCATACAGGAAGCCTGTAGCAGAGCTGACATCTGAACACTGGTCTCCCAAGTCCCAGCAAGCTCTCTAGTCACCGTCTGGACCATCCTTCTTCTCATTGTCTTTGTGCCCCGCCCCCCACACTCCTGGCCATTTTACAAACATAGGTTATCCCAGCTGATTTCAATCCTTGGAACAAGGACTTCAGCTCAGGTCAGGATATACAACACATTTCTCCCCAATGTAGACAGGAAGCCACAAGTATCAAAGCTGCACTATTTCAGCCTCACCTCCTAACCCGCTCCCACAATGCAGATGCTTGTGTCTGGAAATAGTCCCAATGCCCCTGCTCCTTGCTAGAGTCCCAGAATACAGTGGTACAACTATGACTGAATAGGCCTGGTTCTCCGTGTGGATGCAGTAATATTAGAAACAGAATTACCCTGAAGGAGGCGCTGAGCCATCCCAAAGATAATCAAAGGCGCTGACTATCAAAGCAGCCACAGTGGCTTCCTCACTTCACCTAGATGCAAACACAGAGGGAAAGAGAAGAGGTAGATACTATGGTTAGAAGCAGAGTATAAATACTTTTCATGGCCCTGCAGTCTGTACAAAGTCAGAGCAAAGGTCGTTTAAAATGCTCCCGTTCTAGCTTACACACACTTTGCACTGGTCTAAAGAACTGCACAAGACAATGGAGAATCAGGACCAGAGAGAAGAGTGTAATGGAGAGAAAGATTGATCATGCCAAAATAAGAATTAAAATGTTGAGGTATTTATTTCTAGGCTTTTCTTCTGGGATGAATGGATCCTTCAAACAGCCCCTGCCACCCACCCTCTGTATTCTTTCACTTTTTCCATTCCTTCAAAAGCACCAGTAAAATAAAGGGAATTCTGAACCAAAATGTACCATGCATATCTCATTTGTTTAGGAAGGAACTAAGGATGAAGCAGCCAGAAGGGATTCAAGGAGCTCAGATTTCATGAGATCAAACCAACCCCTCACTCTATACTGCCCAGCAATTTTGGGGAAGTTCTGATTGGGATCCAAGCTTCATAGCCAGGGCCCAGCTCTAGCATGCCCAAGTCCAAAGCTAGGACTAGGATAGTATTTCAGTCATCACATCTGTAAGGGATGAACATAATACAATCCATCATGACACCAGCACTGCAGCTCTCATACTTCTCCAGTGATCTAGAAGTGTTGGGGACACGGAGGAGAGACTGCATTTCCATTGGGGAGGAAGGAAAGTGAATAAAATATTTGAAAACATTAGAATATTATTTTAAATGGGGAACAGAGAGATCAGAGAATTCCAATACTACCACTTACTGAAAAACAATTAATCCCTTCATTTTAATCCAGTCATGTGCAATGAACATACAGAGCCAAATTCAACACCACTGATTTCATTGAGCTCACACCAACAATGGATTTCCTTCTGCATACAAGCATGTTGTTATATTCCCCACCCCCAGCCATCTTTAAAACTTTCATTTGACTCTGTCTCTCCAACTACCTTCCTGTCTCCCTCTTCCCCCAAGCTTCTAAACTCTTTGAACATGCTGTACTAATTTCCTCATCCCAAAGTCATTCCTGGATTCCTTCCAATCCAGCTTCCACCCTTTCCACTCTCAGAAACTGCTCTCACCAAAGTCTGAAATCAACAGTTCCTGGCTAAATCTGAAGGCCTCCCTCTTCTTTCTCTTGTCTCTCTCTGTTACCTTTGATACAGTGGTCTGTAGAGCCCCTCGGAGTTCTGTCCTTGATTCCCTCTTCTTTTCCCTCTAGACTTTATCCCTGAGTGATGCTCATTCAGTCACACATGTTTACCTATCACCTCTGTGCTAACAACTCAAATATACATCATCACTCGGAATCTGGTCCTGAGTTTCATTCTTATATCCCTATCTCTGTGATATTTCCTCTGGGATGGCTTGCCATCTGTACCTCAACGTAGCCCAATCCATACTCAAAGTTTTCCTCCAAAATCCTCTCCACTATCTGCATCTTCCAATGCTGTTGAAGCCCCCCATACTCCTTATCAGCCAGGCCTGAAATTATGGGTGTCATGTTTGACACCTCCCACATCCAGACTGTGGCCAAACCCTTTACCTTCTTCTTCCACAACTTTGCAACAGCTAGATCTCTTATTCAGGAAGTTATGACTACTACAACCTCACCTCCTTTGTTCTTCTGGACATTCACTGGGTCTTCCCTCCCACCTGGCCAAAACTCAATGCATATAAATTGATCGGCTGTATAACACCATGCCCTTATATCTCAAGACGATGGCTAGGAAAATCAAATTGCCAGGCCGGAGAGTCTGGATACAGGCCTTACTCTCCATTCCCTTGCTCCTAAGCCAGCCAGGCTAGGAATAATGTGAAGAGAGAGTGCTAAACACCTGGGAGGAGGACACTATTATACACCTTTTTAGTGACCCCACTTGGCTGACTGTAGAATGGCATTGAAGGGTTCTAGCAGAAGTCATGCCCAGCTCTCTTTAGCTGGCAGAATGCAGCAAGGGCTCTTTGATTATGATGGGGGTACCAAGAGAGTCTACATGGAGACACATCTCCACTCCCTGCTCCAGAATTATGCTAAGAAGATTTTGGCCTGATCGCTAGTGTTGTTGAAGACACTTCTGCTATGTTTGGGAATAGTAAATCACCCCCATTTCCATGTCACACCCATAGGTACCAATGTACTTTTCAGGAATTCATTGTGCTAACAGTTCCCATTGTACCATCAATGAGGATAGGATAGAAAGCATGCGCTCATGACAGCCACTGCATGACATGGACCTTTTCTCCTTATTCCCATACACAAGCACAAACTCTCTTGCTCACACACACTTCAGCACACACAGACACATGCTTTCTCTCAGAATCTCTCAAACACAAATTCTTACATATCATCTTTCACACATATTAATTCACACAAAAAGACAAACACTCTCTCTCTCACTCTCTCTCTCTCTCTCACACACACACACACTCACTCTGTCTCTCAAAAATGACATACCACATTGTCTGTTCTTTAGCTCCAAGAGAAAAGGAGCTGGCTTCTCCCTTGGACAAAGCGTTACCTCTCTTTTGTACAAATAAATATAGATCATGTATCTGATAAGACATTTAGGCCCAAGGCAGGGAATGCATTAATGTTCAGATTAGGTGTCTGTGATCATGATGTACAGAAATGTATTTACACTGCAGAGTACTGAATCTGTTTCTTTATTGCAGGATCAGGACCATCTTTTATCCAGAGAATAATGAAACAGCCTTGAAAGCTTCATCACTGCACTGCAGCAAGGAGCTAGTAAAATGGGCCTTCAGAGCCTTTTTCTGCCACTTGAAAAAAAAAACCCAACAACCCTGCACCACCTCCCAAGGGCTTTGGATACTGTTGCCATGGCAACACTACATCTGAGTCAGAACTATTAAGGATCACCATGGTAACAAGTGTCTCACTTGCCATTTCCAGACAACTGACAGTGTTTAGAATGGAATCATCACATCATACAAAAAGGGGCAGGGTTGTTGCTGCACCGAGAACCACAGTATGGGCCAAATCCTGCTTTGGTGTAATTACACTGAGATCAATAGGCCAAATTGATCTACAAGGAGCATCCACTGAGTTTGATGGAGCTACACAATTGATTACTTTGGATTTGGAACTCGAATATGAATACCCGATGTGCTATTTTACACCATAATGCTCAGGATTAGGGGGAGGCAGGGTTAAGAAAAGTTATGGTGAGTTGATTATTGATGTAAAGAGTTCAGTATACGTGGATTGTATCCTATAAATTGCAAACAAAAGGATAACAGTAGGTAAAACGCTTGGATCTGTAGATTTTCACCCACCCCTGCACACACATTTGTCTTCATGCTCCTCTGAATATTTTGCAGAGACAGAAGTCTTCAGGGATTTGCATTTCACTCTCATCAGCAAATGAGCAGCAGGAAAAAAAAATCACACTCAGACTCTAGAATGGCACCAATACTGATATTTGCATTGGACATATAGCTCTAGGGCCAGTTCTGGGGTCCCATTGTTAGGAGGCAAGGGACATTCTGAATCCCAGGATGTCGCTATTTAAAAAACAACCAACCTTCCAGCACTCCATGGAAAAATCCTGGAAAATCTTGGATTTTAAGCGTTTAAAGATGTAAAATTTGGCTACTGTCTCAGAATTTTAATGTGATTTATAATTTATATAAAGGAGGAAGTCTGTACATATTGTTCATATTTTGGCCCCTCTGACAATAATTTGGGGCCTTTTGAAGATCATATGGATGGGCAAACATCCCCTTTGCTCCCTCTCCACCCCAGTAAGTGCCAACCTGCACAGATCCACACCAGTGGTGCTTTCCCTCTCCCTCTATCCTACTGAGCAGGAATCGGCTTTGCAGCCAGCAGGCTAGGTTGAAACGACAGGTAGAACAGAATCTGGACCGCAGTGAGGGGAAATAAAAAGCATTCCGAGATGTCCATTTTATGTTTCTATTTTCTAACATGTCTGAAGTGACTCACACCATCCCCTCCTCACACAGTTTTTGGGCATAATCCTGTGAGATGCTGATTACACAACCCCCAGTAAAAATCAGCAAGAATTCCAGACACCAAGCACTCCACCCACAGCACCTCACAGGATCAGGATCTTTAACTAAACAAAAGAGAGTTCACTTGGATTTGGTGTTCAGCTCTATGATCGCTGGGGCTGAACCTCCCCACACACAAAACACAAGTTTTTATAACCAGCAAATGTGCAAATGAGCCTTAGTATTTGCATATTCATAAACCTCACATTATGGGGGTATGTGTATAACCTGAGTTTGTGCGTGCTCATAACTGCATGTTATGAAGAAATACATTTTACTTCAGTTTGTGTCAGCGATAGAAAGCATAAAACGTAATGAATTGATCCTCAGAAATACATATATTTTCTGATTAATACTGGGGGGGGGACATTCCCCTGCCTCTACCTCAAAGCCATTTCACACCAGTAGTTTTATAATGCGCAAACGTGATAGCCACCATCTCAGCAGATGTACCAGAGATTGAACCAGAGACCTCAAGAGCTAAAGCATGAGCTGCTACAGGTTGAGCTAAAAAGCCAGCTCTCGCCAACTATGACTAAAACAGACTCATAGCCTCAGTGAATCAGGCATAGAAAGTAGGGACTTCTAACACACACCTACTAGAGGTCACACATAAAAAAGCCCCTTTATAACTAGAATATTCAAAGGGCCGCCGAAGGCAGTTAGGCCCACAGCTCCATTGAATTTTTGTGTCTAACTCCCTTAACCTCAGCTGGATATTGTAGCCTGCCTTCCTAACCAGGCTACTGGCGAAGAAAGTACAGGGTATTCTCAAGGCCTTTTCTGAACCACCTCCCCAGCCTGACAGAGCTCCCTTGGTAACACTGTGCCACCCAGACGGGTAGAGATAGTTCAAGAAAAGAAAATGACATGCAGTAGCTCAGTAAAGAAGAGAAAGGGCTTGGTTTTCAGAGCATCTGCAAGCCCAGCTGAAGTCAGCGAGAGCTGCAGAATCTCAGCACCTTCGGAAATGAGGCCCCAAGTGTCTGGCCCTTCAGGGATTAGTATCTGTGCAACCCAGCCTTCTAGGTGATGACAGGATGCTAGAAAGACATAATGCTGGGTTGTTTTATCTCTCCAGACATCTACCCTATTGTAAATTCATCACTAGTGGCCAGTCACACGGCAACTTATTATGGAGCCTCGGGCTGGAAGGGTTAAGCCTTGACTTCTGCTTCAGGTCTGTTCCTATTCAGCCTCTTCAGCATCAGTCTTCTGGGGTGACAAAAGAGTAGTTGGGGAGGGGGAAGGAAAGGGGGGAAAATGCATGTGCTGCATGCGCACCTAATGTCACACAGTTCTCACTATAAGCTTAAAATTCAGGGATACATTCAGCCCTGGTGCAGTTATTGAAGTCAAAAGGATTCGCACCCATTTACACTAGGGCTGAACTGGGCCTGTATTGTAGTTTGAGTAGCAGTGAGACAAAGCACTAGGTAGCCAATCACCTGCAACTGCTTGAAAAGGTCCCCTATACCACCCCAAGAAAGGGTATTCCAACACAGCCCCATAATTCAGAAAGTTGGAGCCAGCCATCAGATGTCTATCTTCAACACCAGTTCCCTTGGCATCCTGATCCAGCCATAATAGGGTGCCAAGTGGACCTGGCCAGAAAATTTTGCCCAAAATTTTGGAATTCCCCCCCCCCAACACACACACACAAAGGAATTTCCCCCAAAAAGAATTTTCACTAAAAAAACCCCAAATAAAAAAACCCAAAGATTCAGCTTTTGATTGTTCATGTTTTCTGCTTCCCCACAGCCATTTGTGATTTTCTTGGTCAGAAAGCCATTTCTCATCCAAAAAAAGAAATGTGCCAATGAAAAAATATTGACCAGCTGTCGTCCCAAGCAATAGTGGGAATCTGAGCAGGCTGAGGGCAAGAAGGGGATTGGGCCATGCTTTCCATCTCTCTGGGTGGGAAGATTGGTACTTCCCTAGGAGTTTGCTCTCCCTCCCAGTCCACTCAGAGGTGGAATTGATTAGTACTTTTAAGTGTGGCGGGAATTCCTACTATCCCACCTCCCACCCCATAACTCCCAGCTCACCCATACTCTAGCCTCCACCTATTCCCTCTCTTACATATGTAGGTCCCAAAGAGTAACCCTCCACAGTATACCAGGCAGTGATCTATCTTTGTCCTTCTTCCCCAGGCCTGGACTGCTGCAGTGGCTATTCACATCCCCTTCTGATCCCCTGCTATTTACATTAAGTAAGGAAGCAGCTGGCAAGGGAAACAGAGAGAAAGAGAGAAGAAAAAGAGGAGACACCTGCTGCTATTCAGTATTCATTCATTATTATTGCTATTTGATTTATTTGCATAGCACTATCCAGGAATCAGGTGTTTTGCAGGCAGGTATGAGGACAAAAGGCCTGATTATGCCTCACTGTAACTCCATGGGCCTCAGTAGAGTGCTGATTTACATAGGTGTGAGCCAAAAATCAGGCCAAAATTCCCACCTCAAACAAAGCTCTAGGGCAGAGGTGGGCAAACTACGGCCCGCGGGACCCTTCTGCCTGGCTCCTGAGCGCCTGGCCCAGGAGGCTCGCCCCCAGCCTCTCCCCTGCTGTTCCCTGTCTAGCGCAGCCTCAGCTCACTGCGCTGCTGGTGCAATGCTCTGGGCGGGGGAGCTGGGAGCACCTGGGGTAGCACAGCTGCAGAGCCCCGCCTGACCCGGTGCTCTGTGCTGCGCGGTGGCTTGGCTGTAGCGCCGCCAGCCACCGGTGCTCCAGGCAGCACAGTAAGAGGGCAGGGAGGTTGGATAGAGGGCAGGGGAGTTCGGGGGGATGGCCAGGGGGCAGGGGGGTGGATAGGGGTTGGGGCAGTCAGAGAGCGGGAAACAGGGGAGTTGAATGGGGGCAGGAGTCCCAGGGTCCTGGGGGGCAGGAAGGGGGGCAGGGGTTGGATGGGGCAGCAGGGTGCAGTCAGGGACAGGGGTTCCAGGGGCAGTCAGAGGACAGGGAGAAGGGGTGGTTGGATGGGGCAGGGGTCCTGGGGGGGGGGCAGTCAGGAATGAGAGGAGAGGTTGGATGGGACAGCAGGGGGCAGTCAGGGCCAGGGGTTCCAGGGGCAGTCAGAGGACAGGGAGAAGGGGTGGTTGGATGGGGCAGGGGTCCTTGGGGGGCAGTCAGGAATGAGAGGAGGGGTTGGATGGGACAGCAGGGGGCAGTCAGGGATGGGGGTTCCGGGGGCGATCAGGGGACAGGGAACGGGGGGGTTGGATGGGGCAGGAGTCCTGGGGGGGTGGGGTGCATCAGGGGGTGAGAAATGGATGGGGGGGCATGCCTCGCTGTTTGGGGAAGCACAGCCTCCCCTAACCAGCCCTCCATACGATTTCTAAAACCCGATGCTGCCCTCAGGCCAAAAAGTTTGCCCAACCCTGCTCTAGGGGAACATTTTCAAAAGGGCCACAGTGATTCAGGAGTCTAAATCTTATTTTCAAAAAGAGATTTGGATACTTAGGAGTCTAAGTTACGGAGGCTGACGTTCCTAAATGCGTAAAACACCTTTGAAGTGGGACTTGAGTACTTTGGAAAATTTCACCCTTAAATCTAGGTAGACTGGTACTTAGCAGAAGCAGGACAAAACTATAGATCAGGGGGCTGCTGCTTCCTACAGTTCCTGTTGGCCGGGAACAGTAAATTGCGGGCACTGGGAGCTGTGGGGAGCCATGCCTGCGGACGCTCAATGTAAACAAAATGTCTCGTGGCCCAGCAGCAGATTATCCGAAGGTTGCCAACCCCTGCTATAGATTAAGAGGATTTTTTCCCACCCATCTACTTTTCTGGGGCAAGAGGGAATGATGCCCAATGATGGCTTATTTCTGTTCACCCATCCTCTTCTGGGCAATGGAAAGGCACCTCCCTAGGAAGGTGGACCAAGAACTGTGAGCTAGGGAAAAGAAGGGCAGCACTGTTAAAGCAGTGTACTCTTTGGAACCGCAAAAGCCCCTTTTTTGTCTCCAGTACCTAATGCTGCATCCAGCAAAAATGGAGAAGCACATGAACTGGACAGTTTGGCTAAAATCATCAGCAGTGAAATAGTTATCAATGTTATCAGTAGACTTCCGAATGAATATCTGTTGTGATGATGGATGGTTCTCTCTCTGGTATATCACCTCAGACACTCTCTGCAGACTCAGACTGTGCTACAGAAGGCCATGTTTGGAAGGGTTTCTCCTCTGCCAGAAGGACTGGAAATGTCATTTTAAAAAGATCAAAGCATAAATTCAGCAGAAACTTTTTTTATGGAGGAAGGAAAGTTAAGCTTGTAAGAACCTGTGGGACTAACACCTGGGGTCATGGGGGCGCTGATGCTTCTGCATCACCACTGGAAGCTTAGACTGGGTTATCGCTAGAGAACCCTGTGACGCCAGGCATTGCAGGAAGTACCAACCAGCAGGGCCTGAGTGGCAGCCCCTCATAGCCCACTGATTGGCTCAAGTTGGTATATAAACCAGGAAGCCATCATAAGGAGCTGTCTGACCAATGATGCAGATGGTCTGCTTGCTTCTGCTCCAGACCTTACCTTGCTGTGGACTTTGGCATCTGATCCTGGTTTATCCCCAACTTTGCTATTTGCCTGCTATCTGTAACCTGATGCCTTACCCTGACTTCCTGGTATCCTGACCTGGCTCAACCCCAACCCCACTACTCATCTTCTGACTGCAATTTGATAATTGGCAATGCATGCAGGCCATCCATGGCTGGGGCCTGACAAAGCTGCACCTATTCCCCAAAGTCCTACCCTGCTGGCAGAGGTTGTGATGAGGGTCAAGTGGAGAGATTCCTCTTCTGCTCTTCACTGGGTGGGACAGAAGAGGGAGAAGTCAGGGCAAAGCAGTGATTAGCTAAGGAATGCAAGGTGCTATACCAGGGGTTGGCAACCTTTAGAAGTGGTGGGCCGAGTCTTCATTTATTCACTTTAATTTAAGGTTTTGTGTGCCAATAATACATTTTAATCTTTTTTTAGAAGATGTCACTCTATAAGTCTATATATTATATAAATAAACTATTGTTGTATGGAAACAAGGTTTTCAAAATGTTTAAGAAGCTTCATTTAAAATTAAATTAAAATGCTGATCTTACACCACCGGCCTGCTCAGCCTGTTGCCAGCCTGGGGTTTGGACCCTGGCAGACAGCAGCGTGCCATGAAAATTCCTGCCCGGCCTGGCATGTTCTTTTCCGCCTACCGCTCTATCGTTGCAAGGCAGGCAAGCTTCCCCCTCCTCTTCCCCCAGCATGCTGGGTTCCTGTCCCTCCTTCTCTCGCTCCCTGCGGCCGATCAGCTGACAGCCCTTGCTACAGAGGGGGAGAGGGAAAAGCGGAACCACAGCGCACTCTCTGCTCTGGGGACCTTGGGGAGGGGGATAGAATCAGGGCATATCCCCTCCAGCCCCCTGCCGTGAGCCGCTCAGGGCAAGGGGCTGGGAGCACTCTCCATGACCCCAGCCCACACACCCCAGCCCCGTGCCCTGACCCTTGCACCCTCCTCACACACACCCCAGCCCCGTGCCCTGACTCTGGCACCCCCTACATACACACCCTGCCCTGAGCACCAAATGGGAGTTCCTGCACACACACACCCCACATTCCCACCTGCACCCCTCACACCAAATGGGAGCTGCCCAGGTAAGTGCTCCACACCCAAACCTCCTGCCCCAATCCTGAGCCCCCTCCCTCATTCTAGCTCCTGGCCAGACCCTGCACCCCAAAGTGCTCCTTCACCCCCAGCCCTGGTCTCAGCACACTCCCACCCTCCTCTCAATGCAGAGAGAGGAAGAGAATGGCTAGAACCAGAGAGAAGGTAGGTACCTACTCTATGTGGACAGGGCTGGGAACCCAGACCAGCAGCCGGGACCCTAGTTGGCAGGATCCGGCGGACGGAACCCCAGACCGGCAGCAGACTGAGTGGTAGTGGGCTGAGCCACTCAGCCCACTGCTGGTCTGGGGTCCCTGCCACTGGCCCCACTCAGCCACTGCCAGTCTGGTCCAGCAGACAGTAGCATGCCATTAAAAATTGGCTCGCATGCCATCTTTGGCATGCATGCCATAGGTTGCCGACCCCTGTACTATACAGTTGTTTGTGCTAGTGCTTCCACATGTACATCTAGATGGATTTGCCTGAGGGCCTCAGAACTTTGTATCTGTGTGTGATGCTGGAATGAAGCTTCTGTCTGTGTGTGGATATGTGCACATACAACATTTATACTACAGATGGCAAATTACTCTCCATTTATGCAGAGAACTAGGCTATTTTCACTCATGAGCCAACTGGTTTTTAATAATCATTCCTTGCATCTCATAGACTTTAAGGCCAGAAGGGATCATCTAGTCTGACCTCCTGCAAGTTGCAGGCCATAGAACCTCACCCACCCACTCCTGTAAAAGACCCCTAACCTCTAACTGAATTACTGAAGTCCTCAGATCATGGTGTAAAGACTTCAAGTTACAGGGTATCTTAGAATGTTAGAGGAATAACAGCTCACTTTTCTTGTGGAAAGTTTAGTGCCTCCCAATAGAACTCAGGCAGCAGGAGCAGCTGAGACTATGGAAGGATAAAATACCATGTTGGATCAAGTCAAACTGACTCAAACCCTTGCCAACCTCTTGAAATGAACCAGAACCTTTTTCAGGTTTATAAAATATGTTGGGTTGACTCAAATTAAGAGAGAGGCAAAACAGCAATACTAAGTTCTGGATTTTATATGCTTCAGGGTGTGTGGGTGTTTAAAACAGTGATTTGGCTTTCAGGCATTTGTTTCCATAAATGTTTATCTAGCTATTTCTAATGGGAAGAGCTGAAATATTAAACCTGTCGTCTCTGCTCATTAACAAGTAAGACATGCTTGAAAATGAAGCTAGTCAGAAAACAAGTTGTCCACCACACAAAGTTTTGAAATCTCAAGTCATGTCAAAATCAGGACCAAAAAAAAGTCAAAATTTTCACTAAGTGAAATACTGAAAACATTTCATTTAGATCAATTGAAATGTTTCAGTAAGACTTTTTAAAATAAAGTAAATTTTAAATGAAAAATAAAAAAAAGTCTAAATGAAAAAACAGAAGGGTTGAAATGGGATGTTTCAACATTTTAAAATGTTTTCCTTGTTTTATAAATATCACTTTCCAACTGAAAACTGTTTTGACTAACACTTTCTGACTAGCTACAGTTGAAAGGCAAATTCATCCACCAGCATGGGGACATAGGGGGAGGCACAAGCTGCCTCCCCTATTTAGGGGATCTGAGGGCTGGTTTAGCGCTCAGTACAGGCTAGAACAACTTTGAAAGCTGCCCTGACTTGAGCCCCTATTTCAGTGACCTCTACAGAGCTTTGCTTTGGCACAGAATAAGCTGGGTGCAAGTGGGCCCTGGCCACACTCCTCCTGCCCCTTTCCCTCTTCAGCTCCCCCACGTCCAGCCCTCAGTCTGCTTCAAAATGCCCCCTGTGCAAGGGGCCGCTGCCTTATGTAGGGGCTTTCTGCACTGGGCATACTCCTGCTTAGGGAGGCCTTACACAACCTCAACTCTTTTGTGTCAGCTGAACTGCTTGGAGCCCTAGGACAACAATAATTTGTCCCTCCTGTGTCAACTTCTCGTAAGTGGGAAGGGAGAGGGAGGTAGGGGTGATGTTCTGGTGTTGGAAGGTTCTTTGTGCTGTGACTAGGCTGCTGTATTTTGGCTGAAACAAACAGGAAGATTTTTGAAGGATTTTTTTCATTCAACCCAGCATTAAAAAAAGCGGTATTACCAACCACAAGTTCAAAAAACTCAAGAGTTAGCAGCACCCTACCCTTCAAAAAAATCATGATTAGCTTTAAAAAAGAAACGTTATTTTTTAAAGTGGGTTCTTATTTTCCTTCTGCTTTCCAAGCATTTAGATTACACTGGAGTCACAAACTAAGTTTTTTCCTGTAATCCTGAGGGCTAGACACTTCCTTTTTAAAAATAAAAGCTAAGATTCTCACCTGATCACATGCCTCCTGGAGCTGGGGCTTTAAAAGAAACACCAAATATCAGAACATCTGGCAACACTTATTCTTGTTCTCTTTTCTTTCCCTCAACCCCCACTCGTGTTCTTAAGTATGCATTGCATTTAACTCACTCCTGTTCTGTTAGCAATAGATGCAATAGTAGCTTAAGCAGCATTGGGCCAAGTTTAATGTTAGGAGAAAATAATATTTGTAGACTTGTGTCAGTGGAGTGCAGCCAGACATTCCAGCAAAGTCAAGGGGGAGGGTACTCTTTAGTTAAAAAAGAAACCCAGCAGTAGTTTTGTGCTGTGAGTGCTGAAACAGAGACACAATGCTCCATCTCCCAGGCACATGGTGCACCAGTTGATATCAGATGTACTGAGGCCCAATCAAGAGAAATTTGCATTGTGTTTGCTGGGGCTCCACCTCCTTCCATTTCACTTTATATTCAGACTTGTGGGGGGGAGAGGGGCTAAGTTCAAGGCCCCACTACAGTCATTTCTCCTTTTTCCCCCTATCGTGTTATCCCTGGGTGACAGTGTACCCATCAATTGCCTGCACTGCTTATTTAAAACACCGGGAGTGCACATATGCACACCCTGCCCCGCTCCTTTACCTCAGCCCTGCCTTTGAGGGGTTGACTCTTCTAGGAATAAGAAGGAAATTCAGTTTTCGTAGGCCATTTACCCATTGGACTCTGCTGATTTGTAAGGGAGCAAGGAGGTTAGCAGTTATGCCCTGCTGAGATCTTGACTCTGGCGGGGCTGCTTTAGGACCATCATTTTCAGACTCTCACTTGCAGAGAGGCAGCTTTTGCCCCTGCTTTTCTCACCCACACATCCCTCTCTACCTCTGATGGTATTAAGACATTAGTAAGGGTGTCCTGGTCTTCTCTAGCAACTATCTAGTCCCAGCCAGTGTCAGGCTCACTCCTCTGTCTCAAGTGTATAAATATTAAGTAATTTGGAAGCTTCATGGACTTGAATGAAATGCCAAGCCAAACATTAATTCAATGACCCTATACTGTTCTCCTACACGGAGATGGAAATATGAATGGGCCTGACTTTCAGAGTTGCTGAGCTCCTGCAGCTTCCACTGACTTCGACTGTGGCACAAGCGTTCAGCACATCTGAAGCCAATATACAAGGGAATTTTTTTTGCGGGGGGGGGGAGTCATTTAAACGAAGAGGTTCAGATTATTTGGACAATCTTCCACACTTCAATGCCCTTATCTGGCCTGAACAACCTAATCTCTTTGGATTCATCCATCTGAGAGACTAACAGGGAGGGAGAGAAAGGCATCTGCCACTGGACATGGCAAACACTGGGAGGGTGAGGTCTGGGGATGGAGAAGGAGGCCAGTGCAGGCAGCTGGTGCAGCTAAATGAAGGACCCAGGGGAACTTAGAGATACCGGAAGGGCTGAGACAGGCAGCTGAGGGATGTAGCAGAGGAAAATGAGAGAGACAGAGAGCTGACTGGGGGAAGATAATAAAGCTTGCCTGTCGGGGGGAACTATATGAAGGGCAGACAGCCAGAGGGAAAAAAGCTCACTCGAGCCCCTGGACCCATAACTGGGTTATATAGCTACGTAATCCACTTAAGCTTTGAACAGTCCTGCTCCCCCTCCCCCATCCCCATTCCCTCATGCTCCTCCTCCCCTTCACCTCAAATATACAGAAATGTTTCCTCAAAGCCTCACAGGAAGCCTTGACAGCAGTTCAATTTGATTAGAGCTAGCTGCAGAGTTTTTCCAGTGTATCTTGGGAAATACAGTGTCCTGTACACCTCAGGAACAAGTAGGATATTGATAAATTCATACTATGTAGAAGAGAGATCCTGTAGAGAGAAACAGAGGCAGGGGGAATTATTTTTACCTGTAGAAAGGTATTAAATGTGGACATTTAATACAGTTTATTCAATAAGTCATTAAATGTTAGTGACAGGAATACTTGTCTTTTCTATTACATGTCATTTACCCTCAGAGAGAGCACAAGCGCTTGAGAAGTAAAAGGCCTCTTAGAATGTCTAGTCCACTGCCCTGCAAATGAAGGATTAATTGCATTAAGGGCCACCACTGATGTCAGTGGAATCAGGATTTGGCCTTAATTGCACAAACACAGATCCATTACAATGCTGCAGTCTGAAAGAAACTTTCTCTTCTAAGCCAAGTACAGTTCTTAATTAAATGGCTTATCCAAATAGCTTTTCCATATGCTATGCAGTGATTGTCCAACTTTCTGTTGTTTAATTCCTATTACCATAGCACCACGCGAGTGACCAACACCTCCCGGCCATATCAAAAAGGCAGGTCCCTGCCCATGAGGATCTTATCTAATTTAGTACGTGGATTGGAGCCCTGGATTAACAAACTGACCAGTGGGGTTGATGTTTATGGGAAGGATGAGGGATTTAGTAGCAATGCCTGATCCAAAGCCCATTGAAGTAATGGAAAGACTCCCACTCATTTCAGCAGGCTTGAGATCAGACCAGAGGACAGCCAGATATGCTTTTTGCTATGTATGCATCTTTTTAATTTCCTTTTAAATTGGTTATTGAGGAGCAAAGTCAGGGAAGAAGTCAGGATGAAGAGGCCCAGGAAGAAGCGAATGAGGCAGAATTTATAGGCAAACTAGGCTGCATGAAGGACAGGGTCAGGGAAGCTGTTTCAAGCATAAGGCAGGGTGAGAAAAGATGAAGACCGCAGTGGGGGTACAACTACATGCTGCAGTTAGACACCCATGACCAGCCTGTGCTGGCTGACTTGGGCTAAGGGGCTGTTTAATTGTGGTGTAGATGTTTGGGCTTAGCCTGGAGCCTGAACTCTGGTACCCTCTCCCGTCACAGAGTGCTACAGCCCGAGTTCCAGCCTGCGTCCAAATGTCTACACCACAATTAAACACCACCTTAGCCCAAGCTGCACCAGCCCACGGTCCAACAATGAGTTTTTAATTGCAGTGTAGACATACCCTAGGAAACCACCAGAGGATTAAAAAGGCTCAGTGAGCTAACAGAGTATGGGGCAGCTGGAGATGGGATATAGGCAAGGACATAGCTGTGCAGGGCCTCAAGAGGAAGATAATGAGTAGGCATTTGATATGAAAAAGATGATAGGAGCCAGTGGAAGACTCAAGGAGGGGATTATGCATTTGGAGTAGCAAACAAAGGTGACTTTAACTACAACATGTTGGATGGACCTATATGGTGCAGTGCAAGAACTGAGAAGGCAGGAAGTGGCAATAGTCAAGGTGATAGATTCTAATTGTCTTCAATAAAGAGTAATTAAATAATGTCACAAAAAAGGCCAGAATATGAACCAGGTCCCAAAGAAGTCCTAAAGCCCGACTAAGGGGGAAAAAAGGAATGAGAATGGGAATCTTACATTACCAAGCTACAGGGGATTATTTCACCTATTGATGGATGGTTATTCCCTAGTCTAGTGTTTGAAGCCATTCATTCCCTAGACACAAACAAATAAAGATTTTTTCTTAGAACCAAGAAGATGAGCCCCATCCCTTTGCCTCTTCAATCAAAACAGAAAGCACCACATGAAAAATATGATTTCTGGGCAAGAAAAGAGGGCATTTCACGAGAGGCAGGAGAGCCCCAAAATAATAATAGTGTTTGCAGACAATGCAAGGGGAGGGCAAAGCAAAACAGAAGAATAAGATCTTAAAAGAACACCACACAAAAACACCACCAAACATTCCAAGAGCCACTGCCAGGATACAATGAACTAGTTAACAAATATAGAAGTCAGCACTGGATGCTCAACTTTAACTGAACACCAGCAAAGTGTTTAGTGTTGACAGCAGGGTACTGGGAACCAGGACTTCAAGGTTGGCATGTCTTCTGTTAGCTGAACTTGAAGTAGGGCTGGTGCCAATTTCAGAAGATGTTTTCATACACTGTTGGCTGGAGAGAAGGGGGTCTACATTAGAGATGTCTGAAGAAAACCAGGCATTCCCAAATATCATAAGAACTGTGAGCAAATCATGGGGTTGGCATTTTTCTGAATGCTGGAAGATCTCAACTCACTTTTTTTTTAAATAAGTTTCTATCCATCATGGTTACGTTAAAAACTTGACCGTGTGAAGTGATTGGAGTTGAGTGGCAGATAACTTTCCCATGTCACAAGAACTGTCATTATTTTGAAAATTTTCCCTTTCCACATCAAGACAAAACTGAGGCCTTTCAAAACTTTTTGCAAAAATGGTTCACTCCATTATAGTTCAGTGTTTAGAGCACTCAGCTGAGATGCAGAATGCATGGGAGAACCAGCTTCAAGAATCTGCTCTGCCTGAGTAGGGGCTTGAACTTGGCTCTCCCACATCCATGGTGAGTCTCTTACCCACCAGACTGTAGTCTAGAATACTCTTTCCCACATCATGTCAGACTGGAATTGATCAGAAAAGGAGGGGTTTTTTCCCCTAAAAAAAAATTCAACAAAAACTTTAATGAATGTTTATTTTCAAATACTCTGTTTTTCTGTTTTCATTTTTTGATTGAAAACATGAAGAAAACTATCATTTTTCAACCAAAATGTGGAAGTTGTCTATGAGGCTGGAAATGTTTTTGCTAAAATTTCCACTTCACTGAAAAGCTGTTTTTCATCAGAAAAAAAGATTACTTGGAAAGTGTTAGAACTAGTCCTATGTCAGGCTATTCTCTCATGCCCTATTCTCTGTTGCCAGTGCACTGATTCCAGTATTTTCCACACCATGTATGTGGTAATCACATGGTATGTATTGCACATACATGACAACACATGTGAACAGTTTGTATTCTTACCCAAAAGGAATAACTACAAATTGATCAAATTGTAGGGCTCCAGCATAACAATGCCAATTGTCCTTTCAGTTCCTGTGATAGCTGGAACAGAAAGAGAGCAAAAGGACAGTGGGATTGTGTCAATACACACAAGCATTTTAGAGGAAGTACAGATAAGCGTCATTCACTCTGCTGTGAACACTAAATCATTGGTGCTAGGAGGCTTTCTTGGTGCTTTGAGCCTCGTTCTTTTTGTCTTAATCAGTTCAGCCTAATCATTCTCATGATGTGATGCAACACTTGCAGAAGAAAGGGGTTCCTCGCTACCAGAGATAATTATTCGATTTCACTATGTATTCCCTCTTTATGGACTGGAATGATTTAATAATATAATATAATAAACGTGTATACAGAAATCCAATAGAGAATTTTGAATTTGAAATTGGCATTACAAGCGAGACAAGCATGGCCAAGGTACAAACAGGACAAAAAGTTTTGGGGCTCTTATCGTAGGTAGATGCACTAGATCAAGCATCTGTTCAGGTGGGGGTTTCCCAGCATATTTGGAATTCAATCCCCCACATCCATTTATTGTTTCTGATTCAGTGGCAAGTTGATCTGTAATGTGATATTGTCTTTGTTAACTCTCTCCTTTTTACCAGGGCTGGGCGGTTTTCCCTCATTGCCTTTTAATAGTAAATCTCGTCTCATTTCCAATAATTAGGGGGGAAAAAATCTCTCACTCCCTCATTTTAGGCACAGAGAAAGATTTTCTTGTTCAATGTCAACCTCTCCTCCATCAGTCTGTTGCACGCTACCTCTAGTTTACGATCACTGATTCCATATTTGGTAAGAATCTGGCTGAGTCTGGCACATTTCATTGGGGTGAGGTCATTTGCTATCCTGAAGACTTTCTGTAGGGATCTGTAGCAGGCTGGTTGATTCCTGATTTTAATCTGTTCTTCCCAGTAACATGCACATTGTTGCTTTAGGATATTTATCTAGTGTTTTGAGTACCATTCCCCTTGTTTTGGTGAGGTTATTTGCTTTATGGTCCTAGAGATTGATGTTGCTTAGCCTTGCAGCTTTAGAGGGTTGGATTATGCTTTCATTAAGTTAGTCTTTTTTTAATCCTCACTGGCTCTGTGGTGGAAGGAGCATTTGCAGCATTGGTCAAGCCAACACCAAAAACTCAGTATTCTTTTTCATACGTTGCAAAGACATATGTGCTCTCTCCACATGCATGTAACAAGCCTATAGCAATGCCTGCCCTGATGTCACACCTTTTTGTATTTTCAGTTTACTTCAGTGAGGCACATGGAATACATCATGTGATATAGAATGAGAGGAGATAATGCCATATGACAATCTCTCTGCAACCAATTATGCCTACATCCCAACCCTACTTTCTTTGAGTTCCTGTCATACAAAGTAGACTGATGCACAGCAGAAAGTAAATGGATACTGAAGAGCTATTCAAATTTTATCTTGCCATATATTAAATGGCCCTGAGTTTGTGGGAGAGATGGGCAAGAGGAGAAAAAGAAATGTCTGTTTGACAGGGGCTTTGGACTCAAAGGGATGAATCCCTTAGCTTGTGTGTATGTGGTAGGGAGGGGGTATAAGTGTCTGGGTGAGATAATCTCCCTTGCTTTACTCCTCCCCTCCCCCATCCCTCTTTCTGTGTGGCTGTGCATGCACATGTGCCTCTCTCTCCAGGGAAATGACTCACACCTGCTCTTCCCTTGATATTATCATTCCCCATCAGAAGCACACAGCCACTATGATGTCAGCCAAGCTGTTCTATGTTAGATCCCTGCATCACTTACATCTGCTCCTTACCCTGTTGGATTCAAATCTATGGAAGGAGGTAGTAGGGAAAGCTCTCCCTGGTAACTAAGCATAGAGTCTTGCAATCCAGTAACCTCTGTGTGGCATTCTGTCCAGATGTCTTCCTCGGCTTTTGAGTCCTTCAGCCTGGTGGGAAATCCATTTCATAATGGGTCAAGAAATTGCTCCCTGAGTATTCCCATTATTAGAGAGCTGCTACTTTTTGAGGGCCCCAGGCAAAACATTCCTCAACAATTAACATCAGATCCTCAAATAGCTTGATGACTTCTCATTTCCAAAGGACTGACTCCTTTCTTCTGCATTTACCTTCTTCTCTCTCCCACCCTATTCAAAACGTAAATTTTTGCATGTGAATCACTGCATTATCCTTCTCTCTAGTGCTTTCCACCCAAAGATCCCCAAAGAGTTTTGTGAACATTAAAGAACTAAAAGTCCCAACCCTTCCATCAGGCTGGCAATAATTATCACCCTCATTTACAAACTGGGAAACTAAAGGCACGGGAAGGTTAAGTGTCTTACCCAAGGCTAGGTAAGAAATCAGCAGCAGAGCGAGAAAGAGAGCTGGACTCTCAATTCCAAGTTTTCCTCACAAGACCACTCTTCACCTCTATCAAAAGGATGAGTGTAAACTGGCATGGCTGTCCCTCCATGTCTGCCTTTCAGGGAGGCCACTCGCTACAATGGGCAAACATCTAACCTTAGTTCAGCTCCATGAGTGTTTGCATCCCAGAATTTCACTTGGAGTTTCAGGATCAAATGGGCCCAAAGAGTTGATTTAGTCAAGATGGCCCAGTTAACTGGTTTTGCCTCAAAAAAAAACATGCAACTTCCATATGATTCTATATAAAACTACATTTTTCCCCCAAGTTCCTGAACCCCAGGGAAGCTTCCAGAGACCTGGAGCTAAAGTCATTGAAATATGGCACAGAACAAGTTTCAAGTGGTTCTGAAATTCATTGAGAACATTTTGCCCACTACTTCCTGCTATTATTTTTATAGCTGTGTTCCCAAAGTGTCCATTACTTAGGGTGACCAGATGTCCCGATTTTATAGGGACAAGCCCAACATTCAGGACTTTGTCTTATATTGGCGCCTATTTTCCCTGTCCTGATTTTGCATACTTGCTATCTCGTCAATAACATCACTGCAGTATCTGGTGCTCTTTACAGTTATTACTGAGTCCAAGGAATATCCATGAAGGAGTATGACTCTCGTCTCCATATAGCCATTTAGCACTTGCCTATGTGCTTGGATACCATAGTTATGTGTTCTCTAGTACACTAGACACACAGGTAGCTCTTACAACCGGAAGGGTCTGATGTCTCCCCTTTCTTTATAGACATTCAGCACTTGTCTGTGTAGTGTACTTCCAAAGCACAGAACTACAGTATCCAAGCACATAGACAGGTAGCCCTAATAACCTGAAGGGTCTGATTACAAAAGGAGTCACAGTGACTTCCAGTTATGAAGATGTTTGCCTCAGGAAGGAAGTCTTGCATCATGCCCTGCTAGGTTCAGACTGATCTCCAGAGGAAGGCAATCCCACAGGGGCGGGCCCTTCCTGGAGAAAGCTCTTGCCCCTAAAAAGCTCCATCGATGGGGGTATCCCTACAAATCACAGCTGCCATTTCAGGGCTTGGGGAAAGGGAAAGACTAAGACAGCCAGACATCAGCATGTTTGACTTTATTTTCTGAAATACTAAGCACCTGCCACTCAGTGGGTTAATAGGAACTTCAGATGCCCAGCACCTCTGAAAAAAAGATCAAGCTCTTAGGGCTCTGTTGATGTGAGCCAGAACTTGGAAATAATTAGGAGGAAAAACAGGATTTCTCCTTAACATGCAGATTTGACCAGCCTTGTACATTAAAACCACCAGCAGCTACCCATAGAATAAAATGGCATCTGTAGCTGTGTTTCTCTCTGCTTTAATTTTCCACAGAAGAGATGCTACTGAACTCGTCCATCGGGCCTATCCAGTGACAATGCTGGCGGTATTTGGGGGATATAGTGCAAGAAGAGCTCAGGTCAGGTTTCTGAGGTGGCCGTTAGGGTGACACAAAGCAAGTGGTGTGTGTGTGCTTTTCCTTCCAGAGTTTTTGTTCCAAGCCTCTGCTTGGTTTAGGGCTTGGCTACACTTGCGAGTTAGAGCACACTAAAGCAGCCCCAGGAGCCCTAACTCCTGACCCATCCACACTGGCAGGGCACTTAGAGCACCTGGACTCTACAGCTGGAGCGCTCCTGTTACTCCACCTCCACGAGAAGCATAACGCTTACTGCGCCCTGGCTGGAGCGCTGCGGCACTAGTGTGAATGAGGTGTTGCCTTACTGCACTCTGATTAGCTTCCGGAAACGTCCCATCATCCCCTTACATCAAGAGGCCAGTCTTGTCATTGTTTTGAACTCACTGTAGGAATGCAGATACAGTATGCCCTTTCAAAGCTCCATTCTGACAGCTGGCTGCTTATCTGCTCCTGAACAAAGGAACCATAACTGAGGAATGCTGCTTGCTTTGAATGAGTGAGAGAGAGGCGTGTGGGGGGGGGGTTTGCTGCCATCTGAACTTACAAGACAGCATGCTGACACGCTCTCAGCCCCCCTAAAACCCACTCTCTCTCCTCCCCCCACATACACACAACACACTCCCTGTCACACTCCACCCCACCCCCCGCATTTGAAAAGCACATTGCAGCCACTTGCATGCTGGGATAGCTATCACAATACACTGCTCTTTCTGGTGTTGCAAGAGCTGCTAATGTGGCCGCTCCAGTGCATTTCCAGCTGAGAGTGTAAACACTCGGCAGCGTTTTCCCTGCTGCAGTCTCCAAAGGCTGGTTTAACTCCCAGCGCTCTACAACCGCAAGTGTAGCCATGTCCTTAGTCTCTCATTGTTCCAGGTGTCAAAGAAGGCCTAATAAAAGGCCTGTTGAATACACCGCAGAGTATCTCTGCAATTTACTAACCACCCGCTGAGCTCTTCTGCTTTCTTGTCTGTATCTCCCAGATGTTTATCTTTCTCTCCCTGTCAATTTGGCTAATCTATTGCCTACCTGGCTTCCTGCTCCTTATACCTTCACCTTGATGCATCACTTTCTACTTTTAGAGTAGCAGCCGTGTTAGTCTGTATTCGCAAAAAGAAAAGGAGTACTTGTGGCACCTTAGAGACTAACAAATTTATTTGAGCATAAGCTTTCAAGGAATGCATCCGATGAAGTAAGCTGTAGCTCACGAAAGCTTATGCTCAAATAAATTTGTTAGTCTCTAAGGTACCACAAGTACTTCTTTTCTTTCTACTTTTAGCTATTCTATCATTGATCAGATCAGTCATTTGGCAGCTTGCAAGGTCTGCCCAATGCCTTCATTTAGTCTGATAAGGGTAATACGTAGCACTTGTGTAGCCCCTTTCTAGCTGAGGGGCCAAATACTTCATGAAGGTCAATGGATGTCATTACTCCCATCTCACATAAGTGTCTCGCTCACACAATCCATACAGAGTCTGCGGCAGTGTCTGCAGCAGGGTCAGGTCTCTTCCTGACTCCCGGCCCACAATCTCCAGCAGACTACACCACAGAAGCAGTTAGTACCATGCTTTTTGTCACAGCCACACGGCCTTTAAGTTTAAAGGGCCTTTAAACAATTGCACCGATGAAGAGATACATAGTGCTGTTACAAAGATTGCTAGGTAAGTGTTGGGTTGGCAGAACTATCGAGCACAAATACATAGTCAGACTGTGTCCCCTGGAACCCAGCAGAGTC
Source organism: Dermochelys coriacea (assembly GCF_009764565.3). NCBI lineage: Eukaryota > Metazoa > Chordata > Testudines > Dermochelyidae > Dermochelys > Dermochelys coriacea. The sequence goes on along the minus strand of NC_050068.2, from coordinate 201,982,083 downwards.
CGAGTATTTCTCAGTTACATTAATATTTTATATATTCTATAGTGCCACTAAGCTGTGTTGGTGCACTAGACCTGGCGTATCCAAAAGCCGGGCAGGCCCCTAAAACTCCAGCCTGATCCTGGCATGTTATGCTCTTGCTGCTAGATTAATCTCAGATCTGATTTCCCTGCCACAAGCACCACAGTCCCAAACATTTTCCATTCTCCACCCTCTCACTTACAGGGCCTTTAAATTTTTAATAAAATGTGATTGATTAACATTTACATGCAAAAACAAAAGCGTCTATCGAGCTGCACTTACGCGAATCAATGTTTCCAAGAAACCCAAAGCCCCAGCCCAGTGAAGATGGAGCCTTGCCTTTGGCTAGCAACTTCTCATGCTGTGCCCTGGCTTCTTTGGGTTAACACCTTTTAGATGATGTTTTAACAGGCTAGGGTTAAACATGATCCCCCGCAGCCTCAGCTTCTACCCAGTATCTTCCTCTGATCCCATGTGTGAAAGTGAGAAGGTGGCCCGGGTCTCTCTTTGGAAAGGAAGAGAAAGAAGGGTCATTCAGGGTGTGAGGAGAAGGGGGAGAAAAATTCAAGCCCTCTTAGGTTTACCAGGGATGCAGAGGAAAGCAACATCTTTTCAATGGCTAGACGTCAAGGACCATAATTTTCTCTCCCGAATGAAGGCTCATGGAAGGGAAGAACTTACCTGGAAGGATCAATGACTTCTATTGAACAGCTTCATCACCTTGGCAACATAGGAGGAGGCAGAGGCTTTGGCCTACAAAATACTTATAGGCTGAGGTGCCATTGACAATAGTGTCCAAACACCCAGGGATCTCCAGCTATGTGTGCATGCCTGAGAACCCGTACAGCATACCCACAAGTCTCTGGAATCCCCCACACACATACTAGTAAATCCCTTCAGACACCCCTTTAACTCCCATTGCTGCCATTGATGCCCCACTAGTAGCTGCACTCAAGTGATTCCTCCAGTAGGATTTACAGGATGTGCATACATAAAGTCATTAGATTACATACAAGGCCCTCACCCATTAGACTGGACTAATTTTCATACATTTGTTTCAAATATTTTCTCCCGGGAGTAGTTAGCTTGGGTGGTTGGAAATGGGACACACAGCTTTTTCCCTCAAGCTGACTGTTATGAATTTGGCCCAAGTCAGTAGAGGCCAAGAGTTGGTACCATCTGGTAGACGTTTGGTGGTCTGTGAGAAATGACCGGTGATTCTCAGAATAGCATATTCCAAAGTGCCAAAGTGATGTAAGGCACTTAATTCCCATTTTCAAAAGTGATTTAGACACTTAGGAGCATATGTTGCTGAGACTTTCAAGAGATTTAGGAGCCTAAGTGCCTAAACCTTTTTGGAAAGAGGTCTGTTTTTTTTTTCAAATGGATAAGTGTCCACATCACAAGAACTCATTCAATATGAGTAATTTAAGTGACAGCTCCATTGAAGCGGCCAAGAAGTGAATGCATCATGAAGCCTGAACTCCCTTCTCACCTCCAGAGATAGAGCTAAGGGACATTGGTGGGACACTATGGAGCAACATGCACCATGCAGCTGCTGGCAATGCTGTTTCAGAGATAACGGACCAACTTTAATCTCCAGGGTTATTAATCCAGCACCTTTCATCAATGCTAATTTCATTTTTTCTCCCCAGAAAGAAAGAAAGACATTTCTAGTATAGAGAGGCAAACACAACTAGCATAAAGTGGAGCAGAACTAATGTGTTTAGTGTAGTTGCCTATTTTATTATTCCTTGGAGATGTATTATTTTAACAGATTTATTTATGGTACTTGAAGTTAAAGATTCCTTTGTCTTTGGAATTTAAATAAACTGTTGCAGAGTGAGATTTCGGGTTGAGGTGGGCAGTTAATCAGGTATTTGTAAAAATAACCTCACGGGTATTTTTTTAAAATACCTTTTCAGACCAATATATATATTTACTACAAAACCTCTGCTCATATCAGACTCCATCTCAGTGCCTTGCAGGGGCCAGACCAGTATTTTGGAACAATCAGAGAAGAGACCGGCCCCAGAGAATCTATTCTGCATTTTCCACCAAGCCAAACACATACTGGAGCAGCGTTTTGGGGAGTTTAATGAGCTCTGCATGGATCCTCATGCAGTGCAGATATAATCAATAAAGCGAATCATTCTGTACCTCATTCTTGAGGCTCTGTGCTGTGAGTTAAGGACCTCCTAGTCACCAGACAACAGGGCTCTCAAAAGTTGTTGCTGGAAATCCTCCAAAATCAAGGGGTCTCCCCCATCTCCCCTTCCTTTAGCACAATACAATAAAGGAATTTAAATAGGTTTGAAAGGAAACAGCTGCATGTAATACTCCTCCTGGACGGAATGCACAATAACCTAGATTTTTAAGCTCTACAGGGCAGGCACCACGTCTTCTATTTATCTATAAAATGCCACCATGCACCCATGGTTATGAGAGATTTTTGGGCTTTTTTTTGGCACAGGAGAAATCTTAAAAAAAATCCCTAAAAGGTGCTAAACACCAGTAATTCGGATTCCAATTAACTTCAGTGGCAGCTGTAGCAGCATAGTGCCACTCAGAATTTAGCCCAATACTAATAATAATGCACTTGGGACAACACCTTTCATCCCAGAGATCTCAAAGCACTTCACCAACATTAATCAAGCCCCATAAAGTCCAGGGTGGGCAGTAGGGCTGGTTTTGTCATACACAGAGAACAAGGATTAGCTTAGAGCTTCAAAAATATTTCAATTACGCTGTATGGATGACTACATGCTGAAAGAGGAAATCATTTTTCTCACTAGCTTATGGCAGCAGAACCCCTAGAGCCAGACATTATTATTCCAATTTTTCAGATAGGAAAACTGAGGCACAGAGACCTGAAATGATTTGCCCAATGTTACCAAGTGACTCAGTAGCAGAGCTGGGAAGAGAACTGTAGTCAGTCCAGCTGCCTCCTATGCACCTCTCGTGGCCTAGGGTGATACTGAGGCAACTTGCCTCAGCTTCCTGCCTGGCACGCTTTCCTCACTCTCTGCCAATTCTACCACAGCTTCCCAAGATTTCCCCCTTCACTGCAACTTCCTGCTCCTTTTATGTTGGAATCACGGGATTCCCCCCAGATGGGGCTCATCCTGTAATCAGGGCTGGCTTAGCCCCAAGCTCTCCAGCCCATGGGGTAAGACACTATGTTGCAAGAACCCAGGAATCCTGACTCCCATTCCTCTACTCTTGCTATCTGAGAAACTTCCAAATACAGAATGCCATTGCCCCTTTAATTCTATTCAGCTGATGTTTTCCTGCCAGCTGTTACACAGAATATGCTTTTGACAGTTTCCTAGGAGAACTACTGGAGCTCTCTACTGCAACCCACATTTTTTTCCTAGCAGCAGGGGATCCTCTCTGGCTGTGCATGGGCAGCAGCAATTCCAACACACTACTGTGAAGGACAAAATTCGATACTTTGAGCCTTTTGTGGATAAGATACCTTCTGTGACTTTGAATGTTGCTTTTATATTGATAAACACTAAATGACAAGAATAATAAAACCTTTCTCTCGGGAGGAGTTCCCAGGGGAACTCCAATCTTTTGAAAGCATCCATGAACATTTTTTTCCACTCTGCTTTATTTGCCAATCTGAACATAGTATTGGCATTTGGATGGCTCTGGGAATTGGCAATGAGCTATGGTGACTTTTACCTCCCAGGCTCTGGTTTGAACCCTAAGTCCATGGTGACTCAAAGTTGCTACCGTACAATACCTGCTTGGTGGCACATGAAATGAGTTTGGTACACCTCCGCCCAGTTCCTTATGGACAGATGTCTGCATTACCTTAACCCCACAATTATAACTCATAGCCAATCTAAGCAGAGAGGCCAAGGACTGTATAAATATGGAGGAGTTACTTGGTGACCTTTTCATAGTAAGCTTGATGCACATTGATGGGCCAGTGAGGGGGAAGCCTGTGTTGTAAGCTTTTATTATTCTTGGCTTCAGTTTCCAGTGTTGGGGGCTGCCAACAAATTCACCAGCACTAAGTTCATTCAAATAAATCGGAAGACAAAGCACATGAAACTCTGTCCGGGGCACTGAAAGCAACTGGTGACATCAATCCTTCTCCATGTCCCAGTTGCGGAACCTCCCCATAACCTATTCTATCAAAAGAGCTGTCTACTCCACCCAAAATACCCTAACCCCAGTTTCTATATCCACAAGAAGCTCCCCCATAACAGAACCCATCCACATACCTCACACAGATGCAAATGATTACAAAGGGTGCAAGGCAGTGGAGTATCAAGTCCCAAGTATCTGTCCAGATAAGGGATTATGGAGGGGGTCTTTAAAGGTGTAGAAGAGCAACTCGAGTTAATTTGGGAGCTGGTTAGTTTGAATTTCCCTCTCTTCAGAACCCACCTTCCAGCTTCTTAACCTGCAGCTCAGGGAAGTGATATTTTCCCCTTCACATAACACAAGAACTAGGGATCATCCGATAAAATTAATAGGCAATAGGTTCAAAACAAACATACAGTCACATTGCACAGTCAACCTGTGGAACTCATTGCCAGGGGATGTCTGAAGGCCAAAAGTATAATGGGGTTCAAAAACGAATTAGATAAGTTCTTGAAGGACAGGTCCATCAATGGTTATTAGCCAAAATGGTCAGGAAGGCAGCCCCATGCTCTTGGTATGCCTAAACCTCTGACTGCCAGAAGCTTGGACTGAATGACAGGGATGGATCATGTGATAATTGCCCTGTTCTGCTCATTCCCTCTGAAGTATCTGGTACCTTCCACTGTCAGAAGATAGGATATTGGGCTAAATGGATCATTGGTGTGCCCCAGCATGCCAGTTCTTATGTAAAATTATTAAGTATCACCCAAAAATATTAAAATCATGGGAAACTGAGGAATTCAGGGGTCCCATGTCTTAGGGAAGATCTTACAAAGGCCATGCAAAACAGTTAGCTAGCCACATTTCCATGGGAATCATGTAGTATTTAGAGATGGGCCCAAATCAACCCCCCAGAAATGCTCTTCTTGAACTTGTTCAGATGTTGATCCAAACTAAGTGGCTCAGCAGCATTTTTTGTATTAGCAGTGTAAATATGCATGGTGCTATATAAAACATAGAATACAACAGAGCCCCTGCATGACCCAGGAACTTTCTCCAGGAAGACAGCCACCAAAGGGCTGCTATTCAGGAAAGTGAGAGGGAAAAAAAGGGGTGGAGAAGAGAGGTAAAGCTCTTTTGTGGACAGAATTCAATGTTACTTGGTGTACATGGTGCTTAGATACTAGGGTCGGAAATGTAGACAGATAGGCTGGATAGACTGGAGATGTTGAAAGAATAGATGAGATACCAGAAGATGGATGGATCAAAACCCAGCCCCACCCTTTACAATGCAGCACAGAAGGGACAAAAATTCAGGGAAGGGAGGTTGTGGGAAAGAGGAGTTAAGTGGTTTGGGGGACTAAACATAGTAAACTTGCTGGAAGAAGCTGGGTTTAAAGAAGGATTTGATGAGACAGAGGAGGCATTTGGACCCTCATCTGGAGCCCACTTAAGTCAATGAGAAGACTTCAGTTGACTTCAGTGGGTAGTGGATGAGAGTGTGGGCAGACACGAGGAGGGCAGGCATGTTCCAAACGTGGCAGGAGGAAGGCTAGACTGTGCTAAATTGAGACTTGAGGGGGAGACAAATGGAGAAGTGGGAGGAGAGCATGGAGGCAGACAGAGAGCAGGAAGAAGAGAAGGGAGGCAACTGTAAGATGCTCAGATACACCAGTATAAAAATATACATGGAGATGGAAGTGAGGACAAGATTATGCAACAGCATTATTTACAGGTATAACAACATTCTTGCCAACTTCATACTGCCTTTATTGTGCAGCATTAGAAATCAGCCATAACTGGAAATGGGAGATTAGAGGAGAAAAAAGAAAAGGAGTACTTGTGGCACCTTAGAGACTAACAAATTTATTTGAGCATAAGCTTTCGTGAGCTACAGCTCACTTCATCAGATGCATAGGAGAAAAGAATTACTTAGTCAATTAACTCATTTTGACTTCAGAAATTATTTACAAACTAGAAATTACTGAAATCTCTCTCCTCTGGAAAAAAAAGTGCCACAAAATAAACTAATTGTTTAATTAGTAACTTGGGGAGTGAATCAATATTTACTTTAAAACAAATTAACAATATATAAACATACCCCTTTTCCTTTTCACTGTGTGGGTGGCGATTTCCGGATATTGCTTAACTACCATGTGGGCTGTGTTTAGTAACTATTGTCAATCCTGGAGAAAGATGATGCAGACTCAGCTTGTTCCAGAATTCAGTATTATTAGCTTCAAACCTGCAAGCAGTGGCGACTGGTATAGAAATACTCATATAGTATCTGGGTGACACACACACAAGTAAAAGGGACACAGCCATCCTGTCTTCCTCGATCAATGTGCACAATAGTAGACAGCAGAGACCACATTAATTAGAAGACTGTCCCAGTCACAGAGTTCTGTATGAGGCTCCTGTTTCTGTATTCTTCCAGGTTCCTTTCTAAGGGACTAATATGAAGCCCATTAAAGTCAGAGGGTTCCAGATCCTCAAAAGTATGTAGGCACTTAACAGTGAGAGTTAGGCACCTAAATACCTTTAAGGATCTGGGTTTAGGAGTCTTTCCATTGGCTTTGGATCAGGACCTAAGAGTTCTGTTCTGTAAAGTGCTAATTCCTCGTGAGTCTTGGTGCCCTCAACTCTCATTGATGACATTGGTGCTCAGCACTTCCAGGAGATATTCAGCACCTTACAGGGATCTCAATCTATAATGCTCAATTGTATTTTGCCTTGCAGGTGAATCTGCCAAGGCCATCTCACTCACATCTGAATAAGATTGAGAGGACAAGCAGCAGAGGCCACCCATATTCATGGCATTAATGACCACAGGGCAATCAAGACAGGGATGCATGCCTCCACATCCTTGTATTCTCCAGTCAGGCAGGATTACATTGCAATGTCATTGGGAGTGACATACAGCCACAACAAATGGGTGTAATGTTAGGCAGTTGGGGTTTTATTTACTTTAGGGCCCCTAACAGCTCCTAAAAGGGTCTCTCAATTTTTAATAGGTTATATTTTAAAATAAGAGAATGAATGAAGCTTTCTGAAACTTAAAACACCCTTGCTGGATGGAAGCTTTAAATTACAGAGTATACACTGGCTTCAAACTGAAGTGCACACATTCATTATTTATAACCACTTATAAATTTTAAGTAATCTGCTACGAGTTATTACCTTACACTTGCTTTTCAGTATCCACAATATATTGGTTACACACACAGAGTCAACAAGCCTGCTTGTAGAAGACTTCCAACGAGAAGGAGAAATTGGGCTATCCTGCATGTATTTTCAATTCCTCTCCTTTGCCACCAGTAGGGCTTACACTGGTCATCTCTTCAAAAGGGGATATGATGGTCGATTACCGCAAATCTCTCCCTTTCCTGGAAGGTAGGAGTGGAGAGACTACAACTGGTGTTTTGCCAAAAGCACATTCAGAAGGGCACAGGTGGCCAAAACACAGCCCAAAGAGCTCCATGAAGTGGTCCATGGCCACTGTCATTTATAATGTGGGGGTGCCACCCAGCCAGAGACTGCAGATCCCAGCCAGCTGTGCTCCATCTTAGTTCAAGCAGGGATTGTTTGGATCAAGATGGAGCACTGCATGCCAGTACTTGTGGACTACACTCAATTTTCTTCATTTTTTAAAGTACATCTTTAAGCACCTATTCAATCCAGTGGGCTGGAATTTGCTCTATTTAAGGTACACTGGGGTCATCCTCAGCCTCCCAGGAAGCTGCACACATGGCCTTTGATTGAGCAAAATGCAGATATCCCCAAAGTATGCTCTATGCTCAAAGTGCACAACTTGAGCCACACCACCATAATTTGTGCTAACCTGATTCCTGCATCTAAAACTCTTCAGGATGAGTTCAAGATACACACACAACTACTGTATGACCAACTGGGAGTTGTCCTCAGGGAAGCTCTAACATCCATCTAGCTGCATTTTTCAGGAGCATTTTAGGCCACTTTCAACTCCTTGACTGAAGGAAAGAGAAAAGCATGAGGTGTTTAGTTTTTAAGACGGCAAAACCACTTCAGATATCTACAGGATGTTATTTGTAGCCTAGGTTTCAGAATAGCAGCCGTGTTAGTCTGTATTCACAAAAAGAAAAGGAGTACTTGTGGCACCTTAGAGACTAACAAATTTATTAGAGCATAAGCTTTAAGTGAGCTGTAACTCACGAAAGCTTATGCTCTAATAAATTTGTTAGTCTCTAAGGTGCCACAAGTACTCCTTTTCTATTTGTATCCTAGTTTCCTTAACCTCTTTCACGGCACGTAAGCCTTGGAATAAAAACAATATCACCTACCAAGCTGTATGGTGTCTCTGCCTTAAAAATCTCTCTCTTCCCCCACTCACACTCCCTCCCTGCAATTTATTTTTATTTCCATCAAAAAGTTGAAAGTGTCTGAAATGCGACAGAATAAGGCAGCTGGGCTGACGTCAGAGCCTCACTGAGAATGTCTCCTAATAGGCCTTGAAGAGGATTAAACCGTGCTCTGTGACAGTAAGGGCTGTTGATTTTCAAACCCTTTTTACTCAGTATTTGCATTGGCATTTTCATGCATATTACCTCCAAGCTAGACCAAGTATCAATCTGCTCTCACTGGCCCACTCATTAGCATGCATGAAATAAGCATTAGCAGAGTGGACATCAGCAGTGAGAGATGGTAATCAGTTATGTGTCTTTGGGAAATGAATGGCAGGCAGTTGCACATCAGAATCTAACTAGTGGGACTGAGTCAGGTTTCTGCTGAAAGCTCATACATGGTATACCATGTCACCTGTTAGAACACGGCCCGATCTTGATAGGTTGCAAGCGCCTCAGGGCAAAGAACTTGCCATCTCAAATGACTGTGAAGTGCCATGCACGCCTAGGAACTCTATTAACGATGACAGTGACAGAAGAATAGGAGAAGGAAATATGCAGGTGAAATTACCTCTGACAACTTTGACATCCTTCTCCATGTCAAGACCTGCATTGGTGCAATAGGGACACTGGTGGCAGGATCCTTCCATCTCTCAGTTACTGGTTCAAATCCATCCCAGGATCAATAATAAGGACCAAAAACTGATACCACACTATTTTGTTGTATACTTCATATGCATTGGCATTCTGAGTTTAATTGATTTTCCAAGATGCCAGGTGGGATTTCAGTTCTTCTCCAAATGCTTTGGTGAAGAGGCAAATCCTGCAGCACCATCTGAGAACAGCAAGGATTGGATTCTTATTGTTTTTCCTACGGGAGGATGTTATATTAAGAACATAAGAACGGCCATTCTGGGTCAAACCAATGACTCATCTAACCCAGTATCCTGTCTTCTGACAGTGACCAGTGTCAGATGCTTCAGAAGGAAATAACAGAACAGGGCAATTATCAAGTGATCTATCCCCTGTTGTCCAGTCCAAGCTTCTGGCAGTCAGAGGCTTAGGATACCTGGAGCATGAGGCTGCATCCCTGACCATCTTGGCTAATAGGTTAATGGAGGAGAGGTCCATCAATGGGTCTCTCGTTCTTTTTTGTGCCCAATTATACTTTTGGCCTTCACAACATCTCCTGGCAACAAATTCCAAAGGATGACTGTGTATTATGTAAAGAAGTGCTTCCTTATGTTTGTTTTAAGCCTGCTACCTATTAATTTAATTGGGTAACCCCTGTTCTTGTGTTATGTGAAGGGGTAAATAACACTTCCCTATTTACTTTCCCCACACCAGTCATGATTTTATAGACCTCTGTCCTATCCCCCCTTTGTCGTCTCTTTTCCAAGCTGAACAGTCCCAATCTTTATAATCTCTCATATGGAAGCTGTTCCATACCCTTAATCATTTGTGTTGCCCTTCTCTGTACCTCTTCAAATTCTAATATATCTTTTTTGAGATGGGGCGATCAGAACTGTATGCAGTATTCAAGGTGTGGGTGACATTTGGATGTTTTCTGTCTTACTATCTATCCCTTTCCTAATGGTTCCTAATAGTCTATTAGCTTTTTTGACTGCCACTGCATATTGAGTGGATGTTTTCAGAGAATTATCCATGATGACTCCAAGATCTCTTTCTTGAGTAGTAACAGCTAAATTAGACCCCATCATTTTGTATGTATAATTGTTGTTGCAGAGTCTTGGACTTGCTCTTGAAAAAGATTTCCCTCAGGCTATCACAATGTGCTGGATTAGCACAGCTACCATTGTGTGTCTCAGAAGGAGAGGCAACCTCTGAGTAGAGTGTATTAAGGGCTTTGTAAATCTTTACCAGCACCTTGAAGGGGATCTACTACTAATGGGGATAGGGAGCCAGTTCTTTGCAGGGCTATAACATGTTTATAACACAGTTTGTTACATCTACCCAAGCAGGACCAAACAGTGTTTGGATTAAAATTCAAAATGATCTAATCAAACTGGAGAAATGGTCTGAAGTAAATAGGATGAAATTCAATAAGGACAAAAGCAAAGGACTCCACTTAGGAAGGAACAATCATTTGCACACATACAAAATGGGAAATGACTACCTAGGAAGGACTACTGTGGAAAGGGATCTGGGGGTCATAGTGCACCACAAGCTAAATATGAGTCAACAGTGTAACACTGTTGCAAAAAAAGTGAATATCATTCTGAGTGGTATTAGCAGGAGTGTTAAAAGCAAGACATGTGAAGTAATTCTTCAGCTCTACTCCATGCTGATTAGGCCTCAACTGGAGTATTGTGTCCAGATCTGGGCACCACATTTCAGGAAAGATGTGGGTAAATTGGAGAAAGTCCAGAGAAGAGCAACAAAAATGATTAAAGCATGACCTATGAGGGAAGATTGAAAAAATTGGATTTGTTTAATCTGGAGAAGAGAAGACTGAGAGGGGACATGATATCAGTTTTCAAGTACATAAAAGGTTGTTACAAGGAGGAGGGAAAGGAACTGTTCTTCTTAACCTCTGAGGACAGGACAAGATAGGTTTAGGTTAGACATTAGGAAAAACTTCCTGTCCAGGTGGTTAAGCACTGGAATAAATTGCCTAGGGAGGTTGTGGAATCTCCATCATTGGAGATTTTTAAGATCAGATTAGACAAACACCTGTCGGGGATGGTTTGGATAATACTTAGTCCTGCCATGGGTGCAGAGGACTGGACTAGATGACCTCACGAGGTCCCTTCCAGTCCTATGATTCTATGATTCTATGTTATGATACAGCTAGGGCACAGTTATGTTATAGTATGGTGCCCCAACACAGTAAGGGCCCAGTGTTCCCCTGTTCCTCTATATGGGTTCTTCTAGCATAAGGGATTAGAAAGTCCATGCAGAATTTCTTAATTCTTACATTGGGCAGGAGTTTGCACCATGGTGAGAGATGCTGGATTGCAGCATTCTATACCCAGGGAGCCCTCCGCCCCTTGATTTCTGTGGTTGTTGGAGAATCCACCCATATGCCTTGCCTCTGGACTTCTACCTGGCTCCCCATGACTCTCTGAAGCACCACAACAGCTTGGCTCCCACAAGAGCCTTGGCAGGGGAGAAAAAAAGGGTATCCACAAGGAGGAAGTGGGGCAAGTTAATATAGACTCTGCAGTAAATTCCACTGATGTGCTCCATCACAGGCTTGAGGGTGGAACAATCCACCAGGGAGCACCTTGGCCCCTCCCCACGCACATAGCAGGATCATCACAAAGTCACTTCAAAGGGGCTTGCGGGGGGGTTGAGGGAATCATGACACAAATATGGCTCTCCCTACACCTTCTTCTGTGCCTCCTGAACCAGATCAGAAGGGCGTCAACTCTCCACTCTCAGAGGCTGAACAGTGCATGGGACTCGAAGTTCTGAAGGGCGCTTATCCACCCCTTCCATCCACAAAAGTAGTTCCTTCAGCTCAGCTGTGTGCAGAAGTCTGTGTTGCAGCTATCTGGGCTGTTCCTACTCTGGATAAAATTAGGCCTAAATCTAGTCCAAAGGTCTGTCATACTGGCACATTTCCTCAGAATGCCACCATCCCCAGAAAAAGACTATGTACAAACTCAATAAGACAACCCCACAGGTGTGGCTAGAAGTTGCCACAGAGTAAGGACATAAGCATGCTTTTCATTATGCCCTGTCTTGTAGTTAAGTACAGGCTTCCCAAGGGTTGCGTTGTGCGTCTGTGCTCTTCATCATTCCCTCCTGCTTCTCATTTTCAGGCACTGTGTGAGGTGAATTCTTATCACAATTCTGACAACACCACTTGGATTTTTGCTCAGGCTTGGTCAAGCCTGGCTGATGAGCAAATGAGGATTGTCACAGATTTTTTTAAACATGAATGCAGATGAAACAGAAAGCTGGAGAACTGGCTTCCCTCAACCCCCTGAGAGCTACTTCTGATTTTAAAGTTGTGTCTGATACTCTTTTCCAATGACACCATAGTTTCAATGGGGGAAGGGAATTTCTGTGTTCAGCTGTACATAAGACTCTATGGTGCTGCCCATCTCTAACACCAGTGGAGTAATACCAGGGATGAATCTGGCACTCTGTGTTTCACTCTTCCTGTTAGCATCTTGTTCAAAATGCAAAATATGTTAATTCAGTTTAACACCAACGTGGTGGCACATGTGTTTGACATAACTTCTCGGGCTGATTCCAGAAAGGCAGAAATATGGGCACATAGTGTGTTGAGCACCCTCTTCTGGTAATTCTAGCTATTGTACTCCTTAGTATAGGAAATTGCCCATTAGATGTCACTTCCCAGAATTCTTAAGAGGGAGTTGGGTGTGCGTGTGTTTGAATAGTTAAATTTAAGACTAGTAGATTGTTAGATGCAAACTTCAGTCTTTTTCTTTCCTTATTTAAAAAAAAAATGAATCTCAGATGCACATATTAGACCACAATTCCTGTACTATTTTTGTTGCTCCTTGAAATCTTGGCTGTATCACTTTCAGGTTCAAAATGTTGCTTCTAGAAAATGTTACAGGTGAAAAAGACCTGCTTGAGTGTGTCTCATTAATTATTACTTGTCTTGCACACTAAATATTTATGGCATTTATAACATATATAAATAGATTTCCCTGAGATCCCGTCAAGATTAAAAATAATATGAGCTTTACCACGGTTTTGCTATCAGCAAAAATGAGATTCACATTGATTCTGCCCATAGAGGTCCAAACTCTCCACTGTTAACCTCTTTGTCTGTCTACATACAAAACTCAGGATGAACCACAAAACTAGCTTGGTAAATTTTGCTATCCTTCTTCTGGTCAGTTTCATTTTCCAGTTCCTGCACACTTGCAAAATGCCATTGTGTTTACAAAGAAATGTATGCAGAGTAGGGTGGGCAATTTTGGAGGTTTCTGGAACTTTCATCACATGAGAATCTTTCATTAAAGGTTAATCTTTAATTCCTGGAGACTCCAGAACAATCCGGGAGGGTTGGCAACCCTAACAGGGGAACTTTTAAATTAAAAACAAAATAACCTCTTTTCACTGAAATTAGAACAAAAATCATAAATATACTTCTATTTGTATTAAATTTTGTAATCCCCCTTTTTACAAACAAATACCCGTACCAATTGTGTTCTAAACTAACTGGTGCTACTAGACATGCCATTTTTGCCTGAAACCTAAAATGGAGATTCTGGATATTAATAATCATTAAGGGTGTGATCCACAAAGGTACTTATGTGCCTAACTCCCACTTTTAGGCACCACTGCGATGCACAAAACTTGCACTTGGCTGCTGCTGAACCTGTAAATGCCTAAATTTCTGCCTCTGAGCATGCGCACTGCAACCTCACTCCAGGCACCTGGAAGCATATCTCCTGCCTCAGACCCAGAGGGAGTCACAAACTCGGGGAAGTCAGATGTTTGGCCACCTAAATTGCATGCGGGGGCCCGATTCAGTCAGCATGCTCAGAGACTGCCTACCAGATTGGGCATAGGGTTTCTAATTGCTGAAAACCGAACACCCTTGCCCCGCCTGGCCTCTACCCTAAGGCTCTGGCCTGCCCCTTCCCTGAGGCCCCGCTCCTGCTAAATCCTCTCCCTCTTCTCTCTGTCGCTTGCTCTCCACTCCCCAGCCTGCTCACTCCCCCCTCTCCTAGGACTCATCTGCTGCCTACAGAGCCAGGCTGGAAGGAGCTGACATGGAACCTGCCTGCCTGCCCAATCGGGGCACAGCGGGGTTCAGTCCCTGGTGCAGAGAGATCAGTCTCTGTAGCAAGGGGCCAGGACCAAGGCAATCGGGGCACTGTGGGGACCTATCCCCAGAGCAAGGGGCTGGGCCAGGGAGGGGTCAGGCTGTTCCAGGCCCAGAAGCTGCTCCTTGCCCGGGCTCTCCAGGACCGAGCTCTGTGAACGGAGCCCATCAACTGCGTGGATTCATCCTTGCACCACAGATGTCGCCATGGAGAGGGGCCTAGCAGCCTAACCCAGTGCATCAGATGCACTTGGAGCCACCAGTCTGGCCCTGAGCACATCCTACGGCCTGTCTGTGAGAAGGCACTTGCAGACCCCCCACCCCTGGGCTCAGGGCCTTGTCACTTCAGTTGGGTGGCCAAAGTGAAAAACAGAACCCCGTGGAGGGGAGTTCTTAATGCCTAGACTGCTGCGTAGTGAAAACACTGGGCTGGGACTAGCCTTAGGATGAAGGGGGGGAGGAGCGAGGGGCCTGATAGAGAGAGAGAGGGATCATTCACAGATAGACGCAGAATAGTACATTACACACACACAATTTTCAACACAGTTGTGTATGCAAAAAAGGCACACTCACAATTATGGCAGTTGTATGTTCAAATAATCAGTTTGCATGCTTGATCATGATAATTGCAATTGAGATCATTAGCAGATGCTTTTTGTATTATTTTTTTCATATGCAGTTCTGCACTTAGCGCTTGAAAGAGCAGACCTATGGTGTGTGAGAGTAGGTAGGGAGAATGTGTGTTTGTGCTCTCTCTTTTCTCTCCTACAGGTAGAAAGCTACCATCCTTGTTATGGAGGGTGGAGTCTTCAGGCAAGGGCAGCCCAGCCCAGAGGGAGCCACTGCATGTGGGTGCTGGGATGGGACAGAGCCGGCGCCTACTGCGGCCAACTGATTCGGGCCTCAAGTGAGTTCACACAAAATAGCAAGAGAGGGTGGAGGACTTCCCTAATAAGCTTTAGACGAGTGGATAGGGTACTCACCCAGGATGTGGGAGACCCCCATTTCATATCTCTCCTCATCCTGAGGGAGAGAGGGGATTTGAATAGAAATCTGCCCCTTCTCAAGTGAATCCTCTAATCACAAAACTATAGAATCATTCTAACTCTTTCACCAGCCCCACTCATATTTAATTATTCATCTATTTAACTGAAATGGAACAACTTCAACAGGAGAGACTGAGGGATCCCCTTCCTCCCGTCAGACTATCCCACAGTCCCAGTGGTTAGAGCATTCTCCTAAGAAGGGGCTGAGCCTTGTTCAAATCCCTTCTCCTGCTTACAGGGACAGGGGACTTGAACGGGGGAGCTCCCAGACCCTGCTTGAGTACCCTAACCACTGGCCTAATGTTATAAGAGAAGACTCCTCTCCCCCAGTCTGTTTTGTTTCAGGCCCAACCTGTGACTTAGGCATTCAGCTTCCTATCTTTCCCTTGTTTATGCATCACAAGCACAGCCAGGCACCCTGGTGCAGCCTGGACTTAGACATCTATCTCCATGAGAGGAACAGGGCTTAGCACACCCTCCGGTTGGTGTCTCCCATTGGCAAGTTTAGGCAGCTCCGCAACTGGTGTGCTGGCGTTGTGGATTGAAGTCTAAGGCTCCTATCTTTCGCCATTCATGGTATAAGAGCCTGATGCAGGCTTTGTGGATCACATTGTTCCTGTGATTTTTTAGCAATGCTTAGCATTGCAGCATCTAAGTTCCTTCATGGATCTGTTCCCATAGTCTTTTTCACAAGAGTAGGGACGTCATACTTCCAATCTCCTAGACCAGTTTTAATGCAAGTTAGTATATTTTGTATAGCTAAATGTCTTCTCCAATTTCAATTGGATTCAGAATTCTTTTTCACTTTCTGTCTGAAAATGTTGTGAACTGTTGGTTAAGCACCATTAAATAGCTTCATTCTACACCAGAGGTTGCTGCATTTCAGTGGTAGATAACATGATTCTTGTACATAAGCGTGTGAAAAGCTTTGAGAAGAAAGTAACTAATATTGTAATTCATAGTGTGACTATCTGCAGAAGAATAGCTGGGGAATTATGAATAGCAACAGGCGAACTACCATAAAACAAAGACCCTACTTTCATGCAGATATATTTAGTGAGAGGAGAGAAAAAGAGGAAACAAGATACATAAGCAATAAGGTTACTTAAGTAGGGCTTTTCAGATTTCATCTATTAGACGCCAGTAGCATTTTTTCACAGAATAACTTTTCCTTGCAAACACCAAATGTCTTTAAACAGGAAAATTTATCTACTACTTTTCATCTCCAGGTCTTCACTAATTACACAAGAAGTCAAAAGCAGAACCAGGAACAGAGTCCGAGGAGCCCCAATATCCAGGTCTTCTCCTTTGATCACTAGACCGCATGCCCCACGTTCTTGGTGGTTACCCAGTGCCTAATGTCTAAGCCTGTGCATTTTGAATGTTTTGACAAAATTGTTCCTTGGGTAAATTTTGCATTCTTCCAGAAGCTCATCAGATATTAATGTTTCCCCTATGGCTCCAATGCTCTCAATCCCTTTAGTGCGTGCTAGAAATACAAGAAAAAAACACTGACCTCATTTGCTTGTAGCACACCGAGTGTCTTCACTTCCAATTGCAACCAGTCACAGAAAGGCAAATCCCCTAATTTTCCATGGGAGGCAAGCATTTGAAAGAAATCAAATGACCCTTGCTCTGACCTTTGCCACGATCTTTGGAAACATTAATTATTGGGCGTGCCAAGTATCCTCCATCTTCTTGCTAAAATCAGTTAGGATCAAGGCTTTAGGTGAAGACAAGCAGCTCAATGAGGGTCTGTTTCTGCACAGTGCTGAGTATTCTCAGCTCCCACTGAAGTGCAATGGAGGATGCCCGAACAGTACCTTGCAGCAGGTGTTCTGCATCTCACGGGTCTGGGCTCTAATTGCCTTCTGACTCTCTTTTAACCAGCAGCCGCTGCTTGTATATGTCTGGCCAACAGATCAAACCTGACTGTTCCTAAACTACTTCTTTATGGTTTCCAGTTTGTGTCTGCAGGTAGTTCTGGGGTTGGCTTTGCTGTCTAATATCCTACGGTTTAAGTCCTGTGTACCACAGAGACCGACCTGTCTCCTCATATTTTAAACCAGCAGTAGATATCCAATGGGATATTCCAGCTGGCTGTCCCAAGATCTGTTTGTCAGGGAGCATGGCATTTTTAATGGAGGTCCATAGACTATGAAATATTCTCTCTTCCTTAGTCTGACCTATGCCAAACACATTGACCTTTGTTATGCATTGCAAAGTCTAACTATTTCCCCAGGCTTTTGAAGGTACAGAAAGAGTAGAGGGGTAATTGAGTTGAGTGTGGAGAGTTTAAAAGGCTTGGTAAGTTGGGAGTATTGTTAATGGATCAACCTGACTTTTTTATATGAAGATTTCAGACTTGAAGTGTACATGGAGCTGCAAGTGCAGTCTCATAAATGATACTGAATGAATTATATAAGAAAAGCTCCACCTTTCCTTGGCTGTTTTAATTAATACCTAGCTTCTAGAGACAGAGGAGGTCAGGATCATTATCTCCATTTTACAGATGGGAAAACTGGGGCACGGGAGGTGATGTGCTTGGACAAGGTCACTCAACAGGCCAGTGGCAGAACCAGGAATAGAGCCCAGGTCTCATGGGGGCTAGTCCAGTGCTCTAGTCATTCGGCAACACTATTTCTCTATGTGCCCCATTCTGGGTTTCTCAGGGCAGAGATCAGTGGAGCAGGCAAAGTGTTATTTGTATCAGAAACCCCAATGGAGAAGGCAACTCACCTACCAAGCGCGGCCCTATATTACAAGCCAGAGTCTGACCTCTATTTCCATTTTCTGATTGCTTCTCCTGCAGCCCACATTTTTTATATTTGTGCATAGGTAATGAAAAGGTAGAGTACTCCCCCTCACTTCTTTTTCCTTCCCCCCCCCCAATAAACTTAAATGTATTGCTGCCCCTTGTGAAATATAGAGCTGGTGCCTTTGTTCCTCTCAGCCACCTCTATGGAGCTGTCTGAAGAGGAGACTGCCACGCCTAGTGGCTGGGACAAAGGCAGGGATGAGGAACCGTGAGGTGGCATAGAAAGAATTCACTTTGACTTTATTTATAGGTGTGTGATAAATTGTCCCCGGCAACTCAAAGGTGTAAATCAATCGCTATCGCTATAAACAGACACATAAAAAGGGGGCTTAAAATGAATGTCTATTCTAAAATGCCAGCTGATAGAGCATTTCTTTTCCTAGAAAGAAAGGGGTGTGTGACCAGGCAGCTCCCTTCTTTTCAGCTGAGGGAGTATGCTGCCCCCTGTCATCTAAGGAGAAGAACTGCAATTCCACCCTACCTAGGTCCACAAAGAATTGAATTCCTGCCAGTCAAAATGAAACAATAAAACCAAACCAAAGGGGCTGGCTATTTGAGACATGGCTGAGACACAATATTTGCATGCAGAGTTCAACCACTGTGAAGTTCAATGGTACTTGGATCTCAGGTTTTAGTTTCACTTGTTATAAATATAACAGAATCTGCAGATTCTGAAACCCCACAAAGTGTTGTGTGCTTGGACCTGGAGTTACCAATGAGGCCATTGAGGGGAAAAGTGGGTTCCATTGTTAAAATGTGGTTTGGATTCTGACAAACCACCCCCACCCTGCCCCCTTCTCCAGAACTGTTTTTGCTATGGCCCATGACAGAGATAGGAGCTAGCTGTGAAATTCAGCTCCAAAACTGGGTTATGATTCCAGTAACTTATCCTTCCCAAAGTCTGGCAGTGAGGGCTGTGGAGTTTAGGTACAGTTCTACGAGCAACATGGTCTTTTTCTTTAAAGACTGGTTTGTAGATTGGGTATTCAGTGGGATGGCTTTTCATACTGACTAACACTGAGCCATGCACAGACTTGACTTCTACTGTGTCAGTTTATACAGAGGTGTCTCCTGAGCAGGGGTTCCTATTGTTCCTGAGCAGGGGTTCTCCAGGGTGATTCTACCGTGCTGCCATGCAAATCCCAGTGCTGTGTTTCCATCACTATCAGCAAGCTGCCAGGTGGATTAAACCAGATTCTTTTATTCAAGCAAACTCATAAATAGGATTCTCTTCTCTTCTCTTCCCCAGCTGACTCCTTCCCTTGGGCCCTCTCTAGTGTTCTTGTGTATGCATTGCATTCACACATTACTGCTCAACTCCATTGACATTAGACACAGTGCTGCCATGACGTATTCTCATATCAAGGCGTAGGAAGCTATGCACAAACTCCCCATGCCTCTGGAACAGAAAGTATCTCCAAATCCACATTTCAGAGCTGAATATGTCATTTGCTAATGCAGCAAACACATGTTAATATGTCAACGTAGCATCTTTCATTCCAAAGGAAACCAAAGCACTATGCAAGCTGCAGGATCAAGCCTGCACCATTTAAGTCAAGGGGAGTTTTGCTACAAATTTCAATGGGAACAAGGTTTGGCCATGTAAGAATTACTTCCGCTGCTTTTGAAATGCTGCCAACTCCAGGCTGCAACACTACATGCCAGAGTCTAGCAACTTCAGACAACAATTAAGAATAGGAAGTGAGGAAGAAGTTCACAGCAGAGACAGTGAAGAGGATTTAGGGCGGCAGAATGGAATATCACAAATCAGCAGTCGATCAACATTAGCGACACTCATTTTGAAAAGGAGCCATGGAATCTGTAATGTCCGTATGTGGTCAGGGACTCAGTTTATGTTTCATCTGAAAGGCGGTACCTCCAGCAGTGCAGTACACCCTGAACATCATGGTAGGGCTTTGGTTCCGTAACGATTCGAAAGGAAGACTGCCATCTAGTGTACTTCCAGTAAAACTTTATGGAGCAGCTTGGCTTTTCTTTGGATATTTCCTGCCCGAAACCTGTGGCGGCTAATATCTCAGATGTGCCAGATGGGAGGATGGACTCAACTATTTTATACTAGGTAGAAAAAAATGGTTTAACTTGCAGGTGACCTGAAAATATCTGGAAGGGAAAAAAATCCTATAAAGCTACTTTCAATAATGTTTTTAGTCAATTTAATACTGAATTGACAATCTTTTATGGGATGCCTTCGATTAACATACGGAACAGATATGGCACAATCATCCCCCACACCCTGTCCTGACAGCATGCCTCACTTCTGATCTGCAGGGACCACTCTAGGCTTTGCGGAGCACTGGAGTCCTATATCTGTACCCATTTGTTCCTAGATCACTCTGTGCCCATCCTCACAGTGGGACAGTTGTGATGGTGCTTTTGTGATGTGGACCCTTATCAACTGGGAATGGGACAGAGACCTATCCAGCTCACTTCACAAAGACACACTGATTCTAACAACTTTAGTCTTGAGCTAGATTCAAGCCAATAGCACAGAACAGAAAGTCTCTCTAGCCCACTCCTTGATCCATCCATTCCCCAACAACCACTTCACTGTAACTTTAAAAAGAAACTAAAATCCCAACCAGGGCTCAGACTTCATATCCTATACTTCATATACTGATGCCTATGGGAGTTTTTGTCTTTCACTTCAAAAGAAACAAGATCAGGCTCATATCTATTTGTTTGGGGCATTTCAGCACTTCATAGCACAGTGATTTGTTTACTTCAAATATATATATATATATATATATATATATATATATATATATATGTAGGCAACTCAAAGATATCAGGACATTCTAGGGCATGTCTAAATGAGTTAGCTTACAGCCACAAGGCAAGTCACAGGAATTGTGCCCTGAGCGCAGAACGACTGTCTACACTGCATTGTAAACCCAGGTCTCTGGGACCCTGGGCTTGTGTGCTTGCTGATTCCAAGCCTGTGCTTGAGCATCCACACTGCATTGTAAACCTGGGCTTACAATTGCTGGACCCAGATTCCATAGCCATGTTTATGCATCCATTCTGTACTAGGCAGACCTTTTGACAGGTCTGTGGCTTGACCTGTATCCAAACTGCAATATAAGCCCAATGTTAATAGAACTCAAGTCCCTGGATTCTGGGTTTGAGAACCTAGGGCTTGAGCATCTACACTGATTGCTGACCCTAGGCTAAGAATTTTTGAACCTGGACCCCAGCCCTGGGCTCCGGTGTCTACACTGCAGTATAAAGGCCCAAATCCAACCAACCATATCCCAGACTTCCCAGCACTCTCCCAAAATGTAGCCACCCTTGCCCTTTATTGTGGTGTAGTGTGGGAAAACCTGATTGTCCACCCCCACATGTCACAGGAAGTTGGAGCATCCCACCAACACATCCTGCTGAGCCATCATTTTGGTCTACAGTGCTGCAATCCCATGAACTGGAGCCAGCAACATGGAGGAGTCAGCATTTGAATAACTTCTTGCTTGTGCTTTCAATCCTGTTTCAGGAAACAGAGCTTCCATCAGTCACTGGTGGACATTCCGGCAGCATTTTCTGACCCACCAAAGGCACCTGATGAAGATAACGACAGCGGAGGAGGAAGAGTATGACATAGACATGGAAGAATCGCATAGGCTGATGCTGATCATGACTCCTTTTGTAGCTGCTGCTGCCTGCTACATAGACTGGCACTGCTGGAGCAGGGGCAGAGGTACAGACTGGTGGGACCACATCATCATGCAGAGCTGGGATGACCAGCAGTGGATCTAGAACTTTTGCATGAAGAAAGCTACATATCTGGAGCTTTGTGAGCAGCTCGTCCTGACCCTCCAATTTCAGGACACATGCATGAGGGTGACTGTGCTGGCCCAGAAGCAGCTTGCTATAACCATCTGAAAGCTGGCTACTCCTGATTGCTGGTTGTCAACCAGTTTGGTGCTAGGAAGTTGACTGTGACTAAAGTGGTGGCAGAAGTTTGTGAGGCAATTGGGTGTGTGCTTTACCCCAAGCTGGCAGGCATAAAAGATGAAGTAACTGCTGGCTTTGAGAGAATGGGGTTTCCAAACTGTGCAGGGGTTAGTGATGCCCTCCATAGTTTGCCCTCCTCAATGAGCACATGAGTATATAAACCAAGAAGGGTACTATTCCATTGTTATGCAGGCCCTTGTGGACCATAGGGGCTTGTCATAAATATAAAGGGAAGGGTAAACACCTTTAAAATCCCTCCTGGCCAGAGGAAAAACCCTTTCACCTGTAAAGGGTTAAGAAGCTAGGATAACCTCGCTGGCACCTGACCACAATGACCAAAGAGGAGACAAGATACTTTCAAAAGCTAGGGGGAGGGAGAAACAAAGCCTCTCTGTCTGTCTGTGTGATGCTTTTGCCGGGGACAGAAAAGGAATGGAGTCTTAGAACTTAGTAAATAATCTAGCTAGATATGCGTTAGATTATGATTTCTTTAAATGGCTGAGAAAATAAGCTGTGCTGAATGGAATGGATATTCCTGTTTTTGTGTCTTTTTGTAACTTAAGGTTTTGCCTATAGGGATTCTCTATGTTTTGAATCTAATTACCCTGTAAGGTATTTACCATCCTGATTTTACAAAGGTGATTCTTTTTACTTTTTCTTCTATTAAAATTCTTCTTTTAAGAAACTGAATGCTTTTTTCATTGTTCTTAAGATCCAAGGGTTTGGGTCTGTGGTCACCTATGCAAATTGGTGAGGATTTTTATCAAATCTTCCCCAGAAAAAGGGGGGTAAAATTTGGGGGGAAAGATGTTTCCAAACGAACTCTTTCCCAATAACTGGTGTTAGACATTTGGTGGTGGCAGCGAAAGTCCAAGGGCAAAGGGTAAAATACTTTGTACCTTGGGGAAGTTTTAATCTAAGCTGGTAAAAGTAAGCTTAGGAGGTTTTCATGCAGGTCCCCACATCTGTACCCTAGCGTTCAGAGTGGGGAAGGAACCTTGACAGGGCTAATTTATTAATGTCAATGAGGGCTGCACTGGAAAAGTTCATGATGCCAGGGGTTTCCGCTACTCAGGGGTCTACATTTATGAACAGGCTGGGATACTATTCTCACTACGTGACATTGTCATAAATGGAGCTATTGTTCCCAGTGTTATTCTGGGGCACCCCACGTAATCCCTTTTGCCTTGGCTTATGAAAACCTCTCCTGATCTCAGAGGCCCCAGCAAAAGAGGTTTATCTACATTCTCAGCAAGCGCAGAATGGTGGTTGAATGTATGGTTGGCAGACTGAAATCCCTCTGTCATTGTCTCCAGACCCGTTTGGATGTCAGTGTTATCAATGCTGGCCAAAGGTGAGTCTTTCCCCCGAATGGGCCTATGACAGTGAGGGGCTGCTGAATTGGTGCACTCAGTCAGAGTGTGCACTGACCACAGCTGGGACTGGATGCACCCAGGCAAAAGAAATCAGACATGCTCTGAGTTCCCACATTATGGACTTGCCTTGGCCAATGGAAGAGGGAGAATAGTACTTTTTTGAATGTGTTTAAGGTATATTAGGTACTGTTGCACTCCGCAATGCAGTATACTTATGAATGACATGACCGCTTATGAGATGGGGGGGGGTTGATAGCCATCGTACCTCCGAATGACATGACCACTTATGAAACGGGGGGCAAGAACTGTGTATTTACAGTATGGTTTGATGTAGATAACAGTACTGATAAATAGTGTTTACAAACAACTTCCTAGATGTTCCTTATCATGGGTTTACTTTTATTGTTTGAAACACATTATATGATATGATGCAGTGGTGGCAATAAAATTTCTTCAAAAAATTAAAAATGTTTTGAGCATTTGTTGGAAAATATTATACCATAGCCAGGCAGGTCAGCTGCCATTAGCAAACCAGAACACCAATAACAACGAAACCTTTAGCAAAATAAAAACAAAGTGCATGAACAGTGCAAATAATGAAACTATTTCCAAGACAGAAATCCCCCACTATTGCATGTCCCTTGGCCTCCTGTTCTCCTTTCCCTTTCTTCCATGTCTACCACACACTTGGTGCCAGGCCAGGTGGGGTGGAAGGGTTCAACATGGAGGACTGCATGGGGGTATATATGCCCTGTCCAGCTGCTGCTGAGGCCTGCTTGCATGGGCCTCCCAGCTACGGAATTATCCAAATTATTCCTGGTGTGCAGCACATACAGGAGAACCTCAGAGTTACACACCCCTTGGGAACAGAAGTTGTTAGTAACTCTGCAATGTTCGTAACTCTGAACAAAACATTATGGTTGCTCTTTCAAAAGATTACAACTGAACATTGACTTGAAACTTTACTATGCAGAAGAAAAATACTGTTTTTAACCATCTTAATTTAAATGAACCAAGCACAGGAATAGTTTCCTTACCTTGTCAAAAAAAAAATTAAAAGTGCCCTTTATTTTTTTAATAGTTTATGTTTAACACAGAACTTTACTGTATTTGTTTTTTTCTTTTGGTCTCTGTTGCTGCCTGATTGTGTACTTCCGGTTCCAAATGAAGTGTGTGGGTGAATGGTCAGTTCATAACTCTAGTGTTCATAACTCTGAAGTTATACTGTAGTACCATGGAGGGGAGTCAAGCTGTGATGTGGATGCGGCAGGAGCCTGCACTCTTGTACCCATTAGCAAAATCAGCTGCTCAAAAAGTTCTTTCTGCTGTGCTCTACCTTCCTGTCTTACCCAAGGTCTGCTCATTTGCTACAACCGTGTCCTCAAGTTCTGCAGCCAACCTGTGCCTTTCCTCTAGCCATTAAGTACTTCTCTTTTTGGTATTGGACCTGCTTGGTGGGGCTGTCTGGAATGTCAACCACAAGTACATCATGGAAACGCTTCCTTTTGGACGGGCCAACAATGGTATAGCGTCAAAGGCTTCTACTAGAGTGTGGGTGAATGGTCAAGGTATTGCAGCTTGCAGGGGTCGAGGGGTGTAGCAAAGTGATGACTCACCGGTGCAGCGCCTCCTGCTGGTCATCTGGGAATTACTCTTTTCCAGAATACAGAGCATCCTCTGCAAGCCAGTGTCTCACCTGCCTTCGGGCCCCCGTGTCCCTCCCAGACCCCAGTGCCCCTTTACCTCAGGGTTCTGCCCCTGCAGTACCCCACCACATTCTGAGTTGCCCCTCCAAGGGGAATCCCCCCATCCTCTAAACCCACCTTGCCTCAGTGGCTACTGCCAGTTGTCATCCAGCCCCCTTTCCCTGGAGCTGACTGCAGTGTGTAATGGCCACTCACCACTGGCAAGGGGGGGGGGGGGTTAGGACCTGCTGCCTTTGCCTATTCCCAGGCTGTATCTCTGCAGCCCCAGTACCTCTGCAGGCCTTCAACAAGGCCTGCAGCCTGGGGGTTTACCAGGCTGGAGCTCCCCAGCCCTATTCCCCAGCACTGCTCCAGTTAAAGTACCATCCTTTCAGGCAGCTAGCCCTTCTCCCTCCAGGACTGGAGAGAGAGACTTCTCCAGCTTCTGGCCCACAGCCCTCTTATCAGGGCCAGCTGGGCCCTAATTCAGCTGGCCACAGCTGTGGCTACTTCCCCAATCAGCTTAGCTTGGCTGCTTTTAACCCCTGTTCTCCAGGAGTGGGGCAGCCACCCCACTACAAGGGGCCTGGAATCAGACAAGGCCCCAAAGAGTTATTGTATGAGCACAGAATTTCAAGGACATAAAATGGTACTTTGCAAAACTTCACTTCAATAGGTTGTGAGAGAGATGCTTCAGACCACAGAAGCTCCCTGGAAATAGCCTAGTTAATCAAATGAAAGAAGTGCACAGAGAAGGCTAACTGGGAAATCACAAGTGTTTTTTTCCCTAAAAATTGCATGCCACTTTGGGCAAGGACAGTGACCGCAGCGTGCTACATAACCCTCTCTGCCATTTCAGGCATTCCACCGTTTGGAGCACGTAACAGATCTTCTGGATCCCAAATGGCAAAGAGAGCTTTTATTCCAAGGTGCCAGTGCCAAGCCAGCTGTGCATGCTACTGAAGTATTCAGGCATATGGTGACTGAACAGCCCATCTATGAGTGGAGTAGGCTGGCCAGCCCTTCCCTGAATGTGACTACCTATCTGGAGTCCCTGCAATGGGAAAAAGTTTACAGCTATCTGCACCTGGGACTGGGTTAAAATTCATGAAGGAATCCACAGGATGCTGTGTTAGCAGCTACCTGGCTTAGTGCTGCCCCACAGCTCCAATACAGCCTTTTGTGACTGCATGAAAATACACCAAATTCGACTGCCATCCCCCTTCCTCTCATCACATTTCTGGACTGCGTTCAACCCCCCCAACCATTGTTCAGACAAATGTTTCATCACCCATAGAGTGTGTGGACTACATTTAACTGAAACAGGCTACATTTGTAAATGGACTACATTTCAACCTTCCCACCCCTACAGTTCACTTTTTGCTGGTGGCTCAGTACACCGTTGGATCGGTACAGAGTGGCGTGTTTACAAGGAAGGCAATATAAAGTTCTTATTTTTAACAAACCGGCATGTCCTAGCACAATTGTGCTGTTTTCTAATAGGTCACTTTTAGATGCTTGTTTCACTATTTGCACTTCCCAGGCTCTATTCTGAATTTCACATGGGGGTGGTGGAGGCAGAGACACCAAGACGTTGGCATGCAATCCACCATTAGGCAGTCGACACGTGAGGGCGAAGTATGTGGGGTTATGTGTCTTCCCGTATTTGCTGCTTGGCTTATATTGAGCATGCTCACATGGACTGAGCATGCTCAGTAACACTGCTGAAGCCGGCTGCCCTCACTCTGCCCCCTCCCAGTATTGGCAGGCGCAGGCTGTCTGTGCAATAGTGGATACCCGTTGCTACCTGGGGCTTGTAATAACTTTTGTATTGGTTCATAAAACAGAAATCCCTCCCATTGCTATATTAATAAACCCCAAAATGGAGTCGGAAACATACCTGACTCTGGGGCAACTACAGCCTCTTCCATTTTTACTGCTGATTCCATGAAGGGCCACTCCTCCGGAGGGGCATGAAAAAACTCCTCCAAGCAGCACCCCAGGATGTGCTGCAGCTGCTCTGTGACAATGCCTCTTTGGGGACCAATTCCAGCACCAGAGTCACTTCAGTGGCCTTATCTGGTACCTGCTGCTAGCTTCCATCCATTCCCATGCTAGAGTCTGGGATCAGCAGGTCGCCATCCCAGCTGGTGCACCACTGTTGGCTCTGTGCTCAGCACAGTACCCAGCCCCTGTCAAACTCCTCATAAGACGGGCATAATGACGGCAAGTTCCCAGAGATGTGGTTCTGGTCCCTGGCTTTCCAGTAGTCAGTCTGAGCCACTTAATTTGCTCCCTGAACTATTCACTGGTCAGGTAAATTCCCAGGGGCTGCAAGCTTTTTCGCTATTTGTTGGTACACATACTCATTCCTGGTACTCTGGCTAAAATCAAATGTTTTGCTTGCCTCACACCACAGATTCACCAAAATTTGGCTGCAGTCCCGTGACTAGGATGGAGCGTACTTGGCAAAGGACTTCTTGTACTCAGTGGCCATTACAAATGCAGGAGAAGGCTCACTGTAGTTTGCAGCTCAGCAGACAGAACAAAATGGAAGACTTAAACGCTGAGGAGCTGTACTTGAACAAAGGGGGTTTCCTCTGTTTCCTGGGAGTCAACTCGTGACTTGTGGGATAGAGAGGACAAAGAACTCTGGCCCAAGGGATTGTCAGATAATGTTGGCAGACTCTCAGGGCCTGAGTCTGGGGAGGCTGCATTCACACTGCGAAACAATAGGGCTTGAGCCCTGGGTCCTGGCAAGACTTGGTCTTAAACCCACTCCCCTGGTGGGGTTCTGGGGGCCAGGCCCAAGTCTGACAGATTTGCATGTGGAGAGAAGGGAATTTGGATTGGAGCCTGAATCTGAGCCCAGTCTTACTTTGCAGTGTAGGCAAACTCTTAGGTGCTTAGGGCCCAATTGTAAAGGTATTTAGGCACCTAAATCACATGAAAATGGGTCTTGGGCTCCTAAGTCACATAGACTTTTGAAAATGTTACCACTTATCTTCTTACAAAGCACCCCTTGGTGAGGGCTGAAAGGAGTTTTGTTGGAAGCACAACTCCCCTACCTCTTCTAAACACGGGACAGTTCCCGCTTGACTCCTTCTCCTAGGCTTCAAGCTGAGCTGCCCTCCTCTTGGCCCTTCATTTGCAAGTGAAATGAGGATGCATCAGGCAAGAGAATCTGGAGGGGGAGTGACAGGAGGGGCTGGTGGCTGGCTTGGACAGTATATAGGGTTCTAGGCCTTCCTGACATTGTGAAGAGCAGCACTGGCACCTGATGGGAGAATTGTCCAAGTTGAGTGCCCCTATCTATCTCCCTACAGGTATATCTGTCCCCTTGCTGGTTCTGCCTCTTCTCCAGGGGGATAAAGCCTCTCCTGCTCCCTCCAGTTCTTCCTCCCCTCCAAGAGAAAGGAGGGACCCTGCAGCCAGCTTCCCCTTCCATTGCCAGAATCCAAGGGAAACATAATGGATCTGTGAGTTCCCTCTGTCCTCCTAGAATGAGTGATGTGTGAGAGGAAATGAGCAGGGAGGTGCTTGGAAATGTGAAGATTGTCCTTCTTCACAGCTCCACACTATCTAGGCATGTGCTTGCAGACACACACACACACATTCTTGACTAGTTATGTGTCTGTTTGTGGCTATAGATTAGGGCTGGTTGGAAAACAACAATTCCATGTTTCAAAATTTGTTTTCATTCCCAGGCGGAATGAAATTGGCCTTTTGAAATTTTTTCCAAAAACATGTAAGAAACCCAGAAAAGAGCTGAGGGGCCAAACCAAAATATCTGGGGGGAAAATGTCCAGTTTGATTCAAACCAAAACAAATGTTTTTGTCAAATCGAAAAACTCTAGAAATGATATTTTTGCTTCATTTAAAGTCACCAAAATTTTTCACTGGACTCAAAACAATTTTTTTTCTAAGTTTTTCATTTTGATTTGGCCATTTTGGGTGATTTTCACCCTTTTTTGTGGGTGTGGGTTTTTTTATACTGGCCAAATTTAAAATGAAAAAAGCTGTTTCAAATTGAAAAGTCTAAATGAAATGTTTTGATTTTTTCCAACCACATTTTCCTGGAACTGAAACTATTTACCAAATTATTGAACCCTGTGATGGGGTATCCACGACATACAAGCCCTGAGCCCGTTAATATGGGCTAGATGTGGTTATAATTAGCCTTATAAGTTGCACCTGGGAAGAAGCCAGGGCTTGATAAGCATTAAATGAAAATGAAGCCCCCCTGGGGGAGGAGCAGGGGGAGGAGTATAAAGCCAGGGGGTGAGACCTGACTTACAATTCCTAGCTTATGATTTATATTATTGATCACCAACTTTCCCTTCTTCCACTTGTTATTATATATAGCATATATATTATATTTACACATTTTTATAGCTAACTTTGCTTCCCCTCTAAACCAGTTTAAAAATAAATAAATACAGCATTCTTCCTCAATTGTGGCTTTTTGAGAGGCTAGTAAAGTGTTCCGAAAAATTCCCAATTATCTGATTAAATTCTTCCTCCCAGCTGATTTGGCTCATATTTGTTTTCAGCTTTGTGAAATTATATAACTGGTCTGGACTGTACAGTATTATAAATGTGATCAAGTCACGACCACTTGTCTCTAAGCTATCATTAATTTTTAGTTCTGTGATCAGTTCCTCATCTTCTGGTCTAATATAATATACAAGGTCTAATATAGAATTCCCCTAACTTTTTGAGTTAGGAAATTGTCATCTATAATATTTAGAAATTTCAAGGATGTTTTGGTACTGACTCTATCATATGTCAGTCAAATTGAAGTCAGCTTTTTTCCCCACACATTATAAATAGGTACAAAAGAAACTGGTTACCCTGTTCCCTAATGTGATTTGGTTGTCTGTAGTAGACACCAACAAATAACCCATCTTGTGCTCTGGCTGTTAGGACATAAGCATTCAACGTCATTTGCTTCCCAATTATCAGGGCATCGGAAACAGGTAATGTCAGTTAACATAGAATGCCACTTCCTAAATAGGTTATAACCATTGATATTAACATTCCAATCATACAACCTCCCACCAGATTTCAGTAATACCAAGTAGGTTGAATATTTTGTTCATAAGTGAGCAATTCCAATTCCTTTTGTTTGTGATCCAGGCTCCTAGCATCGCTGTATAGGCAATTACAAAATTCTCTCTCTTCATGTTCTTTTGATCATTAATTAATTCTGTTCTCAACATCTCAATTTTGTGCTAAATGAGTGCTCATATCTTCTCTTTTTACCCTCCATTTGTTATTAGTTTAACTACCCTCTTGACTAGTGTAACCAGCCTGTCCTCCAAGAGATTGATTCCCCTTCTACTGAAAGGGAGGCAATCCAAACTATACAGCCTATAAACAGCAGACTAATGTTCCACAAAACCCAAACCCTACATCACTTACCTAGCCAACGGTTCACTTCCAGAATCTTCTGCCTTTCTTCACTTGTGGGGCAGGGAGGATCTCAGAGAAGATCGCTTGGACACTCTTCTTCTTCAGCATGTTTTTGAGTTCCCTGGATCACATCTATCCCTCTCAGGATGCATAGATGAATACAGATAGATCACCACCAAAGTCTCCATGCATTATCACAATTATTTTTATAAAAAATAATAAATTTTAAATGAATAAAAAAATGTTAAAATCACAGAAAAACCACTCCAAAGAGCAGTGATTAAAGTAGACCAAAAGAGGAGCATGATGCAATCTATCAGGCCTTTTCTTCCCTCTGTTGGAGCCCCTAACCACCCTCCCTGCTCAGGTCAAGCTACCAGCAAGACAGTCCTCTAGAGGTGTAGAAAGATCGGGAGGAGACATTGACTTAATGGGGAACCACCAAGCCAGCTAAGACAGCCTGCCTGCTTCTTCCTGGAGAGAGTGCTGGATGCGACAAGGACAGAGGAGGAGCTCCTTAGTGCTAACCCAGGACCCCAAGCTGGGTCAGGACTGTGGCTTCAGGCACAGCAACTAAGTGCTTGCCTTTGATGTTTTGTTTGTTTATTTAAAGATGCAGACATTCTAGAATCCTAACTATGTTCTATTATTAGGTGGAAATGGTAGAATTATCAAAATGACACAGAAAAGGCAGAAGTGTTCAGTAAATATCTCAGTTCTGTATTTGGAAAAAGACAGTTGATGTAGACATATCATATGATGAGCATAAGTCTTTCCATTTCACTAGTATCTCAGGAGGATGCTAAATAGCAGTTACTCAAGTTAGACATTTTTTAATCAGCAGGTTCAGAGAATTTGCAACTAAGAGTTTTAAAAGAGTTGGCCGTAGAGCTCACTGGGCCATTAATATTGATAATTCAATAAGTCTTGGAACACTAGAGAAATTCCAGAAGACTGGAAGAAAGCTAATTTTGGGACTGTATTTTACAAGGATAAATGGGATGACCGGAGTAATTATAGGTCTGCCAGTCTGATGTAATGGAGAAGCTGATATGGGACCCATAAAGAATTAAAGGAGGGTAATATAATTAATGCCAATCAACATGGGTTTATGGAAAATAGATCCTGTCAAACTAACTTGATTTTTTTTAAATGAGATTACAAGTTTGGTTGATAAAGGTAATACCGCTTCTCGGCTCCTTGGAGTTAAGATCAAGTATAAGTAGTCTCTCGGCCTATCAAAGGTTGTGATCAAGTGTCTTGATGTTTTTGGTCTTTTGGCCCCGAGATGAAAACCTTGTCTGTGTCTCTTGGACCATGAAACATAAACATTATCTATTAAGTTATATTTAGACTTTTGTAAGGTGTTTGACTTGGTACTGCATGACATTTTGATTAAAAATCTGAAATGATGTAAAATTAACAAGGCACATATGGATTAAAAGATGGCTAACTGATAAGTCTCAAAATATAATTGTAAATGGGGAATCATCATCAAATGGGTGCGTTTCTAGTGGGGTCTTTCTGGGGTCAGTTCTTAGCCCTTTGCTATTTAACATTTTTATCAATGACCTGGAAAAAACATGAAAGTATCACAGATTAAGTTTGCAGATGACACAATGATTGGGGGAGTGTTAAATAATGAAGAGGATAGATAAGCTGGGCATAAGCAAACAATATCCATTTTAATATGGCTGTATCCATTCAGGAACAAAGAATTTAGGCCACACTTAAAGGATGAGAGACTCTATCCTGGGAAGCAGTGGCACTGAAAAAGATTTTAAATCAAGACTGGATTTTTTTTCTAAAAACTCTCCTCCAGGAATTATTTTGAGGAAGTTCCATGGCCAGTGTTACACAGAAGGTCAAACTAGGTAGTCCCTTCTGGCCTTTGAATGTTTGAGTGTATGAATCTATGGTTGAGATCCTGGGCTGGCATAGGAGAAGGAGCTCCTCAACAAGAAATCACCCAGATTAATTCTGTCTTCCACATTGGGGGTCCCCAATAAAATACTCAATGTGCAAGGGAGTGATGTGTGCAGTTCTGGGAATGGGCAATTCCTTTGATGCTTACTCCCAAGAATGGGAAATGTGCCCTGTTAATCACACTGCTTAAACAGAGAACCCCAGTGTCTTTCTTCTTGGAATAGACGACCTCACAATGTCTTGCCTTGAACCCCATTGCCTATCTATGGCAAAAGGTGGTCTCCCCTTTCCAGTTGCCCAGAAATAGCAGATATTTCACTTTCTCATTGCTGTGAGCTGGTAATTTGTCACCCACCTCATTATTCACACTTCGCTCAATGACCACTGACACAGGGCTGTTCCTCTTCCTTACTGATCTCTCTCAGGCAACTGACCCTTTGATTGCCTTTCTGCCACAGGCTCCTGATTCTTACATTAACTTATTGTCCCCCAGCACTAATGCAAATACTCAGCCTTAGGTTCCATTCTGGGCAGTGCTCCTGAGTTGCTGCTACTCTGGTCCACTCCATAACTCCTTGGTTATGTCCTCAGGCAAGCTGTCTGTGCACCAGCTTCTTCTCATGTCCTGTCAAATCTGATAGCAATTAGTCCTGCTGTGATACTAGGAAGAGCACTCACTTGTGGACATGAAACTGATTGATTAATCTGACCACTTTCCACTAGATGGACTTGATGGTCATACCACAATTTCACAACAACTCGTTGTCAACATGTAAGGTTCCAATGCTGTGTGATCACTCAGCCAGGCTGTCATAGTGCTCCTGAACCCTGAGATCCCCGTCCCATAATCAGAAAGCGCATGAGAGGGATTCAGTACAGAGATGGCATGGTGTACTGCTGATTGCTTCTAGCTGACCATCTGCTGCTGCAGGCACCCAGGGAGGAGAGGAGGAGATCCACTGGCACTCAAGCACCATGGTGTCCCATCAACTCCACAGATCATATCACAATGTGAACATAGGTAAGCGAAGGAGCAGGCATATGCTAGGAGCCATGAAATTCCTACTTAATCATCAGGTGTAGAGCACATTGTTGGTTGTCCAGGGGAAGGAGCCAACATTTCTTTTGGGAGGTAGGGGAAATGGGCAATAATTTGGTGGGGTCCATGCTCAGTCTAGTCTTAAATCCATTCCTACTGCTAGTATACTACATCATAGAATGTCACACTACTCCTTGATTACAGTTCTTATCCTATTTTCTCTTTAATAATAATATTAATTCATTGCACTAATATAGCATCTTGCATCCAAGAGTATATGTTAGTGAATATTAACCCTCTTAGTCCTTTTTCTTTCTGTATATTTGATTCATTTACATATTAACTATTCTTTAGAATCTTTAGGATATTAAAGTGTATATTGAATTCTAAGGTCCAACCCACTTGTCCTTGACTGATAAGTAACCCTATTCAGGAATTCTATGTGTTAGATTGTATTTTATAATCCTGTATGCCTCTATGTACATTGAATTCCAGATAGCCTGGGAAACCATTCCCTTCATATATATAAAATGCTTACAAAAGCATATATAAACCTGGGAAACTGATAAGGGATAATTGTCACAACAGATAGGGAAGAATGATTATGGGAAGAAAGACCCACTGAAATATATTATCTTGAAGAACTGCTAGTCCTCTCAACTCTAAATGATCATGCTTTCACACATAAATCAGATACACTTAAAATGTTTAGAAACAACATCAGA
Source organism: Dermochelys coriacea (assembly GCF_009764565.3). Classification (NCBI taxonomy): domain Eukaryota; kingdom Metazoa; phylum Chordata; order Testudines; family Dermochelyidae; genus Dermochelys; species Dermochelys coriacea. The sequence goes on along the minus strand of NC_050068.2, from coordinate 201,947,810 downwards.
AGATATTTTTTTGGCAGAGATTTTCTTTGTTTGAAAACCCTATATAATAACACTGGTATGAAAACTTAGTGGGGGAATTAATCTGCCATGTCCTTCAGTTACAGTGAAGAAGAGACACAGAGCCAGCTCTTTATCATATCATCACATAAAGGGGGAAATGCATCTATTTTTTCTGTATTCTGTATAATGCTGTACTAATCTCTGACTGATAATCTTTGATTAAATAATTCCAATTGAGCCAGTTATTCAACAATCTTGAATCATCAATAATTCAGACATGCAACACAAGAATCTTAGTAAGGCAAGGTGTCTAAATATCATTATCCCTGTTTTACATAGGGAGCACAGAGAGGTGAAATGATTTGCCCAAGGTTCCACAATGAGTCAGTAGCACAGCCAGGAATAACCCAGGTGTCCTGATTCCCAATACCTTGCTCTAACCCTCTTACCAAGGCCCCACATACTGCATAGGAAGCTAGACCTGCATTTTATAACAAAATTCCTGGATTTTGCAGCATTCTGCAGCAGCAGACTAAACATTCAGTTGCAGCTTACTTTTAATTATAAATGTTTATTTTTATTGATGTAAAAATGAAAGTGAATAATACGGTGAGTACACTAGCCCCTGTGTTATGTATTTTACATTAAATTCACATTTTTATGTTTTTCTCATGTTTTCAGTGTGCCAAAGGTTTTGTTCTGACAGTGCATAACACCTGCATGGAAGATGTCAGGGACAAAACTTCGGGTGAAGTAGGAGTCAGGTGGGGTTTTTTGGAACCTGGGGAGGTGATGGAGGGAATTTGGAACTCTGGTATAAGCACATTAGCTAGATTAACAGTGAAATAGTCGGTGTTGAAATGTAATGTCCATCGTTAAGTTTCAGAGTTAATCATCCATTGCGAAGAATGGGACAGTTCACATCCTTCAGAGCTGTTGCCTCAGGCTGTTGACAGACTCAGGTTGGCAACAATGCATCATTTACATTTGATTCATATTTTCAAGGTTTTCTTGGTTTCAGAGTGTTAGTCTGTATCAGTAAAAACAACGAGGAGTCCTTTAAGGGCTTGGATTCTGGAGCACAAATTTGTGGCAAAGAATGAATGCTCTTCCCAGAGAATCATGCAATACCCAGGCCCCTTCCATAGCACATCTGCTTTGTGCTGAATCCATCTCTTGCCTTTATTCTAAGAGGTCTTGGGTTTCACGTGGTCCTTATGATGAACATTGCAGCCACTTTAGCTGCCACTCATCTGCTTTATAAATCAACAACTCTGGTACCTGTGTATTATTACCCTGAGAGTTTTCCCACAAACCATATACTATAAATGAGACAAAATGGATGTAAAGTATACACCCTTCAAAATTCCACCCGTTCAGCAGTTATTTTGTACCGTGCAGGGTGAATTCCATAGAACATTGAGTTTCTATAAGAAAAAGCCACTCCATCCCTGCTCGACTGGAGAAATATTAGAGGACCAGGATTCAAGGTATAGTGCCATGGGCATCACTTTGAAGTGCTGCTATCACCAAGTGTGAGTCAAAAACTTGAAAAGGCTTCATCTCTCACTGTAACACCAGCCTACGCTTCTTGTTGTAGGTTCTTAATCCTCCTCCTCAGAAGGTTCAGAGGTCACCTTTGATGTGTGCTGCTTTGCCAGTTATTGATCCTTGTGACGTGTGTGTAGTTCAGTCTTTTGGGACTCACCATTTTCATGTTCTGATTGTGTCAGAACATTTCGAAAGGAAGAGCCTTTTATTCACTCTGTACAGCCTGTCCAGATCGTGTGCTGCCCACCCTGCCTGCTCTGGCCCAGCCTCCAGTGGAGCAGGCACTACCCAGCCTGTCTGCAGTGAACCAGCCAAGGCAGCCACTGACTACCCTTCCTGCTCTGTTGTGTGGTGGTGCCTAGAGATCCTATTCAGGAATCAAGGACTCTTTGCACTAGACATTGTATGTACAAATAATACAAAGACAGTTCCTGCCCCTGAGAGCTTTCACAGGATTATGAAAAGATATAACAGGTGAGGGTAAAGGTAACAGTAAAGGAGCATCAGCCACCCTACCTGCTCTGACCCATCTGCCTCTTTGGTAGGCAATAGCTATCTTACTTGTGTGTGACCAGCTGCCTCTCACACACACACACACAAATATTAAATAGTCTTTATGGAGTGTTAACAATTAGCAAATGCTAAACTCAAACTAGATGTAACCCCCTCCACCAGCTAGCGGGTTTGGAAGGTAGTTCCACACTGTCCAAGCAGGGCTGGCACCCAGTGGGTCTTTCTGGGGTTTCACTTTCCTACAGCTTAACATGTGCTGGATCCATAGTATCACTGCGAAACAAAGTACAGTAGAACCCTGTTTATCCGACCCTCTGTTATCCGGCTTTCCATATTAACCAAACAACCAGTGTGCACAGGTCCAGAAGCGGGCGATCTCTCCTGTAACCGCTAGATGGCGAGGCAGCCTCACACTTTCCCATTCTCTGGATTATCTGAATTTTTGACTATCTAATCTGGAGTCCAGTCTCAATTAGATCAGTTGAAGGGAGTTCTGCTGTGACTAAAATTTACATGATTTGACCCACCACAGATTTGCTGCAGTGAAACTGATAAGAAACATGTCAACTTAAGCCAGCCTCTTCCAGGCCTGCAGGATTCATAGCTTCATGGCAGCCCTACGATACTGACTGTTTCAGAATCGGGGACCCCAGGGCTTCCAAACTCTTGGGCAGTCTGGCTCACTGGGCTGCCCAACTCTCAGGGCAGTGGACTCACCAGACTGTGGGAGTCAGGCAGCTCAGGAGTCAGGCAGACAAGGGAGCCAGCCAGCCCAGGAGTCTGGAAGCCATGGGGTCCCTGATGCCGGGGGTGGGGCTGCCCTGGAGCTGGATCCTGGAAGCCTATCTGAGGACTTCCAGGCTCCTGACTCTGCAGCAGGGAGCCTGGCAGCCCTGAGAGATCTGTCAGACTCCCAAGGCTTCAGGCTACTTTCCACAGAGGCATGAGCCTAGACCTCAAGACACTTGGCTGGAGTGGGGGCCTCCAGGGACATCTGGCTTTGTGGTAAGGAGCCAAGAAGCCCTGGGAACACAGCTGAGTTAGGAGCCTGGGTTGTAGTACATGCAGGGCTTCCAGCTCCATGGCTGAAAACCTGGAAGCCCCAAGAGTCCCAAATAGAGCTGTCAGGCTAGTTGGATCCCTGGGCTATAGGAGTCAGGCAGCTAGAGGAGCCAGCTGGCTCAGGAGTCTGGAAGTACCCTGGCCTTGGGGCAGTCTGTATGGCTGGGCTCCCCCAGAGCCATTGACACTAGAAGCCTAGGATTCTTGAATCCAAGGCAGTCCTTCAGCTAGGGTGGCAATAAACCATGCAGGTGAACTTCCAGGAAGCCAGGCAGTTTTCAACAAAACCCTGGCAGAAGATTCATCAAAAATGACACATTTCTGCAAAATGTTTTGCTTTCAATGAGTTGGCATTTTCCAAAGGAAAACTGTTCTGCTGGAAAATTGCTGACTAGTTATAGTCTCAACCTTCTGTGCCTGGCAATCTGCAGGGAACTTTGATTCCAGGACTTCTATATAGGCCTTGCTGATTGTACTGCTCTTTGTGTTATTCTGGCACCATGGCTCCTTAGAATGTGTGCTGGCATTGGATTCACCCCTATCCATACACTGTGGCTGAACAGTAGATGCTGCAGAAGGTCCCTGATGGAATTAATGGGTTCATCAGCATGAACTCCCACGTGGCTTTCTGAGTAGGAATTTGCAAGACACAGTAGGATGCAGCTGCAAACTGTGTTACTCCATGGCTCTGCCTCCAAAAAACCTGCCGAGCAGGAGGATTCCCTCTGCTTGAGAAAAAAGGGAAGTATGACCCACTGGCTCCCTCTCCTCTTTTCCATGGGCTGATTGTTAATCCTTCACTTCCCTCTGAGCCAGTTAATGGTGGGAAAATCCAGCCCTTCCTGTGGGTTTCTCAAATAACTGTGGTCCTGGAAAAACACTTAGTGGCCTTGGCACTGAAAATGAGTGGGTCTGGGAAAAGAACTGATCAGAATAGAATTACAATCCACATGTCAATTTTAACTTGAACAAATTCATATTCTTGTTCAAAGTGATAGTTCTTTAACTTCCAGAGGGATGTAAAACATGAGTAAGCCAGTGCTGAACACTCCTTTCTGATTAAGTAGAAACTGCATCCCAATTATTATTACTACTAGGCTCTTTGTTTGAGTTTCAGTCCATAAAGTACAACCAAATGACTTTTAACCATGCTATCTAAACATTTGGTCTGGTTAATGTCTAACTACAAGTATTTTTAATATTTGTAATAATTAAATTCTTCTGGGAGAAGCTTGGGCCAAATGCTGATCTCAATTACACCAACAACTAGCATAACTGTATTGCTCAACTTTGTCATGTGCTGTAAGCATTTGTGACACTGTTTACGTGCTCTTCCAAGTATGCACCAAGAGGTGGCAGCGTCTGAACTCGTTTCTTCTCACAGATTTTAAGTAAAAGGCACCCTGAGAAGCTCCTCCAGCTTATTTTCACTCTCTGAACAAGTTGGATGCATGCGATGAAGTGAGCTGTAGCTCACGAAAACTTATGCTCAAATAAATTTGTTAGTCTCTAAGGTGCCACAAGTCCTCCTTTTGTTTTGTGTTTGTTTGTTAGTTTGATGGTTGATGTTTACTAGTTTCACGTCTTCTGGGTTTTAAAATTTTTTGTTGGGGAGCGACAGATAGAAGGAGAGCAGGAGCTGTGAATGCAATACTGTGCAGAAGTGCAGGACAGGATGTGAAGAAGTATCCAGGTGAAACTGCAAGAAGTGTTTAGGAAGGAAGAGATCTTTTATATGTGAGGTCCTCAGTTACATCTCACATAAAAGATAACATCACTAGTAGCACAGGATCTGTTAGCACTGAGCTGTACCATTGTTATAATTCTAATTCACAGACAGAATGACAATCCGCAATACCACTGGAGTCCCCACACCACTTCCTGAAGCTTTCCACTGAGGTCTCATATCATAGCATTGAGGCAGACTGTAACAGGGTGATTTGCCTTTGGGCTGGAGAACCTGAGGCTAAGCCAGCCCTGATTACAAGATGAGTCCCATCTGAGAGGAATCGGGTGATCCAAATATAAAAAGCAGCAGGAGGTTGTAGAGGGCATATGTATGTTTCTGTGAGGGAACTATAGCAAAAGAGCATCTTCTGTGGTGGTCCCTGAGGAAGGGATAGCGCCTCAGGAAGGAGGCGCTGTACTGAGTTCAAGGCTGGATAGAAGATTTCCTTCGTGTTTGCTTTTGGGACCTTTGATAATTTAATTTAAAAAAATGTGTGGAGCTTTGTTTAAGGAGCCCTGAAGGAGAAAACAGGGGCAGGGCACTTCAGAGGTTGCCCTGGTCACAAGGGGGTGGTGGCAGCCATGGCATTACACAGACCAACACTACTTGTTTGAGATGGGATAAGATCCAGATAGAAGGTGGTATTGCTATAGGCCCTGAAGATATCAAAAGGGCTCCAAGAAAAGAGTTTCTTAGCCAACTGGTGATGAAGAAAGGTGTTTTGTTTGTTTTTTTCCCCTAGATCTGCAGTGCAACCAAGCCTGACACCTCTTGGGTTGGCTATCATGCCCACAATGGCTTTTTCCAGCTTTGTTCTAGTCCCATTCAGAGTGTGTGTTTGTCGGGCGGGGGGGAGGGGGAGAAGATGCAAACCCTATCATAACTGGCTGGGTGCCTAAGCCAGTATCCCATTCCTGACTCAACCTTCTCCTTAGGTTAATTCACTCTTAGGTCCTCAACAGTGGTGAAGCAACAACTTAAATCGTGAGTAGTGACTAGCGCTGGTTGGGAATTTTCCATTAAAATGTTTTTTTCAATAGAAAATGAAGTTTTTGCAACATCAAAATTTTCTGCAGGAAAGTTGATTTTGCCGTTTTTCCACTGGGAAAATAAAAATGAAATATTTAATGTTTAGCCAGGTCAACTTGAATTGAAATGTTGAATTTCAGACAGTTTTACTTTTATCTGTGTTCACCTGAGCTATTGTGGTGCCTCATGGAGTGGTAGTTCAGTTGCTTCATGACCCTATTTTCCTCTATGGGCTGGCTTCCATAGCTGGAATATATCTCCTACAACACACCAGAGTCTCCCCTCTGGTTGAACCACCATAGTGCATCATGGGATATGTAGTCTGTCTGGGCCATAGAAGAGAATGGGTTCATGAGCCACCTTAATTACAACTTCCACAAGGCCCCATGGCTGCTCGTGTGGACATAGATTAATGCTGAACCAAACCAAAATGAAATGTTTCAATTAATTCAACAGACTAAAATGAAATGTTTCCTTTCAACTGATAATGAAATGTTTTGACATTTGGAATTTAATTTTTTGAAAGTTCAATTTCACTGAAAAACACCAACATAAGCTTGAAATATCTCAATTTCCCATGAGATGGAAATAATGATGTCTGACCAGTGGTAGTAACGACTGACTTAAACTTCCACAAAACAAACCAGATACTGGTATTTAGATTCCTAAAGATCACAACCGTGATGCAATAATATTTTTAAAGTAGGCCAAATTGTGGGCATAAAAACCCCAACAATTATACCCTTTTAATCTCTTCCTAGAAGCAATAAGCCTTTTGATATTATTGCTATCTTAAATATTAAAGAGGAAGCAAATTACAGTTACAATCATGTGAATATAATAGATCAACGCTATTGTCAGACCAATATTCAGTCAGATTGTCACAAATTACTCAAAAGTAAGTGCTATTTAAAGAATTAAATAAATTAGACTCTTTATACTACTACTACTGCTGCAGTATATTGTATCATTGACCCTCCATCTTTGCCAGTTTAATTAGCAAATTTAATCTCCAGTCCTTCAAATATTTAAGCATAGAAGTAGAAGTGGATATTTGCATAAAGTGTGTAACTGCAGGATCGGGGCCTTAGTTGGTTCTATCACTTGTGTAATTTTACAGATTTTTTTACAACATCCCAATTTCCAAAACTTTCTACCAGGTGGTTAGATAACAGATCTTTAAAATGTTATCCTCTGAAAAGACGTAACGGCAGCTCCCATTGACTTGAATGAAGTTGCACCACAGCTGAATTTGGCTCAGAAGAAGCAAATATATTGATTAATAAGATGGCCTTTTATAGGAACACTTTTCTTACCATACTTGCTGTGTATCTTTGCTTCATCTAATACTCCCACCTTAAATACAGCACATATTTGTGGTCAAATGCAGGCAACAAGTATCATCAACTGAAGGGAGAATTCCTTCCCTAACACTTCTTTAACATTCCTTTTCCTTTATTCAAGGGTCCATGAGTCCATTATCAAGTGTACTTATTCTAAATCTAGAAACTCCAACAGGTATATATCATCTATCAGGCACGTGATTCCTCATTCAATAAAACATTGATAGAAGAGTGTTTTAACACTATCCCTAAACTGATTTCAGACAGTTTAGACTCTGAAATATTTCCGTATAAAGTGTGTTCAGTTTTTCTGTAGTGTGCCACTGTTTTGACAGCTCAGCTGAAGTTACGGGTATGCTGCTATTAAACAGGATATACCTGAGAGATATTATATTCTGTGACAAAGCTCTGTCCTTGCCTCCATTGGTCCCACATTTCCTGGTGGATTTCGCTAGCCTCAGAGGCTCACTGTGACTCTCACGTCACCCTTCTTTCTCTAGAGACAAGGGTCACAGTCTACTGAACCATTTTCATCATAAGCCAGCGAGGGAGGTGAGGAGAAGTTATCCTCCCTTGCACAGTCTCTATTGTCTCCCAGTCTCCGTGATTAAACGGGGCAAAGGTGGGGGGGAGAGCCCGGGCCCACCCTCTACTCCGGGCTCCAGCCCAGAGACCCTAATAGTATCAGCTGTGGTAGCTGACCTTTTAGAAACATGACGTGTACAATTCCCTGGGCTACTTCCCCCACAGCAGCCCTCACTTCCTCAAGCTCCACTTCACCCTTACCTCAGGGCCTCCTTCCTTGTGCCTGATATGGTGTGTACTACTCAGCCTCTCCAACAGCACAACTTCCTCCCACAGCTCTTGACATGCACACCCACCTGACTGACGGGGAGGCTTTTAACTAGTTTCAGCCAGCCCCTGATTGGCTTCAGGTGTCCCAATCAACCTAGCCTTCTCCCTGCCTTCTGGAAAGTTTTTAATTGGCCCCAGTTGTCTTAATTGACCTGGAGCAGCTTCCATTTCACTTAACCTGGTACCAGGGATTTGTTTAGCCTGGAGCTAATATATCTATCTCACACTACTCTTCCATACTCCTGTGACTGTGGGGCCTATTTCCGATCCTCAGTCCGTTCACGTATCCGGGCAGAGTTCCTCTGAGCGGTGTCCTCTGACTCCCTTGACGCCTTTGAGGAGCAGTGGGCGCTGTCCAGGGTTCTCTGCTCGGTGTCCCCGTCCGGTTCCCTTCGTTTGACCCTTTGACCGCACTCTTGTCCCTGTTATTTTATTAGTTGTCCCCCGGAATTTTTTGGGTATCTAGGTCCTGTGGATCCCCCTTTTAGGCTGGGGGGGATCCTTTAGTGGTGGACGGGCTTCGCCCGCCCACTTCCCGGATCCCAGTAAGACTACTCTTCCATACTCCTGTGACTGTGGGGCCTATTTCCGATCCTCAGTCCGTTCACGTATCCGGGCAGAGTTCCTCTGGGCGGCGTCCTCTGACTCCCTTGATACCTTTGAGGAGCAGTGGGCGCTGTCCGGGGTTCTCTGCTCAGTGTCCCTGTCCGGTTCCCTTCGTTTGACCCTTTGACCGCACTCCTATCCCTGTTATTTTATTAGTTGTCCCCCGGAATTTTTTGGGTATCTAGGTCCTGTGGATCCCCCTTTTAGGCTGGGGGGGATCCTTTAGCGGTGGACGGGCTTCGCCCACCCACTTCCTGGAGCCCAATAAGACTACTCTTCCATAACCATCTGGCCTTGCCCTGTCACAATTCCTAAAAGCATTTTACTCCACAGTCTTTCTCAGCTTAAAGATGCCGAATGGGCCCCAGAAAATAAAATTAAAATGAAGGCTCCAGTTCAGCAAAGAACTTCAGCACATGCTTATATTTCAGCTTGTGAGTGGTCAGACTAATTATGTGCTTAAAATTAGGCATGTGCTTAAATGCCTTGCTGAATCAAGGCCTTTGGGGGATACTTTCTTTAATATAATGGGAATTGTTTTGCTATGTCCTCCTACAGCATTTTGTAAATAGAGGGGTAGTGTGTAATGCAAAATGGATGTGCCTTATTTTCAACATGAATAGAATCCAATTCACCACTGCCCTCCACCTTGTGTGGTCATTTACACTCGTGCAGTATGAGTTCAAAATACCCTCAAAAATCAGAATTATAGATTTTTTACATACTTTTGGCAGTCACTTCACACTGATGTAAACAGCTTCACAACATTCAAGGACAATGGTGAATTGGCTCAGTCTTTTGTATGGTTTTCATGTTGGTGAAAGATACCATTGTACTTGTCAGTCCTATAGACCAGAGTCCTGTATTTAATCACCAAATAACAGGTACAGAGTGGACAGCACAAACTCCCCTAAAATGCTCTTTCCCCCTGAATTGAAGGAACCAACATAAGGAGTATGAGGGGAATTTGATTCCCTTTGCCCATTTAGTCCTTATTCTCTCTATTGAGCCTATGAAAAAGGGGAGCAGTTGGCTCCTGTAGTGATGGTGGATTTTGTGGTGTGGACTCAGACCACCATATTCAACAATCTATGGCAAGCATAAATGGCTGCTTCTTTGCAGGGGTGCTGGAACAATTTGTATAGTGGAAGGGCTTGGAGTCATTGAACCAAACTGTAGTAGCAGGCATCCTTCAATCTCTAGAGACCATGGGTATGCACCCCTGAGAGATATAGAATTTACTCAGTTGGTTTTATGGCAGCTGCAAATTGGCTGAAGAGACCCACTCAAGAGAGACAATCTCTGCTACATCCGCCACATTTAAAGGTGATATTTCAACCATTTGGACTCTGCCTTCTGTGAGCTCTTTTCTCCTCTACTAAGCTGGACTACTTCCTCTTGTAACTCTGGAGACCTTTGTTTAGCTCTTGTTTCCAAAGGCTGCAGTCTTGAGTGTGATCTTCGCAGTTGTCCACATTTCTTTGAGGTCTCACTTGCACACATCCTTGAAACACAATTTTGGGTGTCCTTTGGGTCTTTTTCTAGATGCCTGTTCACCGTAGAAGATGTCCTTTGGGATGCACCCATCATTCATTCAGCACACATGCCCAAGTCAGTGGAGGCATCTCTGTCTGAGAGTGTTTGCATGCTGGGTAAGCTGGCCCGCTTGAGCAGCTCAGTGTTGGTGACTTTGTCCCTCCAGGGGATTCCAAAGATTTGACGAAGGCAACAGATATGAAAACTGTTGAGCCTCTTTTTCCTGAAGAGAGTATAAGGTCCATGTCTCGCTCCTATACAAAAGTGTGGTGATAACACATGCATGATACACACAGATCCTTGTCTGTTCTGTTATATTGTTGTTTTGCCATACCCTCTTGTTCAGAGGCTTTTCCAGTGCAGATGTTGAGTTCTGTTTCAAGTGAGAGGTTGACTGTGATAGTGAACACCAGGTATGTGAACTCGTTCATCACTTCAAGTTCATAGTTGTTGATCTTGATGGATGGTGCTTCCTCAACTCCTTGGCACATTATGTTAGTCTTTTTTAGGCTTATAATAAGCCTGAAGTCTTGACAGGCTTTGGAAAAACTGTCCATTAGGCTTTGAAGATGAGCTTCTATGTGGGTTGTCACTGTTGCATCATCAGCAAAGAGGAGGTGTTGGATAAGAGCCTCCCGAGTCTTGGTTTTAGATCTGAGTCTTGCAAGATTGAACAGATTCCATCAGGTCTTGTATGCAAGTAGATTCCCTCAGTTGAGGAACCAAAAGCTTGTTTCAGTAGCAGGGAGAAGAAGATCCCAAACAGAGTTGGGGCAAGTACACAGCCTGTCTTAACTCTGCTACGAATCTGGAAAGCCTCAGACACTGAGCCGTCGTATAGGCCTGTGCCATACCTGTTTTCATGGAAGGATCGAATCATGCTTAAGCGCATGGGGGGACATCCAATCTTTTCTTGAAGCGCGAATAGTCCACTTCTACTGACAAAGTCAAAAGCCTTTGTGAGATCAATGAAGGCTATGTAGGGGCCTTTTTTTGTTCTCTTCATTGCTCTTGTTGTTGTCTCAGTGAGAAGATTGTGTCTAAAATAGACCTTTCAGCTCTGAAGTCACATTGTGATTCAAGATAGATTCTGTCTGCAAGGGTCTGAAGTCTGATCAGGACAACTTGGGCAAAGGCTTTTCCCATAATACTGAGAAGAGAAATGCCACAATAATTGTTACAGTCGCTCCCGTCACCGTTGTTTTTATAGAGAGTAATGATGTTGGCATCTCTTATTTCTTGTGGTACTTCGCCTTCTTTCCAGCATAGGCAGAGCAACTCATGAAGATGTTGTAGTAGAATAGGTTTTCCGCATTTTTTGACCTTGGAGGGTAAGCAGTCTTTTCTAGGGGGTCTTTCCATCAGGGAGGCCATCTATGGCAAGGCTAAGCTCCTCGACAGTCGGTTCCCACCCATCATCGAGTTTGTTTATAACAGGCAGCTGTTGATGGCTGCATCCATAACAATATTTTCATCAGAGTAAAGCTCAGAATAGTGTTCTACCTAGCGATCCATCTGCTTGGTCTTTGATTGTTTCCCCTGTTGTTGATTTTAATGGAGCTGTCTTCTTTGAAGTTGGTCCCAAGGCTTTCTCGATCCCATCATACATGTTTCTGATATTGCCTGCATCAGCTGCTACTTGGATGCTTTCACATAAGTGCAGCCAATAGTCATTAGCACAGCATCGAGCAGTTTGTTGTACCTTGATTCTTGCCACTCTCTTGTAAGGTTTTTTCATTTGGGTCTCTCTTGTAATTGGTTTGGGCTGTGTGTTTGGCCTCTATGACTGGTGTCAACATACTGGAATATGCGTCAAACCAGTTGTTGGTATTATTTTCCTTCTTTCCAAAGACTGACAGAGCTGCATCATAGATTGTGTTCTTCAATTGCTCCTGGGTGCTTGTGACACAATCGCTGGTGTCAAGGGCTTGTTGTAGTATGTTCTTGTACTGCTGCGACTTTTCTTGGTCCGCAATGGCACTGAGATTAATATGAGGACATCCTTTTACTTTAAATCTGTGTATTTTCTTTGGTTTAAGTCTGACCTTGCTGCATACCAGAGAGTGGTCTGTGTTGCAAACAGCACTTTGATAACTGGGTAATGAGTATAGTGTTAAGGTTGGTATGCCTTGTGATGATAAGATCCAGTCGGTGCCAGTGGCCAGATCTGGGAGGTTTCCAAGACACTTTGTTTTGCAACTTTGTCTGGAAGAATGAGTTTGTTACACAGAGTTCGTAATAGGAATAAAAATCTAGAAGCCTCTGACCGTTTCCATTCTTCTTACCAGTTTTGTGTTGACCAAGACAGTTGGTCCATGCTCCCACCCTTGCATTAAAGCCACTTAGCAGGAAAACATATTTGTGTTTCGGAATCTTGTTGATGGTGATGTTCAGCTGGTCGTAGAACTGGTCCTTGATATCAGAAGATGAGGAAAGTGTTGGGGTATACACGCTCACAAGGTTGACTGGGCCCTCAGATGTGAATAAGTGTTTTGCCAAAATTCTCTCTGATCCATTTGTAGGTGGCTCAACCGTCTCTAGAAATGAGTTCTTGATGGCAAATCTGACTCCATGCGCTCGCATTTCTTCTGCGTTTTTCCCGTCAGAAAAAATGTGTAGTCTTTTGTTGTGAGAGATCCGCTTGACGCTAGCTGAGTTTCTTGGAGGGATGTGATATCCACATTGAGTCATTTCAGCTATTCATTGATCACGACAGTTTTACGTGCATCGTTGATCTGTTGAAAGTCCTCATATACTCCAATTGTCATGGTGCAAACGTTCCAGCACCCTATCTTTAAGGATATTTTCTTTCTTTTACCTGGTTTGCTTGTGCATTGGTTACAGTCTACTTGTCAAGTTATAAAACTCTAAACTACAAGCACCCATGGAAGCAGGTAGACTGTGGAGGGACAACACCCTATTTTCTGGGGGCTGCCCAGTTTTATGGAGGGTGGTGGTTGTCCAGTGAGATATGATGATCTCTCCCCACATCGGAGGCAGCCCCTGACGTTCAACTCTACACCAATTGAGTAAGAGCTTAGAACTGGTGACTGCTGCCTCTCGGGTTGTGTCGATGCTCGAGGCGAAACTGGAGTTCCTCTCCAGGGCGCAAGTCTGGGCAGATGATATGGAGGCCCTGAGTTGCCCATGCATCAGGATCTCCCTCTAGGCATCACCAGTAAAATCCACAGGAGAAGAAGAACCAATACATCTGGTACCCAATGCGCTGCAGGAGTTGCCAAAAAGATTAGTACCTGACCACCTTTGGGGCTCCACTCCAGATTTTCTGTCTGAGTTTACTCTCATATCCTTACATTCTCCCAAATCCATCCACTAGGCAGTGGGGCTTTTCTGTCAGGGGTTGTTCCCTTAATCTTACAACCTCCTGGGCTACCCACAAGACAGTGGTTTTGTTGAGCCACAAATAGTACCCTCTACTCTCATTATGATAACAGGCATAGCCTGACCTGACACTCAAACCAAACTGTAAACCCTGTATATGATGGAAATCACTTCAAGCCAAGCGGTGCTGCTGCACCCTCAGTACCCCTTCTCTGTAAGAACACACACAAGTTGCTTTCAATGGGGATCTTTCTCAGAAAGTTGAAGTCCTCGAGAGAGAAACAGGGGGCTAGGAAACAGGCTGGGGGTGAGAACTCCCAAGTTCTTCCCCAGTGATGTCACTGGAATGCTTTGTGCCCTTGGGCTAGTGACTTCACCACGGTATGCCTCAGTTTCCCCAGTTGAAAAATGAGGAGAATTATATTTTCCTGACACACAAGTTGTATTAGGTTTAATAAGCATTTGTGAAAGGCTACATGGATGTTAATATTATAAAATGAGTGAAGGTTTGCAAACCAACTTCTGTAAAATGTCCTTCAAACTTGGTTCCTTGGTTGCACAACAGAAAATGTAATAAAATAAGGGATGAGTTCATAGCTTTGGCCCTTGCATGTCACTCATCCCATTTTCAGGAAGGAAACAATTGCAGGTCCCTCCCTCCCACACCCAGGGCCTGACTGCTGGCACTCACCCCAAGGCATCCCTCTTACCCGCCCATTAACTGTGGGAAGAATCTTTTCCTCTCACTTTTTATGTGGGGACATTGGGCCTGACTGTCCTCTCACTCGCTTCAGTTATACACAAGACGGACATGGTTCAGTACGTCCAGCGGACCATTCTTTCCATGCATGGAACACCGTGGTCCCCCATACCCGCTATCCGCCCTGCCGGGACACTACTGCCCTATTCTCCCCCAGTGCACGGGGTACTATGACCCCACTCTCCCTCCATGTGCCCGACTCTCCCCTCCATACCAGGGACACTACTGCCCCCTCCTTCACCGAAGCAAGAGGCACAATTGCTCCCTCTCTCCCCAGGCCTGGGGCATTATTGCCCACCCCCTGCACGTCCCCCCTGGCATTTCTCTTGCCCCCCACTCAGCCCTGGGGCAGTCCTGACCTCCCCCCCCCTTCCAGGATGAACCTGTTCTAAATCCCCCCGCCACTAGTTTAGGCGATGGTACAGGCTGTCTCTCCCCCCCCCCCCAGCTGGGAATGGTGCAATCCACATCCCTCTCCTGGCACAGACAGTGATTAACTGCCGCCGGTGCCAGGCAGAGGGTTAAGGAAAGGGGGGGAAGGGATGATTGGGCCGGCCGCATGCCAAGAGCTGAGCCGCTGGTCGCTCCTTATTGGCCAGCACGGTTGTCGGCCACACTCCTTCTCTGTCTCCCATTGGTAGTCGTCTCCGTGAGGCCACGCCCCGCCCCCGCCTCTCCGGGGTCATTTAAGTTTATGAAGAAAATAAATAAATAAATAAAATGGGAAATAGAAATGCGTAGAAAGGGGAGGATTCGCAACCTAACCTGCTACGTTGGGCGGGGTGGCATGGGTAGCCAATCAGCTCCCATCCTACGGGGGCACTGACAACAAAACGAATCCAACGAACGTCTTGTCATCGCGAAAGTGGACTTTATCTTTCGGATCTCTGCCAATGACAGACGAACTTCACTTGATGAACACGTGGCTGGGCCAATCGAGTGGGCGCATAGCGGGACCTGAGAACACCGCTACACCAATAAAGAAGCAGCATCCAGAGGCGGGCGGGGAGGGGGAAGAGTGCGTGCTTGTGGGCGGGGCTCGCCTGGGAGTAGCGTGGCTCTGAGCCAATCGGCATCTGAGAATCCGGGGCAACAGGCCAATGAGGAGGCCGGCTAGGCGGCGGCGGCGGCGGCATGTGAAAGTGTGGCGCTGAGGCTGAGGGAAGAGAGAAGATGAGAGAGGTACCGCGCTTCCGGGGTCAGCCGAGGGTTAGGGGGCGGAGCCGGCAGGTTGCTCGCCCCGCCCACTGGGGGGGTACCTGTGGGGTGGGGACTGAGGAGAAGGGGAGGGGGGCCTGGGGCCTGGGGGCAGGCGGCTCCCCTGAGCGTGCCGGGCTGCGGGCGCTTCCCACGGAGGTGCCCCGGCAGGTCTCGCGAGTGGGGCGCCCGATGCGCTGGCGGGTCAGACCCGCCGGGAGCCCTCGGCGGGTCTCTCGGGGGCCGAGCAGCTGCCCCGGGATCGGGCCCCGCCCGAGCCGCCTCCGCGCGGCGAAGTTTGAGCCAAAGAAAAGTTCTGCGGGAGGCGCGTCCCGAGCGCGGGGGCCCGCCCTGGGGTTAAACCCCCGCCAAGTGCCACCCGCCCCCGCGCGGGGACGCCAGGGGATCGCTCCCGGCGAGAAAGCGCCGTCTGCACGGGCGCTTTTCAGCCCTAAAACGTTTGTCGCGGGGAGGGGGAGGGGGAGGGGGGCGTGTTTCTTCACCCCCCTCCCCCCCCCCCCGAGGGACTCAAGCTGTAGCGCTGGAAGCGGCCCTGTAGCCGCAGCCTGCGCATCTCGTGCGTTCAGCGCTTTTCATCCCCCCGGGGCTCGGGTGAGGCTCCCGCCTCTCCCGCCGCGCGGTGCTCGCCCTGCCCTGCCCCTGCCCTGCCCCTGCCGTCAGTCTGTTCCGTCCCCCTCGGGCGGCGCAGCCGGATGCTCAGTCCCTGCACCTCGCCTGCCTCCAGCCCGGCGCGCTCCCTGCAAGTGCACTGGGCTGCCGCTGCCGCTGCCGCTGCTCTCCCCCCGGTGCTGACAACCGCCCAGTATCTAAGGGTTATAACTAGTGCTGTCAATAACTGTCAAAGGGGGGCAGTGGCTCATGTGAAGAGAAGGGCATGTGGGGTTGGAATTGCCCGGGTGAAACGCAAGTGTTGAAGATACTAGGTTGACTCTGAAAAAAATGTCTTGGTTCAGGTGTCGTTCCAGTGCCGAGTCTGAGCTTGTCCCGCTCAGGGCACCAGGTGCTTGGAACTCTTTTTGTTTTTTCTGCCTGACAAAATGACACCTGTATCTCCTGCTCTACCAAACAATTTCCCTTTTCGCTTTGTTGCATAGCAGTTAGGTACCATGTTTTATAAAAGGGTGGTAAATTTATTATAAATTAAATGGGAAAAAAGAGCAGCTTGGCTGGTCAGGAGGGGTAAGGTATGCATCCCTGTGGCACAAGTGGTACCCGTTTTGGATTTCACCCTTCAGACTACTAGAGAAAATGTGCATTTTGATCCTATAACGGGGACAGCCAGTTAGTACCTGAGTGCACCCTTTGGACGGTTTACAAAGCAGTTTAGTTTTCAAGAAAGTCAGTTATTTGCAATTCCAGGACCAAGCATCTGCAGATGCAAAGATCACAGGGCCTCCTGTCCCACATTCCTGCAGATCCCTCAATAGAATCATAAGTTAAATGAAAGGGCTACTGCCATTTACATCACTTTTCTTTTTTTTTTTTTTAGAGGTGGAGAAGTGACTGTAGCTCTCAAAGAGAAAAGATTGAAATGAGGATGCTCTGTGGCTAGGCAATGCCTCTTGAGATGCTGATAGGGAGAAAATCCACATTGGGGTGTTTGGACAAATACAGCATCAGGACCGAAATATATTTTCACTTTGAAATTGGATTTTTTTTTTGGAAAACATTATAAATAGTTATTCCAGTGTTTAAAATAATTTCAATAATTTAGAAAAGTTCCAAGGCTAACAAAGGAGAAATAGTGAAGTGTTAGTTGTGTGACCATGTCCTGGGCTGTCTCAGCAGGTGATAAGGGGGTATCAGTTACATGATTTAGAGGCTGGGACTGCTGGTTGACCAATGTCAATGACATCCCTAAGTATAGTAGGTTGGTCAGAAAGAAGGATATGTTCCTCCCTCCCCCTCCGAGACATAGTCACTCACACCAGCTCTTTCTGTCAGAGTGAGTTTGAATGAAGTATCAAGAAAATCTTAGAACATACTTGTCTCCAGGAAATAGTTTTCATGAGATCTACAATACGTTGGATTCTAATATCCCATCAGTAACAGCACCTTTTCTCAAAGACTCTTATAGCACTCTACAGACATCAGTTGATTAAGTGTAACAACCCCCATGTAAATTATGTAAGTATTATCCTCATAGAAAGGGAAATGGAGGCAAATATACTTTAAGTGAGTTGCTGATGAAATGGCAGAACTGGGACTAGAAGACAAGTCTCCTGACTCTGTCTTGTTATCCAGCCACAAGATCCTGCTATCTTCTCTGTCTAAATAAGTTCAGAATCTTGAGGATATGCACAATCTTGTAAAATTAAGTTGGCCCTTGTGTTAAACAGCATAACAATAATAACTGCAATAAGACAAATAAAGGAATCTCAATCTGGTAAAATAAACCAAGCCTGCTTGAAGCCAAGTTCTGAGATCTAAGTAATTATTATAGGAGAAAAACGTCTTTATATTCTAGAAATGTGATTATTTATGATTATACAGCAGACAATCCTGAAATTTTGCACATTTCAGGGGGTCTTTCTGGAATGCATTTTATATACAAATCATATCTTTGAAATTAAGAGGATAATAATAAGACTGCTCTTCTACAGCATCTTACATCTGTGGAGCTCAGTGTGCTTTGCAAGCATTAATAAATTAAGCCAAAACCTAGCTCTGTGTGGTAAGAAAGTAGTAGTATCCTCCTGTTATGAATAGGGAAACTGAGGCATGAGGAGGTTAATGGCTTGAATGTCTTTAATAGGAACTGTTTCAGAGTAGCAGACGTGTTAGTCTGTATCCGCAAAAAGAACAGGAGTACTTGTGGCACCTTGGCGACTAACAAATTTATTACAGCATAAGCTTTCACGGGCTACAGCCCACTTCATCTGATGCATAGACTGGAACATCTAGTAAGAAGATAGATAGATACAGAGAAGGTGGAAGTTGCCATACAAACTGTAAAAGGCTAATAAATTAAGATGAGCTATTATCAGCATGAGAAAAAAACTTGTGTAATGATAATCAAGATGGCCCATTTAGACAGTTGACAAGATGGTGTGAGGATACTTAACATGGGGAAAGAGATTCAATATGTGGAATGACCCAGCCTCTCCCAGTCTCTATTTAAAACCAAGTTAATGGTATCTAGTTTGCATATTAATTCACGCTAAGCAATTTCTCGTTGGAGTCTGTTTTTGAAGCTTTTCTGTTGCAGAATTGCCACCTTTAAGTCTTTTACTGAGTGGCCAACTATTTCACATTTGGGGACAATATTCACCTTCAAGTCAGCGGCACTGCTATGGGTACCCGGATGTCCCCACAGTCTGCCAACATTTTTATGGCTGATTTAGAACAACGCTTCCTTAGCTCTCGTCCCCTAACGCCCCTACTCTACTTACGCTACATTGATGACATCTTCATCATCTGGACCCATGGAAAAGAAGCCCTTGAGGAATTCCACCATGATTTCAACAATTTTCATCCCACCATCAACCTCAACCTAGACCAATCCACACAAGCAGTCCATTTCCTGGACACTACTGTGCTAATAAGTGATGGTCACATAAACACCACCCTATACCGGAAACCTGCTGACAGCTATACTTACCTATATGCCTCCAGCTTCCATCCAGGACACACCACACGATCCATTGTCTACAGCCATGCTCTAAGATACAACTGCATTTGCTCCAATCCCTCAGACAGAGACAAACACCTAAAAGATCTCTATCAAGCATTCTTACTACTACAATACCCACCTGCTGAAGTGAAAAAACAGATTGACAGAGCCACCTACTACAGGACAGGCCCAACAAAGAAAATAACAGAACGCCACTAGCCATCACCTTCAGCCCCCAACTAAAACCTCCAGCACATCATCAAAGATCTACAACCTATCCTGAAAAATGATCCCTCACTCTCACAGATCTTGGGAGACAGACCAGACCTCACTTACAGACAGCCCCCCAACCTGAAGCAAATACTCTCCAGCAACCACACAACAAAAACACTAACCCAGGAACCTATCCTTGCAACAAAGCCTGATGCCAACTCTGTCAACATAATCACAGGTTTCAGAGTAGCAGCCGTGTTAGTCTGTATTCGCAAAAAGAAAAGGAGTACTTGTGGCACCTTAGAGACTAACAAATTTATTAGAGCATAAGCTTTCGTGAGCTCACTTCATCAGTCCAAATGCATCCGATGAAGTGAGCTGTAGCTCACGAAAGCTTATGCTCTAATAAATTTGTTAGTCTCTAAGGTGCCACAAGTACTCCTTTTCTTTCTGTCAACATATTTATTCAAGTGACACCATCATAGGACCTAATCACATTAGTCACACCATCAGGGGCTCGTTCACCTGCACATCTACCAATGTGATATATGCCATCATGTGCCTGCAATGCCCCTCTGCCATGTACCGGACAGTCTCTATGCAAAAGAATAAATGGACACAAATCTGACATCAGGAATCATAACATTCACAAACCGGTAGGAGAATACTTCAACCTCTCTGGCCACTCAGTAAAAGACTTAAGGGTGGCAAAAGAAAAGCTTCAAAAGCAGACTCCAAGGAGAAACTGCTGAGCTTGAATTAATATGCAAACTAGATACGATTAATTTGGGTTTAAATAGAGACTGGGAGTGGCTGGGTCATTCCACAGATTGAATCTCTTTCCCCATGTTAAGTATCCTCACACCTTATTGTCAACTGTCTAAATGGGCCATTTTGATTATCACTACAAAAGTTTTTTCTCCTGCTGATAATAGCTCATCTTAATTAATTAGCGTCTTACAGTTGGTATGGCTACTTCTACCTTTTCATGGTGTGTGTGTGTGTGTGTATATGTATATAATATATATATATTTATCTTCTTCCTATATGTTCTATTCTATGCATCCAGTGAAGTTGGCTGTAGCCCACTTATGCTTTACTCTGAAAAAAGGTGCCAGAAGTACTTCTGTTCTTTTTAATAGGAACTGTGGATGCTCAGTACTAGAGCTGGTTGGGGATTTTCTATCAGAATAACTTCCTGATAGAAAATACCTTTTTTTCTGCAAAATTGAATTTTTCTGTGGGGAAATGTCAGTTTTGCCAGAACATTTCAGTTTTCTATGGGGAACATCAAAATCCTGGCTGGTTGCCTGGAGGGCTTTTGTCAGTTATACTTCCTGCCTGCAGAGAGAATGTGAAATTGACAAGAGCCTTGGAGGAAAAATTCCATTTCAGTTTTGATGAAATTTTTCAGAATTTCTGTCCTCTGAAAAATGTTAAGGTTTTCCCTTTTTGCCCCAAATTGGGATGAAATTTTTTCTGAACTTTGAAATTTTCCATGTGGGACAGAAATTTTGTTTTCCTGCCAGCTTTACTTAGTATCTTTGAATATTGAGGATCAGAGCCTCAGATGGTGCAAATTAATGTAGCTCCACTGAGCTTAATCTCTTGAAAATCTAACCCTAACTCATGAGTAACTTGTCCAGAGTCATACAGTAAGTGAGTTGCAGAGCTAGGAATTGAACCCAGAGCTCCCAGCTCCCAAACCTGTTAGATCAATTATACCACAAACTCCTTTTTCTTCATATAAACATTGTTTATATCTTGAACTTTAGTACAGAACATTCTATTCTTCCTCAACAAATTTGAGTAATGCGATTACTCAGAATTCATGAGATTCCCTGATTGTAACTTTTCTAAAAACTCACATTCTCAAAATCTTTTGAATTGTGGTCTTACTAGAAAAGATAGTATATATGTTGTAATTAATGTATATAGAACACTGACTTAAGTGTGAGAAAGAGAGAGAGAAGCCTGAAAAACAGCTTTTGTTATTTAAACCTTTCTTTCAAAGTACAAAAGCATTTGATTGGCATTCCACTGATTTAATAGTCCATTTGTAATGCAGGAAGAACATTACAGAAGATTTGAGCATTATTTTGAATCCAATCATTTAATCTGTAGGTGTAAAAATCCCAGATTTCTAACAGAAGAATACTTTCTGATGGCATGTATGAGAGAATTTGTGATTTAATATCTTGTAAGTTTCCAAAGTTTTGGATATTTCACATCTTTCCAAAAATTAGTGCATGGCCCTCAAATGAGTCCTAACCCGGGTTACTAATTATACAGTAAAATTAAGTGGCCAGCTAGAATTTCATAGTTGCCATTACTTAATTGTGACACAAGGGCCTCCTGCTCTAAAATCACAGGTCTCTGCCACTTAAGCTAAAAGAGAATCTATAGCTGTTAGCAGTAGAGGGCCTATGACATGGAGTTGAACTGTTCTGAATCAATCCAGCAGAGGGCAGTGACATATATACCTACAAGCCAATTCATTATAATACTTTATTTTTACATACATTTGTCATCGGTACATGCAAAAAGTCACTTTGCAAAGGTGGAAATTATTTCTGTATTACAGATGGAGAAGTCACAGAGACAAGAAAAAGACATTCCCCCTCCCCCATAATCCAGACAGAGCCCCTGTAATTGATTAAAGGAAAAGAGCAGAGGACGCATAAAGTCCATTGGGACTTCTCTAAGCCCATCTAATTCTCCTTGGAGGGACTTAAATATTAAAGTGATGGGTGCTACAGAAGATCCTAAATTAGGTGAAGATACTTGGCCAGTCGTACACAGCAAATCATTGGAGGAGCTGGGGACAGAATTTCTGCATCGAAGACCATAGCTGTACCTCTTGGCGTCATTGTTTTGGGTGTTCCCTCCAACCCAACTCAACTCAACATAAACCTCAGTCTGGTCTTGATTTGGACATGCAGCAGAAATGTAATAATTCAGACTAATAACTCAGAGAGCTGTTTGTTGAATTACTTATTTTGCAAATTAATAACTTAATGAAGAAATGGATAAAATATCAAGTATACTCTATCATACAGTCTGCTTTGTTCACTTATTTAAACAATGGTGTTGTTTTCATTATCTGTAATAATTTAATATTATAGGAAATATTCTGTTGTGTATTTTGTATAAGTAAGAAAGTCTTATGAGACCTCCGTATAACACTGTCTTTGCTATTAAATTTTTGATGAAAAGTGGAGTGTCAGGTCTTCTGTAGGGAGTTATATGGTTGGAATTAAGAATTAATAATAATCCTTAGCACCCATCATACAAAACCAGCATTTTTATAGTATTCTCTAGTGGTTAAACCACAGCCCTTGTATTCAGTAGTTCTGGGTTATTTTCCTAGCTTTTCTTCAAGCTTACTTGATTTCAGTGGGACTACTTGAATAGGGGCAGGAAATCTCAACACAGGTGGGATTTTAAAGCTGTAGGTCTAACCTCTTTTGTGTCCAAATTACTGAGATTCAGATGTAATTACATACTTTGTAAAATAAGGTTTTTTTTCTAATCTTATTATTGCTCTGGGCTGTGGATGGCTTGAGTGATAGTACCTGAATTAAATGTCTGTTGAAATAGTCAGCTGTTATAGAAAGAGTGTACATATCATTACAGGATAGACAGGAATGGGAGGCTGACATGGGTGACTTAGACATAGACTGACATGGGTGACTTCAGCAAGCCTGGACTTTTTACCTTACTGAAGAACCCTGATGCAGAGTAGCAGTGAAGCACCATCAAAACAAAATTAGCTCCTTGTAATTTTCATGAGGAAGATATGTTGGGGCTAAACATTTGGAGTTTTCAACCCAAAATAAAAGTTGATTAGTAGAGGTGGGATTTTTCAAAAGCACCTAAATGACTTGTGAATACTTGTGGCATATTTGAAAATTCCACTTTATATGGTCTGTTGCATGAATGAAACCTGATTTATGATTTATGTTCAGAATGTGGATTCCCTCCTGATCATTGATCAGGAGATGGAGGTATGTTAGTAGTCTTGGACTGTACTGTACTCTTACTTCACTGAGAACTACAGAAGACAGAGAGATGAGATCAATTAGGAAAGATGGGAGAGTTATATTACCCTTCGCAGTACACGTTTTATTTTTTTCAGAGAAACAGACATGATCCAAGTCTGACTTTTTATCTATATAAAAGAGGAATGATTCCTTATGTCCTCCCTGCTTTGTTTTAAAATTGAAGTGCCATAGTTCATATCATCAAGTGTTCCATGATAAATATGGGTCAGGGTTAGGTTGCTGTCTTGGGATTTGGGAGACTTGAGTTCAATTTCCTTTTCTGTCACAGACTTCTTGTGTGACCTTGGACACATCACCTACTTTCTCTATTTCCCATCTGTAAAAATGGGTATAACAGTATCTTCTTACTTTACATAGGTGTTTGAGGATAAATATATTTAAGATTGTGAGGTGTTCAGATATTATGGTGATGGAGATTGTATAAGTACCTTAGATAGAAGGCATTTCATGGATCTTCTGGCTTGACATTAGAGGCCAAATTCTAGTTGTAACTCTGTTGACTTTGGTGGAATTAGTCTACATTACACCAGAGAGCAGAATGTGGCCTAAAGATTAAATTAATCTCTGGTATAATTTAAATGACATCAGTGGAGTTACACAAGGGATGCATTTGGTTTTAGGATTTTTGAAAGAGATACTGTGCTGTGTGAGAACTTTGACCACATACCAAGCGAGCTAGACCAAAAAAATTTAGGCTGTGTACACACTACATCTTAGGTTGATATAAATTATGTCAATCCAGGGTGTAAGTCACCCCCCCCCCCGGCGTGACGTAAGTTACATTGATCTAAGTGCTATTGATCTAAGCGCTATGTCGGCGGGAGAGCTTCTCCTGCTGACATAGCTATTGCCACTCATGGGGAATGGAGTAATTAAGTCAATGGGAGAGCTCGCCCGTCAGCTTAGAGTATCTGCACTAGCAGCGCTACAGTGGTGCAGCTGCGCCACTGTAAGCTCTGAAGTGTAGCCATAGCCTTAGTAAAATAGTCCAAAGTTTTCCTTGAATTGTATTGCTACACAATTTATTGTTGTAAGTTTATGTGTATTGAAGCTAGCAACTCTCTCTTGAGCAGTCTGTCCAAGGGCTAGATAAGGGTATGAACACGGCACTGTCCTAATGTAAAAGGAATACAGAATGCTTTGATTTTGCTGTCTTGTAGTACTTGAAAATGCATATGTCTCATACCCACTGGTAATTAAACAAATGACTTAAACTCCCACACAACCTCTTCCCCACCCATTCTGAGCTTTCGACAGCTAGTGCTTTTGGCTTAAAAAGGTCGAACGCTCAAAGCTTGCATGGCAAACCACACTCAGAGCTATATGAAAAAATAAAAATACAGGGATCCAGTTTACATGTACAGTGTTCAAATAGGTTTCAGAGTAGCAGCCGTGTTAGTCTGTATTCGCAAAAAGAAAAGGAGTACTTGTGGCACCTTAGAGACTAACAAATTTATTAGAGCATAAGCTTTCGTGAGCTACAGCTCACTTCATCAAATATTAATCTTCACGAACTCCCTGGGAGGTACATACTGTAGTATTATCCTCCTTTTACAAAGGATGAAAAGAAGATAAATCAATAAAGCCCTAACATTTCAAAAATTGCTGTTAATTTAGGATGTCTCTGTTTTTGGGTACACACCTTGAGACACTTTGAGGCTGATTTTTACAAGTACTGAGCATGTTCTTCTCCTTTTGAAGCCACTTGAAATTGTGGGTATTCAGCACCTCCTAAAATCAGCCCGAGCTGTTTTATGTTGGACACAAAAATAGATGCCTCCAAAGCTAGTGGACACTTTTTGACCATAGTGAGGCAGTAACAGACTCCATTGAAATACACTGGGAGAGCCATTTGGGCCACTAGATCAGGTTGTCACTTAAATATTCTTAAGTATAATAAGGTGCAGTGGGAGATTGAAATAGCATCCCTATTTAGGAAGATCAGTCTCTTCTTGTTTTGTTTAGTTAGCAAATGATTTCCCACTTTATCTTGCCAAAAAGCTCTCCTAAACTAGTGTATTTCAGTGGAATTTAAGGGTATGTCCTTACTTCTAACCTAATCATACCTGACCGCTCTTCTACCATCATAGCATATGAATAACTTCCATTGAAGTCCATACAAGTTATTCATATCATGTGGCTGGAAAGCAGGGTCGCCTGTTTATAGCATTCAAATGTTGGCAAGTGTGAGACTAGTGAGAAACTTTAGTCTGACACATATAAATTAGTTTATTTAGAAGAGCCTTACATGCAGCAATAGCCACTTTTAACTGGGCCATTAGAATCACTGGTATCGCTCAGTTGACTGTCTTCTTGTTTAGATCTGTCAGCTTGTATTTCCAGGCTGCTGTGTAATAAAGGAGGCCCTGATATTGCTGATTGCAATGATATACTTAGCTATGGCAGCCTTAGCTATTATTTATAGCACTGCTAATTATATCAATAGAAATAGCAATATTAATACTGTTAAGTGTCAGAATCCATGCGTGACAGCATGAAATAAACACAGCCACCGTGAAACAAAGCAGCCAACTCCTCTCCATTGCTAGTTCACCAATATACACTTCAGGGAAAGTATACACCCAGTTTAATTGCTCAGAGACTCATCATTTCAGCTGATCTCACTAGATCTCTAGCATTTCTAGTTGAAAATTCATAAGATTATCTGTTCCTATGAGATTTAGCCTGCATCCAAAGTCAATCCAGAAAATTCAAACTGGGATCAAAGCCACGGGGTGGATTCTGTTTGAAAGCAGCCAAACCACCGATGCCAGAAACTCAAAGCTTTGAATTCAAAGCTCTGATTCTTACCCAAATAATTTTTAATTTGAATTTTCCCATTTTCATGTTGACTAACTCATTAGTGAAAACTCACTAAGATTTCAACACCCACGGTTGCCACGAACATTATAACCAGCCCTAATCGGCATCTTTTAAAGGGCACAAATCACATTACCAAAAAATAAACAAAATTAAAAGAAAAAAGAGCATATTGAGACTCATTTTCTGGCTGCTTTTTTAACATTTAAAATGTGCTTGATTTTCTGTCATAGCTCTTGTTACTTCTGCCCACTTCTTGTGACAGTATTTTAGACTGGCTTCCCACAGGAGCTTACAAATCAAGCAGGTTAATGCCTTCATTAAAACTGAATAGCAGTTTACTTTGGGAAAAAACATATTTAATATTTCAAGATATTGAACACTAAACTACTGTTAAGCTTTAACTAATGCATTTACTTTGCTGACACTTACTCTCCGATGGGACATGTAGCTCAAGTTAATGTCACTAGAAGTGATGTTTAGGGTTTCAGGAGAGAGTGTTTCCAACCCACTCAAGATGATTTTACTTCACTTTCGTCTTGCTGTACTTGAGAAAAAGTTTTAAATAAGTGATTCCAGCAACTCGCAGTTTCTACTTTGGAAATGCACTGAGTATTAATTTCCCCTTTGCCGTCTTAAATAACCTTTCAGTTGCCCTAGATATATGTGGTATATGCGGCAAAGAAGGTGGCAATCTATGGCCTTCGGACATGTGTGGAATGTCCTATCACTTTTTCTGCTTTCTGAGTAAAATATTAAGGTTGCTTGACAGGAAAGGTTTGGAGCTGTGTCACCTGAGATTGCAGACCTAGCTTATGGTCTGAGTGCTTAGAGGGAGGGTTGGTCAGGGCCGGCCCTAAACTAAATGGCACCCCAAATGAGGAGCATCTTTGGCTTCCCCCCCCTCCATTTATTTCCCATCAAATTTGCCCCTGGATGCAAACTAGATTACAATTTTGCTTTTTGCTTCCTAGACTGAGCTCCTGAAGGCTTCTTCAGGGACATCTTTTATTTTGTACAGGGAAAAATAGACAGTATTTGGGAGAGTAAAAATCTATGTTCCGCAGATTTAGGAAGTCCTCAAATGTTACGTGTTAAGCATGGTAAAAGAAGTAACAATGCATATGTCTTTTATATTGTGTATAGAGGGGTTCTGGCATCTCATTAAATATGTCCTTTATTAGTCACTACTTGTACTCTTCAAGTCTTAAAACACAAATACACTTTCACAATTACACAATAAAACAAGGTTCACAATATTGAAGCTGGGCTTTCATTTCTCTTCAGTTCATACTTGTATATCACTGACTGGTGATGCCCCACACCTTATATGCCTGTGTGGGCATGGCTGACAACATTTTAGGAGGTTTGAGGAAAAAGTAGTTCTCAGAAAGTCTAGTAGGTTCCATGAGCTTCTACAAAGGTCCAGAAGGTTAGTGAAAAATGAATCCACATACAGAATACCTGAAACATGTTACTTCAAATATTCTATTTTTCTTTTTGTTGCTAGCAGCAAAAACGGCACCCGAGCCTGGTGCCCCCCAACCCCGGCACCACAGCCTGAATTGGCTCCCCCTAAATCCGGCCCTGGGGTTGGTTACTAGTGCAAAAGCGCAGCAATATGGCCAATCAGTGCAACTACTGGCAGATTGAACACGGACCATCCTCACTGCAAGGTATTTTCCTATAAGATTCCTGCTCTTTCCAAGAATCACTTGTAATAGTGCCATCTGGGGCACAGGGACATGAGCATTGGGAATTGGATTTGTTTGGGCTTTTTTTGTTCCTGTCACGTTGGAAATCTCAGGTGTTTAATTTGCTTTATCAATGTTTTTTTGACCTCTGGGATTTAGAAATCCAGCCGTTTACCTATGTGTTATCAGAGCCACGTGAAACTGTGCAGCATCATTGGTTCTGAATCCAACCATAGCAGCTTCTCAGTGACAGATGCAGTCGTACAACATTCCTCGACTGGCAAATTCAGACCAATCCACCTTGGTATCAACTTGGCTTCTGCTAATTTATCTAGAATTAAAATAATTTTATAGTTCTACTCAAAGGGAATACTAAAATTTTGTTGTGAATTAATGAAATTTCTATCATTGGACTATAACAACCACAGAATTTCTTTGACATCTCTTTAAACCCCATGATCAGGTGATATGTGAGTAAGTCTCCCCAAGGAGTGAAGAACTTTCCTGAATTATTTATATAACGTGCAGGAATGCTGGTCATGTGTTGCATACTTGGTTGATAGTGTAGAGATTACAAGCTGAGTGATGAAGAAGGAAATAGTGGATGTGCCGAGTATATAGAGATATGAATTAGCCTGTTATATGCACTGGACGAAATAAATACCTGGTATAACTCAATTGGCTTCAGTGGAATTATATCAAGGACAAAACGGGCCCATGGAGCCTAGGATCCTGGTTATATTCTTGAAAGAGCTCACTGGAGAAAGTGAATGGCTCACGATTGTTAATCCATTATCGAGACTTTCACTTCTAAGCCATCGATAGACACTTGGCCTAACTTGGTAATGAGTGGCCAAAAGCCATCATCATTCGATAGATGGTTAGTAATCCAGTTCCTTAAGTCCACATTCAAAGCTCCATCTCTCTCATCATAATTGGCTGTAATTGGTTACTGGTACTAGGCTAAAGGGTAATTAGTGAGTGGGCATGGAACATGAATTGTCTTTTATCACTAGACATGGTCCCTCCAGATTTGGGTTCAGCAGAGTTGAGAGAATAGTGTGCAGTGAATAACTGCATTCCAATAATTCTGTCTGTCATTCCACTTGCAGACTAAATGAGAGCAGATTGTGATTTCCTTGAATTTATTCATTATGCACATTTGTTCAACATATTTTCTCTTTGACTTCATGGATGGATCACACACACTTCACCTGTGAGAATTTGACACTACGTCATTTGAAAATAAATTTGCACTTAGCTGTGATTGCTCAGATAAGTAGCATGATATTGTTTCTGTTCCCTAAATGGTTGAGAGCATTACTACCAGTAGAGCAAATGCATCTGCAGACTTACCATTTATTTTTTGTAAATGCCCATGCATATAACTCTGAAATTCACATTCCGTGAACACTTGCTCCAGTAAAAATCAATCTCTTAAATGTTCACAGAATGCAGATCTGAAAGGTACAACAAGGCCAAAATTAATTCATTTAGAAATCAGAGTGATTGGGTCAGGGGTCAGTAGTTGCCCTTCTGTAGGGTTGTGTCACATTTGGGGTGCCAAGTGAGCAAAGCTTACTCTGCTGATGCCTGAGCTGAACCTGCCTTCTGGATAAATAAAGGATTTTGGTATATAGGGCTGTTAATCTGGCAGTTTTTAGGAGCACCAAATTACAGGCAGCATTATAACCAGGGCTTTGAGAAATCAGTTTTGATTAATACTATCCAGACCCCTAAACTAGTATTAACATTATTTATTATTTGTATTACAGTAGCACCTTGAGGTCTCAACTGAGACCAGGGTCTCACTGCAGTAGGTGCTGTACATATGTTAGTAAGAGACAGTCCATGCCCCAGAGTTTATAGAGTCTAAATAGTTAAGACAAGCAAAAAAGCTGGGAGAAAGAAATAAGTATTATTATCCCCATGGTACAAATAGGGATCTGAGGCACCCTGAGAATCAGTGACTTGCTCAGGATCACATGGGTGGGGGGGAAGAAGATTTTCAAAAGCACCTAACTGCCATTTGTACCTTTGAAAATCTTCCTGGAGAATCAGTTGCAGAGCCAAGAATTGAACTCTGATCTCCTCAACCCCCCACAAGACCATTCTTCCTTTACTTTAAATACTTTTCAACTGATAAAAACAGTCTGAATAGTGTCTGTAAAGAGTTTACTTTTATGCAGGCCCTCCTAAACAAAAGAAAAATGATGGACTGCAGAAGTAAATTAACCAGTGATCACAATAAAGAAAATCATGATCTTGTTATGGAAACCAGAATTGGTCTGTAAATAGTGTCATCTTATTACACTACTGAACAAAAATCCACCTTGTAAAATGCTGGTACATTGCAGAACTACAGAAGTAAAAAATGATCTGCTTGAATATTTAAATCTCTCTTTTAAACAGACTTTAAATCCAAAACTAAAAATTGTTATACAGCACCAACTTCTCCCCTTATATTTCTGCAAACACTATTTATAACTGGGTTGTGTTTGTTTTTAGGAAGAGAATAAAATTTAGGCTCACATGAAGTTCTCATCTCTCTCTCCCCAAATAGTAATAACACTTAGCACTTTTCCTCTTCAAAAATCTGTACAAATGTTAACTAATCCTCCTGGCTCCCCTGGGAGGTGGGCATTATTCTCTCCATTTTACAGTTAAGGAAACAGAGGCAGAGATAGAGGTTGTCTGAGGTCACAGAAGCTGTCAGAGTCAGATTACATCTCTGAAGTGACCTGTGCTTGGGCCACTCCAGCACCTCCCCTAATAATATTTTACAAGCATGACCCATCTGTGTGTGTGTGATGAGATCAGAAGCAAGGAAGTATGTGGTTGCCAAGAGAATTTTAGTAAGCAGTGAACATAGTTATAGGACAAAAAAGAAATCCCAAAGCATTAATAAATCAAGTTAATAGAAATTTGCACTTTAAAATTTTCTTGGATGATCTTAGATTTTTTTTTCTGCTCTTGTAACATTTTAGGGGTTCATTCTTCCCTCTGAAAACATAATTTCACTTATGGTAATGGGATTTTCATGCATGTATTGAAGGCAGAATAGACTCCAAAATGAATAGTTAATTCAGTTTACAAAAGGGAAAAATAATACTGCTTTTTCTGAATCTCTTCATTTACTTATCTTAGGAAAAGCCAAACTTTCTGATATAGTTGCTTCACATTGATCACAAACTTAGGCTTTGGGTGCAGGACAGCTGATACACTGGCCCTAATACTGCTCACATTGAACTCAACAATAACGTTCCCATTATCTTCAGTGACAACAAGACCAGGTCCATCCTGCTGTCTTAGATCACTGTATTGGCATGCATATTAGAGTCCTTTATCACACACAATTTTTGGTTAAAATAATTAGGGCCATCCTTATTCAGTCCTTACTCAGAGAAAACTCCTATTCATTTGAAGTCAGTGTGGAGAGTTTTGCTTTTAGTTAGAAGATTGCTGGATCAGGCCCTAAAATAATAGAGCCCCAGACCTGAGTCCTATCTTTTTTATTCATTAACCTATGGCAAGAAGCGGAACATACGGCTGCAAGCAATGACAGTCTGTGATGCCTTCCTACAGCAGAGTTGCAGAAAACTGCATGTGAACAGTTTGAGAAGAGAGACTTTCTGAGCCACACTTCAAGGGTTGAAGAGCAGCATTTTTGTCACCCCTATAGAGTCTGAGTAAATTCCCAAGATTAGAATGGGGATAAAGGGAGGGGCAAGGCAAAAATAGGTTCAGTGTGTAACCCCTAATGTGTCTGATATCACTGGCAAAAATTCCATGGACCTCAATAGGAGCTTCACCTGTGTAAGAAAAATGGGATTGGGTTAGAGTTAGTTGGAATTGCATAAAATAGCTTTAAACATGTGAGGATATAACATAAAAATACATTGGGGCTTCACGCTTCCTTGGGTATTGGAGAAAACCTAAAGATCCATGTAAAGATAAGCAGATTTAAAACAACATTTTCTTCCTCTCTTTTTTCTCTTGTTTTGTGTCACTCTTTAGGCAATGAGGGTCAAGTTTTTCCATATAATTTTGATCCAGCCTTTATTTTGCGTATCTCAGATTGCAGTCCCAAGGTTTTGTGCATATCATTTTGAGTGACCTATTTATGTATTTTTAACATGATCAAAATTTCAGGATTTGTGCACACAATTTATATTTTTTCACTCAAATTAATGCTGTATGCCCATGCACATAAGAATTTTGGAACATACAGAAATGAACTACAACAGAAACTGGTTAGGCAAACTCAGAGATTTGGCCCTCAGTATATGCAATCCCAATGTTGACACCTCTTGTGAAGTCATTGAGTAATGCAGTTTTTCTCTCTGCTGGAACTAGTCTTGCCATGACATGAGAAGTTCCAGCCCTGACACAATTTCCAGCCCTGCTCTCTTTGATTGGCTGCCTTCCCCAATTGTCCAGCTAATGGGGAAGAGCAGCCAATCAGGGATTCTGTGGGAGGAAAGCACAGCTCTTCCCAAATTTTTCAGGAGTTTAAAGGAGATTTTGGGAAGGGAGAGGGAGCAATGCCATGATTCACACAGGATGGGGACAGGAGAGGAGGGAGTAGAAAACCAAGGAGCTCAGGGCAGTTATGCTTCCTCCCCTCTTGTGAAAAATGGATCAGTCTGGGCTCTGCCCCTCCCCTCTCTCTCCTTGTAATACTAGACTGCGAAGGGAACAAAATCAAGTAGTTAGACTGTTGGGGTTTGGGGACAAACTGGCAGCTCTGCTCCATCAGGCAGCTGCGAGAGCTCCTGCAGCAGGGCCAGAATTACCTCACTCTGTACAGCTGGAAGAGTTGGCAACTGTAATGGTCACTCATACATATTGGGGTGGTAGGAGGAGCTCAATAATAAAAAGACAGACCAAAAGCACAATACAACCCTTAAAAGTAATCTGATGATTTTGGGGCCAATCTCCTCATTTTTGAGCTTTTGAGAGCACTGCAATTCCCTTCCATTACTGGAGAGAATTTCACATCTGCTTAAATGTTTGTGAGTGTGTCATTCTCTAGTGGCTGCATCCCACAAAAGCTATAAACCCTAAACCTATTATTGGTCCAGGTCCCCCGCCCCACTCCACTCCATAGGGTTGGGGGGAGGAACAGACAGAGAAAATCTCCAGAGAATCCCCTTATTGAGACATCTCCAGTGTCCTATTGTCCCTCCTACCCCAAAGAAAAGGCTGTGGGACCTGCTCCCAAACATAGATGATCTAGGGGCTTTTGCAGGAGGCTAGACCCATGAATATGTGCAAGTTCTGTACTTCCATACTGGTGCAAGTCCTTTTCTCTTTCCTCCGCTACCTATAGGCTCCCTCATTGTGCCTCTCTTCAGACATCCCGGGGAGGCTCTATAGAAAAATTAATAACTGGGGTTGTATGGTATTTTGTGGGGAATCTCCACAAAGCCAGAGAGAGGGCTGTGTGTGCCCTCCTAATCCCAGCTCTGCCCTGGCCTACCCATTCCTCACCTAGCCCTCCCACTCTCTTCTTTCCTCTGTGTGGATCTTGGATCTCACACATTTCTGAGGGAATGGTGCTGTGGAGGTGGCTGACTCCCCCCTTCTGTGTGGGAATGGGAGAGCCATGTGAGCAGGGTCTAGGTAGGCCATTAATTTGGTTTTAAGACGGACAGTCCTGCTACTCTAAGATTTGTCCCCTGTTTGGTACTGAGACAAAACCAGGTACAGTTTTGTATGATATTGGATGGGGGACATCATTTTGAAGAGTGTGCTGCCCTGCCTCCACCAGTGTAACTTGTCATGCACCCCATGCATGTGAGTTCACGCTTGTGGAGGCGGGGTCATGCAGGTGGAGTGGGCCCATGCTGTTCCTGGAAGTATAGGAATGTCTAGTATTCTGGGGATGCATCAGTGGCCACCTGAGTAAGGTCCCCTCCATTAATGGATATCAGGGCACAATCTGGAACATTTCTTATATCTTTATGCTATTATTTACTTTTAAGTACCCAAAACATTGTGAAGTATTTCACAGAAATAAATAACTGCAAAGGGTGGGATTTTCAAAAGGGCTCAACATTGGCCCAGTTCTGCTCCTGTTGAAATCAATGGGAATTTTACTTTTTTGGGAATGGATTTAGGTCAGTGCTGAGCATTTTAAAACATTCAATCCATAGTCTCTGACCCTAGAGAATTTAATTTCTAAAGTTGACTAATGAAGATAATTCTTTACATCAAGTAGCAGAACTCTGTGATTTTGGAACTGAAAGTCCTGAGCTTTTTGTTTTTAGTAACCATGGGTTAAGTTCTATTAGTATTTCTGTCAGTTTGTTTTATTAGAAAACACAATTTATTTGACTGTGGTATGCTACCTAAAATTGTTGTACTTTGTTTCTTTATTTCCATAAACATTGCTGGGTTTATTTGGAAGAGTGATTACTTCGAAAAAGTTGCACCAAGTAATCCTAAAAATATATTGGTTATCTATGATATCTAATTTTCTCTTTTAAGCAGTGTATATAATTTTTCTCTGACACCTGTTAAAAAAAGAAAGATATCAAAATCTATTTTCAGCCTGGCATATCAGACCACACACACTTAGTACGGAGGAGTGGGTTGAAATTATGAAACTTATGTGAATTTTTTTATACAATGTTAGGTCAGAGCAGATTAAAGTTTATTTCAAACTCAGCATATTTGACCTCAAGCATCATAAGAGTCATGTAGAATTGGCCCATGCAATTAAATTCCTACAGCGAATACCATAATAATGATTAATTTCTTTTATAACTCTCTTCATAATTACTATGGGTTTCATTGTGGACACTGATCTTCTCTTATTGATTATCTCTACCATTTAGATTGGAACTAGTAAAACTGTGTCTCTTTTTAGTCATTTATTTTCTTTGGCTAGCTCTCATCGTTTGTGAACTGTGCTGGGCATATTGACTGTCATGGAAATTACAGGTATTTCAGTGCTTGTTTCACACAAGAGCAGGGTCATATTTTAGCACTTGAAGTTAATAATGCTTTGATCTTCTCTGGCATCTTTCATATGAAGATCTGAGTGGATTATGAGCATTAATTAATGAAGTCATACAGCATCTCTGTGAAACAGGGAAATAGCCCCCTTGTACTGTTAGATAAACTGCGACTTAAAGAGGTTATGTGAGTTGCCCAAGGTCACACAGTAAGTTAATGTCAAGAATAAAATCCAGATCTCCTGATTCTCTGTCTTATATTCTTCTCCCTCCTTGCATAATTTTTGATGTGGGATAGTTGCATTTGGCAAAAGATGGTTTTTAAAAGGTTATAGTAACAGGTGATATTTTAGCTGCCTAAACAAATATGGACCTTTCATGTTACTTTTGAGTTCATTTTAAAAAAACCAACTGTTTTCAGTATTGTAGTATATTACAATTTGTATCAAGTAAAATGTTAAAGAGTATCAGAATTTGTTTTGAAAAGAAAGCTGAGATTGTCACATACCTTCAGGGCTCCAGGAGACAAGGCTTTAAGAAAAAAGCCACTGAATATTGTACAATAAAATTGTAAGAGTTGGCAATGTTGGAGGGAAAACAACCACAAAAAGTTTTGCAATTTGTAGTATTGTGCATTTTATAATATATTTGTGCAACAGGTAAGCTTCACTCTGAGACAGTTCCATACTTTAATAATAAGACTCTACTGTATAATACAATTGGGCTCACTGTGGATGCCAGCCTACCCTGGGAGAAAATTGGTTTTTGACTGCACAGAAGTTACTGCAACCTGGACCTGGCCCTTACTACAAACATCGAGGCTGGATTCCAGCGAAAAGTCAAGAGCAGTACCACTTTCATCAATCTGTCAGCGGCATGTGACACAGTCTGGAAGGATCGTCTGCTACTGAAACTGGCCAAAGTGATTTTCTGTATGCTTGGCAGCTGAAGGATGCATATATACCTCAGAGGTAAAACCAGCAAGCTGCACACTTTGAATAGTGGGCTAAAACAGGGCTCTATTCTCATGCCAGCACTCTTCAATGTATACATGAGTGATATGCCTGAAATGCTAGCACAGAAGTTTGTGTATACTGATGATTTGGCACTCACAATGCAGGCCTGTAAGCTCCAAAGAACTTGAAGTGACTCTTATTTCTGACCTTAAAATCATGGAGGAGGAGTACTTCCAAAAGTGGCAGCTGAGACCAAATCCAAGCTAATCAGTAGTCTCTGTTTTCCACCTTGACAACAGAATTGCACAAATCACTCTCTTGATTTTTGTGGTGAAACAGTGCATTATGACCCAAAGTCAACATATCTCGATGTCATTCTAGACCACATACTGACCTTTCATGACCATCTCAAGAAAGAAGCCTCTAAAGCAATGTCTTGAATCAACATAATTCAGAAGCTAGTGGGAACAAGCTGGGGATCAACAACCTTGATGCTGTGAACATTGGACATGGCCCTGTATACTTATTGCAGAGTCGCATAAACCGGTGTGGACAAAAAGCTGCCATACCCAACTTGTGGCTAGACAGCTGAATCAGACCACCCAAATCATCACAGGAACTTTAAAATCAATACCTCTACCGTGGCTTTCTGTTTTAGCAAACATTGAATCTCCAGCTATCTAGTGAGATATAGCCACAGCTCGAAAACTTAAAAGGACTGATGACTACCCAGAACTTCCCATGTGGAAGGTTATGGATAACATACCCACACAATGCCTGAAATCTCAAAAACCACAATGGACCACATGTGACTGCATCATGTCTCTGGATCCAGACAGGGAATGGCAAAGTGTCTGGACCTCGTCTACTGTTCCAAACAAGCACACTGTTACTGACACAACAGGCCACCCTCCTGCCCCCCGTGGGTTTCAACCTGCCACACAGACTTTGGACCACATTGAACCACATCCAAACAAACCATGGAATTTGCAGCTATGTGATGCACAAATAGAAAATTAAAGACCCCCTTTGTGAGACTGCAATGAGAACATCTAAACATCGAACACATAAAGCAGTGCCCCAAATATATATTCAAAGGTGAATCGGATGATATCCAGAATGTCACAGTGGGGGCCTTGAAATGGCTTATGGACCTATAAATGCATCTATAGAATGTTGATCTGCAGATGTCATGCGTACGTGTGAGAGAGAATACAATATGCAGACAAAATTCTCATGTGATCCCATCCATCGGAGATCTCAGGCATGTATTAGTTACACCAGCCTAAATAACCTTGATGCCCAGTTTTGAAAGGGGGCCTGAGGTGCTGTACCCCCTCTGCCGCCACTGATTTCACTGGGAGGTGAGACAGTTCAGTCCCTCTCAGGGAGGTGCCCAGTATCTTGTAGATTCAAGCTCCTAGAGACAAACTAGGACAGAAAAATTCTAGCTATAATTCTAGCTTTTTAGATAAATTCAGCCATCATACAATTACCAAATCCATGAGTAGGCGATACCAGGGCTAGCTCCAGCTTTTTTGCTGCCCCAAGCAGCCAAGAAAAAAAAAAAAGAAGCAGGGCCTGCCGCCGAATTGCCACCGAAGAGGGAGAGAGGGAGCGAAGCACCTGCCACCGAAGACGAGGATGTGCCGCCCCAATCACGGACAGAGTGCCGCCCCTTTCTATTGGCCACCCCAGGCACCTGCTTCCTTCGCTGGTGCCTGGAGCCGGTCCTGGGCGATACTGTGGATTTAACAGGCAGCAAGTATATCATATTGTTAATACTTGGAGTACAAAATCTCCCATGTCGGGGAGACTAAGTGCAGTCAAGGACACAGTAGACTTTTCAAAAGTTCACCATGTGCTGAGATGCCTTACAGTCCCTCTGTGAGTGGCCTAGCAAACACCACATGTGAAATATAAATATGTAGAGACTTAAAAGTGGAATGAGATTTTTATAGTATGCCACATCCAAGGGCTGAGTGTGTGTTGGATCTAATGCTAGTTGAATTGTGCGGCAGTTATTAAATTAAGTATGTACTGGAGACACAACAGGGCCTAAGACATGAGACATGAGACATGAGACATGAGAAAGGAGAATAATATGGTGGAAATATTATATTTCAGTGGTTTTTTTAAAGAAAGATTGAAGTTTAAACCCATTGACTGTTTGTTTTCTTCAGTCAAAGTGCAAGAATGAGCTCCTATTGTCATCTGAGTCAGTCCCTGTGTCTCACTTTATTGGTCTCCAAATTGTCCAGCCTTTATCAAAACTGGATTACATAGTGTTTATTTTCCTTTTTTCTTTTTCTTTTCATGTATAATCTTAATAGATACACAAATCAATCTATATCACTTTCTTTCCTCATTTACCTTTATTTTATTTTTACATTGTAAAATTAGCAATGATGCACAATTTACCAAAGATATATATAATCCTGGATTTGACTTGAAATTCTACAGAAATTACAAACTTTCTCTGTTATATATTTTTCTCAGTTAAAAAGTAATTTTAAGCTCATCTTTTACTACTAAATAAAGGAAAGTCTTTTAGGCCCAGAGCCCCAAAAGTATTAGGCTTATTTTAATTAAATAAACCTTGACACAATCTACTTTGTAAATATTGGTTTAGGATAGATTTAGGTTTTCAGGGTATAGCATTGGCCTGGTAAACCCAGGGTTGTGAGTTCAATCCTTGAAGAGGCTATTTAGGGATCTGGGGCAGATATTGGGGATTGGTCCTGCTTTGAGCAGGGGTTTGCACTAGATGATCTCCTGAGGTCCCTTCCACCCCTGATATTCTATGATCATATTACCAAAGGCAAGGAATATGTTTGATCAATCTCTTCATCTTTTTCTGGGTTTTACCCCTTACCTTTCTGATTGGGATCAGTCATGTCAGCTAAGAAATTGAAAGATTCCAAAGGGCCATTGAATAACTTTTTATTTTGTCCTTCTGTGGTTTTAGTTCTTTGTTAATTAGATCAAACCACACTTCCACTGAGGTTCCAACCATAGTGTCATTGGCCTGTAATCTAAGTCTTTTGTAAATGTAGTGCTTCTCTTTAAAGTTTCTTGCTGTATATCATGCAGGCTGTGTTTTGATCAAAATCCTCCTTCTTGTCAGTGCAAATTTCACCATACTTGTAACTTGATGCAAACGTGGAGGCACATCTTCCTGAGAGTTGTTACTGGGGAATGGGGGCATCGGTCCTCTCTTTATGCTCAGTCAGTTAGGTAGGTGGTGGTTTCTGAAGAATTTTTAACTTCCACAACGTAATTTATGACTCTTAGATTTTTTTTCTCTCTCAATGATGTTGAAATACAATAGGGAACATCCTAAAAGTCTAGAGAATTGCACTTGAGAAATTCTCTCTTCTTTTCATCTTATTTCTGTTGTCTGAGCAAATAGCGAAGATCTCCTTGTCATGCTTTTCTCTGCATTCTTGGATGGAATCTTCAGCAACTTCATCACAATATTGGTGCTTTTAATTTCTGATGTACAATTCAGTGTTATGCAATAGCACATATTTCCCTGTGTGGATGCTTTAGCCATTATTAGGTAACTTGTTTTATTCAGTTAGCCATCTTGCATTAATGTCATTGTTGATTCTTTAATTCTCCCTTTAATTCCCTCCCCTCCCCATTGTTTCATTTGGAGCATCTAGTAGTGGAGCTCCAAGTTTAATACAGTCTGATGCAGTGCTTCAGTCAGTTTTTTAAATTGCTCCAATGAAGGCAATGTTAATATAAAACAAGATTGCATCTTTCTTATCAAGTTCAAGTTGTTTTTATGGCATAATCACTTACTGGTCTTTGCAATTGTTGGGGTGTTGAAGACAAACTAAGATAGCTGATGTTGAAAAGTTAGTAGGAGGACTGGGCTTAAATTGACTTTGCAGCTACGTTTCAGTGATGATGATAGCACTGAAAATCACTTTCGGGATCATCAAACTCATCAAAGG
The DNA here is from genome assembly GCF_009764565.3 of Dermochelys coriacea. NCBI lineage: Eukaryota > Metazoa > Chordata > Testudines > Dermochelyidae > Dermochelys > Dermochelys coriacea. Next base: position 201,907,979 of record NC_050068.2, on the reverse strand, counting down.
TATATCTGATCTTCGAGGATCTGAAGAAGCAAATTTTCTGTACTTTTTGAGATGAGCATAAATCTGTCCTATCTTGCTCATTAACACTTCTTGACAATGTTTACATGTTACTTTACAAGAATTATCTCTTTTCATTATGTCAGTCCGTTCAGACACTTGTTTCCTGTCACTTCCTTTAACTTTAAACATGATGAGTCCATTCCATACACTAATTTTGGTAATCTTTAAACCCTGAACACAGTTTATAGCACTGATCAGAATCTTTCTTATTGACTACAGTTAGAATGAGAAACAATTGTCTAGTGAATTCAGTGCTGTGAAGAATTAAAAGTGAGATGAGCTAGCTAGCTTTCTATAGAACCTCACTATCGAATGTCCTTGCCGTGTACCAGAAGTTTCTAGATCCTTGAAAACCAAGAATCATACCTGTTCACATCTACACCCATTAGCCTATCCACAACATCCAGTGACAAATGGTTCTGTTCACTATCCATATACCTCTCTCCAATCATCAGTGACACCATTCATTCCCACACAGGCTTCTATGCAATTCGATAAATTTTTTACTATTTCCTAAAAGGAACAAAAATCCTGTTGTTCTCATCATTTCTCTATTAACTTTTTAGAATGGTTATTTTTTTTCGCTCACAGATTAAAATTGGAGCCAAATGTTTCTAGTATCAAAATGCTTTCTAATATATGTTATGTTCATATCAATGCTTCAGAGTGACAGGCATTAAAAAAAGAGAAAATTTGCAATAATTCCATTTGGGTTGTTGTTATATATGAAAATATATCTCAAATAAAAATGTATATCACATTCCTTGCTGAACTGGCTATAAAAGCAACAAAAATGCAATAATTTATCACTTCTTTTACAGTTACATCCCTTTGGACCATCAGATTGTAGAGAAGCATTCTAGAATAATTGTATTGTCTAGAGTTGCAATACTCCTTGTCAGTTTGCATTCTTGCTAGCAGGTTAGATGCAAATCTGATATAACAGAATAAATGTACTGCAGTTTTGCCTGTCATTGCATCATCTCATCAATCCCATCTTTTATTAGGGATTTATTTAATTGTGTCTCCTTATACCTGCTGTGCATCGGAGGGTTCCATCTTAGAAAGAGAAATGTTTTATGTTATCCAAATTGCACCAATCTTGCTGCCTTCGGTGTTTGACTACTTCTATTCTCATCTGCCATCAGTTCATGTGAAGTTCTTCCAGTTGCCTATTGCTCTTCTTGGCTCTCTTTCATTGAGAATAAGATAGCAACTCTCAGACTAAATAGGTGCAAGGTAGTGTGCATGTAGCACCTTTGCTCAAGTAGTGTGCACTATGCTTTTGGAGTCAAAGTTATCCTGACTATCCTCTGTACAGCCATGAAGTCCTGCAGTGGGGGTGAAGTCATTTGTGGCCACAGACTCATGATATTGGGTAGTGAAGGCAATAATAATTTGCTCATCAATTTTACAGACTCTGTTTGCCAGGACCCTTAGTATGCCTTCTGTTCTCAGTAATGTCATATTTTTAATCCATGCTCCTGTTAGCTTTAGTTAGAAAGACTGGAAACATATTCTTATACCCCTTAAGGGAAGTTATTTCATGCTTCTTAAGGGGAGCTACTTAGTTTATGCTCTTCTTCCTTATTTTATTTCCCATTCTGTCCATCTGTTTTTTGATAGATTTCATTCTTTGATCTAACCCATCAATTTTAATAGGAATGTTTTCTGCCTCCTTCTCCTGTGATGTAAAAAATATTAGCATCTCATATGTTTCTTTAGGCACAACAGCAGAGATTTGCAAAGCCATCTCTGGGATTTAGACAACTATCTTCCATTAAAATTAATGGAAGAAGATGGATTTGAAAATCTGTAAATCCTGAGCTGTTTTACTCAATGAGCCTTGTTGAACTGAAGGGAACACCCGTTGCAGGTGAAGATGGGTGAGCTTGAGCCTTGTAAATAGCACTGAGAGCCTGTAAGTCTTTTGCCTTGCTCATGGGCATTTCTTGGTCAGAAAGGAATAGCCTATAAAGTAATCCAAAGATTTTTCAGTATTCTTAAGTGCCTTTCATCACAAACTCACATAAGTAATTATTTTATGGTTTCTCTCGGAGTTGATGCAATTTGAGTTTCCATTTTTTAAGGCAGAGGCCAGACGGCGCTGACTCTTGGCAGCTTGGTGAGCTGGTGCTTTTGCTTGGGGGCTGCCATCTTGTGCTCTAAAATTAAAGCTGTGATTTAGAAAATAGTAAGCCTCTACCCCTTATGGCCACAAATATAAGCTTTAAAGCATGACCTGGATGTGAACTGATGCTGTGCTGTCTGCAGACAGCCTGAAATTATAGGTCTGGGAGGTGTGAACTGGGCCATTAACTCTGAAGTCTAATGGTGATCATATAAATGTCATAATTGCTAACTATTTCACTGATTATCAAAGAACACAAGCAAGAAGGGGGATGATCATATTTATGAAGATCTTTACAAGTGTGGTCACATTTTGGCATTGTGACTGGTTGGAGCTTGGATTGAGAGTGGAGTTTAGGAAAGTATCGCCCCTTAACTTTGACCAGTGACCCTGGACTCCCCTTTCCTGCGTTTGTTTTAAATAGTGAATGGATAACATGAAAAAATCTTATTGATACACTTATCTGCAGTGAGGGTTTACAGTATTTCAGAGAGATAAGCAACACTTCCTCATGTCTTTGTGTGTTACAGCTTGTGTTTGATTGTTGTGCATTATTTATTTGTTTATTTGAAGCCTGGGAAATCCCAGATTTTGAGCATGAGTTTTGCCTAACTTGTGGCTATGTGTTGTATAGGTTGGAATATATGTGTGGTATTTATATGCTTTATTAGAGAGAACATTACACCTGAAGAAATGGATGAGATTTTGTTTCCATCTCCTGTCTGCACATGAAGGATGTAAGCCTAATACTTGTGCAGCTAATGGAGACTTTCCTTTAGCTCAAGTGGGAGCACCATTGTTTTTTAAACTGAAAGTCCTGAGGTCTATTCTATTTGTGATCCTCAAATGTGTGAGGTTAGGATAGTGTAGTAGAGGCGATGTCCATTAATTCTCAGGCAACTACAAAATTGTTTTGAGTTATGTCCTTAACCTACTTCCTGCTACCTAATGTAGCTGGTATATCTAGTTAAATGCACACTTATGTCAGATATACAAGTTAGATCCTAATGTTCCATTGACTTCACTGTAAAATGCAGTAAAACTCAGCAGGTTGAATAGGAGGCTGTCAATGGAGCTGTTAATATAAAATGCCTGTTATCAATCTATCAAATGCTTTCAGTGTGACATCAAAACAGGTGAAGTTTGGAAATTAAATAAATTAAAAGCAAAAAACAAAAATGAATGCAACATTATAGTTGATATTTTAAAGACTGAAAGTCAAGAAATTAAGTTAAAGTTCCCCCAGCAATTGCAACCTTAATTGTGCTTAATTCCATAGATTTATTACAATGGAGGTCTCTTATTACATGATCATAGATCATTTATGCAGGAAAAAAAAGTGCTGTTGTACACACCAGTATGTATACAACTGAGTGTATGTGCAAAGCCTGACTGGAGGAGCAGTATAGAATATAGTGTAGTTCTTTTCCATCGTATCATTTTGCAAACACTACGACACTTTAATCTATATTGTATGCTCCTGTAATGAAAGACCTTGTAGTAATGCATACAATGTATGCAAAGGGGAAGAGTTTTCTCTAGGAACCTTGAGCTGGATTTTAATCTCATTTAAGCCAGGTTTACAGCGATATAACTCTACTGACTTCAGTAGAGTTTCCTCTGATTTTTTACAGAATCAGGCCTCTTAACTCTGACTCTTGTGTAGTTGAAATCTGAATTAACATAGCCTTTTGATTTTAATTTGCATGGCTTTTAATAATAAAAACCACACTCCTTCTCTCTCCACCAAAAATAATTTCAATTAATATTTAGGGTTTTTTTTAAATTGCACCTCCAAATGGATACTATAAAACAGCTGAACAAACTGTGTTCAAACTATCCAAAAATATTCACCTCCAGGCAAAGAACTAAATTCTAATTGGAACCAGTCTTGCTGCGTTTTTTTTGTTGAGATCAGGCATGAGATCTTAAGTTTATACAAAATCAAGGAATATTCAAACAAGGACAACCCTTTGCTTTAATGCATCTAGCTATTGCTTCTTCACCAGTGTTTTCTTGTGACTAGAGGCTTTAAGGATCATAAGGGCTAAATCCTGCTCACCTACACACACAAAGTCCAACTGAAGTGTGAAACAGATGATCAAGATTTCGTCATTAATTTGTTACATTACTAGTGAAACAGTGAATTCTTCATAAGTTGGTTCAGTGCTTTTGGATATAGAGGTCTGTAATTCAATTGCTGGAGTGGATTCCTCAGAATAATAATAAGAAAGCTTTTTTTGATAGTTTAATTAATTAACTTTCTGTGCTCTGCACTGTTACTGGCCCCAGAACCCTTTGCAGTGTTTGGTCTGCCGAGGAACAGCAGAAGCAGAGCTTGGGATACTTTTGTATACCTGGGATGTGATTTTGTGCTGTACCTCATAGAGGTGAGGAAAAAGGTGGCTATGCCATGTTTGTGACTTCCTGATTCCAGGCTACCTTATGGCTGCATGCTGCAGGCCTGCCCCATCGTCAGGGCTAGGTTTCATATGGCAGGCTTATACAGTGCCTGTGCTTGGGAAAATTCTTCCCTGGACAGCTCAGGGATTTATATGGGGCAGCAATCAGCATTGTAGTGGAGCCCAATATTGCTCCTTTTCACTATTGTCATCAACTGTCCCAATTTTCTCACAAGTGTCGTGATATTCGATGTTTTTCTTAAAGCCCTAGCTCATGGAGTCAAGTGAATATGTGAGCACTCACTTTAGTAAAAGGTAAGTTTCTAGTCCTCCTAGTTCTATACAAAAGCGTGAAGACTTGACCCAAGTGCACCTTAAAGCTTCAAAACCCAGAAGTCCAATAATTTTTAGTTTTATGATTTGGAGTTTTGACCTATTAATTTTGAATGCTTGGAGTGGGCAGTACTGTCTTTTGTTGCAAGTTCTCCTTTCTACATAGATATTCTTGTACTTACTCTGCGAAATGATAAATCTAAAAAAAAAAGTGAATGTATTTATTTATTTTTATTTCCTTGTTCTGATCCACATCAGAGTCAGTTTTTTCAAAAGAGGCCACTAATATTGGGTGCCTGCATATGTGGGCCTGATTTTCTGACATAGTAAGCGCCCACAGCTCTCAGTGATTTCAGCTGGAATTGTGGATGCTCAACAACTTTGAAAATCAGATCCTCATTGTCTCAAATTTGACATCCAAAATGAATGACCACTTTTGAAAATGTTGGCATGTCTGTTTTTCATGTCACTTGGGTTTACGCTTACAGACTATTGAGAAAAAACTCCCTCACTTACACCAGGGGGATCAAAATCGTAGCCTCCGAAGCCTTTGCTAGTGATGTGTCTCTCTTGTTTTTTTGCACACTTAGGGTCAGTTCCTCAGCTGCTATAAATTAGTGCAGCTCCACTGAAGGATCTGGCCCATACTCATTAGGCAGTTGCAGTAGAGAATAGTGTTCTTTATAATTTGATGTGAATACAGTAAGAAAATAACTCTATACCTACTTAGGAATCCATGGTTTTCACTATGTTCTATGCAATGGCCATCTAAAACCTCTGCGTGACAGTAAGGACAGGCTGCACAGGCCCTACTACTTGAGCCAAAGGAGAATCTCTAATAGCAGTATAGAACCTCTGACACAAAGTTAAGCAATTCAGATTCTATCCAGGAGAATCCAGTGGTCAATGCACATACTAACCAGTTCATTACAGTGTTTTCCTTTTTAAAAAATAGAATATTTTTAATGTGTAAAACCACTTTATAGTCTAATTCTGTGCCTCCCAGAGGGTATTTATAATTGAATCATGGGGTGTCTCATTCTTGTTCCAGATGGCAAGAGGACTGCTCTAATTTCATAGCCCTTTAAATGTTGCCTGAAATGCCACGAGGTACCCTATAATTCAATTATAGGTAGCCTTTGGGAACCATATAATTATATAACTAAGGGTGCCTTGCACAATGGACTAGGCTATGTAACAAGATCCCATTGCATTGTAACTGTACTGCGTGGGAGTGGGTCTTATACAGTAGCTGAACAGCTAAATTGGTCCTGAATTGTCCACTAGTGAAAATAAAGGTAATGTCCAGCACCCCATAAACTTAGCGGATGGGCAGAAAAACTAGATGCATAGTTAGATAGTGGATGCTACGTGCTTTACTAGGTGCCAAAAATTGTAGTACAATAAAGGGACCGAGGAGATTTATTTATTTAAAAAAATTAAAGAAATGAGGACCCCATATGTGTATGTGTGTGTGTCTGTGTGTCTGTGTGTGTGTAGTGTCGAGGGGCGGGGAATAGAGCGTATTCATTGTATTGTTCTCTGATCTGGTAGTGTAGTAAAGTGTCATTTTGTTGTGAAGTTGCATCTTCACTTGTCATCACTCCGGGTTTGTCTACATTAGGGCTTTCTGCACTGATGTAAGGTTTACTGGTGCAGGCCCCCAGCACAGATGTATGACACCTGTTGAAACAGTGGGGATTTGCACTGGTAGAGCTACACAGGTGCAAAAATCCCTAATGTAAACTAGCTTTCAGTGTCACAACTCTCTGTCATAACAGTACACCATATCTTCTTTTAGGGGAGCAATGTCACCTCACATTGGTGATGCAAATATACACATCATCCTGACATATGGATGCCATCATCATGCAATGAGGTCACATGATAGCAAAGGATCATCGTATAGGATGTGAGTTATGATGCAGTGATACTACATTATGACTTGGACCCAGATCCTCAGTTGATGTAAATTGGCATAGCACCATTGAAGTTAACGGAGCTATGTCAGTTTCCCCCAGTTTAGGATCTGGTCTGTAATATTTGACAGGACACTTGATTAAATAATATTAGAAGTCAGCTACAGTTTAGAGGCTGTGACTCCACTCTTGTCAATGGACTGGGTTAATTGAGATCCTGTTCCTGATACAAAGAGGGTGTGTACTCTAATGGTTTGAGTATGGGACTGGGAGTCCAACATCTGAGTTCTGTTCTCAGTGAGCAGTTTGCTCTTTTTGTCTCCATTTTGCTGTCTGTAAAATGGGAATAATAACAGCCCTCCTAACCGAGGGAGTAGTAAGGTTAGATTCATTAGTGTCTGTAATGCATTGTGAGATCTGTGGATGAAAGCTGGTATATTAGAAGAAAGTATTATTTTGTTGAAGTGGATCTGGCTTTCAGTAATAACTACTGAGATGGGAGAACTGTTGAGATGCTGTGCATTGTGCAGCACACCAAAAGCACATTGTAATTCTCTCCTTCTGTCTTCAGTGTATCTTCAACAACAGTTCTGCAGGGATAAGAAGCATTTGCAAAGTCCTTTTAGATTTTTGTTGACCCCTGATGATATACATTAAACACACTGTCCTCTTGTTATCCTCAAGTTTAGAGAACCTGTTTTTTAATCACTTCATACAGGTATCTAATTTGAATCGGGCTACTAAACTGCAGGGCTCTTGTGCTTTTTTAATTGGCATCTTCCTCATTACATTTGAACAAAGTTGCACACACACTGCAGGACACTGATAGAGATAATTGAATCACCAATCCTAACTGTATAGTAGCAGGATGGTGTTATGCACCCTGGGAGTCCAGGAGACCTGGGTATGCTGTGGCAGGGACTAACTAGAAGTAATAGGGTTCAGACATATTGTTCTTAGTGCTTCTAGGGTCTGTCTATATTAAACAAACAAACTTGTAACACCTTGTATAGCACCTTGTGTCAACTCACGGAAGCAATTGTACTAGTTGGTTGCAATGCCTGGGACGAGGTCTTTCACTCAGGACCAGCTGAAGCAGTATAGCCTACATACAGCAGCCAAAATGAGACCCCAAGTGTTGTGGCTGCTCTGGGTCAGTTGCATTTGGAAATTGCCCAAAAGCTCCTATTCCCAGGAGCAATGCTGGGCATTCTGGTAAAAAGTGCTTCAGAGAAGTACCAGGATGCACTCGTGCAGTTGCAGTTGTCAGTGCGACGTATTAAAAAGAGATGTTCTGACATATCACAAAGATGAGCAAGACAACCAGATAGTTCATGGAGCCGATATCCCTGGATCAGTGTCCTCAGTTAGAGTTCAATTCTGCTTCAGTTAAAATAACTGGTAAAACTCCTATTGATTTAAATGGGAGCAGGATTATACCTTTAGAGATAGTTCTAGCATGCTATGCCTCCTGTTCCAACTGTTGCTGCTTAGAAGAAGTGTCCTAACATACCATGACAGTGAGCATTGGAGTATGAAATAGAAAAGGGATTTAAAAGGAGAGAACTGAGGAACATACCATAGAACATATTCTTTGGCACTGAAGTATGCTCTTTCCATCACCGGCTGCCTGCCATGCAAAATGTTGTCCCTTGCAAGCAAAGAAGCTTTCATAGCAACGTCGGTTTTGGTGGGTTTGCCCAATCTTCCCCTTATTAACGAAGATCAGCAAGTTCTTAGGGCTTCTGCAGCTCCTTAAAAGAACTGTAGATGGGGCCCCTGCTGTGTGCATCACTGTGATTCCTTACCCACCTTTAGGAGCCTGTCATTATTTCATTAATTTTAAGGCTTTATTGGACATGCCACCCTCCTGCAGCTGCTTAGTTTGCAGCTCCCCAAAAAACCCAGCCCTGGATGGAAGGCAACAGAGATTAAGGAGGAGAGAAGGATAGAGCATTATGTACTGGTTAGAGCACCAGCCTGGAACTCAGGACTTCCAGATTCTTTTCACAGATTTGCCACTGATTTTTTAGGTGACTTAGCTCAGCATTTTCAAATTTGTAGGCTTAAAGTTGGACAGCTAAAATAAATGGCCTGATTTTCAGAAGTGCTCAGCACCTGCAGCTCCCATTTTCTTCATTTGAAGCTGTTGGTTCTCAGCAGTTCTGCAGATCAGCCTATTTTTATTTAGGTACCAAAAAATGGATTTAGATGCCTAATGTTATAAATGTATAAATTGAATGTAATACATTTTTCTCTCAACTTCCATAAACCATATGGAGTTACACCAGGGATGAATATGACTCTCTGTCCTTTCTAAAATGGGAATAATAGTAATTCACTATATCCCGGGAGGGTTGTAAGGCTAAATCAACTAATGTCTGTAAAGTATCTTGAGATCCTCTGATTGAAGCCACCACACAAGCATAAAGGATTGTTATTGCCTTCTAGTTATCAGTCTATCATCTTAATTTCAGACTCATGGGGCCTGATTCCCCAGAGCCTTGCATCTTGTGCTATCATTTATACATTTTCAGAACACCACCAATCAAAATCCTCCATTCACATATACCGCTGGTAGTGTTTTTGGATAGGTTTAAATAGCCTCATTTGGATAAGTTTAAATAGCCAGCTGCATGAGTTATCAGATAGTGGAAAATCAGGCCCAGGGTTTCTATGTTGTACCTCAGTTAGGCTGAAATCCCAGTGGTCAGGGAGGAAGATCTTGCCTGTTCTCAGATGCATGTGAATCATGATTGTGATATTAACACTAGTGAATCAAGATAGCTTGCTCCTTCTCCATGTAAGGTTTGCTGGAGGGGACAGAATTTATAGGGCTGTGTGGTGTTGTGGTAGCAGTGGATTTTAGCCCCCAGGGATCTGCAAAGTCTGCATCTTTGTCTCCTCAGTTGCCACTGCTTACAGTGCCCCCCACATCTCCTAACTATTTCTACTCAAGGGGAGAGATACACACCACATCTGCCAACTGTCTCTGCCTTCAGCCCACCACCATTACAACCAGGCACACAACTGCCTGTTCCTCCAGGGACACCATTTCCCACATACTCTTAGTTGCCTCTGCCTGTGGGGAAAGCTTCCAAATTGCCTCTGCATGGGGAAGATAACTAACAGATTCTTCTTGATTCTTACTCTGGTTTCTCGGACAGTTTTAGCAGATTTTTGCTTTAAGATTTGGTAGAGATGGGCCTGTGTTGCAAAGTTTGGATCGAGAGCTGAACTTTTCCAGATTCTCAGCAGGTGTCTGATTGGAAAGATGGGGTAGTTTGGATCTATCTTATAAAGGATCCCAGGTTGGGAAGTTAAAATCCGGATCTCAGCTTCCCTACGGTTTGAGGGGACTCAGATACAGAGCTGAATTTTGCAAAGATTCAGGAAGATCAGTTCCAGTTCAGCTCAAGATGAAATCTCTTTCATATCTTGAGAAAGTTTGGACCCGGCTCTCTGGTTTTTATGAGACTCCAAACTCCCTCAAAGCTTTAGGGAGTTCAGATCGGGTATTGTGGTTCTGATCTAGATCAAGACTTCACTCAAATTTTCATGGTTTGTTTCAGGGGCTCCTGTTCAGACCTGGATCTGAACATTCTCAAAGCTAGAGGGGAATCAAATCCAGCTCTTCAGTTCTTATCCAGATCCAGAGTTCCCCAGTGCTTGAGGGAAGTTGATCTGTTTTTCCAATGTGGATACAGATCTGAAATTCTAAAAACATGCAGTAAGTTCTGATCAAGATCTAAACTTCCATCAACTTGAGAGGGTTTGGATCCAATTCTCTGGTTCAGAGCCAAATCTGAACTTTCCCAAAGCTTAAGAGGTTCAGATTCAATTCTAGGGCCTTAATTTGGATCTAAACTTCCTTAAGCTTGAGGGGCTCAGATCTGGTTCTCTGGTTCAAATCCAAGTCTGAATTTCTCTAAAACATGATTGGGGTTAATATCTCTTTTCTGATTTGAATCCACTGTACATAGATGAAAGTGAACCAAGAAGTTCAGATCTGGATCCAATTACAGTTGCACCCAGTATTAAGGGCTGTTTATGTCTGATGTCCTGAATTGGATCTCTATCTATATTTTTGAATTTGAATCTCAGGGACTACCAAGGTGATATGAAATGTATAGGTGTATACAAACCCCTGTGAACTTCAGATGCTGAGTTTCACATAGGTCAACTCATGCTTATCAGTAAATCTCCTGAACTTAGCTTCTATATTCTTCCTCGTAATGATAATGATACTTTATCGTTCTATTTTCCTCTGAGGGCCAAAGCAAATTAATCCTCACAGCTCACTTGGGAGGCGAGTAATTATTACTTAGATGCATTTTACGGATGGGGAAACTGAGGCAGAGATGAAGTGACACATCCATAGCCAGAGAGTAAATCAGTGGCAGAGCCACAGTTAGAGGCCTCTTAATGCCCAGTCCCCTGTCCTAACCACAAGAACATATTTCCTCTCCAATAGTATATGTTCTTGAAGTCCAGGAAAACAAAAGAAATATTAGGGCCAGCATGCAGAATTGATGTAAACCATATATTTTCTCTAGATGTGGCAGATTTTTTTTGTAATATCTGAGTTTTCTGTAGACATAAGCAATCTATTGCTTCTCCCCCATTTCTTCTCCCCCCCGTGGGAAAAATGGGGGTGGGGTGTATGCTTCAGCCCAGACCTTTATTTTAAATAAACTTGGCCTGGTTGCCATTGGAAAAAGATTTCTTTACTTGAGGGATTTATTTCTGTCCTTGCAACACTGTACTATATGCATTGCACCTGTTCAGACATAAGCACAGTTCATTATTATAGCTGTAGGGGCAGAAGCTTACTAATTCATATATATTGGGGGGAGAAAATGTTGGGGAGAATGGCCCTCTCTTTTAATTTGCTTACTGAGCAACCTCTTGAACAGACTTCTTCCTCCAGATCAGTTTTCTCTGCTCCCCTATTGTCTGGGGAAACCTGTCTTCTGGAGCTTCGTTCTTGAAAGATCTCATGACTTTAAAATCATCAGTGGGCTTTGTGTAGCCTGCCTGTCAAAAGAGATATGTTTACACCTTCCCTGCATGTGTTAAAGCTATAAGGTTACGGAGGAGAATGGCTGATACATTTCAGTGCTTCATGCTAATATGCACAAAATGTATTTATGATAATTACATGGACTGTCTGAAACAATGCATTCCAACATTCTGTAACATAAATAAGAAAGGTGGAGCCAGCTGGCTGTAAACAGTTCATTTGCCAGCAATCCTGATCTGCACTATATACCTTTTTTACACTGTCTCAGTCTGGCAGTATTGAACCTGTTGCTGCAGTAGCCGAGTTGTATTTTGCTAGATAGGGGAAGGAGGGTTGTCTGCTGTCTGGTAGGAGGGCTTTGTCTGTGTGTGCCTTTCTCTCTCTCTCCCTCTCACACTCTCGCTTGCGCTCTCTCTCTCTCTCTCTCTCTCACTCCCTTTCCCGTCTCTGTGGTTTGTAAGGTAGGTTGCAGTGTGTGTATATACACAACATCAAGAGCAGGAAAATGGACTCATTAGGGAGGCAGGCAGTCATTACCACTCACACTGTACTTCCAGGGAGACAGCGACTATGAGGAGACAAACTGAGGACTGGGGAACAAGGTAGGCCAGTCAACTTTTATAAAAAAAAAAAAAAAAAAATCCTGCTCCCCCCAGCCCCATGACACTTCTTTATTCTTTCACCCCCACCCTCTCTATTTTTAATATAGAGATATAAGTTTGTCAAACCCTTTTGCGAGCTTAAAATTTGGAACATCTATAGAAGGCCTTAGCCTTTACAAATGTTTTTTTCCCCTTCTACTTATTTCAGGGTGTGCCCCCTTATGATTCACTTTAATTACTTTTTTTTTTTAACATCAATGAAGGAAACAAATATGTTTGTTTTCCAACACTAGTTCCAAGTAAATCAATATCTTTCACTCTTTTAAATCAGCCCTCTCCGTATGTCTGTGGGTCTCTGCTTTTTTCTTTTCTGTTTATGCAGTTCCATCTGTCCGTCCATATATCATGTTCTCCTTATTTACTGCTAAATGGGTTTTTGTTAGTATTTGCCAATGAGTTTTAGCTGTATTGCTGGTGACCAGGTTTAACTGTGACTCTTGTTCTGTTTTATATTTACTATAAGTTTAAAGTCCATGTTTATTGTACATTAAATAAAAACAGAAAGCAGGTTCCACTCTTTCTGCCAGGATTTTTATTTTAAAAATTTTGGGGGGGGGGAGGGAGAAGGGGAAGTGATTTTAATTATCGTACATGTACTTTTCCCTGATGGATTTTTAAAGCATTTATTTTAATTTTTTTAACTCTTTATTTTACTTAAGAGGGAGTGGGAGATATATTAGAACTTTTATGTTGCTGATTTAATGTAACATCATAGAGGCAGGACTGGGTTAATATGAATTCAAACTTTCTAAGAGGGAGTTTGTATCTTTGGTTGCCCTCCCCCCTACACGGTTGTGCTTGTGTTTCAGTATGTGTATTTGGAGGGGGGAGGTAGATATCCTTTTACAGTGGAAACAATTTATGAAATCTTTTGAGCCATTTTGTCTAGAAACAGTAACTATTTATTTACCATATTTTCATTCCATAAATAACCTTTGTATATGTTATTTCAAACATAGAGTGTGTCTGTGGATTAATTATTATTATTTTTCTGGGTTTGTATTGCGTTTCATAGCCCATTTAACATTGCTGAGTTTTTCAGGCTAGCCTTATCATAGGTTCTAAAGGCTGGTTAAATAGATCCATTCGAAATGGGCTTTTTATCTGAGCTCTTGTCAGTGCTGTCGGAGAGTAAAACTGCTACTCTATTGGTAAAAAAAAAAAAATTAAGACAGACAGTGAGTGGACGTGAGTTATATAAAACATTCTGGAGAATCCATGAGTAATTATAGAAAATGGACGCTGATCAGTGGAGATCTCTTGACAATAACAATCACCTTTTTAAATAGCAAATTATTTAATAGTAAGAGGCAGACTATTTTAAAAAAAAATCTATTAGGCCTTTCCGATAACACATGTCCATAAAACAGTATTCCTAGCCCACCTGGGATTGTACAGGAGATTCTTCAACACATTATCAGGGTTCAAATCTTGTGAAATGTTTATTAAAAATCCACTTTTTTTTGGAGAGTAGACAACTTTTGGTACCAACAGGTTTATGTTTTGTATTTTTATATCCTGTATCTTGTAACTCTCTCATCTCAACAAAAGTGACTCCTCACTGGACAAACCAAGTCAGTTTAAACCCAAAACAGCAAATAATCAACTGGCTGTGTAGATACAGAACCCATTCACTCTGTCTTATTAGTTTTTTTTCCAGGGCCTAAGTGGAACTTTTCAGTGGATTTCTGTAGGATTTTGTCAAGAATCGGTAGTCCATCTGTTAGTTCAGGAATGAAATTTGGTGTTTTCCACTCCCTTTCCTGCCTGTTTTCAACTCGGGCTACTAATTAACATTTGGTCGACAAACTTTAACTCTTTTTATTGCTGCAAATTACATGTCACTGTAGTAAAATATTTCCCCCTCCCCCAATCTCAAACCTTGAAACTCTGATGTGAGCATATAGGGAACTGAAGTATTTCCAAAAATTAAGGGCTCTCATATGGGGGAACATTTGATGCCATTTTGGGGGGGTTAACCTGGAGTGATGGAGCTGGAATATTAGCATTCTCTCTTCCCTCCCCCCCCCATGAAGTACTGTATGTCTATGCATTTCTAGACACCCATCACTTTCTTTTGAACCAGTACAGGTGTGTATGATCTTTTTCAGCACTGATTTCTATCTGTGTGAGTTTTTGTGAAACTGATGTTGGGACTCCTTAATATATGATTAACAGAAGTCATGGTCCATCCCAACTTTTCCAAATAACTTTAAAAAAGATTACAAAATATCAATTAATTTTATGGAAACCCTAGGAAAAAAGAATTGCCTAGTGAGAGAAGCAGAATGTGTGAAACATTTTTTATCATCCAGCAGGAAGAAAAAAAAATAAATTATTTTTAAAAAATACTTTGCCATTAAAATGATTTAATTCTCTGTAAAATCAAAGTATTTTCTATCAAAAGGCTTAGCTCTGTCTATGGCACAAAGTCTATTTGCTATGTGTGTACAAAAGCAAAGGGGAGAGTGCCTAAGTAAACTTAAAGCCAGCATATGATGCTGTAGTTGGAACTCCAAAAGCCAAAAGTCTTTTGGCACAGGGGTGTATAACAGAGTTGGAAGACCTGACATTAGCCAACCTCAGGTTCTTGTGGGGTCTACATGTTCCAGTCCTACCAACCCTTTCAGTCTAACAGAGTAGAACCCTGCTGTGTTGAGTGGGTCGCAGTATGCTTTATTTTAGTGTTGGAGCAGACAGTTATCTAACACACCCACATGAGGAAGTTCTCTGGAGCAGTTATTTCATGCTTTGCCATGCCCTGTAGCTAACGCAATTTTGGACTGGATGGCGTGTGTGTATGCTTCTTTAACTCCTGTGAGATCAAAGTGAGTGCTGGATTTTTTAACAGGGCCAAAACATGGGGATACCAGATAGTTAAACCTAAATGCCAAATAAATACCAAGTCTAATTATTTTTAGTATTTTTTTAGGAGGAGAGATAAATATCAATCTTGTTTATTTTGATATACACAGTTGTTGTAATTTCCTGAGTTGGATATATCATAATAGTAAATATTACTCAGTTTTCCTATTTCCACATTTTCTCCATAGGCCCAGCTTACTCATAAGGGAACAGCTGCAGAACATGTTTAAAAATGTATTATCATTTGTATAAAACTGAGATTTAAATGGAGAATGAGATCCCTGCTATAGAATTCGGTAGGATGGTTTAAAAATCCCATAGACAGGAACTCATATTCTGTTAGATTTTATAGGTTTTAAATGTCATTTCAGGAAACTCCTGCTTAATTTCTACAGCCTGTATTGTGCCATTAGTTTTTAAGCAAAAATATATCAAACAGGGGTTTTGTTTATAAACTGATGGCATTATATGTCCCTATATAATCCAATTAGTTTCGTTCCTATATCATTTTATAGGTCTTTTCCACAATGATGTGTTGGGGAAGATGAGTACTGTTGCAAGGAGTTCACAGATGTGAAAGGGAAATTAATAACTCAAATCTAGCTTCAAGTTATTTAGATATTTGTGGGGGAAAAGTCTTTGACAAAACCTAAGGCCCATAGAAGTGGTTCAGAATTCTTTTAAACATTCCAATGGGATCAGTTGTTTTTAAAACAACCTATTGTTCCCTCTGCTGGGTTTGCAACTCAAATCTTGCTGCACTGAGAAACTGATGGTAAACTAAAGTGAAACTGACTTCATTGATTTGCTGTCTGGCCCAAGAAAATTCGGAAAATAAACAAACAGCATCAACGGTATAAAATTGGATTTTTAATATTCTTTCTCCTCTAATAATCCAGGGTTTTACTGGTACTTTTTAACTAAGGTCTAAATCTTGAGGATCTTATGAAATGTTTACTCAATTTTAGCTCAGGCATGCTCTCGTTGATTTATGAAGTTTTGAGTAAGGGGTGAATAAAGTTTGAGTAAAGAGGATTTGCCCCAATTTGGTTTTTAAGTTGACACTATCCCTTGTATTCCTGTTCATTATTTATCTAATTTTAATTTTAATGCTTAGTCCTATAGTAATTATCAAATTCTCCTTTTAGTAGAAATTGGGCTCTTCATAATGATGACTAATTATGTATGTATTTGATTTTCTGCATATACAGGACCTGATAGTACAATCTTCCCATGTATACTGTGTAGATTGCAGTCACTTCAATGGATGTTCTATTTGTATAGGGTTTTCAGGAATGGGCTCATAAGAAATAACTGAAACATTTGTGGCTAGCAGGGATATGGGTATGTGCTTGTCCCATGGTCTGTGGGCCAGCAAGGACTGAGAGTATTATGGAGTCAGTTTGTCACATACCTCTTTTATGGCCAGTGTAGGATCAGTGTTGATAGATAGCAGGGGGTAGGAATAGGAGGTACATCCAGCTTTCATCGGGGAAGGCTATCTATCTTGGAGCATTTGAGAATCCTGGATGGAAAATTGGGGTAATGGCAGAAGACTATGCTGAAAAAGAAAGTAGTTACTCTCTGACAGCCCTTTGTATGTATTATATGAAATGAACATGGGGCTCTCAATCCAGTTCCTAATGGGCAGATGTCCGTATTACAAAATCAAATCACAAAAGCCATTGATGGTTGGCAGTGTGAAAAGAAAGACTAAATGGGCACAAAGACAGAACTCTCAGGAGTAGTGGTTCCCTCACGGTCAGGAATAAGCCATGTCAACAGCATAATGTGAAGAAGATTTTATTGCTGCTGCCTGTCTTATACCTGTTCTGTGACTGTCATTCTGGCATTATTCAGCAACTCTCTGTGTGTGTGTGTGTGTGTGTGTGTGGAGGTAGGTAGGTAGATAGATATGTTAAGAACAGTCCTGCCTAATTCAAACATTGGCACAACTTATAGGGCTTGATTCTCTAGTGTCTTGTACCTTGTGTCATTATTTACACCTGTGCAAAATGAGTGCAAAATGTTACCACAGGTGTGTGTGAGTGAGAAGAAAATTATGCTTTGGTAGTATTTTATGCCTAATTTGCACAAGTATAAGTGACAGTGCAAGGTCCCAGGAAGTGGCAAAGCATGTTCATTTTGTCCCTTCCTCGATGTCCCAGCCAGAATTAAATTAGTGGTTATCTAATTTTGTATTTTCAAAGTAGTGAGTTTGGTAAACTCAGCAATGAAGAAGAAAGAAAACCTGAATGGTAGGCTGTGAATCTGCATGCAACACATTGTATAGTTCCTATAGAAACTTTTAGAGTACTGAAGTATTACCATTCTATAAATTACATAAAGATCATCTGAAAATGTAATGCTCACACAATAAATTTACTTTGGAACTGTGGCACTGCTACTAATGCAAGAGTGGTCTGCCCTTTGATCCTGAGGGCAATTCATCATGGGAAATTACCTGCACTCTACTAGAATACTTTTACAGTAAAGTAGTTGGTTTCTAGTCACTTGGTTCCAAGATGATTAGTGGCTGGGAATGTGATCAGTCCCTTGGAAATATGAACCTGGAGTGGGAAAAGTGCTTTGTGGGACCTCACTGTGATCCTTCCAATTGACTGAAAGTTAATTATAGATGTGTGCCCCAGGGAGTCTTATGTCATTCTCCTTGGCTGGGTAGATGGTGACCATGATGCAGGAATTTGACGATAATGGTTAGGGAGAATCTTTGAGACTCCAACAGGGATGTTGAGAATCCAGGTAGGAAGTGAGGTAGGGATTGAAAACATATCCATAGGCATGCTTTGTGGGGGCGGGAAGGGGGGGGATAATATTTGACCGTGTGAAGGTCTTTTTTGTTACCTATATCTTAGCCCCAGTTTTTTCCTTGTTCTTTATTTTAATCTTCTTTTTCGAAGATGCTGTTTAAGCACCAAATTGTCCCATCTGCTCACAGATGAAGGTTACATAAACCCAACAGATCCCTGCTTGGAAATTGGGTACTGTACTGTTGCTGTGGTATCCATCTCCCCCTCTCTATAACCCTTAGAGTCTCTGGCTCCACCTGTTACACTCCACTGTGTTGGCCCCTAAACTCCTAGCAATTTGGTAGATTACTGAATTACAGGAATCGGAGGTGGACAGAATGCTGAGAATTAGAAAACAAACCATTGTTTAGATACCAGGACAAATTGTTTAATTGCTCTTGTGCTCCCTCTGCTGTTTCTCTATAGAACTAATAAATCCTATCCCTAGGGTCATGCCCATGTCCTCTGTGAGGGTGCAGTACAAAATGGGATGTTAAAAAAGTTGATTTCAAGCTGTTTTGAAATGGAAAACATTGGTAGAGAAAAAAAGCTTCATATGAAGAATATGAAAAGCAGTGTATCCTAGAAAAAGTATTTTACATCATTGTTCTTTTAACATTTGAACCATCCTAACCTGTGATTCTTCCGTCTACCCTTGCTTTGTCATGCTTCTATGGGGCAGGAGTCTTTCTCTGTGTCATTTCCCAAAGTCTGAATTTCTTCCTATTGTTGCTGCTATCACTAAGATATTTCCTACATGAGGGCTCTATAGAAAAATATTCTTACTGGTGCAACCATTAGTTTCAGCTGAGCTACTGGGAGTAGTGGTGGAAACCTTAGTGTAGATAAGGCTCTGGCAGCTCTTAGTATTTTTACAGCTGCATCAGTTAAATCTGCTCCTCTGCTGAGTACAGCTCTGCTCGTCTCATCCTGTTTCATGGCCTGGAAAGCTTCTGTTCTTGTTTAGGGTTCTCTTTAGCCTCTTTTCTCATTGTGATGCCTCCTAATTTGTTTTTTACGATATAGACTTGTTTGTTTAATGAACTCCCTTCTTAATAGGGACATTTGCTTCCCACTTCATATGTTTTTCACGTCCATCACTTCCCACCTTCATAGTATCAAAGGTTTCTGAATGTTAGCGAAGAGTGAGTCCTGTATAAAACCCAGGTCTGACTGTAGATTCCCCAGGAAAATCTGGAATGTATTGAAGACTTCTGAAGGGGTGATGAGGTCATACAAGACCCTGATGCCTTTCCCACCTAAGCAGAGTATCATGATAAAGAGCCTTCTCTCACAGCTACTGACTTTAGTGGGGGTTAACTGTAGAGCTGCTTCAGGACTGGGCCCAAATTGTTAGTCCAGACTTATGGAAGCTTTTGTGGGTGCAAGTCTCATGCTTCCCTTAAAAGTGACTGCTTGGTTGCTCATTGGTTGGAGTGACCCAACCCACATAAAAATCTCATTGTTACTGAATAATTTGAATCTTTATGGCCAGAGCCCACTTCCTAGACCCCATCCGTTTTTGAAGGGTCAGAAAATAAAAAGAAAACACTCAGTGATTTATTTTTCCTTCTCCTTGTGGGTTTCCCCCCTTTTTTGGGAGGCCTCCAGCATCATACTCTTTTTTTATTTCCTCTTCCCAGGCCCCACTTCATAGTCATCCACCTGTCTGGGCCAGAGATGTAAGAAATTGACCTCCTTGTGGGCAGTCTCAGCAGAGATGTCATGAAGTGAATTGGCCATTGAGAACTGAAGCTACTCTCTGATCCCTGACATGAGGTCAGACATGAGGAACAGTAGCAGGGAATGGTGTGGCGATAGCTTGCCTTGCTGCTGGACCTGCTTTGGGGTTAAACAGAGAATTCAGTGCCTAGAGACATCAATCCGGCCTCTTTCACTAGCACTAAACTAACAAGTACAAAGCTGTCACTGACTCACGGACAAACTGTTTGAATTCCAAGAAATTTGTTTCGTAATTTCCACCATTTCATAAAAATGCTGCTTTTTTTTTCTTCTTCCAATGACTGCCAAGGTTTGAAAGCTTCAAACTTGCTCCATTTGGAGGGGATTTAAAAAGATACTGACATTTTCTAAACAAGTTGGTTCTCTCTGAGCTGTACAGACAGACTTCAAACCATTTGCCCACCAAGCCAATCCAGCACGCCCTGAAACATTTCATTGCTGTGAAAGCAACTGCTCCTAGATGGTTCAAGTGTTTTTCACAGTGTGGTCAGCTAAACTTCACTAAATATTGAAGAAAAAAAAGAATCAAAGAGAAAAATCACACCTTTCCCCTGTTGTAGGGTTTTGCTAAATATCTCCAGAAATTAAGACTTCCCCCTCACAGAGCGTTGTGTACCTGTGTCATTGGCCTCCTTTTTATGGCACAGAGCCAGCAAATTAAAACTTTGCTCAGCATTTTCTAGACAATTTTCTTTACTTGCATGCAAAGAGAAAAATGAAGTGTTTTTTTGGTCAGCGCAAAACCACAGTTCAGAGTGCAAAGCTGTAATGAGATTATAATGCTGCAGCTGGGGTGTATGGGTAAGTAACTTTCTAATAAACACATCCATAGCATGTGGAGTCAGGAGGCTTGGTTTTTATTCCCAGTTTTGTCACTAATTCGCTATGTATTGCCCTATTCTGAGCAAGTCACTTCCCTCTCAGTGCCTCATTTACTCATCTGTGAAACGGGAATAAGAGTGTTTACCAAACTTTGGGAGGGTACTTTGAAAACAATGAAGAAGCATTGGGTATAATTTTATTATGATAAGCACTTTTCACCCTCAAGCTTGGGCCTCACAACACCTCCCCAAAGGTGCATAGCAACCTTTTCTTCCTTACTTCAGTGGGTTTGCTTTGGTCTTTTAATCTAGTTATTGAGCACTTAGGCTTTTCCAATGTGATTTCAGAAAAGGGCTGGCAGCACAGATCTCATTTGGTCTCTGTCTATAGCTGCCTTAAGTAAAAGAAGCTGTGTTTTGTTTTATTTTGTTTTTTTAATAGATTAAATTGTTTATTTTTACTTTATTAGACAAAGGCCCTGTCTACCCTTGAGTTTTAACTATGTTCGGCAGAACCTCCCTGACACATATACACACACGATATATGTATATAAAATATGATTCATGCTAGAAAGGCTCACATAACATTCCAAATCCCAGTGTCACCTGGGCCTTAGTAGTGTTATAAAATGGTTCACAAACCCATGTGATAGATTAGGTCTGGATGTAGGCTATACCATATCATGTCTATGCGACTCTTATAACATAGTTAGGCCCTGACTACACTAAGATTTGAAAAGAAACAACCATTAGCATGGTAGACTGTGGTTCTGGTTAGACTGCTTCAAACTCCAATGTGATAGTTTCTATTTAAAGAGCTTTTGGGGCAGAGAATATATAGCTGATAGAAAATGAAAGCTTAGTCAAGCTTCTTCCATTTGTGGATCTGGGGGAAAACCTACAGCAAGCATTCCTTGCTGGCATCATAGGGCATCGTTTGCTCCATAGTTAAAGTTGCAACTGATTTCCCCTCCAATCCACAAAGACAGTCAGATCAGTCTCAAAATTTCTAGTTTAGTTGTGGGGTTCAACTAGAATTTTTCAGGGAGATTTGTAGTGAATTGGATGCAAGGTTCCTCAGATATGACACCCTAAAAATAAAGGCATTAGAAACAGTTCCAAAATTCTTCTAACTTTTCTTTCCTACTTCTTAGGAAAGAAACAAAACAAAAAAAGAGATAAAACTAACTTTATGGGAGTTCTTGTCAGAGCTAGTGCTCAGGACCAACATTTAGTTGATGGAAGTCTGATTTAAAAAGATATTAAAATCCGATTTAGGAGTGTTACCAGGGAACACTGGCTGCAACATGGGAAAAGTATACAAATGGGGCAGGATAGGGGAAAGGTTTGGGAAGAATGTGAGCACTAAGAAGGAATGAAAGCTGAGATGCATGCAGCGGGGAAGAGCTGTGTAAAAAAGATGAGGACAAAAAGCCTGAACTTAATGCAACAAGAGGGGGATAACTTGGTCACAGTGGCAGGAAGCATAATTCTACCAGCAGCATTTGATATAAACAGGAGTGGAGTGTGGAGGGATGAGGGCATAACTTTTTCCTTCTATCGCATGTGTAGTGAACTGGATTCGTATTCCAACAAATTCATAGGACTATGGCGCAAATCCTCAAACCTATTTAGGCACTTAATGCCCACTGATATGGGTCCTATTTTGCCCTGTGTTGCATCAGTATAAAACAGAGTGATTCTGTGGAAGTTGATGGGGTTACACTGCGCTAACTGAAAGCAGAATATGGCCCTATGTTTCTGTGCTAGAAGCTAAAGTGTGGATTCACTTCAAGCAGAGAAGACCACACATGAGATTCTATAAGTGATTCCTATTGAGCAGCCAGTTTCCTTTAGGATGCTGCTGCTGAGTATGACACCTACACTACCTTAGATATCGTTTCTCTAGTGGAAGCACATATATGTGTAATATCAAGATTCTTACCAGATCTTTCTTTGAAATCTTACCTAATGAGGACACCCTTTCAAAGAGATCTGTGCTTAGGATTTCCTGAGAACTTTGAGGCAGATTTTTGAGGGGGCTCGCTTCCGGCTTCTTACTCGACAGTCAGAGAAGAACTGTTCATCCTCAACCAGATTACACGCTGGGGAAACTTGCAAAAGTATTAAAGTCCACAAGAGAGAGCTTTTCTGTGTCAGTCCATATAGGCTCAAGTCAGTTATGCTGGAACTAGAGCTGCTGGGGGTGCGGTGCACATGCTGGCTTGAAGTGGTTTCCATCATATACAGGGTTTACAGTTTTGTTCAATTGCTTTCAGCACCCCTACTATAAAAATTATTCCAACACCACTGTTTCGAGTTGTACAATAGTCAATCTTCATTTTGTAGCATCAGAATAAGACCATGATCCTAATATGATTCTTTTTGTTGTTCTTGCCAAAGGATCACGTCAGCTCCACCTAAGTTTCACCTGACCTCTTTAGTTAAAGGAGCAACATAGGCACTTCAAAATGGAGAGCAAATGTCAATGGAGTTCAGCCAGAGAAGGGAATGATCATAGAGAATATCTGGGCAGTTTAACCAGAGGCAGCTAATGATAACAACAATTTTACTTTCCGTTTCTGTAGAAACTCTTGTCCAAATACCTTGCACATCACTTTACAAAATTAATGTATTTAGCCTCATATCATCCTGAGGAGATAAGACAATATTGTTATCCCCATTTTGCAAATGGGGAAACTCAGGCAAAAAGAGAGGACTTGAATCATCCACTATTACATAGAGAGTCAGTGGCAGAGCCTGAGATAGAAGCTTAATAATCTGACTCAGAGCATTCTTCCTCATTTCCTTCCCAACATATTGAAATAAAAGATAAGGCTTGGAAAGGCAAAATCCATCTTCCCTGCACAAGGGAAACTCAGATTAGCCTAATTCTCATTTACACTAAGGCCTCTTTACACTACTCTGGCAATGTAAAGGGGGTGTCCCAGTGATTGTAAATTACACTTGTATCCACTTTAGGGCCCCTTTACATTGCCAGGGTGAGATAAAAGAGCTCTAGTGTAACTGAAAATTCAGCCAAATATGTCTAAGGATTTGCTAACATGTCAACAAATTCTCTCTTCTACTAGCAGTTCGAATAAAAAACAGAATGATTCTTAGGGTTTCTTTGTTTGCTTGTTTTATTATTTTTTAAGTGCTATCCTGGCCTAGTTAGCATAACTTCAAAGACTTGTAAAAATTATCCAGTTGGCTTTTTCACACTTGTAGATGCCCTTCTGAGCTCTAGAGATAGTACTAACTCAGTTCAGTCAAGAAGGAGATGTTAGACAGCTGGACCGTTCTGGTACCTGTTTCTTGTGCAGTGATATCCACAGCGGGAAAGTGTGACTGGCTGGGGTGGCTAGTGGTGTTGCCTGCTTCAGTGAAATGAAAGAAGTCACCAAAGGAACACAAAGCTCCTATGTGTGAGTTAAGTGGTATATTAAACTTTTGGACTATTCTCCACAGCTAGGTAGATATAACTGCCATTAACCTCAATGGGAGTTACAAGCACATCGGGAGAAAATAAACCCTAAGGGTTTTCTGGAAAGGGATATTTAGAGAAGATTGTTAGTTGTCTGTTTAAATCATCAATGGAGTCTAAGCATGTGCAAGTAATACTGGAGGGCACAGAAGTGCTGGACTGTGCAGGGAAGCATTTTTGCTGATACATCTGTCATTGAGAATAAATATTATGGTAGACTGAATTGCTCATACATTCAACCTGAAAACTAGAACCTGTAAGTGATAAGACTATACAATAAATTGTTGCACTTACCTCTCTGTTACTTGAGATTCGGGTTCAAATCTCAACTCTCAAGCTTGCAAATAAATTTGATGTTTCTGTCCTAGTCTCTAATTAATATCTGTCCACTTCTCAAAACCAATCTGACTCTCTGTCAGTTGATGCTCAGGACAAGTCCAGGGCTGAAGAACAACAGGATTTTTCATTGGCCAGCACAAGTAATACTTTTTTTTCTTGAGCGCCAAATTCAGCTAGTGTGGGGTGTTTATACAGGCAAAGACTGGAATGCTCAAAAAGGGTTTTCATTTATCAGAGACATATGGGACTCACCATCACTGGATATATTTGTGAGACACTATAACAAAGAACTCTCCTCAAGCATGTCTCACATTTCAGGGATCGGAGGGCAGTCTGGATAAATGTCTTTTCTAGGAAATTGATGAACCAGCTTTCTCATATGTACTCTCCAATTTCAGTAATCCCTAAGAAGCTCATAAAAGCCAGGAGGGAGTCAGTAAAACCTCATGTTTTTAGCCTCCAGAAGGACACAAAAGTCTGTGGATCTCAGGGCTGGTCCAGATGCCATGTGCACACCTCTTCTGCATTTTCATTTAGTCTGGGCCTGTTGTTTCTGTGTGCTGCTATGATATAACTTTGGACTGGCACAGTCTGATAGCATGGCTACAACAGAGTAAGGGACTGGACTTGCTGGGAAGAATTCTGACTTGATAGAATGTAGAAGATAAATCACAGTCTCTCTATATTGTAGAGCTAGTAAATATATATTTGCTTTTCTCCTGTATGGAATTTTCCCCAGTTTCTTTCTCATTTATGCATAGTGATCTGTTTGAAGATGGCTCAAATGGGCTCTGAAATCCAGTTGGTCCTGTTGATGATCATTGGGGCGATGGTGATCCCATGAGATATGTTTCTATACATAATTGCAATCATATCCTTCTGGTCTTTAGGGCTTTTAAGATTATTATCCAATGTTAAGTTGTAAACTCTTAGAGGCAGGAACTGTCTTGTGTTTGTGCAGCAGTTAGCACCACGGAGTCTGTACCACGTAAGTGTCTCTGGGTGCTACTGTAATAAAATTACCAACTTTTATAAAGTTGGCAACTTCTTACTAGATAAACATCTCAATTTCGTCTTCAAAGTATTACTTGCAGAAATGCTCTTCTGAATTTGTGTAGCAGATTTATTACAGAGGTACTTCTGTCTTGCTCTGTGTAATGTGTTTATGGGATGCTTGGCATTCCTTGCCTATCTTGCCTGCAGAGCCCAGTCCAGTAGGCCTTTTCAGAGGCCACTTATTGGATTCCCCATACCCAAACAGTGATGGTACCAGTCCCCATGTAACCTTTAGCCCAGTGGATAAGGCACTCACCCAGGTTTTGGAAGACCCAGGCTCAGTTCTCCCTTCTGCAGGCAAATAATTGAACTTGAGACTCTCAAGAGAGTGCCCTACCCTCTGGGCTGTGAGGTTTGTTTTTCTCAGGCTCTCATGTTGAAGCCGTTTCACTTCGTATAAGTAAATATTCACTGGAATAGGGAGGATGGAACCTGGGCCTCCCATCTCCCCAGTGAGTGCCCTAACAAGTAGGCACCACCTCCGCTTTCTCCTCCTCCTTAGTTTTTTGCGCAAAACAGCTTAGATTCTGAAGGGGGTTCATGCTTGTGCATCTTATGCAGAGGGAGATGCCCTCCCTCTGGCCCAGAGTTACATCTATAACTTGATAGGACCTAGCTCTCCCCATGCATTGTATAGGCAGCCTAGGCGCTTAGTTTAGGGATGTGGATTACACTAGGCACCTAAAAATTAAGAATTGCTAAATCCCTAAAGAATGAAGCAGTATCTGGTGATTTAAAGCACACAGGTGGGAGTTCTGAAATCTACTCTTCTTTATATTGAACTTAGAGAGTGAAACTATAGGCGGGGAAGGATTGTCTGAGGAAGAAGTGCAGAACTATGCATCAGAAGATCTGTGTTCTGTTCCTGGGCTCTGTCCCAGACTTCCTGATTGATCTTGGGCAAGTCACTTCACCTCTGTGTGTGCTTAGTCTTCCAACTACAAAATGGGGGTTATGATAATCTCAAAGGTGTGCTGAAGCTTAATTAATACATGTAAAGTGCTTTGAGTTTCTTGGATGGAAGGCACTAGAGAGGGGCAAGCATTATTACCACATTCAACTTCTTATAACTTAAAGGAAAAATTATTAAAACCACTTGCATTGCTTTGTCTCTCAAAGTTATGTTTGATTTCTGAATTTCTTCAACAAGCCAGTCCATACCATGTCTAAATTTCTGCACAATGTTCTCTTTTAGAGCTTTAATCATCTCCTTCCTTTGGTGCTGTGCATGGTGAGATCATTCAAAAATGGCAGGTACGGTGAATGGCAGTGAAACAAAAGATTTAGATGCTAAAGTATATACTTGTTCCAAGCATGGAGTTTCCACTGAAGTCAATGGGAGTTCTGCTTTCCAGAAGGATGGTAATAGCTTGGTCCTTCCGAACAGCATAGGAGAAATGGTTGGGATGACACTGGTGTTGAGGAAGGGTATACAGTTGTAGGGACAACAAGTGGGTGTCCAGCTGGAATCTCTGGGTGATTACAGGGTCTGTAGATGAAAGGATAACCTCCAGGTGGTGGAAGAACGTGGTTTTGGCTATACAGGGGGATGTTTGTGTAAGGTATGTGATTTGTATTTTAACTACAAAGAATAGAGAGTGGATTCAGGAGGAAGTGATTTGCAGGGACGACATGGATGAATAATAAAGTAGATGGATGCAAAGAGTGAAGAAGAACATGAAACTGGGAGATAAGAGGATGGTGTAGTTCTGCAGATTTTACTGTCTAGATGCTTTTATTTATTCTTGAGTTTCTATGGTAGAGCTGAATAGCTGTATGTAATATTCTCAGTATAAACAGAATCCATAAATAGTTTTGTAGGGAGTCAGGATTTTATTTTTCTTGTGAGGTTGGACCTTTTGTGACTTTTTTTGCTCTGCCATTTTTTTTCTCATTTTACTGGTGGGATAAAGTTTATATTGCTTAGCCCAAATTCAGATATACATATTTTAATAGATTTTCATCTCTTTCTCTGTCGCTTTGTTTATTTGTCTCCGTCTATCTCACTGTGTGCCTCTGCTTGTCTGCTTGCCAGTTTTTTCTTTGTCTCTCTCACTTTATCATTGAACCCATCTGTGTAGAAAATGGGATATTTGGCTGTCTTGTATTTTTTTTTATATTTGTTTTGTTTCATACCTCAGACTTAGGAGGATAAAACTCACACTCCTGGGGGTGTCAGGCGTTCCAGCTCTTGCATTTAGGAGGAGTCATGATGCTTTTTGCATCTGTTTGTCTGTCCATCTGTCTGCCAGTCTATAATAAGCTGTGCAGTGAGACAGCAGTTTACTATCTGTGTGTGTGAAATTAGCTAATTGGTGTTAGCAGCAATATTTTCACATGTTTTATAAGCAAAGTGCAGCAAGGTATATAAATGTAGATATGATCCAGACACACGCACGCACGCAAGCCTGTCGCTGCTCATGCATAGACGCTCAGAAGTAATTAATGTTAATAAGATTTTAATGTGCTTGTGAGATCATAATGAGGAGGAATGAATGTTCTGATTAGAAAAAGGTAACCGTGTGTATTTTGGCTTAGAACAAGATTTCCTATTTTTTTTATAAACCTCAATTTCAGAACTTGTTTGTGATTGCATCAATCGGTTTTTATTTTCAAATTAGAGGTCTGTTTAGCCATCTGAATGATTAGCCAAATAAACTGGTAAAACCCTGATCATAAGGAATGGTGCAGATCTTTTTTTCTTTACAAAGCAGTGCTAGTGTACTGCTGGGCTGGGCTCTATCATCCTTTCAGCATTACATTTTAGTTGTTGTTGCTGCCTTTAAAGCCCCATCAGAAACTGCTTCCAGAGCCAGTGCTCATTTTTACAAACATAGATGTTACCTATATGATTCTGGGATGAATAATCAACCATAAAAGTATTGTGCCAAGACACGTTCCTATCCATCAGTAATGGTGACTCCTTAGAGTCCAGATAATCACAAGATAGCTTGATAATGTGTTTTCAAATAATTGTTTTCCTTTACAACTAAAATAAAAAATCCATTATTTTTTCCTTCCGAATGTAAGAGGTTGGAGACTATTTGCAGGAATATATCACAAGGTAAGCTGATCTCTCATCATGGACTCAAATGCTGTACCGTCACCAGTCACACACTCCAGTCTGGCTAAAATCCAGATGGACACTAGGGGTCCTTCTCTCCAGCAAATCGTGTGAAAATGTGGTCTACCAGGTTTTAATTTTATTTGCATTATAATTAGTATTGTTATTTATTTTTAGTAATAACGTGATAAAATATCAGAGTTTTTGCTCTGTAGTATTACCCAAAAGCTCAAAAATGATTTGTGTAATTATTGCTAAATTTAAAAATTAAATAATTGTATGTTTATTTTTGAAAGCATCTTTTTAATTAAGAACACAAGTAAAAGTCTAGCTAGATTACAGTGCATTTCATTTGCAATAGTGCTCACTTTCTTCTGTGACATTTGGCAAGCTGCTTAAACAAGATTTGTGTTGTAGTAGGGCATTAGGTGTAGCTCTGAATTCAGGAAACGAAGGTTTACTTCCAGAAGATGTTCAGATACCACGATAGTAGGTGCAGAATAAGAATAGAACCATAATAATGTCATGACAGTTTCCAGCCCCTGATGAATCGAGCGCAGTAGAGCTAGATATAGCTTTGACATGACTTGCAATCTCAGAAGATGAACTGACGCAGCCTTTATTTATAATGAATGAATTTATTCTGGGGATAGAAAACACCAGGCATTCTGTATAACCCCTAATATCCTTCTAAACACCTTCCAGCCAACTGCTATTAGGGAAATTACCTCCAGATTATTATGGGGAACAAGGTTCAGACTTCTTAGTCAATAAAAATAATAATATAGAAACTTATCCTGTGTGTGTGCGCACACCCCCCCCCCTTCCAAATAGCTGATGAAGTAGAAACCTAGGCTAAGCCACTAAGGACACTAGGGCAGGGCAAGAGAACATTGTAATTTTGTTAAGCACCTATATTTACATAAATAAAATACTATTCAATTGTTCTCTGTAATCTTCTGGACACTGGTTAGAAGGAAACCCCCTTCCTTTAAAATCACAGATCTTAGTTACACCTCTAGATAATTTTATTAGCAGCTTTGAAAAACTGAAAAAAATATTATTCTCCAGCTTGTTTCATCTGTTGCTTTTTTGCATTGCCTATTTCCACTTATTTCCTGTACACTAATTCTGCCATTTCCCAAGACTGGTTTACAGGATGTCAGAGAGTGAGAGCGGGAACAAAGTAATGGCAAACTCCAGCAAAACCAGCTATTGATCTCGGTGCATGAAGTGGCTAAATAATGCAGGGATCTTCTTTTTAATTTCGTTTTTAATAAACTTGTATTTAGGGATCCCTTTAATGCTCTAAGCTTCAGGGTTGAAAGATCTGAGCTCCCTTGAGCTGAGCCACTGGTTCAAAATCTGTCTGTATCAACTCAGCTTATCGTCCTTCTAAGAAGCAAACACTTCCATTCAGTTCTCTGTATGCGGGTACTTTGAACAAGACAGTGAAACTCAAGCGTCTCCCTACTTACTATTGAAGGGAAATTAAAGATCCTACTGCACTCTTGTTAGAATTTTCCCTGTTGTCCTTAGACACCATCATTTTACTGAGCAGCTGCTGGGTGTTAGCCCCAGAGACGGCTTCATTTCACTGATACTAATTGCATATGTAGTCTGAAGTGCTTGGGGATAAAAGGTGCCATAGAGAAAGGTGCTATATATTTGCAACAGATTAGAATCTTTTAAAGAAATGTAAGTATCTTCATAAATTCAAAATTTGGTGACTTTAAAAAGAAGATGAGTGGAAATACAGCTCATGGGCTGAATTGTTCCTTTTGGGTCTCTTGGGTGCAATGCTGCCAAATGAAGCTGATGTGGTAAGGTGTATCTGAAGGATGGAGAAAGAAGTGATTGTTTACTTGAGTATAGTGAGACCATTGACAGTGACAGGCCAACCAGAGTGAAACACGTTTTCTCTTAAAGGGATCCTAACTTCTTGTGAAAAGGGGATCTGATGATTGTTTGTTCACGTTGTGACCTATACAGTGTAGGTGTATATTGTCACTGCTTTTGCTGTCTCAGTTATATTACATTTATTAAAGATGAGTTTATTTCTAAGTGTACATATAAAATTAAAACCACATTTAATTAATTAAAGTTTAAAATTGATAATTGACTGTGATTTAAGGAGTCAATGAAATCTTTATCCGAAGAATGGAAGTCTCATTTAGAGACCCTCTTGGGCAAAACCATCTGCAAATAGATGTACCTAGAGCTGTGATGGGCAACTTGCGGCCCACGGGCCGCACGCAGCCTATCAGGATAATCCGCTGGCGGGCCGTCAGGCAGTTTGTTTACATTTACATGGCTGCCCGCAGCTCCCAGTGGCTGCAGTTTGCTTTTTCCGGCTAATGGGAGCTGCGGGAAGTGGCGCGGGCCGCAGGGATATGCTGGCAACCGCTTCCCGCAGCTCCCATCGGCCGGGTATGGCAAACTGCAGCCACTAGGAACTGCAGACAGCCGTGCAAATGTAACCAAACTGTCTGGTGGTCTGCCAGTGGATTACCCTGATGGGCTGTGTGTGGCCTGTGGGCTGTGGGTTGCCCACCACTGGCCTGGAGCATGCCTGGAAGGTCAACATTCTCTAGTTCTCTCAGACCAGTGGATGAAGCAAGTGGTAGAGCTGAAGGTCCTTAACTGGAAACAGTTACCCATTAGCCCCAAAAACATTTAGAATTGGAGATGTTAGTTTTAGTGGCTTGGCTGATCTCAATTCCCTTGATTCAACATGAAGACTGAGGCAGTCTAAGACCAAGACTATATAAGCCAAGATTCTTAAAAATGGGTGGCTAGAATTAGGAACTGAAATATGGACGTAAAAGCCTAAATAAGGGGCCCAATTTTTAAAATGCCCCATGAAGTCAATAGGAGCTGCTGGGTATTCAGAACCTTTGAACATCAGGAGCCTAAATATGGACTTAGAAGCCTAACTTTAGGAACCCATTTTTGAAAATCTTAGTCCTAAATTGTTAGTAAAAAACAATGTGCTACACTGTATCTGGTAACTTACTAAAAGCCAGTGCAGGCTTCAGAACACAGGTGTTGGATACTTCCTGAAAACAACACCATTAAGTAAGTAGGCAACCACATTCTGCGGTAGCTGGAGCTTTTGCATGATCTTCAGGAACAGCCACTGTGTAAAGTGCTTTGTACTAATCTTATCTAGGAGTGACAGCATGGATAAATATAGGAAGATAGGAATTGGTTAACTGAATAAGGCAGAAAGTCCATCTAGTTTAGTATCCTGCCTCCAACCATGACCAGAATCAGATGCTTCAAAAGAAGATACAAGAATCCATTTAATGGACAATTATGAAATAACCTGCTTGTGGGGGAAATTGTTTCCTACCCCCTATAAGAGAGTAGCTGGCTTTTCTGATGAACAATCAAGGTGTATATCCCTTACATAATTAGGATTCTATCTAATGTAATTGCAGATGTTCTTATTATTCATCTAAGTGTCTAATCTTCTTTAGGATTCTGCTAAGCTTTAAGTCATATTAGTACTTTGAGGTAGTGACAGTGAGTTCCACAGATTAATTCCACATACAAAAGACAAGGGCCAATTTTTCCAAATGTTCATGTTTGGAGGCTGGGGCAGATGCCTGAAAATTTGAGGTGAATGTTCAAAGTAGTACATGAATGCACAGACCCCAACCCTTGATAGAACTGCCTTGATAGGATTCAGGTATGTAATTCACCACTCTGTAAATATAGTCCCTGGACTCCCAGCTTTTGTGTACACGGCCATTAGCAGAATTCCACTGTAAACAAGATTGCCAGTATTCTTCAGGAAAAATCCATTAAATACACAATGTATGGTATGTATGCAATCGCTGGTGTAACACTTGCCGATGCTTATAGGTAGCACAGCTGGAAAGCAATCAGGCTGTATAAGAAGAGTATCTGAACAACATTGTTTAATACTCAATTAAATTTGATGTGATAGGGAAAATAAATGCTATGATCATAATCTGTTGAAAAAATTCTACAGCATTTAAGACCTGCTCTGGTTCCCCACTGAAGTAAAAGGTTTTGAGCAGTATTAGGCCTTTTTACATATGTCTTTGTGGCTAGTGAGGACAGAAGAGAAGAATGGCCTTATAGCTAAAGCACCAACAAGGGAATTGTCAGAGCTGGGTTCTAGTCCTGGCTCAGCTGTGGTGTTTCCTTGAGCAAGTCACTTCACATTTCCTACCTCAGTTCACCTATGTATAAAATGGGATTGATACTCCCTCCCCTCCATCACAGTTTAATTAATGGGAAGCTCTTTAAAGATCCTCAGAGGGGAGGCATTACAGAGAGGTGGAGTGTTACTAAATGCTGGCTTAGAAAATTACTGACTTCTTTATAGTCTTTTCTATGGTACTTGCTACAGTATCATCTGAGCACCTCACAGACATTAGTGAAAAATCTAGGTGTGAATAAAGGCTAGCTGAGGCCAAGGTCCAACAACTGACTTTTCTGCCTTCCCCCCAAACCTAGCAGTCAAATCCCACCCAACTACCCTGGACAGACTAGTGCTTGTACAATCTGTCCTAATGGGCCAACAAGACTGGCCTGATTTTTTTTCCTCTCTATGTCTTCAGCCATCTCCTTCCTTGCATTGGTTCATAATCTGATCTGACTGAAGAATTTGAGATTCATCATGGGAGGGAAACACCATCTTTTCATGAGTCCGAATTTTATTCTAATAGTAGAAGGCTCACAAGCATAATCATGTATGATGTTTTTTGACTACTACTGCTTGCTGTGACTTCCTGCTAGAAATGGCGAGGTGTTTGAGGTGGAACAGCTCACCAGATACTGGGCCCATATCCCAAAGATCCACTGTTTTTCTCCTGAAATGATTTGCTTGTTTTAAAGCATCTGGTGCATACTCACAATTTCAGTAGGTATTTGACTATCCAGGATAATGGAGCTATTTTGGAGGGTCATAAGAGGAGAGCCCTAAAATCTTGGAGTATGTCCACACTGCAGCTCAGAGCAAGCCACCCAGCCCAGGTAGACAGACTTGCGGTAGTGGGGCTCACGCTAGTGTGCTAAAAATAGCTTTGTGGACATTGCATTACCGGCTGAGGCTCAGATTAGCCACGTGAGCTCAGATTCAGAGGGTAGGGTGGGCTTGAGCTCGGGTTGCCAACTCAAGACTTCACCAGGGCCACAACAGCCACACGGCTATCTTTAGTGCACTAGTGCAAGCCCCCCTGTCATGAGTCTCTCTCCCCAGGCTTTGAGCCTCACTCCCAGCTGCAGTGTAGACATGCCCTTGTTTATCTTGAGCTACATTTACAAAGAACATGCCATAATGGGATTCAAACATAGTGGAGGAAGATCCCTTCTTGGGTTCTCAATAATGCAAAGTTTTAGCATATACACTTGCTTCATCCTGCCTGGTAACTTTGGCTCTCCCTACATAGCTGACATTCCAGCTACACCTATCTGAAGGTTATTTCCATTATTCACATACACAAAGTAGGCACACAGCCACATGAGTTTCTCTATATACAGTTTACAAAGTATTATTGCTAGTGTTTGGCTTTAAGGGGAAACCCCAGCTTTTGTTTTTCAGACTTGCAGTACTTGCTTTCAAAGAAAGAGATCCCAAACTTGTTTGCTCCTTAGTGGGGTTTTTTTGTTTGTTTGTTTTTTCCTCCTCAGGGGAATGCCTTGTATTCAAGTAGCCCAATCTTTGAAAAGTGTGGGTTTTTTAGTTTTGTTTTTGTTTTTTTGTTTTGAGAAAGCATCCTTGAGTTCCTACAATGTTCTGTTAATATTTTGGTGATAACTCTCTCCATTATTGGGGTTGTGATGGAGAAAACTTCATATTATTTGTTGGGCATGGCCACCTTTTAGTATACAGTGTTATGCCATTGGTTTACTTTCTTTTGATACCTTCTTTAAGCTACTTGCTCTCCAAGAGTGAAAATCCTTTTTGTGTGATATTTTCCAATAAACAGAATCGTAGGTAAATACTATTCCACATTAACTGCCTCCCAGGGTGCAGCGAGGATTAATTAGTTAACATTTGCACACTGCTTTGAAAATGTTAGATTCTTTATATGTGTTAAATATTGTGATTTATGTGATTTTTTTTTATTTTGCACACATTTTTGGAGCAACGGTTGATGCAGACATCTGCCAAAGATAGATGATCCTGGACAACAAATTAGATATTCATTTATGTTGTTTGGGTATGGGGGGATGACCAGTGCTATTTCTGCATTGCACAATATTGCATCACATCATGAACCCAGGAAAGCATACTCTCTCTCTCTCTCTCTGTACAGCATTAAGGACACCACAGCACTGTATCATTCTGGCCACTTTGTAGCCAAAAAGTTGTCAATAATTAGTTGGCAGAATTCACAGAAGAGCAACAGAAGTTAAGAGACTGGAGAGACTGAAATATGAACAAAGATTACAAGAATGTAATATGTACCATTTGGACTAAATGGTGACTAAGGTATATAATAACCAGCTACATGTATTTGAAGGGTGTAAAGCATTAAGACAAAAAAGGAATTATTTAAGGTGCTCCAACAGGGTAAAAGTAATGAGATAAAATTGAGTATAGAAAAATTTGAGTGAATATCAGAAAATCTTCCTAGTAATGAGATGTATTAGATATGTGGAATGGCTTTCAAAATATGTGGTGGAAAGCTTTATAATTTCTTACAGCACCCAGCTCATGTTTAGAAAAGAAGGCACCATGACCTCCACCCCATCAATTTGTGGGCAACTGTCTGGAACACAACAGCTCTGAAGAACAAAACTAGAATTGACAAAACATTAAAGAATACACCATAAAAAGTAATATATGGGATGGGCAAGATTATGGTACATTTTTTCCATCTCTAATTTCAGTGACTCCCCACTTATATAGTTGGTAAAATCACATTGAGAAAAATGGCCATTTGGAAATACACTCTGTAAAGGTGTACATAGCCTGCTGTCCCAAATGGTTACAGCCCCAATTAGATAACAGTTCCAATGTAATACAGTATTCTCAGTTTAATTTAGATGTACTTAATAAGGAAACCTGCATGATTAGGACAAATCCCAGGGAACTGATTTAAACCTAAGGATATTTAACAGCCCCGACTGCTGCTTATTAGGGATGATGACTCTGCTTAATGGAGACACCTTTTCTTGTTCACTGAAACTTTTAACCCTTCATTAGTGTGATGCAGGCAGAAGGAGTAAGACTTTTCCCCATCCCCGGTTTCTTCATATGAAATTGTTTAGTTGACATGTATACAACATGCAGGACCGTGTTGCCAGCATTGCTACCACTGGCATAGAGCTGGCTCAGGCCCTATCCCTGTGCAGATTCTGCATTCGCTTAACTCTGCAGGTTTCTCTAGTATCAAGATAGGATCTGCAGCAACTTGGGCAATGATAGCACTGTTAATGCCAGGTATGAGGGATTCTTTTTAATGGGATTGAATAATCCTCCATTGGTCAGCCTGGAACACCCACATCTGGGTGATAGCCCCTTCAGCACCCCTACTGGGGGGAGAAGAACCTTAAAGCTGAAGCAACTTAACTTAAGAAGATTCTACTGCATTGACATATGCAGGAGAAAGGAAACAAAACAATTCTCTATAGTAGTCTAAATGAGAAACCAGGAACCACTCCCAACATCAGTAATCCCTCCTTTCCTTTAAGCCACTGAAAGCTGAGCAGGAAATCACACCTTGATGAACCAAATACATACCATGGGCCACTGATCCAGATGGCTTGGTATGCTGACAACATCTAGGTCTGTCTTGTAAATGCACTTGTCTGGGCTAAAACACAGGCCATTTAGTGGTGTGGAGGCCACTGGGGAAAGTTCTGATTGGGGCTAGATTTGAAATACGGTCAATTTTGCACAGGGGAATGTGTGTCCCATGTGATCTGTGCATAGAGTATATAGAATCGTGGCCCATGACCCAGCCAGTCCTTACCCACCCTGAACAATACTCTTCTAAAGTTGCATTTTACAAGAAAGCTAGCTATTTGCCTCCATCTCAAAAGAATAAGTCTCTCACTGGTTGAAAATGTTGGGCTTTCTGCCCCGGTTATTCTCTCAGGGAGTGTCTTTTCCATCGTTGCTGGCACAGCCCTCTGGCACGCATGGCCAGCTGCAAGCTAAACCCTGTAGAATAAGAATTTTTTTATCCCTTTGTCTGCTGCATTTAATTTTCTGAGTTTGGATGATCCTCTCCTGCAACATCAAGCATTGTTAGTTTTAAAAGGCAGCTTGGATGCACCAGAGCAAATGTTGCAGAGAAAGATACAAGGTTTTCGGGCTAGTTCCTCTGTGCTGTGTTGCTATAGATCATGTCACCTTGGTGGATAAACAGTCCAAAAATAAAAAGAGCAAATGATACAAGGAATCCAGTTATATTTTTATATCTCATTAGGTTTCACTCCTCCTTCCAGCCTCATTGGCAGAGGTACCAAGGGGAGTGTAAGTCTCCCATCCAAACAGGGTGAGATTGGCCTTGCATTGTGGGTGGGACATTATTTTAGCTATAGATATGTACGGGGATTATATGGAAAGGAATTAGGATTTCCCTCCCCCCATCTCATTTGGGGATACCCTTCTTTTATTGTGAGTGTAGAGCACCTGTTGAGTTTAAGTTTGTTCTTGTAGTCCACCCAGGAGTTCTTTATTTAGGTACTCAGCTGTAAGAGTTGCTGTCATTAAATATCTTTTCATAAAGAGGGTTGCTCAATGCTACCGTGAGCTGAGGGAATAGAGTACAGGTGAGTGAATGGTTTCTGGTAGGCTGAGCTTTCCTTGAATGGTGGTGGTAGGCAGGGAGAGAAGCTGTTTGACAAACTTGTGATTTGGCACTTACTGTGTGTCCCCCACTGGTCAGGTCTGTGCGCTCATCTCATGAATCCAGAGTGTTGACTAATATTATCCATACTCTTCCCGTTGATGACTAATAAGGTTATCTATAATTGTCATTGGTGATTTTTTGAAGTCCCTGATATTTGATGAATAACCAAAATCTGGCTGGATGATTCTTCTGGGACTTGATTTACTCAGCTTTTTTCACACAAATATATAGTGCAGCTTGAGTCAAGAGAAGCGCTGGCAGAGGGTGTTGCATTCCCACTGTTGTGGTGCATAAACCATCCTCTTATATTGTGAAATTTCTATCCCAGGTGACCTTTTTTTTTCTGGCCTGGTGCTAGAGTCATCCAACTGGAGGACTTGAACATCTATGTGGACAGTGGCTATTCTGGAGATTTTATGGCTTCAATGAATGATGCAGTCCTTTGACGGGTGGCTTCTTCCACCACATTCATGTGTGGGGACACTCCAGTCTAGGTTATACACTGGGATACAAGATTGATTGCACCTTAACCTTGATCCATTGATCATTTCCTCTGGTTTAAAGTTGGGGTTCACCTTTGGTTCTCTTGGAGTTGAGGACCAATCCTCTGAGTTCATCATGCAGATTAGTTTACCTGTGTCATCAGCCTTTGATACTATTATCTGTTACATTTTGCTCTTCAGAGCTGCTATATTTCAGATGATTGTTTAGGAAGTGATAGAATGGGGGCTATTGTGCCTCTTTTTATAGACATGATCTTGGTGCTGTAGGAATTGTGTTTCACACTTGTGGCCTCTAGTTAGGATCTATATGTAGTTATTTATACCACACTTGTTCAAGGGAGCATGCGGTAAAGGTCATGACTCGCAAATGTGGCTCTGTGATGGTAATGATATTTGGAAAACACCAATTACTGGTAAGTAACCTATTTTTTCTGTATTTCAATCACATAGCAATGCATGTTGCTCTTAGTGCTGAGAAAATGAGCACCAATAAGTAGGATGTGACTGAATTTTTTCCCTGCTTCCATTGGGTCTGAGCACAGAGTAGATCAGGAGTAAATATTGATTAAGTTGCACTCAACAGCTGTAGAGGAGCATGTGACTGCTCTAAAGCCATTCTTTTCAGCAGGTGTTGCCATTATGGCAAGGTGTCCCAGGAAGGTTGTAGAGTGTGATGGCCACAGTGAGAAGGTTAAAGTTCTTCAAAGAGAGAGAATATAACTTCAGTATGTAAAAACAATGACTACTGGTTTCCAATGAGAACACCAATGTTTTTGCTGCTCAGTTTTTGATCCCTTTGAACATAATATAAAGTTCTTTGTGAAAAACAAAACACAAAACTCCAAAAAATATCGTAACTTCTTCCTTCCAAGTAATCTATATTGTTATTCTTAAACTAATTATAAAATAACAAAATTCTACTCAGTGTAGCTCATGCGTTTCCATGGAATGTCCTTAACTATTCACTGACTCATTGCCTATTCATCTATTGCTAATATTAAGGCACTTTTGTTGTGGTTTTCTAAAGTATGGAGGTTATGTGAGTCAGATGCAGTTTAGAATGAAGATTATATTTAAATAATCAAAAACATGACTTGCCAAACAATATACTAAAAAGAGGAGAAAAATACCACTACTGCTTAAATATGAAGTACAGTATCTTTTAAAAGTTAAAAACAATAAGTAAGTAAAAACAAAAAAAGTTATGTAAACCAAAGGGTTTAGCAGACATCCTTTTGCCTTCTTCAAGGAGACAAGGTGTTTTGAAGATTTCCACTTCTCATGAGAGAGGCACATTATTGAAGATTTTCAGCAAGGATGTGGGGGAAGAATTTCTCCTTGAAGACTGTCACCAAGAAAACACGGGGGCAGATGTGGTGCTACGGAGAACTTACTTCTTGA
Organism: Dermochelys coriacea; assembly: GCF_009764565.3. Taxonomy (NCBI): domain Eukaryota; kingdom Metazoa; phylum Chordata; order Testudines; family Dermochelyidae; genus Dermochelys; species Dermochelys coriacea. The sequence goes on along the minus strand of NC_050068.2, from coordinate 201,868,517 downwards.
AGAGTTTCATCAGACTTTTTTGCGAGGCGCGGAGTGGGGATGTAGATAGTAGATTTCTTCAAAAACACTTTTTTATTTAAATTGATTATGGCTTTCGTACAGGTTTTCACTGATAGTGTGGAATTAGCCTGGGGATTATAAATTTCATTGCTGATACTTTGAAGAGTTACCCTGTTGTTACAGCTGTTAGGCCAGTATTTCCCAGACTTCAGTAGTACATTGTGGTCCTTTGCCTTGCTTCCCTTCTTTCTGATGGGATTTCTCAGGAAGAATGAGAGGCGTGACAGATCTGAATCCCAGTATAATAAAAGTAGGTGGATTAATTTTGCAATGGGGGTAGATAAGAGAGAGAGAGATCCAAAGAATTAATGACAGATATTGTATTGTAGTCAGCAAAGGCATACTGGTGATTTACAGAGAGAATCCTGGATGGGCCCAAAAGCTGGACGAGTATGTTTTTAGAATTTGTGTGCAGTGTTGTAGCCACATTGGTCCCTGGATATTTGAGAGACAAGGTGGGGAGGTAGTATCTTTTAATGGACCAAATTCTGTTGGTGAGAGAGAGACAAGCTTTCGAGCTAAACAGAGCTGCTCCGTAGGTCTGGAAAGGGTATTTAGGGTGTCACAGCTAAATACAAGATGGAACAAATAGTTTAGCATATATCGTTAGCACATATTCTAAGAAACCATTCAAGATCCAGTGGTCCGTATTTAGAATTTCACTCTTTTGGCACAAAAGGGCACTTTTTGTTCAGTGTTGTGCAATAGTGTAGCGACTAAATACTGCTGGCATGCCAGAAAATGTCAGGCTGGGTACAGGCCAGATTACAGTAAAAAAAAAATTTCCACTATAAAACTGTGCATTGTCTTGCATATTTCCCTATCAAAAATAAAATACTTTTGGCCTTTTTTTTTAAGTGATTCCTTGCACAAAAATATTTGCAACAATATATTAAAAGTCTCATATTCCTTTTTCCATTACAACACATTTCTTTTCTCCTCTGATCTTTTTTTAATAACCAAAGGAACAAATATGTCTCAGTTCTGAGCTTTAATCTGGTGCTTTGCGTACCTCTGATGACCTCCTATTCACACTCTCTATGACACATCAATCCATTGCTATGGAGAGTGGGTGATTTGGGCTGTCATAAAAGTGTTGATGTAACCATATATCCTGCACACTTAGGACAGAAAAGTTCAAAGAAATGCATCAACAAAATGAATTAAACATTATGGGAACCCATAATTCAGCTACCAAGCATCCTTTTCCCAGTTCATGAGTGGCTCTTTATCTGTGTTATGACTTTAAATGGGAGCACCAGGTGTGAAGGTATCTGTTTCAGAAAAGATAACTTTATTTTGTTTAAGCAAAAACAAATATTTCAGAGCTGATGCAAATGATGAAATGTAAAGATGTGAGGGAGGTTTAGTAAATAGTCACAGTGCCTATGTCTAAACAGAGAAGAAGACTGTAGAATGTGGAACTAATTTATGTTGTTCTCTTTTCCTGGCTATATAACCCTTTGTCTCCGTGGTATGTTCTCTTTGATACTAGTGATCTTTCTTATTAGTTTAGAACCTAAAAAGTCAAAATAATGTCTCCTCTGGGGATAGCAATTCTAGCTAGACCACAAGATGTAAATGAGTGTCATTAGTTTTCATTTTGATGGACTAATTTCTTCCTCAGAAAGGAAAATTTAAAATTAATATTTTAATTTTTAAAAATGGAATTGACTTTAATATTGAGAGGCATGATATGAGAACAGAACTGGGATCCAGGAACTACTGAGTTCTTTTCCTGGCTCTGATACGGACTATCTCTGTGGTCCTTGGTAAATTACTTAATATTTTTGCCTGAGAATCCCCATCTGTAATATGAATGTAATACTATTTGCCTATATAACGGGTATTGTGAGGGTTAGTTAATGTTTGCAAAGTGCTTTGAAGACGGAAAGTTCTGTAAAAGGGCTAAGTGTTATCATTTGATGTTCTCATTAAATGGAAGACAAATATGTAATCAAACACTTTTTCATCTTCAAAATCCAACACCTCTTTCTTACCAGCTCAGTGGAGACACAGGCATACATTTATGACATTGTGGAATTGTTTTTGTTCAAAGAACATGATGTCCCAAAGTAAGAAACTACTTTTTTTTGTAGGAGGTGGATTGTGATTGGAGAAAACCTGTCCTAGTATCTGAAAATAAAACATTACTTTGCCCATGAAATTAGTCAGTACCACCATTTAAAGTTAATTATTTAGACTTTCATTTTAAAACATGTTTGTAAGATTTTTATTGGGTCTGAGGCAGCGTTATTCTAGGTTAGAACAAAAGACTAGGAGATAAGAGACCCTGGTTTTATTTCCCACTTTATCTCTGACTTGCTATGTGACCTGGCACAAGTCATTTGTATCCAATTCCTGCATTTAAAACTATGCAGTATCCCCCACCCCCCCAACACACACCTCTCCAAAACCCCACTCTAGTCAATGGGGATGGCTGCAGGTCTGAATGCAGAATCAGGGCCTTAAACTCTGTGCCTAATTTTCCCCATCTGTAAAATGGTAATAATGCTTTAAGATCTTCAGAAGCATTCTGAAAGGTGCAAGATCTGAAATGTGCTCATGAAAAGCAGACAAATTGTTGGCATGCCTGTGAACACATGGCAGGGCTTACACCACCTTCAGCATAGCCCTATTAGATGACTGGGTTTAAAAAGGGTGAATGTGTGTCTAACAGGCATGGCCTTGCACTAGCAAAGGGGTAAGAAATGAGGCAGTCCATTCTGGGTGACGATTGATTGATTGATTTTGATTGATCGATTGATTTAAGCTGAGTGACTTGCATCTCATCATTTAGGCAGTTCTTGAATGGTGGTGTGGGTGCTTTGTGGGTGTATACCACAGAGGAAGTTGAGATAAAATAGCTGCTTAAAAAGAGATTATGGGGTTTACTGTAGTGCCTCCATGGGTTGTAATTTAAAGGGAAAGGAGCCCAATTCTTTGTGTTGCTGGTTCTTTCGTGAGCTGCAAGTTTTAACTTTTTGGAAAGAGTCCCATATCTTTCTATCAGCCAACTTCAGGAGCTAATCCAAACCAGTCAACACAGCTATACATTGCACTTGATTCCTTGTCATTATAGAAAGCATTTTGATGTCTGGCTTTGTCATGTGCACATCCTAGTGTTTCTTGGCAGATTTGGGATTGGTGGGCAGGTGGGAGAGTGCCAGAGGACCATATCCAAACTGTATACTTTTTCCATCGTTTTCCACAGCTATAAAATGTTAAAGTTTGGAAGGGAAAAAAAGGACACGAGGCAATAATAAGAAAATGATAAAGCTTTCGCACAGTTCAGATTAATACCGGATCCAAACTAAAGACTCCAAATCCAATAACCCATAAACTTGTCCTATAAAAAATATTAACTGGCTTCTACATAGTCATTCTGAGAGACAAAGGTTGAACTTTGGCATCTCAGTGTAATATGTATATTCAGTATCAACCAGCATCATTTTGCATGCTAGAAGCACACCTATTTGGCCAGTGACAATAGGCAGGGACCATTGTCCATCTTAATCAGTTTGCCACCACCACAAGATTTCCAGAGATAGTTGTGCCTGATGGCATGGCTTTGTAGGAGGTCTCAGGCAGCCTTGTTGGAAATTGGCTTTCATATGACAAGATACTAGATGGCTGAGATGAAAGGCTAAGTGCTGGTGTCACTTGCATTCTGTGGAAATTTTGCTACTGACTTCACTGGTAGCAAAAGTTGGTCCCTGAATAAGTTTTTAGGTGTGAAATGGAGTCAGTTGCATGTCCTGGTCTCACTGGATTTTTAATGAAGCATTATAAAGTTCTTATTCTCCACTTTACAGTAGTTGTAACGGAAATAACCTGAATTTGTTCTGCCTCTGTGACATGACTTTTTATTTAGTGTCATCTTGTACACAAGTAACTTCCATCTAATTTTTTTTCCAGGGAGGATCCTGAGTTTCAATACTGAATCAGCTACCACAGGAACTATGGGTAACATTTTCAAAACCTCCTATTTTTCAAAAGTGACATATAATTAGGTTCCTATGTCTCATTGAAAGTCATAAATGGGCTCTAATGACATAAATCACTTTTGGAAATGGGACTTAGGCTCCCAAGTCCCTTAGGGTATGTCTACACCACAAAAAAGGACCCATAGTGGTAAGTCTCAGAGCCCAAGTCAACTGACTTGGTCTTGCAGGGGTCGCACTACAGGAGTAAAAATCACAGTATAGCTGTTCATGGGCTCTGAGACCCTCCCTTCTTGCTGGGTTTCAGAGCCCGGACTTCAGCCTGAGCCTGAATGTCCAATTGTTAACCCCATAGCATGAGCCCCAGGAGCCTGAGTCAGTTGTCCCAGGTGCTGCATCTCACTGTCGCTGGTCTTTGTGCGTGTGTGTGTGTGTGTGTGTGTGTGTGTGATGTAGATGTAACTTTAGACACTTTTGAAAAATGTAACCTTTGTGATGAGGAACGGGTTGTCTCAGGGTCCCCGAGACATCAGAGTAACCAAAAAGAAAGTATCTGCTTGTGGTGCTGAAGGAGCAGGGAGGAAGAATCCATTTGAGTGGTATGGAAGAGGAAGATCAAAGAATTGGCGGGACTGAAGAGTAATGGGAGGCAAAGTCTATGGGAATCTGATTGATTTTTTGGCGGGGAGAGGAGAATGCAGAAATTTTAGTAGACCTGGCTCATCATTTAGCCACCACTTAGTTGTAAAGGGGTTTTGCAACAAGTAGGGAGTTAACTCCCTGCTTAGACCCCACATAGATTTGTAAGTCTAATAATGAGATGGGGAACAGTCAGGGGGAACTGAAGAAACATTATAATAGCAGCTACTGTGTAGTGAGAATTTAGTGAAGGATTTTGAGAAGATAGATCTCCACCCTTTGTGGTTACAGGGTTTGGTTGTGTAACAAACTGGGGGGAAGGAGGGTTTGGGTTTTTTGTAAAGCCATTTTTTTAAACCTGAGGTTGTAATGAACACTCTGAAAACTCAGAAAATAAAACCCAGAGGAAGATAACTCCCTGATCTCATCAGAAAGCTGCTCTGTATACTTCCTTCTTGCTGACCCATGCTTCCATCTTAACACCAGAGTCCTACCCCGTCTGTTTGAACTTCCTACTTGTTGAACATTTCAAGGTCTAAATGCGAGATTAGATTTATTAGATATGGCATATGTTCTTATGTTCTTGCTCAAATCAAAGAACCACTTTCCAGATAGACAGTATATTTGCGGCAAGGCTTTGCTGCAAGTCTTATGTGGGAGAGCTGCAGTATACCTGCTGTGTTTTATATTTACTAGTATTAGCAAGGTTACTGTGAGACTGAAGTGTATGGTGAATGGAATCTGGTGAGAAAGTCCCAAGGTCATTAGTAGTTTCAGTTTGGCACTGGGCAGTTTGAAGATAGACTGTGTTGATGACAATGAAGGTCCTGTTTAAGTGGAGATAGTATTTAGTTCCCCTCTGTGCCAAACATGCAGGTCAAGTATTGCCTTCTTTGTTCAGTGTTTGTGGATGTGCTCTTTCATGAAGCATGCAAGAAGAGCAGATTTTGCTGACCTTGGGAGATGTCAGAGAGCACTACACTTTGTAGTTGGGGCACTCTGCCATGCTTCCAGGACTCTATGATGAAGTTAAATATTTGTTTTTTAAAGACTTTTCCAGTTGCTATGAAGTTATAACATGCTAGAGAATTGGTAGATAGGGGAAAGTTGTCTCGCCTGCCACAGACTCTTTGGTTCAGATATTCTTAATGAGACCATTATCGGTGAGGACAAGATGGATGGCCAGATCCTCAGCTATCATAAATAACATAGCTCCATTGAAGTCAGAAATTGTTGTGGAGCTACAACAATTTACATCAGCTAAGAATCTGGCCCAACAGGACAAAATGAGAACTCGTTCTCATGCAGGGTAATACATAATAATAACATAAGGCCATTATAGGGCTGGGCCATTACCTTTGATTCTGTACATCTGAACAACTCTTTTTCCCCAACTAAAGGGAAGAAAGGGAATTTGATTAGGGCTGTGTTTTGTAGCTGGTTTCCTTTTTCTTTACATTTCTATTCTCTGATTACGTAGAATGTTCATTAATGAGTTTTTTCCCCATTCTTTGGAAAGAGATCAATAGTAAAATTATTTTTATTTGGAAAATTTTAAATAAATATTTAAAATATTTTTTAAAAAAAACATAGACCAAACCCACTGTGGTTTCTGTCATGTCACTTCTTTTTGGTCTTTCTTTAATGTCATTCTTGATGCTGTCAACTAAACCAGTCAGTAGTACTTAGCCCACATTAAAGCCTAACATCTTATTTTTGGTCTAGAGTTTGGAAAGAAAAGCATCAAATACCCAGAGAAATATATAAATGTTTTGCCTCTGTAAATCAGAAACAGCTTGATGGATTAGCTGTATGTTTTTATTGGGTGGTGGTGATGCTGAAGAAAGAGGGGACAAAAGGTTGAATCTATGCAGGTAGGATTGTATGCCAAAGTCTCTAGACCAATACTATTTGAAACTGCTGGGAGATTTAACTCTGAAAATCAGGGCTCCGAAAGGCAAATAGGAAAATAAAGTGCAGAAATATTGCAGGAAATAGCTTTACATTGTGGTTCTTCCCTAAAGGCTGGCTCCCCAATCCTCATGCCTTCACCTTGCATCCCCTTCCCTAAAAGCCTTCTCTGGTTAAGAAAATGTTGAAATGTTTATTTTATGATGGTAAGTATAATATTCAAAGTGCTCCAACTTTAGGGGCTGGCACTACACTGGGACTGATGGCTCATCCCTCCATCCCACCATAATACTTCCTTAAAACGCTGGATGATGGAAAAAGGTGTGAAAAGTAGCTTCTGATTCTATATCCAGCAGCTATTTGTTCAAAATACCAAACATTTAATTTAAAAATGAAATGCTTGCTTTAAATTTAAAAAGCATTTGAAAAATGTGCACCCGAATTGACAGTTTTCAGAGTAGCAGCCGTGTTAGTCTGTATTCGCAAAAAGAAAAGGAGTACTTGTGGCACCTTAGAGACTAACAAATTTATTTGAGCATAAGCTTTTGTGAGCTACAGCTCACTTCATTGGATGCATCCAATGCCACAAGTACTCCTTTTCTTTTTGCGAATTGACAGTGTGCATGAAGATTCCATCCCAGTGCAATTTAAAATATCTGAGCTATTTTCTCTCCCCTCAACCTTCTGAAAATTGGAGTTTATAATCAAGATACCTTTAAACTGAAGGTTGCTGCCATGGATTTTTGAAGAAATAATTGTTCTTTTTCAAGTGCTTGCTTATGTCCATTCCACATTAGGTGTGAGTGCTTGCCACATGCACCAGTGCCGGAAGTTTTTCCCTCAGCAGTATCCAAAAGGGAGTGGCTCTGGTGCCCTCTGGAGTGCTGCCTGCATGGCGCAGTATAAGGGGCGCCGCTGGCTCCCCCACCCTCCGTTCCTTCTTGCTGCCAGTGACAGTGCACGGGGTGGTTGCTGCTCTTACTAGCGTTGCTTAAGCTTTGTATGAACTAGAGTTCTTGTAAAGTTAGTGTACATAGTTAGTAGCTGAGTCAGTTAGCCCTTAGCAGTAGTTAGAGTTTTGTTAGACCCATCAGGGTCTTAGCCGGGGCATGCTATAAAGAATATAGGGCGATCCTCGATGAGGGCACGGCTGCTGCCAGGGTGGCCCTTCAAGCGGTGTCTGACGCAGCAGACTCCGCCGCCCACACCATGGCATCTGCCATCTCTATGTGGCAAGCATCCTGGCTGCTCCTTTTTGGGTTGTCCTCCGAGGCTCAGCAGTCGATTCAGGACCTCCCTTTCGATGGCCAGGCCCTGTTTGCATAGGAGACGGACAACAAATTCCTGGGCTGAAGGACTTCGGAACCACCCTAAAAACCCTGGGGCTCTATGTTCTGGGCCCGGCGTGTAAGCAGTTCAAACCGCAACTACCCCAGGGGCTAGGGAGCCAGCCCCGGCAGGACCTGCCATGCAAAAAGACCAAGGGCTATAGACGGTTCACAAGCCATCCACCCCCACCCTCTGCCCAGCTGGGTTCGACTCGCTCCAAGCAAGGAGCTAAAAAGTCATTTTGAGGGTATGCCCCAGGGAGACCTACTAGTCTATTCCCTGGATCCAATTTTCCCAATTTTTGGCAACCGCCTTTTCTTTTTCCTCCCGGTGTGGTCTGCGATAACTTTGGACCATTGGGTTCTCAGTATGGTGGTGCATGGCTACACTGCCCCAATTTATTTCCACCACCCCCTCCAAACCTCCCTATCCCTCTTCAGGGACCCTTCTCATGAGAGTCTTCTCGAGCAGGAGATTCAGGGGCTCTTACAGCTGGGGGCGGTGGATGAGGTCCTGCCTCCTTACCAGAACAAGGGTTTCTATCCCAGGTATTTTCTGATCCCAAAGGCCATGGTGGTCTGCGTCCCATCCTGGACCTGCGAGACCTCAACAGATACCTGAAGAAGCTAAAGTTTCTCATGGTCTCCCTGGCCTCAATATTCCCTCCCTGGATCCGGGAGACTGGTATGTTGCCCTCAACCTGAAAGATGCATACTTTTATGTAGTGATCTTCCCAGGACACAGTCGCTTTTTCCATTTTACGATGGGTTCGGCCCACTACCAGTTTGCAGTCCTTCCATTTGGCCTGGCTACAGCACCAAGGGGGTGTTTACCAAGTGCATGGCGGTAGTCGCAGCTTACCTCAGGCGTCAGGGTATCCAGATTTACACATACCTCGACAACAGGGTGGTAAAAGGCAGCTCCAAGGCTCAGGTTCAACGCAACATCGCTGTACTACAAGCCATGTGCCACTCCTTAGGACTACTGGTTAACCACAAAAAGTCAACGTTAGTTCAGTTCAAAGAATAGAATTCATCAGGGCCATGCTCGACTCGACTTGGCGAAAGTGTTCCTGCCATTAGACAAGTTTCAGACCCTGACGGACCTCATCGAGTAAGTATCCGTGTTTCCCCTGTCAACAGCCAGGGTGTGCCTGTGCCTGCTAGGCCACAAGGCAAGTTGCATATACGTGGTCCACCATGCCAGGCTCCGCATGCGGCCCCTGCAGCAGTGGTTGGCGTCGACCTCTTTCAAATCCAGGGACCACCTGGAGAAGATAATCACAATTCTCCTGGCGGTTCTCACTTTGCTGCAGTGATGGACCAATTGTGATAAGGTCCTGGAAGGAATCGTGTTTGACAGGCCTGCTCCATCTGTTGAGTTAGTGTTGGACACTTCGGACCTTGGTTGCGGTGTGCACCTCAGACATCTCCGGAGCCAGGGGATGTGGACCCCGGACGAGGCAACATTACATATAAATGTCAAGGAGCTCAGAGTGGTCCGACTGGCCTGCGGGGTCTTCCTGCCACACGTGTTGGGCAAAGTGGTGAGATTCCTGACGGACAATACAGCCTCGATGTTCTGCATCAACAGGCAAGGAGGAGCACACTCGTTGGCTTTCTGCCAAGAGGCTCTCTGTCTCTGGGACTTCTGCATCAGCCACAACATCCATCTGGAAGCTGGTCATCTCCCCGGCGTCAGGAATGCCTTAGCAGATCAGCAGGGACTTCTCTTCTCACCACAAGTGGTCGCTCCACCCGGAGGTGACCTGCATGATCTTCCAGAGGTGGGGAACTCCCCATGTAGATCTGTTTGCCACCAGGTGAAACAGAAAGTGCCATCAGTTTTGCTCCTGGCAGGGCCTGCCCCTGCATGGCTTCGCCAGCACTGGTTTGGCACACTCATGAACAGGTGGTGGCCTGTCCCTGGCCCCTTCCCTTCTGTCCGGATCTGCTGTCACAGGATCACAGTTGGCTCCTACACCCCAACCTTGAGTCTCTACACCTCTCGGCGTGGATGCTCTGTTGTTGAACCCAGAGGAGCGTACCTGCTCGGAGGCAGTCCAGCAGGTCCTCCTGGGAAGTAGGAAGCTATCCACGAGACTAACTTACCTGGCCAAGTGGACAAGGTTTTCCTGCTGGGAATTGGAGAGTGGCATTTCTCCCTCACGTTCTTCAGTGCAGTCCATCTTGGAGTAATTACTGCAGCTCAGGAACCAGGGTCTGGCGCATTCTTCCATCAGAGTGCATCCTACAGCCATATTTGCATTCCACCAGCCGATCCAAGGTCAGAAGGTCTTTTCTCATGACATGACTGTCAGGTTCCTGAGGGGCCTCAAGAGTCTTTACCCACAGGTATGAGCCCCTGTCCCACAGTGGGACCTTAACTTGGTCCTCTCCAGGCTCACCGGCCTGCCTTTTGAGCTGGTGGGTTCCTGCTCCCTTTCCTACTTGTCCTGGGAGCTCTCTTTCCTGGTGGCAGTGACGTCAGCGAGACTCGTCTCAAAGATTAAGGCCTTGACCTTGGAACTGCTTTACACAGTGTTTTATAAGGACAAGGTCTAGCTGGGGCCCCACCCAGCCTTCCTGCCAAAGGTGGTATCTTCTTTCCACATGAGCCAGGATGTATTCCTGCCAGTGTTCTGTCCCAAGCCACACAAGACTGCTGAGGAGAGGTGTCTGCACTCGCTGGACATACGGAAGGCCTTGGCTTTTTACTTGGAGCGTCCAAGCCTTTCCATAAATCAACCCAACTCTTCATCGCTACAGCGGATAGGATGAAGGGCCTTCCGGTTTCTTCGCAGAGGAATTCCAACTGGATCTCCTTGTGAATAAAGACCTGTGATGAACTAGCAAAGGTCCCACCGCCGCCGCTCATCAGGGCCCATTCGATTAGAGCTCAGGCATCTTCAGCGGCTTTCCTGGCACACACCCCGGTCCAGGACATCTGTAGAGCCATGACGTGGTCCTCGGTACACACGTTCACATCTCATTATGACACCACTCAGCAGGCCAGAGATGATGCTGGGTTCGGCAGAGCTGTATTACATTCTGCGCACTCTGGGAACTCCTACCGACCTCCATGGAAACTGCTTGGAGTCACCTAATGTGGAACGGGCATGAGTAAGCACCCGAAAAAGAAAAGATAGTTACCTGTTCCATAACTGGTGTTCTTCGAGATGTGTTGCTCATGTCCATTCCACAGCCTGCCCTCCCCCACTCTCTGAGTTTCCGGCAAGAAAGAAGTGAGGGGGGGAGCCGGCAGTGCCCCTTATACCGCACCATGCGGGTGCCACTTCAGAGGGTTCCAGAGCTGCTCCTCTATGGATACTGCTGAGAGAAAAACTTCTGGGACCGGTGCATGGGGCAAGCGCACACATCTAATGTGGAATGGACATGAGCAACACATCTTGAAGAATACCAGTTACAGAACAAGTAACTGTCTTTCATTTTACATAGAGAGGAACCTTAATCAAAGCCCTAGCTATGAACTTGCAAAAAAAATCCATCATGGCTAACCAGTGGAGCTAGAACCCATGGCCTTTAGCACCACAAGAGTGAGCTTAAGAGACAACTTCTGTGCCTCACATTTCCATATTATCTGAGCACCACACGCTTTTTAATGTATTTATCTTTAGAATGCAGTGCGGTAGGGAAGTGCTATTCCCATTTTACAGATGGAGAATTGAAGCACAAAGAGTCTATGTGATTTGCCCAAGGTGACACATAGCATTTGTGGCAGAATAGACTTGAAGTCAAGTCCCAGGTTAACACTTTAACCAGTGAACCATCTTCCCTGTCTGCTCAATGGTTTGTAAATAGAAGGCTCTTGTCCTTTATGTTGCAAGCTGCTGCAGAGAGAGATAGTGCAGACTTGGAGTTTCTTATACACTCCCTTTTTAAGAGAAGCTCATCCATATTGTCTGAGATCCACAGGAGTTCAGGTTTTTTCTGGGGTGCCATTTTATAATGAGCCTTAGCTGTAATAAGATATGACTTCTATAAATGTAAGTTTGGAGTGGAACTTTGGAAAAGTTTGGATCTGGATGTGAACTTTGCAGGTCCATTTTGTAGTTTCATAGAATCTTTCCTTGCCTCCTCCCACCCGGAGAAACATTCTTTAGTAAAGTTATGCAGGTGGCGTTTACCAGAACGATAGGGAGAACTTTCTTTATTCTGGAAAAGCTGAGGATCTTCGTCAGGGCCTGTGAATTCTTGATGAAATGGCTTGCCCAAGGATCTGAAGCCTTCATTGGCAGAACTGAGGATAGATCCCAAGTGTCCTGGGTTCTTTCTTGCCCTAACTGCTAGACAGGCTGTAAGGAAGGATTCTATTGTCTGACATGGTTCACTTTTTTTCCTGCTAAAATTTTAGTGCTCTGTGCATGCACATCTAGCAAGTGCCAAATGCATTTGCTGTCAATAAGAGGAAAAGATGGAGGTTAGGAATGGATATTTCCTGACCTAGGTGACATCTGGAGGGCATTTTAGGTAGAAGGCTAGGTACAGTCCTTAAAACCACCTTGTCTTCGTGAAAGATGAGGAGGAACAAGAAATTGAAGCAATTTCTCCTACTCCTTTGGCTAAAACAAAAAGTACTAGAAGTGGGACCGGGGGGTGGGGGGCAGAGTGCATGTTACAGATTCCATAGGCTCAGAGGAGGCCACATAATCTATTGAGAATCTGGTTCAGGATCCGAGGAGAGGAGAGAGGAACCTAATCTTGAAATAAATGATTAGAGGATATAAACCTACCAGGCTGCCTTCTACTTTACTTAGTTTCCCCATCTATAAATTGGAGATAACACTTACGTACCAAATATAGGGGAGCGAAGGTCTTGGAGATAATTCATTAATGTTTATAAAGTGCTGTAAATTTATGAAAGTTATTATACAAGTGAAACATATTGCAATTTATGCTGTTTAAGGAGCGAGAGCTTTCAGTGCAGATCAACTGCCAATGTAGCCTGCATTAGGGAACTCTAGGGAGCAAAAGGCCTTGCAATTAGGCCATTGTCCACGTTACATATGAGCTTTGCACCATGTTACTTTTTAGGCCAGTAAACAAATTAGTTCTAAAATGTACGCACATGGCTAAACTGGATTCTCTAGGCCTGATCCAGAACTCATTAAGTTAATGGAAAGACACTCACTGACTTTTGTGGGGTGGTACTATGGCTAGCTTCACAAAGAAACTTTGGTATTGTGATGTGGACTATCACTGTGTCTAACTTTTACATGCCTAGAAAATTACTGAGATTCACAAAGCCTGAGGTAGGCACCTCAGTCCCTATACAATGAATGGGGAGAGATAGATACCTTAGAATGGGATTCACAAAAGCCAACATGCTAGGCGACTCTCCTCCTAAGGTAGCCAATGGGAAGTGCCAAGCCAAGGGATGTGTTCTAAGCCCCGCATCTCTCTTGGAGATAGGTGAAAAGTCCATTCTGTGGGGAGGTGCCTCCCTCTGCTAGGGATTTTCATCTGCAAACTTTCTCTTGGCATTGGACACCTACATCATTTTTGAAAGAAACTGGGAGAAGGTGGCCCTCCCTCACAATTTTTAGCCCAGTGCTTAGGGTACTCACCTGGGATTGTGGGAGACTCCCACTTCAAGTCCTCCTCCACCTTGGTAAGGGAGGGAAGAGATTTGAACAGGGATCTGCCATTTGGCAGGTGAGTGCCCTAACCACTGGGCTCAGGGATTTTCTAATGTAGGCCTCACTCACTCTTTCTTGCTGAAGCTGTTGCACTCCGGATAACTAAAATTTTTAAAAAGTGGGCCAGAGAAAGAGAGAACAAGCAAGCATACATATGTCTCTTTAGCCTGATTATTAGCATACTCACCTGGGTAGCAGGAAAACCACAATCCAGTCCCCCTGCTCCAGGTTTTTTTTTTTTTAATTATTATTATTATTATTTAGCCACAGTGGAATAGCTCAACAGGAGAGCCTGAGGGAGCTTCCACATCAGAATATGCTATTAGTGATTAGGGCACTCACCTGAGGGGTGGCAAATCTCAGGTAAAATCCCTTTTTCCCTCTCAGGTAAGGGGGACTTGAACTGGGAGCATTCCACTTCCTAGATTAGTACCCTAACCATTCTGCTCCATTTTGTTTAAATGCATCTATAGGAGCCCAGTCTGGCAGATGAGATCTGAGCACACCTATTGGATGTGCCTACTGAGTTACGTGGAGGGAAGCCTATCTTCTTCCAGTTTGTGTGTTGCTCTGTGACTTAGGCATCCTGATGCCTGACATGGGGTTGTACTGCACATGCTCAGAGGCAGAAACATAGGCACCTGGGGAAGTTTGACTGCCACGTCAATCTGGATGCCAAGTGAGTGTAGGTGTCTACAGGTTTCAGGGGCCAATGAATGGGGGTTTCTGAATCCTAATGGGGCCTGATACTGGGATTTAGGCTCCTGAAGTGTCAGTTTTAGGTGTCTGAGTTCTTTTGTGAATCCAGTCCCAGGGAACTGATCCAACTCTCACTAAATCAGTGGGAGTCTTTCCGTTGTCTTTAATTGGAGCTGGAGTAGGCCCAATGTGAGGTTATAGAATCCTATTGAACTGCTTAAAACAGTTTAAAGGTTGTTGCAACTGGTGTGCACCTACCGTGTTTACATCTAGTCTAATTAAATATGAATATTTGTACAGTGAAGTTTGAGAGCTGCTGGAGAAGCCTGCTGGCTGATTAGAATTCTATTTGAATCTCTTACTTCCTTCTTTGGAATATTTCTTCTGTGTTAAATAAAATTAAGCATTTTGTTAAGGATATCCAAGAAGCTGGATTGTAGTTTCTCAATACTCCACCACAACTTTATGGCCAGAAAAAGGAGCTGTCTTAGCAATAGCCATCTGCAAAGCTTCCAGTGGGAATCATATATACATATTCACCAGACACTGCAAAATTGACAGCAGTGGACATTATATTTGGCTGCAATCCTTACACAGGCATTTTAAAGAGTTCTCAAAAATTTCTACAGTATTCATTGCTTTACAATTAGTAAAGAGATCAAAGCAATGAGGTCAATTTGAATAAAAAACAAAAACAAAAAACCTAACTCTTAAACTAAGTTTTTTTTAAAGACCCAGTTTTTGATAGAGCACCCTTTGAATATCACATCAAGAAATAAAAACAATAACCCTTTAATAGTTTTAAAAGACTTTCTTTCCCCCCATAGATAATTATAAGAGGCTATAAAGCAAAGGAGAGACTAACTAAGTAAGGCCCCAATCCTGCAAAAAACGTTCTGCATGGTTGAATTTCTGTATCTGTGTGGAGCTTTGTTCACTTCAGTGGGTCTGTTCATGAGCCCAGGGTCTGGGCACACAGGATTGGGGCGTAACTAACTGTACAGGGGAACAGTGAAACTGAATGTATATAAACGGCTGTTAAGCACACATACACTGGAAATTAGGTACATTTTTCTCCCACTAACTTCCCTTAGTTCTAGTGATCCTTAGCTTTTACTTTTAACTATAGTAGTACAAAAATTTTTTAGACAAATGTGATTTTTCAAGTACAAGGAGTCTCTTTTTATAAGAGTTCGTTATTCGTATTAATAATCTGCTTCCTAAGCATTAACATGCTTGTAAGCACCCAGTGATCTGAAAAGTTGGCAGTGCAATTCTCTGAAAGGAAAGTTTTACTTTCTAGTTCAGTTCCTAACATTCAGATCCACGATTCCTCCCTTCTAGCCCCAAGTTAGGGTGGGATGGATTTTCTTTTTTTGCTTCCTTGAAACAGAGGTCTGTGAAGTAAGTTTCTGAATGCAGAGTGAGAGGAGGAGATTGTTATTTGAATGATTTTGACTAGTGGATTTGTCTCAGTACCCATCAGGCTGGCCTAGGGCTCCTAAATCTAGAACCTGAAATATTAACTAAACTGTCCCGTGGAATGGAAGCATAGTGTCCTGGTTAAAGCACAACACTAGGAATTGGGAATTCTAGAACTGTAGTAACAGACATCCTGTGTGAAACTGGGCAAGTAACAGCACCTTTCTGCATCACCTTTTCAATCTGGAAAAAAAAAGGGGAGGGGGCAGGTAATTCATTGGAGTTTGCGGAATGCTTTGAGTGGCACTCTCTACTGCCTTCCATCAGAGGTTAAGTATTATTACTCAGTCTCTCGTGCCACTGAAAATAGTTTTTTGGGTTTTTTTAAAGGGAGTAACTGCTGTGAACACTCGGAAAATGGCTGTAAATTGGACTCTTCTGAATGGCTGTGTCAAATCTATCAGCAGAGTCCTGTCCATATAAATAACACCTGGAAAATCTCCAGGTCCAGATCTTCAATTGGTATAAACCAGTGTAGTGCATTGAATTATATCGGAAGACGATCTGACCCTTATTCCTTTCCCCCTTTATAATAATTTCTGAATGCCGCTAGTAGACAGCTTGAAGACATTGTTGAACTTTTTGGGTGGCTCTGATCTGATACCATCTAACTAGGGATTATATATGTGATGCTGAAGAATTTTGGTAGAAACCAATCCATTACCTGCCCCAGTTGAAGCTGGGCTCCAAGGGATATAAATGTGGGGAGAGGGCTGAAATATCATAAAACAAATCGTCCCCTGATTGCACTGCCTGGAACATTATTACCCAGCTATATGTTGCCTTTTGTTTCTTTGTGCTTTATTATTATATATGCATATATTATATATTCTATACAACCCCCCTCCCCAAATTAAGAGAATGTCTGTTTAAAGTTGTACTGTTAAGCAGTCAGAATTTACGAACCTCAAAAGTTAAGGTTGGGCATTCTACTTCAAAGGGATACAGCCAATTTAAAATTCACACTTCTCTCAAAACAAAATTATACCTAGTATTGTTACAGAGAGCACCTTAGATCAGAATAACTAGATCAGGGAAAAACGCGAGACGCTTTCTTTGTTATTTCAGTTTGTTTACTTTGTGCATTTGATAGGCCTTTCTGTACAGTAAATTTGTTTCTCTTGTATATTCAGTTTCCCTTATTGTTTTTGTGGGTCTTTCACATAGCAACACTGGAGAGAAAAACATTTTAAAAATAGGAAAATTTGCAGGGGGCCAACAAATAGGTGGACAAGGGATATAGTAAACTTGGACTTCCAGAAAGCATTTGACAAGGTCCCTCACCAAAGGCTCATAAGCAAAATAAAGAGTCATGGGATAGGATGGAAGGTCCTCTCAAGGATCAGTAACTGGTTAAAAGATAGGAAACAAAGGGTAGGAATAAATGGTCAGTTTTCACAGAGGAGAGAGGTAAATAGAGAGGTCTCCTGAGGATCTGTACTGGGACCAGTGCTGTTCAACATATTCATAAATGTTCTGGGAAAAGGGGTAAACGGTGAAATTGCAAAATTTGCAGACAGTACAAAATTACTCAAGATAGTTATGTCCAAAGCAGACTGTGAAGACTTACAAATGGATCTCACAAAACTGAGTGACTGGGCAACAAAAGGGCTGATGAAATTAAATACTGATAAATGCAAAGTAATGCACATTGGAAAACATACTCCCAACTATACATACAAAATTATGGGGTCTAAATTAGCTGTTACCACTCAAGAAAGAGATTTTGGAGTCATTGTGGCTAGTTCTCTGAAAACATCTGCTCAGTGTGCAGCAGCAGTCAAAAAAAACTAACAGAATGTTAAGAACCATTAGGAAAAGGCTAGATAATAAAACAGAAAATATCATAATGTCATATAAATCCGTGGTACGCCCCCACCTTGAATACTGAGTGCAGTTCTGGTTGCTCCGTCTCAAAAAAGATATATTAGAATTGGGAAAGGTACAGAGAAGGGTAACAAAAATGATCAGGGTATGGAACAGCTTCCATATGAGTAGAGATTGAAAAGACTGGGACTGTTCAATTTAGAAAAGAGAAGACTGAGGGGATATGATAGAGGTCTATAAAATGAATGGTGTGGAGAAAATGCATAGGGAAGTATTATTTATCCTTTCACGTAACACAAGAACCAGGGGTCACCTGATGAAATTAATAGGCAGCAGGTTTAAAACAAAAAATGGAAGTACTTCTTCACAGAGTGCACATTAAACTGTGGAACTCATTGCCCAGGAATACTTGGGTTCAAAAAAGAATTAGGTAAGTTCACGGAGGAACTATTAGCCAAGATGGTCAGGGATACAAGCCTAAGCTCTGGGTTTCCCTAAACTTCTGGCTGCCAGAAGCTGGGACTGGACGACAGGGGATGGATCACTAGATAAATTGCCCTGTTCTTTTCATTCCCTCGGAAGTATCTGGCACTGACCACTGAGAGAAGATGGGATACTGGGCTAGATGGACCATTGGTCTGACCCAGTATGCCCTTTGTATGTTCATTGTTCAAGTGATAAAATAGGGGAGGCCTTGTCAATTTCTCCCTGACAGAGCTGTCATCCTGCCTGCTTTCTTTATGTTGGCCCCACTCCCTGCATGCTGCAATATTTTTTGAGGGATAGTTTTATGAAGGCCTGTTACGCATTTTGCATGGAGGTGTTTGGCTTTGATCAGTCACATTTATCTGTCCACATTTCAAGGATTTCCATGGTATTGACATTTCCATTTGAGGAATCTGAAGAATGTTCAATTATATACAGGCCATGAGACATATTTCCTTTTTTTTTTCGTATACTCTTGCCAACTGTTCCCTGCCAAACTTTAAACTGGGCTGCTTGAACGCTAAGGATTTTTGTGTGTCTGTTACACTGAGGTGCGCGTGCGCACGCGTGCGCGCACACACACACACTTAAAGCTCATACCATAGCATTATAACACAGCACTAGATTTTATTTGGAGGATTATTGCTTGCCTGCATTTAATTTATATAATGTTTTTGTTAATGGCAATACCTATTTAAAACGCCCAATAAAACACTGTAGCATTAATTTAAATAGAAATTTCTCCCTGTTATAACAGGTCAGGCTTTTAACAGATGTCTCAATAACTTTTGCTATTAGCAGGAATATTTCATGAATTAAAATCAGGCCTCTTTGTCTCTGTCACTCATTGAAATGACCTAGATATTTGGCAGATGGAGAGGACTTGCTCATGCCCTAAAGTGGTGGGGTAGGATTTTTTTTTTCAGTTGTGATTTTTGGAGAGAAGAGAAACATTTAACGTAAGTTAATATAGTCTATTTTTTATTAATACCATACTTCTGTTGCCCTTTACAGCAAAACCATTTTAAGCACAACTTTCCTGTTCTGGATGGGAAACATCTAGGACATTTCTCTTGGGCACCAAACTTCTATCTTTATGTAAACCTTTCAAGGAAGCAGGGGACAATTTGTTTGTGTGTGTGTGTGATGTGGAGATGGTTTCAGCATTGTGCTAAGGGTCTTTCTAAAACAAGTTCCTGACATGCTGTCATGCCAGCACATGTTACTGTCTTCTTGCAAGTGTCAAAAGGGACTCGGAGCTGAAAACCTCATTGGCTGTCCTGTTGACAGCAAAGCCTAGAGCCCCGCTGTGAACATGCAAACCATGGAGAGAGATTTAGTTGTAGATTTGGCCTGCTTAGCTGCTGCAAAATTGCTCCCAGGTGTCCTGTGCACCAGCACAGGTAGAAATTACTGCTTATTATTTTTAATGTACGTTTGATTGGAAAGTAACTAATTACACAACAAAGTAAAAAAACAACCCATATAAGCATGGTATTTGAGAAAGTAATACATCCTACAGCCATAAATCAAGAGATAAAAAACACAGTGGATTTGAGTAGAGTTACATCAGGGATACATTTGACCCATTATGTTTTTCTTCATAAATTAAGGGCCGGATTCAGAGACTTGCAAAGCACCTGCAGTGACTAGAGTGAGAGCTGAAGCTACTCAGCATTTCCCCAGATTAGGCCATTTGAAACGATTGTATTAGTACTATTTGATCAGATTAATTAAATTTGTTAAATATTTGATCATAAATATTTGGAAGTGTGTAGTGACAGGTACTGCTCTTAGGGTGATATTTCATTGCTGAAGATTCTGCCTGGTTACAGAGAGATGTAAATTGTTCCACCCATTGAGGAATCATGGGTCAGTCTGCAACCATGAATGCTTTCCTACTGGTTTCTCTTATAGTAGGTATATTTACATGGAATGAAGTGATAAATCAGGAAAGGTGCTCTGTTAGTGTGCTTGTCTTTCTCATCCTGCTATTTCACTCCTGCTAAACTGTGCTGGGGTATGTGTGTGTAGGGGTAATCTAATAAATAATAATACTTAGCACTTAGCCCTTTACAAATATTAACTAATTATTTATTTATTGTAATGTGATTAAGTGCCCTCTATACCTACTTCACATGTGATGTAATCGAAATGGAATCCTAAACCCTTTTGGGGTGCGGGGTTTGGGATTCATTTTAACTCTTCAGTGCCAAGAGTCAGGACTTCCTGTTGTAAGATCTCCCAACAAGACAGGCACCTACCATAGTTCCACTGGGCCTCATCATATATATGTTTTACACCTGTGTACCATGCCATTAGGGAAAGGGGCTGAAAAG
Organism: Dermochelys coriacea; assembly: GCF_009764565.3. Lineage (NCBI taxonomy): Eukaryota > Metazoa > Chordata > Testudines > Dermochelyidae > Dermochelys > Dermochelys coriacea. The sequence continues at coordinate 201,848,142 of NC_050068.2, read as the reverse complement.
ATAGTGTGGCAACAAGGACTTTCTTCACCACCCAAGGGAAAATAATGATTGTTGAGGTAAAAGCATTAGATCATTGGGTTAATCATCTTGTCGGGTAGCACAGTTATCGCTTAAATGAGAAAGGAGGCTTTTTTGATGTATTAGAGATTTTCCTACAAGTGGGATTAAACACATAATCCCATAAAAAACCATTGGATATTTATTATTTATGCATCCAAGCAAAAAACAAAATCAAACCACATACCCTTTTTAAGCATCATCTTTTAACTCTTTTCCTCCTCTTAGTCATTCTTTGTGCATTGAGAGAGAAACACTCGCATATAAAGGCAACGGGCAGGAATGTGGTACATCCCGTACCCAATAACACTGTAAATTAGCACCACTTATCTTAAAATATGTCCAAGTTGGAACACACAGGATGTACGTCAGGGTTTGGGCCAGACAGAAACATGAAAAGATTATGGTATTTGTGGAGGTGGTGAGACACTGGCCAATGAGGGGGAGAAAAAAAAGGCACAGAGCCCATCTAAAGAGATGCAATTTTTTTTTAAATTTGATTATGTGATGACTCTTTCACCATAAATACAATTCCCTGAGGACTTATTAATGCTTCAGTAGCATTACAGTGAAGATACCATGCGGTCCGCTTTAATAGCTTCCTGGCTTGAACCCCAATACATAATGTTCTTGTAATAGTTTATGGGTGACTGCAGTAAATTGGTAGCGAATGTTTTCCATTTTTTCTTTTGGCTCTTCTTTTTAAATCTGCTGGTGGAACATTTTGTTCTTAGAAAATTGTAAAGGCAATTGATCTGCTTTGGAAGTGTGCTCACCAGTTTTGTGTCATGTAAATATTTTTAAAATGTATTTTTCTGCACCATATTCTGAGCTGTTGACCAACAGTAAGTAGCTGAGGTCGATGAAATATTATGGGGACCTGAGCAATTGGTTAAAACCAGCTGGATTCCACCCACCCTGACTAAAGTTCTGTGAGCACTGCCAAAAAGGCAGTTTTTCCCCCACTGATGCTTTCATTGTTCTAGTCTGTTCAGATAAAAGTAGAAAAATTGTTTTTGTCCCTGATGGAATAAAGTTTCCTCCTGCAGGTTCATACTGAACCCACACAACTTGTTGAAATACTAACAAAGATGGATTATTTTGCATTTAGTAATGGGAAAAGAGCCTATGAAGATTGGTTTCAGAGTAGCAGCTGTGTTAGTCTGTATTCCCAAAAAGAACAGGAGGACTTCTGGCACCTTAGACACTAACAAATTATTTGAGCATAAGCTTTCGTGAGCTACAGCATCCAATGAAGTGAGCTGTAGCTCACGAAAGCTTATGCTCAAATAAATTTGTTAGTCTCTAAGGTGCCACAAGCCCTCCTTTTCTTTTTATGAAGATTGGGTCACCTTTGATTCATAGTGAGATCTGGATGTGAACTTAACTGCAATTATGGATTGAAATTCTATGGCCTCTGTTATTCAGGAGGTCAAACTAAATGATCATAGCAGCCATTCTGGCCTTAGATCTATGAGTTCACAGCTCAAATCTATCTTTATAATGATCCAAATCAAAACTTCCAACTCAAACATCCTATGCCTCACAACTGGAATAGGGGTTGGAAATCTGAACCTGGATCACAATTTCATAGAGGGCTCCTGTCTATAATGGGCTAAACCAAAATTGTGGGTCCAAATGCCCCGGAATTGTTGTCTCTAAAAAAAGTAGAAGTGGTTGAGTGTTAGCAAACACTGTCCTTTATTGAGCAAGTGGTGTTTCTGAGCATAGGGTGTGTGCCACAAGCTATATTTCATTTTTTCAAATTGTGAGTATCCAGGCTTATGTACAATCCAAAAAAAAAAAAAGTTTGTAGATTAGGTTGAAAATGAAAATGGGTAGAGTTCTCAGAGACAACATTAAACACATGTAAAATAAAGGACAGCTAAATTCCACCCTATTTCCTTTAGTCTTCTGTGCATGCTGAAACATTTGTTTTATATAAAGGTTAAATTACCAAAAATACTGGACTGGGGCAAAAAGGGAATTTGAAAGAATGTGAGTTAAAGTCTGAAGATCTACCAAGTGCAGGTGGAGAGTTGTTCAAGGAACATTTAAGGCAACAGAATGTGGAGGACATTAACTGGGCAGACAAGTATCCAAAAAGACAGCAGGAGTCAGTTGGGTTGTCATATAAAGCTGTAGAGAGTTGCAGAGGAACCAAAAGCACTGAAAAAGTGGCACCGAGACAATAAATGGAAGAACTAAGCAGAAGAGTGAGAAATGCTAAAGAAAGTTAGAAACAGAGAAGCACAAAATTAATGATTTTTGTACCAGGACCACTTATAATTGGGTTAATACTATCATTAGCACAGTAAGATGAAGATCTCTTCCCCTAGAATTGTAACAGTTTGTAAAACACATGCTATAGACTCCTGGGAGGAAGAGAGTTGAGGAAGTAGATGTCTGTGTACATGGGGATGGGTGTATGATCCTTAGGGTTGCCAAACCTCCTGGATTGTGTGGGTCTCCCGGTGGCTACTGAAACCAGTCCGGCAGAGTTTAATAGGCTGCTAAAAGTTCAGTCGGCGGCATATGGGGGCTAAGGCAGGCTCCTTACCTGCCCTGGCTGTAGGAACCGTGGCCAATGGGAGCTGCCAATGGGGTAGTGCCTAGGAGCCAGACATGCAGGTCGCTTCTGGGAGTTGCCCAAGGTAAGCGCCACCCAGCTGGAGCCTGCACCCCTCATCCCCTCCTGATCCGCAACCCCCTATCCCAGCCCAGATCCCCCTTCCTCACCCAACTCCCTCCCAGAGCCTGCACCCCTCCCAGACTCCAACTCCCTTCCCCAGCCCTGAGCCCCCTCCCACACCCAAACTTCCTCCCAGAGCCTGAACCCTGAACCCACTCCTGCACCCCAACCCTCTGCCTCAGGCTCAGCCCGGAGCCCACTCCCACACTCTGACCCCCTTGCCCCACTCCCCAGCCCAAAGCCCACACTCCTTCCCACACTCCAACCCCCTGCCCCAGCCCTGTGAAAGTTAGTGAGGGTGGGGCAGAACGAGTGATCAATGGAGGGAGTGAGGGATGGGGCCTCGGGGAAGGGGCAGGGACATTTGGCAACCCTAATGATCCTGACCTCACTGGATCTCATACTAGTTGCAGTCAGTTTTAAATAGATGTTGTTAGCAAGGTTCTAACCTGGTTTCACTGACCAAAGTGAACTGGGATTTTTATTTTTCCTCATTAAACTGAGTTAATAAAATAATGCTGTAGATTAGTTGGGGTGGGGATGGGAAGGCTAGACTGTTACGTGTTGAGGATGCATAAAATTTTGTGGTTTTTTTTATTGTAAATAAAGACAGAGACGTTGTAGTTTGCTGCTAACAATCCACCAGGCTTCAAGTTTCACTCCACAAATACAGGTGCATTTAACTTCCTGTTAAGGATTCTGGGTGGTGCCATCCAACAGGTAATTTCCTGTATTGAAAAGTACTGTAATTAAAACTACCACTCGAGGACACGCAGCACCCTTTGTGTCCATATTACTGCATTACAGAAATCATACTAGAAACAACTGTAGTGAAATACAGCTGTTGCTAGCAGTTTCCAATGTGGTAAGGAAGAAATGCAGTGGGGAAATGGTGAAACTGGAGAATTAAATGTTTGTAATAATTTTAATCAGAGACATACTTGCATATGTTGGACAAGGCAGAAGATGAAGTGGATAAACCACCCAGAATAATCAAGCCCTTTTCACCCAAGAAATGCATTGCATGGTGTGTCTCATTGCTACTGGGAGTTTTATTTTTAAGGAAAAGGTTCATAACTTGTATTTACACAAATAATCCCATTTGTGGACAGCCAATAAGAAAGGTCCTGTGAAGTTGATTGTTCTAAAAATGTTCCACAATATTTTGTTAAATGCTTTGAAAGCTGTTTCAGAGCTTGGAAAAGGACAGCATGATGGCAAACTCAAAGACATACAGTAAGAAGCATTGCAGTTAGCTACAGTCAGATTTAGAACAAATTAGCAACCCAGGCTAGTAGATGGCAAATTCTGCTCTTAAATTTTTGGGGAAAGAAGTCTGGGAACAGAGCGCTAGAGGAGGAATATAATAGGCCAAATTGGAACAGTCCTATTTGAAAGTAATGATGGAAACAGGAAAATCTGGAGATATCAATTACCTTTTAAATTCACTGTAATCCTTCACTATATAAAGTGTTCTCTTTATGCTGTTATGTGTTTGATAGAGCACACAGTAAAGTTGCTATACTTCATTGCAATATCTATCTATATAAAGGACTGTCTCTGGTACACTGGCTCTCAGATCAGCTGTTTATATATTTTTTTAAAATGCTCCCATCTGTTAAATCAAACTTGTTAATATAGGTCTACAGGATTCAATAACATTAATGCTTTAAGTATCCAAATGAAATGTCAGAGTCCAATTGCATATACAGAGTTCAAATGTGGCAGTGTCCTGAATCCACCTCTACTACTAACAGGCCATTTAATAATCTGCATAAGTATCTATAGACATCTAAGTATCTGGCTTGTGAGGGGCAGATGTACAGATGCAGTTACAGCATCAAATCCAAGCAGAAGCATTTCCACCACATTAAATTTTGGTCTGTTCTTTGGCTTTGCTGCCACAGCACTGTTAAGATTTGAACTTAAACGGAAATCTGATTTACTGTGGCAAATCTATGAACCCCCTGATGTTCCCATTGAAGTCAAAGGCAGTCCATATTTCTGGAAGTAGAATCAGGCCCTATGTGTCCTGCAAAACAGCTTGCCACTCCTCTACACTGCTTCCCAGACTTTATAGGCTATTATTATTTGGCATATAAGTAAGCCACTGATATTGTTATTTTTTTCTAGGGGCTACTGCAATTTATTCTTATAATGATCTGGTTGCAGTAAAGATATGTGCCCCTGTTTTGACCCTGGCAATGACCAAGGGCTAAATGTAGGTTTTGTATATTACCTTTCTTGTTTCTGCTCTTTTGTATCCTTGTTTTTTTAATTTACATTGCATTGTGAGAGGAAACCCTTGTCTTCTGTTGTGTTTTTCCCTGCCACTCAAATTTTGCATCAACACAAAAGATTTGTTCCTCTCTTGGTGCTCAGTGTTTGGCCATGTTCATTATGAAGTGTATCTGGAATACACAAATTACAAATTATATATTAAATATAATTTCTCTAAATATCTTTCTCTACTGGTATCTGATTTTTAAAGACTGTTTCTCAGTGGGTAGAAGCCCAATCCATGCACAAAAGTGTATTCAAATAAACTTTGCACATGTAATTTTATATTGATTTTTATTCCTAATTTACAGTGCACCTGTCTGAAGAGCTAGGTGCCCTACAGTAATTTAAAATACAACAGTTATGAATTAGATTACAGATAGACACAGGAAACACAAAGGAAACGGCTACATAGGATCATACAGTAGGATAATAATCCCACAATAATTAAAATAACCACGGTTGAGAATAATAATCCGTTTACTTGCCTTCCTCCAACAACTAAACCCTTCCTCATCTCCCCTCCCATTGAAATCCCAAGAGAAAAGATGGATTTTGCAGCATATTTGGAATGTTAACAAATCTGGATTTTGTCAGTGTGAGCGAGTTCAGGAGTTGAGAACCCTTTCCAGTGAGCATCTTGCCATCATCTCCTGCTCATTTAAATTGCTGGGGCTCCAACTGACCTGGAAATGTTGTGGTATCACATTGGGTGGTATGTATGTGTTTGGAGGGAGTCTCCTGAATAGCAGGATCCAAAACATTTAAGGCTTTATACATCAGACCTCCAAATTGTCGAAATTATGCATACAAATGGTGTTTTCAGGGTCTTCATGGTCATCTATATGCATAAGTACTGGAATGTATGATTGTAGTCATGCTATTGCTCCCAAAAATGTGGGTGTGCAGTTGTGCATGCAAGAGGGTCTTTAGAAATACAGGAATTTGTATTGTCAAAAATTGGCCCAAAATGCCATTCACTCAAGAAGAGCAATGTAGTGATCTAATCACCGACTGGGAGTTAGGATGCCTAATTTTTCTATCACTGTCTCCTTTCATCTCTCTGTCTCATTTTCCCAATTTGTAAAATCAGAATAATGCCAGCTTTAATAAAAGTGCTTTGAGATCCTGTGATGGAAGGCGGTAGTGTTATGTTATGTTATCATTGTTAACTGTCTTCTGTTGATAGTCCCTTATTTGTCAGGTGTGCAGACCTAAAAAACCCATTCTGTGTTAAAATTGAAACGTAACATAAAAAATCTCTCTCTCAAACAAATTCCACCTTGTCTAGAAGAATAGGTAGAAGAATCTGATTCTATAATAACTCATAAGTAAACAGTCAAGCAATTATCTCTGGTACATATTGTAATTCACATTTTAAAAATTGCCTAATACAGATTCCCCTTTTAAAAACAGAGCTATTTGGGTGTATCAAAGGGGCATGCTGTACTTCTAAAAAATCTGCCATTTGAAAGAGACTGTTTAACCTTTGCTCCAAGTTAAATAATAGATGTTGTTCTCAGATAAATACAACATAGTCTATAGCTTTCTATCAAGTAATGTTTTATTTTATTTGAATGCCTTACTCCCTCACTCTGTCCAATCCGAAAACAAAAACCAAGGAAAAAATGCATTGTAAATAAATTTAATGTTGTTGTATAAATTAATAATTAAATAAAGTTAATATTTAAATAACTTGGCAATTATTAGCAAAAGTAGAAAGTTCAGAGTTTAAGAGTTTCTTCCTCCCCTTAAACACTTAAAAATAAACAGTTAATAAATAAGCAGAATTCCTACATATGCTGTAGGTCTTGCTTCTCTGCACATGCCTGAATGAGAAAGTTCCCTGTGTTATGGGGCTGGATGCAGACATTACTTGGACAAAACTATTAGAATGTGACCTGCTCAGATTCTGATTTTTGTCGTTGTTTGTAACTACCATGATGTGAGCTGGGTAAAGGAGTGGTGGGAGAAGATGATTTTGAGGATCTATGGCAGTTGCCAGCTAGCCAGAACTCCTTATCTTGATAGTTTTTTCGGCACTGTAGAAAATTACCACTGACAAATTGGCAACCGAAGTGGGAATTATTAGGAGGTCAATGTATGAGAGTGTCCCTGTGTTAGACTAGAGCACCTCATGCACTTAGTGGCAAATTCTGGTCCCATGATCTCAGCCTGAGTTAATGAGCTGCGCACAAGGGAGAGTGGGAGGGAAATTCTATTCTACCGTATATAGGTTTGCAGGCCCATCAAGAGAAATGTAATTATTTTCAGGCTGTGGTATATCATGTTTGCTGGAGCTCCATCCCCTTTATTTCTGGGGATATTTATAAAGCCGTTTTGGGGGACCCCTGAGCATTAGCCCCCAGTACAATTGTCCTCCCTTCCTTCCCCATCAGCCCTGTAGGTTCATATACTGCGCTTATCACCTTAGTAACTGAGTGCCTTGCAGTAGTGCATTAAGCAATGTGACTAATATCTGTCACGTGTTGTTTGTTCTGTCATCATCTCCCCAGTGGGAGAAGGATGTGCTGTGGAGTGTCAGATTTTGGTAGGGTTATCTACTTAGTTTTTTTAAATAATTGTTACTCTGTATTTATGTTAAACAGGGCAAGGTCAAACAAATGTGCCATGCACTTAGAGCAGAAGGTGGTGAGGTTTGTGATGGTATTTAGTTCTTGGGGGAGTTCATTCCACAGTCTCGGACTGGCCCTAGGGAACATTCTGTCTCCTCCACAGACAAGCCTCACCCTTATTTTAGAGAGTTCCATTGTGCCTAGGGTTGCCATCTTTCTAATCGCACAAAACTGAACACCCTAGCCTCGCCCCTTCCCCGAGGCCCCACCCCCTGCTCACTACATTCCCCCTCCCTCGGTGGCTTGCTCTCCCCCCACCCTCACTCACTTTCACTGGGCAGGGGCAGGGGCTTGGGGTGCGGGAGGGGGTGAGGACTCCAGCTGGGGGTGTGAGCTCTGGAGTGGGGGTTGGGGATGAGGGCTTTGGGGTGCAGGAGGGGGCTCCAGGTTTGGGGGGGCTGAGGGCTGGGGCAGGGGTTGGGACTCGGGCTTACCTCGAGCGGCTCCTGGTCAGTGGCGGGGGCTAAGGCAGGCTGCCTGCCTGTCCTGACACCGTGTTGCATGCGTGCTGGAAGCAGCCAGCAGGTCCGGCACTAGTAGGTGGGGGGAGCAGGAGGCTCTGCGCACCCTGCTCTCGCCTGCAGGCACCACTACCCCAGTACACCCATTGGTTCCCGGCCAATGGGTGTGCTCAGCCGGTGCTCTCAGGGTGGGGAGCACTGGCAGTGCTGATGGGAGCTGCCAGGGTCCCTTTCAACCAGGTGTTCTGGTTGAAAACCAAACACCTTGTCATCCTAATTGTGCCAGAGGAGTGTGGTTAGACTCCTCTTACCATAAGCCCGGGAGCAGGGATGGAGGATGTCTTTAACTACTGCCCTTCCTCTGATGCTTCTCTACTGTGACATGAACAACACTATGAACATGGCTTGGGAACCCCGGACATACGACTTTGACCATAAACAGAGAGACATGATATAAGAGATAATCATGTGAGTTGAAGAGTGGTGTTTCTAGCAGCTGGCTCAACACTAATTGCTAGGGTTATGATGAGCATATAAGCTTCAACTTAATGCAGTACACTTCACTGCTGTGTTCTAAATCAGGACCTGAATTCTTTCTGCATGTACTTCACTGATGCTTTTAGCCAGTAACTGAGCGAAGAAGATTGCACTTACACTCAATATTTGGCACTTCAGGAATCATCATTTGTTCATGTCTGGAGGGAGAAATTAATGCCTTTTAGGACTGAGAAAGTGACTAACTGTGAGTGAAAGCTCCTGTGTCCCATCATGTGACTTCATCAGTAACCTGTGTTTTTTAGGGAAATCTTTCTCATGACGTATGTGGCAACAGCATTAACATGTATTATGTAGTATTATATACTTAGAATGGAATCTTCTGGAGCAGCTCATTCTCTTGTTGTACGTGCTGGTATCTTTCATGCATGTTGTCCTGTTTTAGTAAGATGAGAGTATCTTTTTAGTTTTGTGTTAATCTTCTCTCTGGAGGGGCAGTTTGAAATGTTATTTTCAGAATGAGTTCAGCACTCTCAGTCTCTGTTATGCAGTTGAATACTGTAATTTTCACCTCTTGCAAGTCTATCTGAGAGTCAAGCGTTTTCTGAACTCTGCAGATGCCTGATCTTTGTGTTCCCACAAACAATGATCCAAACATTTCCCATTATTCTGAAAAGACATTTCAGCCCCAGACAGGTTTATTTTTACTAGGACTCCCAGTTATTTCCTTTGTTGAATAGTAAAATTTGAGAGCAATGTCTGGTAGCTGATTTTTATAAATTTTCTTTAGGATTTGCTGTGAATTGTTTTTTGCATTTATCATTTTATATTAGGGTTGACCCTCACGGACTCAATCATATTGAGGCCTGTTTGTGCTAAGTGCTGTACAAACCTAGACTGCCTGTCTCAAAGAGCTTACAGCTTGAAAGACTATTTGGGGGCTGAAGTTAAAGATATTTTGCCACAGTCAGCATTAGAGATTTGTACATTGGGATCAGGTGAAGTAGCACTGGATGTCTGATGGTTATCTGTTGGAAGTCGGGGCTCATGGTCTCACCACAGCTTGCCGTTGTGCTGTTACCTCAAGCAAGTCTCTTCATGTCTCTGCTTTTTTCATAATTTATGAAAAGGGGATAGTACATGCCTACTTCCATAGGCATCTTGTGAGGCTTCATTCAAACTTACAAGGTGCTTTGATGAAAGTCTTTATATAAAGGTGAAATATTATGTTTAGAAATGAAAACTGATTGAGACAGAGATTTATCACAGGAATTCCCGTGAAGCGTGTTTGTATTAATTAATCAGAAAGAAGGTTGGCCTTGTTAAGGAGCTGAACTGGGACTTAGGAGATCTAAGGGCAGGTCTTCACTTAAAATGCTGTATCAGAGCAGCTGTGCCACTGTAGCGCTTAAGTGAAAAAGGGAGAGCTTCTTCTGTTGGCGAAGTTAGCTACCACCTCTATGGAAGGTCAGTTATGTCAATGGGAGAAGCACTCCCATCAACATAGTGCTGTCTACCCCGGGGGGGGGGAGGGTTAGGTCAATATAACAATGTCACTCAGGGGTGTGGATTTTTCACACTCCTAAGTGACATAGTTGAACCAATACAGATCTGTAGTGTAGACCTGATGTAATTTCAAATTTCCACTGTGCCACAGACTTCCTGTTTGACCTTGGGCAAGCAACATAATCTCTTTGTCTCAGTTTCCCCTCTGGAAGTGTTAATGGAACTCCTTTTCTCTCACTATCTGTCTCTCCAGTCTATTTAGGCTGTATGCTCTTGGGGATTGTCTCCCACTATGTATTTATGCAGCGCCTAGCACACTGGGGTCCTGAGCTCGCTTGCTGTCCCTACATGCTACTGCAATACAAATAATTAATAATTATAATAATGTATATTCTGAAAATATAGTATAACATGATACAGTTCAGAAACCGTATCTGTCTCTGGTTAGTCTAAAAGGATATAAAGCTAGTCAATCCATTAAACTGTTTTAAATATAAATCAGTGAAAGTCATTATATATATATATATATATATATATATATATATATATATATATATATATATATGAAGTTGCAGGAAAATATTAACATTTTGGAGCACAAATATATAGAATTAAAGCAACAATAAAAAAAATCCAGGAGATCCAAAGTTCATGTTTTTGTGGCTATTCCCTAAGAAAACAGACTTCTTTATGTAAGAAAATATTTACACTAACAAGTTGTTAATTAAAAATAATATGTTATAACATTCATTGGAATGGGCTAAATTCATCCCTGATGTAAATTCATTGACTTGACCCAATAAAATATCCATAAAAAGAAAAGGAGTACTTGTGGCACCTTAGAGACGAACAAATTTATTAGAGCATAAGCTTTCGTGAGCTACAGCTCACTTCATCGGATGCATTTGGTGGAAAAAACAGAGGAGAGATTTATATACACACACACACACAGAGAACATGAAACAATGGGTTTATCATACACACTGTAAGGAGAGTGATCACTTAAGATAAGCCATCACCCACAGCAGGGGGGGGAAAGGAGGAAAACCTTCCATGGTGACAAGCAGGTAGGCTAATTCCAGCAGTTAACAAGAATGTCAGAGGAACAGTGGGGGGTGGGGTGGGGGGGAGAAATACCATTGGGAAATAGTTTTACTTTGTGTAATGACTCATCCATTCCCAGTCTCTATTCAAGCCTAAATTAATTGTATCCAGTTTGCAAATTAATTCCAATTCAGCAGTCTCTCGTTGGAGTCTGTTTTTGAAGCTTTTTTGTTGAAGTATAGCCACTCTTAGGTCTGTGATCGAGTGACCAGAGAGATTGAAGTGTTCTCCAACTGGTTTTTGAATGTTATAATTCTTGACGTCTGATTTGTGTCCATTCATTCTTTTACGTAGAGACTGTCCAGTTTGGCCAATGTACATGGCAGAGGGGCATTGCTGGCACATGATGGCATATATCACATTGGTAGATGCGCAGGTGAACGAGCCTCTGATAGTGTGGCTGATGTGATTAGGCCCTATGATGGTATCCCCTGAATAGATATGTGGACACAGTTGGCAACGGGCTTTGTTGCAAGGATAGGTTCCTGGGTTAGTGGTTCTGTTGTGTGGTGTGTGGTTGCTGGTGAGTATTTGCTTCAGATTGGGGGGCTGTCTGTAAGCAAGGACTGGTCTATCTCCCAAGATCTGAGAGAGCGATGGCTCGTCCTTCAGGATAGGTTGTAGATCCTTGATGATGCGTTGGAGAGGTTTTAGTTGGGGGCTGAAGGTGATGGCTAGTGGCGTTCTGTTGTTTTCTTTGTTGGGCCTGTCCTGTAGTAGGTGACTTCTGGGTACTCTTCTGGCTCTGTCAATCTGTTTCTTCACTTCAGCAGGTGGGTATTGTAGTTGTAGGAATGCATGATAGAGATCTTGTAGGTGTTTGTCTCTGTCTGAGGGGTTGGAGCAAATGCGGTTATATCGTAGCGCTTGGCTGTAGACAATGGATCGAGTGGTATGATCTGGATGAAAGCTAGAGGCATGTAGGTAGGAATAGCGGTCAGTAGGTTTCCGATATAGGGTGGTGTTTATGTGACCCATCGCTTATTAGCACCGTAGTGTCCAGGAAGTGGATCTCTTGTGTGGACTGGTCCAGGCTGAGGTTGATGGTGGGATGGAAATTGTTGAAATCATGGTGGAATTCCTCAAGAGCTTCTTTTCCATGGGTCCAGATGATGAAGATGTCATCAATGTAGCGCAAGTAGAGTAGGGGCATTAGGGGACGAGAGCTGAGGAAGCGTTGTTCTAAGTCAGCCATAAAAATGTTGGCATACTGTGGGGCCATGCGGGTACCCATCGCAGTGCCGCTGATTTGAAGGTATACATTGTCACCAAATGTGAAATAGTTATGGGTCAGGACAAAGTCACAAAGTTCTGCCACCAGGTTAGCCGTGACAGTATCGGGGATACTGTTCCTGACGGCTTGTAGTCCATCTTTGTGTGGAATGTTGGTGTAGAGGGCTTCTACATCCATAGTGGCTAGGATGGTGTTTTTAGGAAGATCACCAATGGACTGTAGTTTCCTCAGGAAATCGGTGGTGTCTCGAAGATAGCTGGGAGTGCTGGTAACGAAGGGCCTGAGGAGGGAGTCTACATAGCCAGACAATCCTGCTGTCAGGGTGCCAATGCCTGAGATGATGGGGCGTCCAGGATTTCCAGGTTTATGGATCTTGGGTAGCAGATAGAATACCCCAGGTCGGGGCTCCAGGGGGGTGTGTGTGCGGATTTGTTCTTGTGCTTTTTCAGGGAGTTTCTTGAGCAAATGCTGTAGTTTCTTTTGGTAACTCTCAGTGGGATCAGAGGGTAATGGCTTGTAGAAAGTGGTGTTGGAGAGCTGCCTAGTAGCCTCTTGTTCATACTCCGACCTATTCATGATGACGACAGCACCTCCTTTGTCAGCCTTTTTGATTATGATGTCAGAGTTGTTTCTGAGGCTGTGGATGGCACTGTGTTCTGCATGGCTGAGGTTATGAAGTGAAGAAACAGATTGACAGAGCCAGAAGAGTACCCAGAAGTCACCTACTACAGGACAGGCCCAACAAAGAAAACAACAGAACGCCACTAGCCATCACCTTCAGCCCCCAACTAAAACCTCTCCAACGCATCATCAAGGATCTACAACCTATCCTGAAGGACGAGCCATCGCTCTCTCAGATCTTGGGAGATAGACCAGTCCTTGCTTACAGACAGCCCCCCAATCTGAAGCAAATACTCACCAGCAACCACACAACAGAACCACTAACCCAGGAACCTATCCTTGCAACAAAGCCCGTTGCCAACTGTGTCCACATATCTATTCAGGGGATACCATCATAGGGTCTAATCACATCAGCCACACTATCAGAGGCTCGTTCACCTGCGCATCTACCAATGTGATATATGCCATCATGTGCCAGCAATGCCCCTCTGCCATGTACATTGGCCAAACTGGACAGTCTCTACGTAAAAGAATGAATGGACACAAATCAGACGTCAAGAATTATAACATTCAAAAACCAGTTGGAGAACACTTCAATCTCTCTGGTCACTCGATCACAGACCTAAGAGTGGCTATACTTCAACAAAAAAGCTTCAAAAACAGACTCCAACGAGAGACTGCTGAATTGGAATTAATTTGCAAACTGGATACAATTAACTTAGGCTTGAATAGAGACTGGGAATGGATGAGTCATTACACAAAGTAAAACTATTTCCCAATGGTATTTCTCCCCCCCACCCCACCCCCCACTGTTCCTCTGACATTCTTGTTAACTGCTGGAATTAGCCTACCTGCTTGTCACCATGGAAGGTTTTCCTCCTTCCCCCCCCCCCCTGCTGTTGGTGATGGCTTATCTTAAGTGATCACTCTCCTTACAGTGTGTATGATAAACCCATTGTTTCATGTTCTCTGTGTGTGTGTATATAAATCTCTCCTCTGTTTTTTCCACCAAATGCATCCGATGAAGTGAGCTGTAGCTCACAAAAGCTTATGCTCTAATAAATTTGTTAGTCTCTAAGGTGCCACAAGTACTCCTTTTCTTTTTGCGAATACAGACTAACACGGCTGCTACTCTGAAATAAAATATCCATGGCTCTGCTGAGTACTGACAAGGAATCCTAACCTGAAAAAGTAAATCCTCTTGTTGGGTTGTTTCCTTCATAGTTTGAATCTCTATACACTTTGTGATATTGGTTCAAAAAATATGGGACATTCGTGCCATGGAGAAATTTACTATCTTGCAACATAATAAAAATAAGCAATATTTCACTATCTGGAAAAACTTCATCCACGTCTTTGAACTGAATGATGGTGTTAATAAACCAGTCATCCCAATGTCCTTAAAACTGGATGAAATGTTAAATGAATGTTAAAATTCTGAAATATCCCACTGACTTGATTGTCCAGGAATTGATGTTGATTAACACAATTGCTATTTTTATATGGGCATTAATTTATTTTAATATATTGCATTGGGTTTGTGCTCATTCTTGTTACTTCGTTTGGGTATACTGATTTTTACCCTTTCCTGATATCAAAAATAAGTAAATTGTATTGTTACAAGGAATTAATAAAAGAAAGAAAGAAAGAGAAGCAACTCAAATCAGGACAACATTTATTTCTATGCTGGATGCCACTGAATATTCAAAATTCACTGTGCCAGGGACCTGCATTAACTATGGTATTTCCTATACTTACCTTAAGAGAAACCCATTGCAGTGGTTCAGTCACTGTAGAGTTGAATTTTTTATCGTCCCCTCTGAATGTAAGTGGAAAAGGTATATATTTTCAGAGAGGTTTTGTAGATTTTTTTTTTCCTAGAGGAAATGTTAATAGAAATCCTTTATTGTAATTTTAGTATATGCCATTTAAGCGTTATATGTGTGTGCACATGTTGGAATATTTTTGAAAAATTCAGAAAAGTACTTGGGGGAGAAAAAGAACGTGAAATTGTCTCTCTCTCTCTCTTTCCACCCCCCCCCCCCCACTCTTTCAATTAAAAAAATAGTTTGCATGTCACTTGACAAGCATCTACTGCAGTTAATGAGAAAAGCTTTGGGACTGAGATTTGTCAGGGATTGTAATAAACAATTAGATTCCTTTTTTAAAATGGTACACAAATACCTTACCATGAAAAAAAAATGCTGTTGCTGTGATCACCCAGTTTTGCAAGAAGACAAGTCTGCTGTTTACTAAAGCTTGAACCTCTAGCTCCGCTGCACAACTCATTGTAAAACGATTTATAAGTCTGTTGACAAGTTATGGCTTTCAAAATATAAAAATCTAAAGCATCGTGGATGCTAGAAAGGCCTTCTCTATGGATGACATCAACTTTCTTAACTGAGATTCCTTGGGTTTCAGAACCAGGACAGGAGGCAACTCAACCCAGAATTTTACTGAGAATGTCTTTCCCTCACAGTGAATATTTACCTGCCTCAAGAGAATCTCAGAAAAAGAAGTGTTTATAGAGAAATGTGAGTGAGGCATTTGCTAGAAGTCAAAGGTTATCTGCCTTTTTTCTGGCTTCAGAGAAACAGTCACTGAGTGTACCCTTTCCAAATCAAAAGTGGGTGGTAGAAGGTGCCGTCTCTTCAACCCATAATGGCTCAGTCATTTCAGAAACAAAAAAGATTCTAGTGCAGATATTTGGCCAAATACATTCCTGGTACAATTCCATAAATCAGAGAAATCACATCATGGATGATTTTGTCCCACTGAGTTCAGTCCTTTGTGAGACAGAACTACAGAATGTCCTTGTCCCTGTGGACCTCAGAGTTGCCTGTCAGTTTGTAGCTAATTCAGACATTTTTTTTTAAGTACGAGGAGAGTGGAAAATAATATATTTTCTCATAATAAAGAAAAAATATTTTGGAGTCATTTTTGAACAGCTTTACACCTAAAATGGCTGGGGATAGGTAGTTGGAATTTGGCATGGAAATAGTCCTCACTGAAGTGCTTTTTGAATATTCTGGGGAATTTTGGTTTGATTTGGCTGAGTTCTGACCCTTTTGAAATTACATGCTCCTCATGCACAGGATATTTTTTACTGGTTTTTTTTCAGCTAAGCTTCCTTGTTTACATTAAGGAAGGTTGCATTACACATGAGCCTGTGGCTACCTTAAGTGGCTTTAAGTGGCCTTAAGTCAAGGGCCTCCATTCCTCTCAGTCTGGTGAGATGCAAAAAGGTTAGGGGAAATCTGCTGTGGCTTTATTAGGTGCAGAGAATGAAGTTCCTTTGAATCTTAAGATCTCTGTAATGAGAACATATACTTTGTCTCTTTCTCAGCTAGACAGCACGAAAGGTTCAGAGGAGAGGGTTTGTGGTTGAAAGTATAAAAAAAAAAAAAGCTACTGTTAAAATTGCTTGTATAACCTTAACTCTGCCCACTTGGGCCTATGAAATATAACATGGTCCCTAACTAAATAATTACATAGGATATATTGCAGATATTTGAGAAATGCTATCATTATTTTCTGCAGTCTTAGATATGTGTAGCAAATGGTATTTCTCTGTGAGTATCAAACATAATTTAATTTATATGAGAAGTATACAGTAAACTATTCTTATACAACATACTAAATATTAAACACAGCATAAAGTGACAATAAAATTTTGCTAGAATATGTAGGCCACCTAAAATAGCAGCTAAGTTAGGTCTGTAATTAACTGGCTCATCCCCTGAATTGAACCTAAGGAAGGCTGTGGTTGGAATAAAAATGTATAAAAATGCACGAGTACTGACAAAATTATTAAAATACAGAGACAGAAGAAACCTCATCATATAACAAGTGTGAGACAATAAAATCATGCTGAATCATTATAACAAATAAGTAGAAAAGAATAAAAATATTACAAAATACCATGTATGTCTAAATGTGGTAAAAATGTTTAAGAAGTAGCATGTGATCATATTATTAAAAATATATCATAAACCTATATCATAAAGGAGAGACAGAGTTAAGGTTCAGGGGCAAGTTTTGGCATTACTTGCCTTTTGCATGATTTACTGTGTAACTTCAGTATGTATGCATATGTATTTTGTTGGACTAAGGCAAGGAGGAGGTGTCATGCCATCTCTTCCATTGAAAGGGTAGCTGGGAAAGGCCTCCTGCCAGTCAGAAGCACATTTGTTGAATTATAACGATTTATCTATTTACTATGACCTGAACCCATCTGTAAAGGCAACTGGATGTGTGATGGCATGGTCTGCTAGAGAGGAGAAAAAATTGTTTTGAGATTTGAACACAGAAGAGCTCAAAGGGTACAGTCTATCCTCAGCAATCAATGTGCAGTCCCATTTTCAGGAATGATGTTGTTACCCATATACCTAATTTCCCATATACTCTCACAACATATCAGTAGACTGTATTCCACCAGAACCTCATGGCAGACTGCTGGAGGTCAGTCCTAGGAGATTGCCTGATCAGATCCTGAGGGATATATGATGTTGACTTTTTTGCTTAAGGCGCCAACAAGAAGTTTCTTGCAGTAGGCTTAAGAACAAGAATGATGAAGATGATGAACCAAGGTAAAGTAGATACAACTCATTCGTTTGTAGTAGTGAGATCAGTAAGCATTGCCATATGGCAGAAAGAGCTACTTTCTTCTAACATTGAACAAGAAACTTTACTAGAATAAAGAAAACAGGGTTGTCCCTAAAGCTACTCTCTTTCTCTGCTTCATTTGTAGAACTTTTGTCACCTTCATCAGCTTTCCCCCCCCCCCCCGCGCCCCCACTGTGCTTCTTGCTGCAGATTTAAAGAAACAGTGCATATAAACCTCACAGGAATCACGTTTTCACTCAGAGTTACTAGGCAGGAGCAAAGAGCTGATTCACTTGCAAAGTCTGGAATACAAATTGACTTTTAGTCCCATGCTTTAATACTCCATAGTAGTACTACTTGGAGGGTGGCAGCATGGGGTTAACAAGAGGCCTGTATTCCTTCTAAAAAATGCTGTATAAAGAAACTGTTTTTTGTCTTAAAGAAAGCACATATTTCATGCTCTAAAAGTCTGAGGTTTGTAGTTGAAAAAGATTAAGTAAATAATTCAGGATGTGCTGTGTTTACCTGTTAATAATTAAGCAAGTTAGACTGTGTATTTCTTATAGACGTTGAGTTTTTATTTTACTTATTTATTTTATTTGGGCTGATTTTTAAGTTAAAGAAGCTTCTGCCAAGAGGGAGATAGAGAAAAAGGGTTACACAGAGCCACACAATAAACACAATGTGTGTGGAGAAACATGCTAGCTGGAGAGAATGGGGAGAGGTTAGTTCGATCAAGAACCCTTACTCTCTCCTTTCACTAGAGCAGCCCCGACTCCACATGGTGCTCTGAGAGAAATTTTCTTATGGCTCATAAAGATTTCAAGGAAGAAGTACCAGCTTTCACTCAGGATGTTCAATGATAGTTACTAAGGATAAAGGAAGCTTTCTTTGTTATGAGGTAAAATTATAATTAGGTTTTTATTAACAGGGAGACTCTTTTTGAGTGGAGGCAGGTTTAGCTCAAGCAAAGAAAATGACTGAGAAGATTTAATCTTGTCCAGTATTGGAGATGGGATTTAAGTTTGCGGTAGCAGAAGTATTCTGTGTCCTTTCTTGTCTGAATTGCATCTTGATGAAAGGTGTGAAGTTGCCATCTCTGAAGTCTAAAATCCTCCTTGTCAACACAACAGGCCAATGGCAAGATGTGCTTCCCTTACCAACGTATTGGATACTGCCCCTTTAGGAGCCAGACCCTGCAGTGGAAGATAGTTCCTTCCATGTGGCCCATGCAATGCTTGGCATCTTTGCTGTCATTAGAAATGATCAGGCCAAATAGTGCTGATTTGTTATTAGAAGGTGAATACTTGACTACTAAGAAACAGGCTGAGATCAGCATTCAAGTAATTTTATGCACAGCATCTTATTACATTGAATCATTGTTGACATAGACTAGATTTGAAACTGTAACTTTGAGGGGGAAACTCCTACAGCTTGCTACTAAACCTGTGAGCCATTTGGTACCCTTCTTCATCCTGACAAAACAAAGAGGTTTGTTTTATATGTTGATTGTTTCCCCCTGCCGGGCAGCTGTCCAACCCACCATTAATTCCTGATGTGCCAAAAGAAAATCAATCAATTGAATCTTTCAAACTGTTCATTTGGTCTTGGCAGAGGAAGACATCACTTGGTAGTTTTCACTCACCTTTCCCAAAGCTGAGAGAAAGCACTTTGTTGTGAGAAAAGCCATTTGGAGTAATTGGCCTTAAAAGACAAAGCTGCTGAATTGTGAGACTGAACTGTACATTAAAAACCAAAGATTTAAAAAAAGTTAATGTCCGAATTAACAGTCTGATTTTGTTGACAGTTGAGGTCTTCATATGTTATCATAGTATGATATGATTTATTTACCTATCTGCATTGGTACTTTCCTCTAAAGAAGCATATATTGCAACTGGTGCCTCTTTCCAGGGCTGCCTTCCTACCTTGCTAATATAACATAAACACATTTCAGGTCTCATGTTTCAGACTCTGTTTTTCCTTTTAAATTTAATTAAAGATTCAGTATGTAAAGATAATGGCTGGGTAGTATGGTGGACACTGCAAGTATTCTCTGATTCTCTTCTGCCATCATGGTGCTGGTGTTTTAACAGGTTTGGGTTTTTTTGGTCCTCTGGCCAGACAATTGACATAAGGCTTTCCCCAAGAAGGATATGGACAAACGGGCTTTTTCAGTTGGAATTTAGACTGGCACAGGGAACTGAATGACCTGTTTCCTAAGAAATTGTTTGTACACTGAGAACAGACTTGTAACACTGAGTATTGTTCCTTTAAACTACATATGTAAGCATACAAAACTTCCTCTCTTGCAGCTGAGCCAAATTCAGATTCAATAGTTAATTGTCTTGTACACAGCAGGTCAAGTCTACGTTTGGCAGTCTACTTGTTGAAATTCTCCAGACACTACCATTGAACATGGTAGATTCACACTAGCCATTTGATAGTCTATTTTAAATTTTATTCAGTCAGAAAAGCTTAACTCCTGAAATGAGTTAGATGAATCTCAGTCTATTTCTCAGTGGACAAGTGTCCATACCAAAAAACCATCACCATGGTTGGTAGTAATTGGCCTATAATTTGTAGCCCCATAAAAGAGGCTGTATCAGCCATTGAGACTTAACTAGTCCACAGTCTAACCACTGAAAGTGGTCTCTCCAGTGAAAAGTTGAGGCACAGTGGTGAGCCTATGTTAGGAAATGTGTACTATATCTGTTCTCAAGCTAGAGGATTTCAACTCCAAAGCTGCATGAGTACTAAATTCACACAAACTTCTTTTTTGAAAAGAAAGGTCTTAACTCTGATGTGTACTCCATTTTGGCAAAGTCTTCCTTTTACCTAATAGTCATGTTGGGTTGACTGATGTGTGAGAAGAGCCAAGAGATTTGCTTGTGGTCACATAGTGAATCATTGGCTGGAATCCTTTTAGTTCCTGTGTTCTTACCATGATCAATAGTGTTTCCCCTCAAAGCACTGAATAAAATGGTTTGCATGTGTGATGACTGTGTTTGCTAGGTGAAGAATTGTGCTGAAGTGATACAAATATAATTGGAAATTGTATATGCTACTGAATACAGAATCTTAAAGGGAGAGAAGAATCCACAATTACCATGCTCTAGGGTTCTGCCCCATTTCAGTCATGCTGAAATCTCAGTAAATTCTAGGGCAAACATAAATAACACAGATGTTCTTGAACTGAAAGGTTAAGCTTATCTCAGTCTCTCTTGGTCAGATTGCAGTTCATTGAATAAACTTTTTATCAGCACTGTAAGTAAAGGTCACAAGCATTTACCATTTATGGTTGATGTCAATTATGCCACTCAACTTATTTTGGTATTAGTATGAAAAGGAAGCAATGAAATATAACAAACATATAGTCCGTTACTGCTTGTGGGTGAAAAATTCAGTTTAACAGAGTATGTTGTTGTTACAAATATGGACTATATCAATATATAACTTGCTTAGATTCATTGATCTCTGTTTTGTTATAGAACATTGACTGTTTAGGGATGTGCTTGGGTACCTTGTGTGCCTCCTGTGTTTGCGTGTATCTCGCTTCAATATGTTAATTATTTTAGAAATCAGCGAGTTCAGTTTATTGAGTTTGTTTTTGTAAATACATTCATTTCCAGCAAATTACAAAGGCTGTGTGTTTGCCTGCTTGGTGCCTATATGGGGATCATTAATGCCTTGCAACCTGGAAGTAGTAAGTCCAACATGAGACAGTATTGCAAAATCTACTGAAAATTAACTTTTGATTACTATGTGGGACTCGATTTTGAAAGGAGACTCAGCCTGATCCCCTAAATAGCACTCACCTTTTTGCATCCCCATTTAACATTTTGTGGGTGCTATTAGATACTGAGGTATCCAAACGGTAAGATTTGTATAAGCAATTAACTGTGGGCACAGAAATACAGGAAACATTAATTGTGGGGAAAAAAACAATTCACAAGTTAGGGCTGGCACTGAAAATCTAGCCAATGGCTTATGACTCTGAACTCTTTGAAATTTCAGTAGGACTTTTTGTCTCAGCATCTTGAATATGCAGTGTTCATCACAAACATAAAGTTTTGTTAATGTAAACTTAGGTTGTCAATTAAAATAGCAGTTACAAAAACTATATAGCAAGAATGTTTACCATTAATATAATATAAGCATTGATCAGTTAAGATATAGTGTAAGTAAAGACTGTAATACTCCATCTGTTTATGAGAAAATTCATACAGCAGAGTCTAATACCAGCCTTAACTCTGTCCACAAATGTAACACATCACTTTTGTAGTTATATGATGTTTCAGCTGCAGATGGAACAGGGAAGAAAAGTTGAGATCCAGATCTAGATCTAAACCTTTTCAAAGTTTGAGCAGTTAGGATCTAGCCAGAGTTAAGGTAGTAGTTGGAATGTCCAATATGAATTTTTACAGATTTTGGGTATGCAGTTGCATGGTTTATTTGTTTATAAGCTGGCCATGAATATAACTGTTTTATAGTAGTTGGGAATTAGTTGTGTTCCCATGCCTTCCTATCATGATGAAAAACTCTAGTGCTGTAATCAGGTTGTTAGTATGGTGGATGTGTTGGACCTGCCAACCCTTCCCCCTAATTTTTCCCTCCAAAAAGGATGAGAGACTCTTCAGTGAATCATAATGGGGTTACTCAGCTTTGTGCTAATGCTATAGCTATATCATACTGAAGATAGGGTGACCAGATGTCCTGTTTTTATAGGGACAGTCCCTTTTTTGGGGACCTATTCTTATCTGGGCACCTATTAATCCCCCTCCTTCTGTCCCATTTTTTCACAGTTGCTATCTGTTCACCCTAACTGAAGGTTCTTTCCAGGGACTGTGTGAATTTTTGCTGACATAAAATTTTGGGAGGATTATTACTAACAAAAACTTGAGAAAAAAAATTCTCAGGACTTGAATGTAGTACCTTCTAAATGGCAGGGCAGTAATACTAGGCTAAGTAGCCCCATTGGACTCATCTGAAGAGTCTCAGGTGTTTGGGCAATGGAGAATTATTACCTTGCTTGGAGTGATGAGTTCTGAGCACCTCTGAAAATTGGGCCACTTTTATTTAAGTGCCTCAATATGGATTTAGGAAATTGGGGGGAGATTTTCAAAGGCACAAAGGGTAGTTAGGGACCTAACTCCTATTGCAAGTCATTGGGAGTTGTGTGTGTAATTCTCATTTGTGCCTTTGAAAATCTACCCCTAGTTTCTGGCACCTAGCTTTGAAAATTTTGGCCATTATGATAAGTAGTGCTAACAACTTTGATGCTATCTAAATATCTTAAATTTTCAAGATTAAAACACTTTTATAAATTATATATGTATAATTATAAAGCATTAGACTCCAGTTCTTCAATTTTGAAAATGTGTGATGTTTAACTCCTGAACTATTAAAAGTATTTACTTGTAACTTTTCCCAAAAATGCTACTGAAAGGGAAGAGTAAGTGGTATAATTTTGGTTAAAACAAGCATTTGTTTTGTCCCTAATGATGATAAAACCCCACTTTAACAGATGAAATGAAGGGATTTGTAGCCTTGGAGTCTCTGTGAATGCCTCCATAATATGATATTCATGTGCAACTTTTTCCTTATAAAGTACATGTGTGGTGTGATGTTTTCGTTACTAGTGCTTCTTGTTTACATGTTCTTCACCTGCATGCTGAATGTGAATGTGTAGGACTTTGTTTTGTCTTATTCCAGCAGATGGATATATATTGATATATACACAGTAAGCCACCTACTTCTCCAACTGAACATTGAGTCATTTGAACGTTATGAAAACTCAAGGTGTTGTCTAAGTAAATTCCTAAATATAAGCATTTCTTTTCTTTACAGCAGCATAAAAGAGAAGTGTTAGAAGCTGCTCTTAACCCTTTTGGAGTCGGAAGAGAAAAGGTAACATTAAGCAACACTTTCTGGATATTTAAAGGTACACATTGTATCTACTTGAAAATGCTATTTACCTAGCACACTCTGGCTGAGGTTTTTAGAGAGCTCAAAAATCAGAACTTTGAAGAACAGGAGGGATGCTGGGGCAGGAAAAAGAGAATAAAAAAAATTACAAGAACTTTTTGGAAACTTCTGCAAATTTTGACAGAAATTATGCAAGAACAGATTACAAATTGGAAACCACCATAAACATTAATATATATAATTTACACAATACAAGTTCACAAATATTAGGAATTCAGTGGGATTTTTTAAAGATTGATCATGGTGCAATAATGATATATATGTATGTATTTAAGTTCTGTTAATTCAGTGAGACAAATGTTGCATCTCCTTTTTCAGTTAAGAATGCTTCAGTGAGTTTTGTCTAACTGAGGAGTGAATAAGGTCTAAACAACTAATTAAAATATTCAGTCATTTTACTACTGTGTATAACAAAGCACTGGCAATATTAAAAACTGATAATCTTCCTACTTATTAAAATGTGAACTTCGTAAATACAATGTCGTTTTGCATTTTCTATCATTCTTCTTGAAGTACATTAGTAGAGGTGAAATATTTTCCAAAAACTTTCATTTGAACTTCTAAAGGACTGACTTCGATTGTGTTCCTGTCCCTTTTAACAAATATTTGAGTAGCAAATTTACAAGCAGGACCGCCTGTGAAAACATATATTTTAAGCAAATATTAGAGAATATTCACAGAAAGCAACTTTTGAATGATCATTCATAAGTATTTGCACTTGAAACAAGATGCTCAGTGCTACTCATCGTGTCCGAAAACAGAAACGTCATTTATTTGTCCAGTGAAAACATCTTGTCTTTCGAATGTAAGTGTTCCTAACAATCTGCTCATAAATGAATTACAGACTAAAAATTATTCAAATAATTTTCAGTAACAAGTTCAAGAGAATAATACATAGATAATTCAGGAGCATATTAAAAAGTATAATTGGTTAACTATACTGTTAATTGTGACACTCTGGTTACCTTTCCTAGACCTGAAGAAGAGCTCTGTGAAGCTTGAAGCTTATCACTTCTACCAACAGAAGTTAAATAAAATATATTACCTCACCTACCTTATCTCTCTTAAAATATCAGTCCTTTGCCCTGCTGTAATTAGCATTTGCATCATATATTTCCACTGTTTTAGAAGTAAGGGCCAGACTGTGGCCTGGTACTGCATTGTTGTACAGGGTCATAAATAGGGGGAAGACCCACTTCCTCCCCTCCCCCTTGACTAGGGTTGCCAAGCATCCAGTTTTTGACCGGAATACTTGGTCAAAAAGGGGCCCTGACAGCTCCAGTCAGCACTGCTCCCAGAAGCGACTGTCATGTCTCTGTGGCCCCTAGGTGCAGGTAAGATCAGGGAAGCTCCACGCCCTGCCCCTGCCCTGAGTGCCACCTCTGCAGCCAATGAGAGCTGCGAGGGCAGTGCCTGTGGGCGCAGGCAGCGTGCACTCCTGGCCACTCCTTCGCCTAGGAGCTGGACCTGGTGACTGCTTCCAGGAGCAGTGCAGAGCCAGGACAGGCAGGGAGCCTGCTTTAGTCCCGCTATATCACCGACCGGGAGCTGCCTGAGGTAAGCACCGCCCGGCTGGAGCCCACACCCTGAATCCCCTGCCCTGGGTCAGAACCCCCTCCCACACCCTAATTTCTTCCCAGACCCTGCACCCCAGCCCCCTGCCCCGGGTCAGAACCCCCTCCCACACCCTAATTTCTTCCCAGACCCTGCACCCCCACCTGCACCCCAGCCCCCTGCCCCAGGTCAGAACCCCCTCTCACACCCAAATTCCCTCCCAGAGCCCACATCCCCCCATGCACTCCAATACCCTGCCCCAGCCCTGAGCCCCCTCCTGCACCTAAACTCCCTCCTGGAGCCTGCACCTCACACCCCCTCCCACACTCCAACCCTCTGCCCCAGGCCTCCTGCTCCTGGAGCCCAGAGCCCCCTCCTGCACTCTGAACCATTTATTTCTGGCCCCACCCACAAGCCTGCACCCCAATCCGGAGCCCTCACGCCTTCCCACATCATCCCTGCCCCAGCCCAGTGGAGCAAGTGAGTGAAGGTGAGGGAGAGCGAGCAATGGGGGGAGGGGGGCTGGAGTGAGTGGGGGTGGGGCATCAGAGAAGGGGTGGAGCAGGGGCGGGGGGGGTGGGACAAGGGTGTTCAGTTTTATGCAGTTAGAAAGTTGGCAGCTCTAACCCTGACTCTTATACACCTTGGCTGCAGATGGGTATAGAGAGAGGGAGAGCTGGGTCTGCATGGTTGGGTTTTTTTTTCAAGAAAGGGCCAGAAAGGGAATGGGAAATGGGGTGACCCTACATTTCTTCTCCCATCTTTGGTGGCTGGTCCATGGAAGAAGCTGATAATCTGTTAAATTGCTGTAGTGAGTTACTTTCCCCAGGGACAAGGCAGGGAATTTAGACTTTGAAAGACAATTCTTTTCCTGAGCTCCCTCTGTGGGTGGTTGCATCTGCTCCTCACCACTATGAAAGACTGTGCCTAAAGACTCATTCTAGTCCTATGTATTTAATTGTTGCTAACAAAATTTGTTGCAAAAATAGGCCCCAATCCTGCAAAGTCTTACACAAGAGCTTCTCTTCAGGCACAGTAAGTTGTCCTATTGAACTAAATAAGACTAATCGCAGTGCTTAAAGTTAAGCAAGCATTTAAGTTTTTTGCAGAATCGGAGACATAGTTTTTTATTTCTTTTTTGCTGAAAGTGTGGGAAAATATTTGTTAAAATGTGTTAGGTTTATGGGATCTTCCCCAATCATCTGGCAGTTTGAAAGAAGCAAAATTCGAATTTCTATTTATCCACAAAAATCCCCAATTTTGGTAGGTCCTTAACTGTAAGGCATGAAGAAGAATGGACTGTTATCATTTTTCTTTTTACAAACACTGTTAAACCTTCCAGCTAGAAAAAGATGGGTCGTACAATTTATTACAGAGAAGTAAACTGCAGATTACATTGCATGAAGAAGGGAGACAGAAGATCCAACAGATGTGTGTGTGTGTGTGTGTGTGTGTGTGTGTGTGTGTGTGTGTAGTTTGGAGTGTGTACATAAGTGTGGTATGGAGTGCATGAACTCTCGCTTATAATTTCTTCACACTTGGGCACACCTCAGACATTTTACTTAGTAACAAGAAATGCAGATTGTTCAGGAGCCAGCAGCAGTTCTTTCAACTGAATGTCAAAACTGACAAGATTTTTAAATCAAACCTCAGCAACAACTTGTATTTTAAAACAAGCAATCCAAAGATCTGGTAACCAACTGTGGCCAACATAGTGCAGAATTGTTTTCCCACCCCTTTAATTCTCCCTGCTTTTATCTCTCTAATTACAAGGAGCACAGTTTCAGTGTAGATGAGCTATTAATCTATATGGAAGTATAATCAAAGAGCAGGAATACTTGTTGAAAACTGGGAGATTTCTGGCATTTGAAGCTACCCAGGGAAGATGTCTTCTGATTTTCCAGATGCATCTAAACAATTTTCCCCTTGATTTTTAAGACCCCATTTTTAAGTATGCTGCAGGGGTGGGTGGAGTGAACTCCTAATTCACCTGTGTCAAGGTTCCTTCCCCACTCTGAACTCTAGGGTACAGACATGGGGACCTGCATGAAAACCTCCTAAGCTTACTTTTACGAGCTTAGGTTAAAATTTCCCCAAGGTACAAACTATTTTACCTTTTGCCCTTGGACTTTAGCTGCCACCACCAAATGTCTAACTGGGTTTATTATTGGGAAAGAATAGTTTGGAGAAGTCTTTCCCCCCAAAATCCTCACCAAAACCTTGCACCTCCCTTCCTGGGGAAGGTGTGATAAAAATCCTCACCAATTTGCATAGATGACCACAGACCCAAACCCTTGGATCTTAAGAACAATGAAAAAAGCATTCAGTTTCTTACAAGAAGAATTTTAATAGAAGAAAAGGTAAAAAGAATCACCTCTGTAAAATCAGGATGGTAAATACCTTACAGGGTAATTAGATTCAAAACATAGAGAATCCCTCTAGGCAAAACCTTAAGTTACAAAAAGACACAAAGACAGGAATATCCATTCCATTCAGCACAGTTTATTTTCTCAGCCATTTAAAGAAATCATAATCTAACACATATCTAGCTAGATTACTTACTAAGTTCTAAGACTCCATTCCTGTTCTGTCCCCAGCAAAAACATCACACAGACAGAACCAGACCCTTTGTTTCTCCCCCCCCTCCAGCTTTGAAAGTATCTTGTCTCCTCATTGGTCATTGTGGTCAGGTGCCAGCGAGGTTAACCTAGCTTCTTAATCCTTTACAGGTGAAAGGGCTTTTCCTCTGGCCAGGAGGGATTTTAAAGGTGTTTACCCTTCCCTTTATATTCATGACAACCTGTTTCCCTATTTTTATTTTTTGGGGGTAAATGGAATGTGTGGTTTAATTTGCTACACAACTGATTACAGAAACCTTAATGCATACTACCTATGATTGGGTGACAAGTTTTTACTTGAGATCCAGAACAGAACATTTTCAAAGTTTAGGGCTGTTTGGTTCCAGGGCTTTTGTTTTGGCTTTATATACTGGGGCGGGCGGGGTGGGTGGGTGTGCGAGGGAGGGCTGTGAAGTACAAATTGGAATCCAAACCTTTGGGATGCTCTGCTCTGGTGTCCTGTGTCAAAATTTAAACATGTGAAAACATTTCAAGGTAAGAAAATACTGCACAAGTCTCCCAGCTCAATACCTCTTCCCTTCTGCTCCCTCCTCTGCAAATGTCTGCAGATAACAATGTCCAACACCCTACACTCTTAGTCTTCTAGGGGATGACCTTACGACATGTGCATCAATTAACCAATTGGCTAGATGGGTCAAAGACAACAGTTAGCGAGGGGCAACATAACATTGTGTGTGTGAGAGAGACAGAAAGAAAGTTTTGATTATTCAGATGATTTTTATAAAAGGGTTCTATTTCCATTCTGATTATCAGCCTCAATTGTGTATTTCATTGTGGCCCTCTGAATTCTCCCCTGTAACTTGGTCACTGTGTCCAATACATCCATATGTACAATAGACATGAAATCTCACTTAATCATTTCCCTGCCATTGCATGCACCTCAGGTATTGAAGCACCTGGGTCCCTCCTGTTCTCTGCCTGTGGCATACAATAGTTTAGTCTCCTGAGGATTGTAATCCTTTGGTCTAATTGTGGTTGTTGCGCTTGCTGTGGGGATGGCAGCCTGTGATATACAGGAAATCAGACAGACTAGGTGATCTGGTGGTTCTTGTGGCCTTAAGCTCTATGGCAATGAAAGATGACAATTTGCTGCTGTTGTTACCATTCTCCTATGGGTGGGTTTTTATTTCCTGTATTTAGGTATAGTGGGCAGGAGCAACATTTTAGGCTTCTCCAAAGGCAAGAGAAAGGGATTATTTATTGATCTGTTTGTGATCAGAATGAGATGACCTGGCCATGTAGGACAAATCCCATCATATAGTGCTCTTCAAGAGATACCATGGGCATAGCAGCTTCCAGATTCTCCAACAATGCTCCTTTTGAAAAATGGCTTCTAAAATCCTAATCTTTTCCTTGAGCAAATTTGAGACAGAGCATATACAACGGAACATTTTGTTATAATAACTAGTTCTAGAAACTACTCTGTCCTTTGGTTTCTTCACTCCTCTCCATCCAAACACTGCCTCTTTAAAATCATTCAAGTAAATGAATAATCCACAGACAGAGCAAAGCCTTTCAGAGGGAGAGAGTTTGTTGAAGGAAGAATTTGCTTTTTTGGTAAATAGTTTCTTTCAAGGTCTTGTTAAATAAACAGCCAAAGCTTCTGTTGGAAAATAAAAAAGAAAGCTGTAACTTAGAAGTTTGCCTATGTAACTCTGCATAGCTGTGCAAAGTTAAATCACTGACAAAGCTAGAATAGGGTAGATTGACTCCACCTTCCTAACACTGGAGATCAGACATTAGTGCTGGGTGTCTGTGCTCTGAGATAACCCTGGGACAAGTACAGCTGTTTTTGTGGTTGGATTCCCCTTTAATGTATTGCTTTATAATTCTTAAAAAGCCCTCGGTGGAGAGGTTGCACTAAGGGTTATGAATTCCCTGATGTGGCTTTCTTTGCTTGTCTTCTTTTGTTCCGCAGTTGGCTATGAGCTGCAGGTAAAAAAACAAAGTGAAGAAGAGTGGCTGTGATATGTTTGGTTTTGGCTGACCAGGGTTAGAGGCATCCACAGACTATCCCCTCAGTTAAATAGGCATGCTTTGACCGTCTGTTCAAGCCCTGGCACCATAGCCATGCCTATCAACATTGATACTTGCCAGCTACCATTAAAGTCATTCACTTGCAGCAGTGTAGGGAGTAATTCTAGACAGGTAGTATCAATAACGTTGCTATGTATAGTTAGTAAATAGTGATACCGGTATTTGTCACATCCTGTAAACACCAGGTATGCTAATATAAAGGGAATGTTGTCATCCCTGCAGATTTGTTCCTCATATGCAAGATGGAGAAATCGTTCTTACTTTTGATGGCACTGGATTTTGCTGTTTTTCCTACCTTGGCTGGTTCGAAGCATCTAGCCAAGATTGGCAAGACTGCCTGATAGGGAGAGGCCACCAGTATTGCTGTGGTGGCTGCTGCTGTTCTACCTGCCATGAATAATAGCCCAGTGGGCTAGTTAATCATTACATTGTAACTTTTTCCTGTTCCCTCATAACTGATCACTGCCTCGGGAACATGGGCAATCACAGTCGGGCTGCCGACACAAAGTTCAGCATTGTGTGAGTGTGTATTTCTGTTTACACATATACATATACGCGGCATTCTTCAGCATATGTTCTGGTAAAGCTAATAGAGCTGGGCCAGTCTCTGTCAGCCTGTCTGTCTTTTGGGAAAAAAAGTTTTACCCCCCTCCTTCCCACTTCTCAAACCACATGCAAAAGTGTTTGGTCTCTATGCAAAACTCTGCTATGATGTTGCTCCTCATCCAACTTTAGTGGAAGAATGGAATCACAGGATGCTAGGGTTTTGGCTGACTTAGAGAACATCTTAAGATGAGTTGCCCCTGAGCTGTGTTGGTTTTTGAGGATTGTGAGCTGGACAATACTCCTGCCCTAATCTAGGGCAGAGAACTTAGACCACTGGCGTTCAGGAAAACTGTGGACTATGACTAGGATGTCAATGGAAACTTGGGGTCTATTGGGAATTAGATAGTTAATCACAATGAACCTTGGTCACATGCACATGATTGAACTAATTGCCAGGTTAGAAGTCAGGAAGGAATTTTCCTTCATAGCACTTTGTTTTTTCATATTCCTCTGCTCCATGGACTCTCTCTTAGTGTCAGTTGGGTGTGGCCTACATCACCCTTTGCATTTGTGCAGGGTGAACAGACTTTGGTGTACCTGATTCCTTTCAGTCATCTCTTTCTGTGATTCTGTATACTGCAACAGCAAGGATGAGAAGTCATTCAGTAATAAGCAGTCATTTTGTTACTAAGATGCCTGTGCCCAAGTGTAAGAATAGTTTAAAATGTTGCCCTTTAGCTGCTGTGGTGTCTGTATGGAGCAAACTAGCTTTAATACGTGAACAACTTGTTTAGCTCAGGCAAGTGGCTTTTTTGCCATTCACTGAACAAATTTTATTGATGGAGCATCCATAGAACCACCAGACATTCAGATACTGCAGTCATGGCTACCAATATTAGAACTTAGTTTGACAGAGAGAGCTGCTGTAAAAGGCAGGGGCAAACATCTCCTGCAGGAGGTCTGGGATCTTTGCTTTCAGCATGTTGTTGCATCCCACAAAATTCAACAGCCGTATCTTTTACTGGCTGTATGAGTTATGTGTTTTTTTCCCCTCTCTCTCTTTTTAAACAGACAGTTATTTTCTTCTTGGAATTGATTCAAGGGCCTATGTGGCAGTGTTATAATGTTACCCAGTGTACCCTCCAGGTGCCCAGTTAATTTGCAAGACTTTCAGTCAAGGCTGATTCAAGTTATGCAGTCACCACAGTAGTGCTACTAACAACAGAGTTTAAAAAAAAAAGAAAAAAGCAAATAAAATGGCAGATGGCAGAGTTGGAGACATCAAGAATCCAACATGTGTGTAGGCTGGGCCACTGAAATGGTAGCAGCATGTTACAGGGTTAAGTGGAAGATGTTTTCTCAGAACTACCCATTTGGGCTCTCAGACTTAGACTAGGTAAAGTCTATATTATCTTTTCCTTTCTAAGTGCTTAGAGTCTGTGTAATTCTCATTAATGTTAACGGGTCTTCATGCATATCTCCCTTTTTATGAAGAGGAGAAGAGGTCCTTTAAAGGTGGAAGAGAAGGCTCTGGAAAGTGGTCAGAAACTCCTGGGAGAAAACAGGCAGCTGAAAACTAGTTTAGTTTAATTTTTTGCCGGCAAGAGACCAACAACGGTAACCTTGGTAGTCAGTCCAGAGGATGGGTTTTAAAAAAAAATCCTGAAGTAATGACCCCAGGCCACCAACAGGGAGAGAACTTGGGTCCTTGAGCACCAAAAGTACTTTTCTTTTTTGTGCATTAAAGTCTCTTTACAGAGCTAGGTATGGGCACATCAGAATGATCTCATAATGATGCTTGCTGTGTTCTTTGAGAATTGGAAATGCTCAGCTTCTTTAGGCTTTAGGTCCCAAGGACTCAAAGCCCCACTCTGACAGCCTTCCCTTATAAGTGCCTCTCACCAACAGTATAAAGAGAGAGAAATTCCTGCAGTCTAGTTACTCTGTGATAAAATATGGCACCTTAGCCCCAAACTCTTTACTAATATATAAACACACAATAGACATCTTGGAGGTGAATTTTACCTTGTTTGTGCATATAGCTTAGAGTTCCAATACATGACATAAGCCTCCTTGGAATTCCACAGACCAGAAAATGATAAGTTTCCCAGATGAGTTCCTCAATCAAGACTAGACGCATCTACTTCTTATCATGATGATGATCAAAGGAGGTCTTTGAATCTTGGACTAAAGAGCCTAATTAAGTAGATTATTATTATTATTTTATTGTATTATCGTAATTGCTAGAAGACCTAGTTATGAACAAAGGTCTCATTGTGCTAAGGCACTGTACAAACACAGAACAAAAATATTGTCCCTGCCCCGAAGAGTTCACAATTTAAATTTAAGATAAGAGACCATGGATGGATACAGAAAAGAGACAGACTGAGGGTGTACCAAGGAAACAACTGGACAGTATTGGTTAGCATGATAGGTAGTGGTCTCAGCACACCAGCAGGTAGAGTCACCTGGATATATATTGGGAGGATTAGTCTTGTTGGGACTCTTGAATCTACATAAAAATAGGATCATCACCCAAGCACACTGTGGAAGTTTGGGAGATGCCCCTTGTTGGATTGCTTTGTGGTTCCTCTTTAAGTATTCTTCTTCGCAAGATGTATTGTTACAGCTGGCTAATCTCTGAGGATAGAAATAAAAACGTAGGAACAGCCATACTGGGTCAGACCAGAGGTCCATCTAGCCCAGTATCCTGTCTTCCAACAGTGGCCAGTGCCAGGTGCCCCAGAGGGAATGAACAGGTAATGATCAAGTGATCCATTCCCTGTCGCTCATTCCCAGCTTCTGACAACAGAGGCTAGGGACACCATCCCTGGCCATCCTGGCTAATAGCTATTGATGGACCTATCCTCCATGAACTTATCTAGATCTATGGAAGCAACATTGAAAGGGGAAAACTAATTAGCTTTGTTGCTCCTCAGAGCCTCAGTTCTCTGAGAGAGAGAGAAAAGCCCT
Source organism: Dermochelys coriacea (assembly GCF_009764565.3). Lineage (NCBI taxonomy): Eukaryota > Metazoa > Chordata > Testudines > Dermochelyidae > Dermochelys > Dermochelys coriacea. The sequence goes on along the minus strand of NC_050068.2, from coordinate 201,814,717 downwards.
ACACGTGTTTCTAATGTTAGTGACCAATTGCATATGTGAAGTGGCTCTCTCCTAGGGTGATTTGCTTTTCATGTTTCTGAGTTTCACACATGGACTTCTGAGGAGAAAATATATAAAGAGAATTCCAGGTGCTGGCAAGTAACTTAGTTTCTCTAGGTCTTTGCTATAGTACAGGGGGCCAATGTTCAGTTTCCTGGGTTTTGTTTATGGTGCGGAGCCGGTAACTGAAAGGCAGCAGCAGGTGAGGAGTAATTTGCACTTTCCCTTAACTAGCATTAGACAGTTGTGCTGAATGTTTTCATTCTCCAGTCAGATCATTCATTATGCTGTCTTGGAATTGTGAGCTCTTCATGTTTCCAGACCTGCATGGTCATTCTGTAGCATTGCAAGTCATTACATTAAGCTGACTGCTGGATTTTGATCTCAGCCAGTAAAATGACCCTCTCCACCCTCTGTTGTCTACTTCAATGTACATCCTATCTAGCTATCTGTCTCACAAAATAGATTCTGTGTTTATATGGATATCAGCACTCGTGGGCAAGAAGAATCACATATTGTCACTGCACAGACAGGTGTTTTCACATTGTCACTACGTCTATGTCTTCACTGCAGCCAGGAGTGTGCTTCCCAGCATGGGCAGACAGATGTGCTAGCTCTGCTTGAGCTAACACACTAAAAATAACAGTGTAGCTATGGTATCATGGGTAGCGGCTGGGTTTAGCTCCCTACTTATGTATCCAGAGGGTCTGGGAGAGTTTGTATTCAGGTGGCTAGCTAGCGTTGCTGCCTGTGCTATCTCCACCTACACTACTATAATAAGCATGCAAACTCAAGCAGAGCTAGCTCATGTCTGTCTACCTACTTTGGGAAACATGTTCCCAGCTGGAGTATAGACGTACCCTTTGACTGCCACTAACACGATCAGCAGTTTGGCATCAGAGCTAAACTTGGTCCTGCATGTTCAAATTTTGCTCTTTTCAAATATAGAATTCAGAGGTGTTTGCAAAATCTGGGTCCCAGTAGGAGAGCATATTTCAAACCTCCCTAAAATTACAGGGGTGTTTGTGTTTTGGATTCCAGTTTGGCCTATTAGAGAAATACCTGGGAGACCCTACTTACGAAATTTGGGTTTGGATTTTGCTCCCCACCAAAAAGTTCAGGATACTGATGCAGGCCACCTTTAATGGAATTACAAGGTTTCACTTACCAATCAGATAATACATTTAGTAATGGCACTACATTTACAGTAGCTATAAATAACAGGTGAGTATTTAAACAGTACAGTGAACTATTTGATTATATATGAGATTCGATTGAGCTATTTGCTTGTTTGTTTTTAAATACAGAGTTTTCCGAAGAAAGATTTTTCAGTTTGTGAATTTTGGTCAGCAGGAAAAGTAAGGAAATAATCCATGCACCCAATGCAGAATTTTCACCAGGCAGAAAAAAATTCCTGAGTTAAATCTGAGCAAACTTCACACTTATTTGACATGAACTACATGCAGAGCTCACTCTCTGGAATGCTTTGGAAAAATCAAAAGGATGAGCTTCTCTAGCTTCAGAACAGTTTTTATCATCATCCTGGCCTCATCTCTCATGGCAAACAAGACCACTTTGTTTTCAGACATTTCCTTTGTAAAGTCAGTATCCACAAAGGACATCCAAGCACCCCAAAGAGTCAAAGGGCCTACATTTTCATAGGTTATTGGAAATATGTAAATAAGCAACATCACAGAAACTTCCCCAAAGGGATAACAGATGAAGCTATGAAGGAAAGATAAAATGTGAAATTGCAGAGTGTAAAGGAACAACCCTCAAATCCATACTTTCCTCTTAAGGGAACATAGGCTCAAACCATAGCATTGTGATGCAGACCCTAGTTGTTAACTTCTAAAGCGTGAGTGTGTTTGGATCTGGGATTTTGCTAGAGACCATTTCTAATCTGAAAAGATCTTAAGGCATCTTGGTGCAGTTATAACCTGTCTCTAAAGCTATTTTAGTTACACACGATGCCTACCCTTGGAGGATGAACAGTAGAGTAAGTCTTAAATATTTTTTTTACTTCCCTTAGAGGTGTTAAATGTTAGCACAGTTTTATTGAACTAGAATTTAGATGAACTGAAAGGAGGTAATAACTTATACAGGAGACATTCCTGGGAACCAGCTATACAGACTGGGAGGAGAAGCTTTTCTGGGGTAATTTTTTTCTTTTTTTCAATGTGCTGCATACATTAAAGAGCTGGATAATGAAACTTGCTCCTCACAGAAAGCTGACAGTGTTTTAAACCTGCACTGGTTCCAGGCCATCTGTGTTGAAACAGGTACCTCACTTGCTTGGCTCTCCTGAAGTAGTTTTATGGACTAAAGCACCGTACATACAGTGCACAGTGGCACTATTAGCATTTCAGAATGAGTTTGGGAAGCAAACTTATCTAGGAGCTACAGACTTAGGTGTAGTTAATAAGGAGAGACAGTAACTCTCATTAAGCATAGTTAAGCCTAATATAGATTGTAAAGTGTTACTTACCTTAAACTTCTCTGCAGACAGTGGGAAAGGGATTAACCTAGCAGATATGGACACTAATTACTACCTCCTTCATATTAAAGTTACCATCAGGAAGGTCTGTATCATAAATAAAACATAGTAGGGGATGAGAGACTGGGAAATATGTAAATTCATTGCAGAAAAAAGACCAAATTAAAAAAGAAAGTTGAGTGATGCTAGTGGAAGCACAATGGCACTCTGGCTAATTAGCAGGGCAAGTATGATAAATCCTTGACTTCTGAGTGATAGAGCCTGCAGAGTCCAGTCTCTCATGCATAGCTTCCTCTGCTTGATTTAAATGAACACCACTTTTGGGGTTGTTGCTTGAGCACAACCTGAAGAGCCCACAAGTGTTTTCTTTCTTTTCTCAGAAGTTATCATCACGTTTTTCTCCTGGGAATGAATTGTGACCATTGTAGACAGATTAGCTGATTTCTTGTCCTGAAAAAGGGTTGGTTTTTCATGCAACTGACAAACCTAAAGATTCCAAAAATGGTCTTGTGGTATGGTTTAATAAGCATCTTCTTGAATACAACCAAGAAATAGTATGTTGAGACAATGATAAAAATATAACAAATCTTCAGATGATGAGTTTGCATTTACCTATGAAAATATATTGTCAAAGGAAGAATGTTCTTGTGTCCAAAGGACAAGAAAAGAAGCCAGGAATTCATGGAGTTTTATTTCTGAATCTTTCACTTGTGCCTTGTGTATTATTTTGGTGAAGTCACTTCACCTCTGTGTGCCTGAGTTTCCCCATCTGTAGAATGGAGATGATAAAAACTTCATAATTCTCTGCCCTTCACAACCCTTACTTAGTAACAGGTTTCAGAGTAGCAGCCGTGTTAGTCTATATTCGCAAAAAGAAAAGCAGTACTTGTGGCACCTTAGAGACTAACAAATTTATTAGAGCATAAGCTTTCGTGAGCTACAGCTCACTTGATCGGATGCATTTGGTGGAAAATACAGAGGGGAGATTGATATACACACACAGAGAACATGAAACAGTGGGTTTTATCATACACACTGTAAGGAGAGTGATCACTTAAGATGAGCCATCACCAGCAGCAGGGGGGGAGGAAGGAAAACCTTGCATGGTGACAAGCAAGGTAGGCTATTTCCAGCAGTTAACAAGAACATCTGAGGAACAGTGGGGGGTGAGGTGGGGGGGAGAAATAACATGGGGAAATATAAATTGCAAAAAGAAAAGGAGTACTTGTGGCACCTTAGAGACTATTTCCTTATGTTATTTCTCCCCCCCACCCCACCCCCCACTGTTCCTCAGATGTTCTTGTTAACTGCTGGAAATAGCCTACCTTGCTTGTCACCATGCAAGGTTTTCCTCCCTCCCCCCCTGCTGCTGGTGATGGCTCATCTTAAGTGACCACTCTCCTTACAGTAAAAAGAAAAGGAGTACTTGTGGCACCTTAGAGACTAACAAATTTATTAGAGCATAAGCTTTCGTGAGCTACGTGAGCTGTAGCTCACGAAAGCTTATGCTCTAATAAATTTGTTAGTCTCTAAGGTGCCACAAGTACTCCTTTTCTTTTTGCGAATACAGACTAACATGGCTGCTACTCTGAAAACTCTCCTTACAGTGTGAATGATAAAACCCATTGTTTCATGTTCTCTGTGTGTGTATATCAATCTCCCCTCTGTATTTTCCACCAAATGCATCTGATGAAGTGAGCTGTAGCTCATGAAAGCTTATGCTCAAATAAATTTGTTAGTCTCTAAGGTGCCACAAGTACTCCTTTTCTTTTTGCTTATTTAGTAAGGTCTTCACTTGGGACTACTCATGTTATTAAGGATTACTCAGGTAACTATGTCCTGCAGGATTAAGCCTTATTAGATTTTACTGTGTCACCATTGTTACTACTTAATACAGTTGAGTACTTTGTACCTGAAAACATATATGCACATTGATGTCAGTTTATGGAAACACTTAGTTTTCCATATATCTCTGTCTAGACCACCTTCAGGTTCAGTCATGTCAGTATAAACACTATTTGGAGCTAACTCATCAGGGAATAATTGGGGGTATAAACCTATCATTCATATCCCAGCTGGTTAGTTGACAGAGCCAGGTCAGAAATGGAAGTATGAGTACTCTGTTGTTTTAACAACTGTAACATTATGATATAATCATCACAATGGCATTTTATTAATCCAGAAATATTTGTGTAAAATTAGTGTTGACTTCTACTATACATTACCTTTTAGTTGTTCATTAACTTTTATTATCTGTGCACATCAAAGGAGACATGGTAAATGAACAAAGAAGACCTGTCATGGGACAAGTTTTATTTGACATTTTGGGAAGCTCTTTTTATAGGGTTTCCTCCAAAGGCGGGTGAGGGAGAAGGTTATCATTAGTTACACTTCTGCAAACATTGTGCATTTTTTTAAACAGAAACAGATTCCACAACAATTTCTGTTTCCCCATAGGAAGATCTATCTAGGAAAACACTGAAGTGGAGTCCAGATATGAGCAGTAATGTGTGGTCTCCGGATTCTTGAATGAGTCAATGAGACATGATTCTGTCCAGTTAACAGTATACTACTGCTCTGGTAAATCTTGTATTGACTGTGCAGTGCTGTGTGCACCTAATGTTTACAAATGTTGGCCTCAGTCTTCAAGTCCTTTCTAATAACTCCCACTAAGGTCAGTGGGTGTTTAGAAAGAGTAAGTGTTGAGAAAGCACCTCAGATTTTGTATGAAAGATGTGTATTATGTTTAGGATTTACAGGGCCACATTCTGTAATGACATACACAATGGTATGAAATGGTCAGGAAAATGTAAGTGGCAAAGCACAGTGATGGCCATTCATGTGATGTTTAGTGGGTGTACCAAACAATGTGACCTGCACCAAAAACACATGTAGCAAGAAAAACAATTTACAGGGCTGGTATAAGATAGGCCCTTCCTAGCACATAGAGCATCTGCTTCCCTTCCCCGTTCTGGCCCAACCGTTAAGAGGTTGTGAAAGGTTATGTGAATGGACTGTATAGCCCGTATAATATAGACTATAACAAGATGTCTAGATAGACTCTAGCATGTACCCATATGATTCAGCCACTACTCCTTTGGGGGGGCTTCAACCACCATGCAGCCCCATTGCATCTCTATCAAGAGGCAGGACAGAATTTTGTCCTAAGCAAGGACTTCAACATTTGGCCTATTAGTAGCAGTTGTGAGTGTTTTTATTTTTTTTTCAAAAGAAACCCAGCATAACAGGCAGATGAAGAGAGATACAAAATTGATTTTTGTCATAAATATAAAAAATTAAGAAACATAACTCTCCTGTTCTGACACTTTCAGCTACCCAGCAAGTGGAAGGATAGAGAAGAGCTCCAAACTTTTTTAGGGAAAAAATGGCTATCCTTTGTATGTAATGCACCTGAAAGAAGACACAGATTAGTTCCCATCTTCTTTCCATCCTTTTTCCATTCATCTGGAGGTGGTACTGAACTTTTAACCAGCGTCCAATGGAATACAATAGATAAAGCAATTAATGAGAATCTTCTTTGATTGCGTCAAGCTTGTTTCCTCTAACTGATTTAATAGCACTGGCAGATGCTTCTAAAAATCAGTTGCTTAAATCAAAAATGTATTAATTCTTGGTCAACTCCAAACCATGAGTCACATCCTGTGGTCTTTACTGAAGCAAAATTCCCACTGAAGTCAATTCAGAAGTATTGGTACCTACAGGATCTGGCTCCATATGAAGGAAATCCCCTGCTTCCATTTTACACAGTCTTTTAAATTGAATTTAGAGCTTGTGAACAGTATCAGGTAGGTTGATAATATATAAAAATTAAATCTTAGTTATCCAAGTACAGGCGTAGCATGGACATTGGCAGTAAATACTTTCCTCATACTGACTCGCTCTTCACCTGGAGTGACCCTCCTGCAGGGGTGAGACATTCAGTCTCCATAGACTATTCAATCTTTTCTGCTAGGTCTGCTAGAACAAAGTGGCCAATTAGTGAGAAGTATGGTGTTTCTGTGGGGTGGACACCTGTCCATTATGTACTGAATACAAAGACCTTCCAACTAATTTCTCATGGGCAGCTGAGGAGCTGTCACAGAATACCTTCCTTTCAGTACTGACCTATGTCATTTAATAGCTTTATCGCACTATAGAATAACTCATTGAGTATGGGTCACAGATATATTTTTGTCCTTTACCCCTGAATTCTTGCTGTTATAAGCAAATCAAACCATCCATGTGCTGTGTAGGAGTTAAAGTAAAGGTGCAGAGGACAGACTAATAGGGAGTTGGTTCTTAAGGAGCTAAATTTACAGCAGTTTTAAGTGAAGGCTTCTGACCCACTAACTGGACCTTTTAAAAATTACTTTTTTTATTGTACAGCAAAGAAGGGAACATACGAAGCAATTAAAATAACGGGAATGCTCAAATCACCAGTGATCAAGATCAAGAAGAAAAAATATAAAAGAGTAACAGGTTTCAGAGTAGCAGCCTGAAACCTGTCATTATGCAAGGCACTGAATTTAGCCGTATAGAGTGGAAATCTGTCAACTTCATGAAAAAACTCGTACAGATACAGACAGACATCATCTTCCTCTCCAAATGCAAACAGATGGACATCATACCGAAAGGACTGAAGGTAAAAAATCCATTACAATCTACATACCACACAGACTATGCTGACAGCTCGTGCCACACACTCTCAAAGAAACTGTAGAACCACCTGATCAACATCCTCTACAGCAAACAGGGAAAGATTAAGAATGAGCTCTCAAAACTGGATACTCTCATAAAGAATCAACCTTCCACACAAACTTCCTCATGGCTGGACTTTACAAAAAGAGTAACAGTGATTCTAAGGCTCTACTGAGCATGCATGGACTATAGATAGAACATTCTGTACGAGTCCATCATGGAGGGAACCATTCTTGAATCACAGCGCACTCACTCACTGCCAGTGGCATCTCCTCCTGGCTATTCTGGGGATTAGCTCTCTTCCAGGTCCAACACCTCCCCTTGCAGTCTCTCAACCTGTGATGTTCTTTCTCGCTTTGTGGCCCCTTCCTCACTCCAGAGACTGCAGCTTCCTCTTTGTGAATTGGCCTTCCAGCCAGGTCACTATATGACTTCCCCTTCTGGGGTATAGAATCTCACTGGATCTGCTGTCCACTCTGTCAGTGGCTGGTAGGGGAACCTGGGTCTGCCCACTACTCTGGATTCCAGCCCAGGGATCCCTACAACACACAGCCTACAGCTGCTCAGTTCCCAACCTTGCTGCTCTCTCCCTCAGCTATTTCCTATTTGCCTTCCACAGGCATTCTTCTCCACCCTTCTCTCTTCTGGATATGCTCTTCCCTCAGGGCCAGTGTCCCAGGGTCCTTCCCTCTCTCATGCACAGAGGGTGGCTGCAGACATCCTCACTGCAGCCATTTCGTTGCCCGCTTTCTGGTTTTATACTGACCCATGCTCTGCTCAGCTGAACTCCCATCTTCCAAACAGGGATTGCTTCTCCCCCTAAACTCCTCATGTGTGGCTTATCTCACAAACTGGCCCCTCTCTCAGCTTCCTTCAACTATTTGAGGCTGGTGTGAAGTGAACACCCCATCAAAGGCCTTAAAACAGATCCCCTAATAATATCCATTGTAGGTCATGGTCTTATCATTTTCCAGAAAGGGTTGGTAGTCTCTCTCAGACAGCAATACAGGCAGTCCTCGACTTTACGACATTAGACTTATGACGAATGGCACTTACAACATTTCTGAATTGACACCGTGATTTGACTTAAGACAATTGGTTTTGACTTTATGATGCTTGATCCTGCAATCGAGTGGATTGCGGTTCCAAGTTATGACGTTTTGACTTACGATGCAATTTTCAGGGACTGACTGTGTCATAAGTCCGAGGACTGCCTGTATCTTTCATTTGTCAGATCCACTGTCCAGTTTTCAGCTCAGGTTTCCAAAGGAGGGGTATTGTTTCAAGCACTATGAACAAGCAGCCCTATTCTGTTTCAGTTACCAGAGTTTTCTTCTACCCTGCATCCTTAATGTAGAACTGTTAGGTCCACCAGCAACAATTGAACTTCTATTTCCTTTATTTTGTAAATTGCCTGATCTAAGAAATTTGTTTTTAGTTCAGTCCACAAATTGCTGAAGATGTGTATCTGTCACAGGGTGTCTCCATTGCGACCCGGTGGACCTCGCTGCCTGGCCAGTTCAGATGGTTCCGCAGTCATACCAGGCTCTTTATCTTTTACCAAGGTGTGCATTTATTTCCCTCTTACATAACAATAACACAAGCTTATAGCAAAGACAGGCTTCCCTGCAGTCCTCATTCACGCTCTGAGCTTTCTTCTGAGCTCCTCTTGATCTCCTCTTGTTTCCTTTCTTTATATTCTCCCCAATTACCTTGTTAACACAGTGATTGTCACCCAGATGCTCAGAATCTCCCACCAGAAAGTATATAATTGCCATAAGCTGGGTCCGCAGCCTTTTCCAGGCTGCAGCAATGTCAGTGATCAGGGTGCAGCTGATAGCACGCTGTCACAGTATCCAACTCCAAATCACCCATCCAACAAACAAATGGGTAACTGATATTAAATCTCCAGTGATACATTTATAAAATTTACCAGACACCTACTAGCTGGAACAGTAAATCTAACAGCCCAGGGTAGATATGAAAAGGTGAGTGATACCATTAGCAAGGTCTGGGGGCAACATGCTATTGCTGCCAGTTTGAGGGAAGCTGGAGGGTGCTGGAATGTCTACCAAAGTGCTCAGGAGCTTCATCTTTCACAACAGCCCCTGGCTGCCAGTATTTGAGCTTTATCCCCCTTCTAGCTGATGGAAGAAAGAAGGAGCTTACTTTCTCTTCTCCCCTTCCTGTGCTTCCAGGCTGCTATGACCTGGATGGGTCTGTGTGACTTGGCTCCTCACTCAACCTTGAGGTCCTCTTTGTTAATAATGCCAGTGTTTGCCTCCGCTTTCCTAAGCAGCAGCAGTGACACTGTGAACCTGACATTTTCATTATTGCCCACAGGGCTTTGATTAGCAGCAGTGAAAATTACCCAGAATCTTGTTAATGTCATACTATTGCTGTTTTGCAAAGCTCTGAGCAGTAGCAGAGGCACTGGAGCCATTGGTCTACAGACTAAGGAAAGGGATACTGCATTGAGTCACACTTGGTTTCTGTTTGAAATGTGTTCGTGACATCTGAAAGGGCTAGAGACCTTTTTTAAAGGAAAGCTTAACTTCTTTAAGTACAATGACATAGGAATGGATTTGTCAAGAATATATAATTCTGTATAGCAGGAATAATAATAATTTCCATCATAAGTGTATTTCCAGAAGCAAATAACCTTAGCTATTTTAGCACCTACGTGTTCAAAGCAGTCAACAAACATTTAAGTAATCCAACAATTCCATGTGAGCTAGGTGTTCGCCCCATTTTACAGACGGTGAAACTAAGCCACAAAAAGGTGTGCCCAAGGCCACACAGCAAATCAGCAAAAGAGCTGAGATTAGAGCTCAGGGCTTTCCTGACCCCCAGACCACATCACCACTCAACAGCTGCCTCTTAATTGCTTGTGAGAGCATTCACATTAAACTAATTATGAAACAAAGTAACAAGCCCGAGCAGGTCTAAAAACGTGAAGAATGGTTTGCACCTTCTCAGCAAAATCAGCAGTACTCCATTTCTGCAGTGCTTCATTTCCAATTTGCATCTTAAAGATATGTGACCTCCTCCCTCTCCCAGCTTGGTGCCTCCATTGCCATATACTTTATCTTGAAGTGATTAGATTTTATTTGTACAATCTGCACTAGTTGTCTGCAATAAGGATGGCTAAACACATTCGTGCATTGCTCTAAAATTTGGGTAAAGATAATCCATTAAAATAAAAATAACTAATGTTTATTTTTTGAATTAGGAAGTGTACTTAAAAAAATAAGGAGAAATCTAATTTGATCAATGAGATTTCTTGGTTGTCTGTTAAATTTCCTGACTAAATAACCTCAGAAGATACAATGTTTCTGCCAGTTGTACCCAGCCCTTCCCCCTCTGGATGAGTCAGTCGCACATTTCTGGATCTAAATTTCCTTTTCCCTCAGTCTTTGTTAATAATATGAAAAGAGCTAGGTTTTGAAACTCAGTTGGCTTTTGAAAAATGATTATAACTCCATTAGAATGAAGAGATATTTGCCCTCTGGATGAGATATGGAATCAAAGTCTTGGCCATTAAAGATATATGGCACTTTTCACAAGAGTTAAGGGCATAAATCCTCACCAATCTGGTTAAATATCAGTAGGGTTAGTTAAGTTCCACATCCCTAAATTCCTCTTTCACTTTCAGTTGGATATGTAAAAGGTTCTCAAATGTTTTTTATAATATGGATCACATCTGTCATCTTAAGATGTAGTCTACATTTTTCCAGTCCAAAATTGTTCTTTATGAAATATTTTCTCATATGCTGTCCCATTGAATTTTAAATGTCCCTAGTCATGGGGCTTCCAACACTTCCCTTGGGATACAATATCAGAGACTAACAAATTGGATATACTCCATCATCACTTTGCCTTCCTTGATAAATAAACATCCAGCTTCATGGTAACTTCATCAACCATATGTCTACTTTGCATCAGAAATTTTGCTGAGCAGTCATATAGACTTCCATATATTCTTCCCCAAATCACTGCAAGGGGGAAGGTCTCTCCTATAAAAGATGTACAGTGTTTTGCTATGCAGTTCCATAGGTAGTAGTTCTGAAATCTTATTCTGTGTGGTCTTTTTTTTTTCTCTGTTGTGTACCTCCATTGAGATGTCTTCCATCTGTTGCTTGATACCACCTAGCAGTGGCTGACCAGGTTGAAGGTGGTCTTAAGTGAATTAAGGAGGAGTGATTTCACAGACTGAAGATTTCTTCTTCTCAGTAAAGACATTCATAAATGTGGAGCTTTTGGGGATCATGTAGTGCAGAACATTTTTGTGGAGTTATTTCCAGCATTTTTGTTTTCTAGGGATATCCCAGGAGTAGCTGCCCTGGTTACTAGATGTCAGATCACTGAAGAAAATAAACCTGTACAAGGAAAAATTCACTTTACAATAGCCATTTAGTACTTTTGCAACTTTTTTTGCTATTATCTTTTCTCTTTATTATTACAGTCAGCATTTAATATTATAAAACAGCAGTGTGACTTCATGGATGTCTGGATCACTAATCCTATCATAGGTCTGAAAAAAGCAAGTTTGTCTCTCATTGTTCTTATTTTCTTCTCCAGAATGATCAGTTTTTGCGGAATGTTCTTCTCAGCATAAAAAACTTTTTGTAGTTAGCTTGGGGTCTTTACAGGATTTCCATCCTCTGGTGAGAGAGAGGGAGAGATAAAACAGTTTGCCAAGTGTTTCAACTTCTAGAAAATGCCCCTCTGCCTCTCCAGCAGTCACTGCCTGGGGCAAAAGCCCATATACTGGGACACCATCATAGCAGGGCAGGAAAAATTATAGGCCTCAATGTGATGCTATTTTTCAGGTAAAATTTGGAAGGCTGAAGTTGTTTGTTCTCTTCCAAACTAACTTACCAATCTTTTCCTCCCAGGCTTCTGTATTTGTTCCTTTTTCCTTCCCTTTCTCCTTCAATTTGTTACTCCTACCAATATTTATGTATACATGTTAAGTGCAGAACCTGTCGTAAATACTGTGGATATAACCAGTGTCCTGATTTTGTATGTTAGGCTCTCATTCAGGAAGGTACTTCAGCATGTGTCTAACTTGAAGCATGTGAGCACTCCCATTGACTTCAGTGGGAGTATTTGTACAGTTAAAATCACCTGCTTAAGTACCTTCCTGAATCAGGGCCTTAGAGAGATGCCATTGTGTTTCCATTGCTGGCAAAAGAAGAAAAACATTTCTCACTCACTAGTGAGCTGATGCAGTGAGAAATGTAGGGCCAGATACCAGCTGTGAATGCCAGCTGAGTAGCATTGTAAGAAGTTATAAAATACCATTTCAGCCGAATTGCACAGATGCACTTACAGAAGCTTCCATCAGAGAGTTCTTCACTCCATTTATCTATTTGAAGGTCCTAGTTTCATGACAAATGAAAGACTATTAAATATTGAGCAAAGAAATTTCACCTGGAGTCAGAGCATTTTAATAAATAAAGATTTAAAGAAACCAATATAGCTCCATGGAATGTTGTCATTCCTATCCATACCTCTAAATTCTCCTGTTTACTCTTATCCTTTCCCCCATATGTCATCTATTCTAATGCATCCTTCTCATAGATTCATAGATTTGAAGGCCTGAAGGGACTATTGTGATACTCTTGTTTAGTCTGTCCTCCTGTGTATCACAGGCCATAGAACTTCATAAATAATTATTAGAACTGATCTTTTAGAAAAACATCCAGTCTTGATTTAAAATTGGTCAGTGATGGAGAATCCACCACAACCTTTGGTAAATTGTTCCAATGGTTAATTACTCTCACCTTTCAAAATTTCATGCCTTATTTCCAGTTTGAATTTGTCTAGTTTCAACTTTCAGCTAGTGGATCCTGATTATACCTTTTTCTGCTAAATTGAAGAGTCCATTATTAAATATTTGTTCCCCATGTAGGTATATATAGACTATAATACACTATAATCAAGATATCCCCTTAACCTTCTCTTTGCTAAACTAAATAGATTGTTTTTTCTCTCATTGTTGTTCTTCCTCCTTCATTTCCCCCTTGGCGACCCTGTTCATTTGTGGCCAAATCCTGAAGTTTTTACTTAGGCAAAACTCCTATTAAAATCAGTGGAGCCAGGTTTTAACTCCCTGTGTTTTGGCCTTCAGTTCTTACCAGGTAGTTACATTTTACCCATAGCAAACTATATGCATTTTGGGCCATAAATTTAAGCCAACATAAAGACATTGGTTGTTCATTTACTTCTAGAATGAGTCCATTTCCTTTTGATTCTCCATTTGGAATCTCTTTAGAAATATATGCATGATGCTATAACATGCAAATTCTAATGAGTAGTTGGAGAGTAAGTATTTTCTGTGTGAAATGTTAAGTTTTGTTTTACCCATTTAAAGACAGAGATTTCAATATGCTTGTTTATCATTCAGCAAGCTCTCAAACCTGAGAGTCCTGAGGGTACGAGGTGTTTAAAACAAAATAGTCTACATGTTGAAGAGATGATTAGGTGTAGGAGGGAAGATGAGAAATGTAGGGAGTTCAAATGGATGAGGGCCAAGATAACCTTAATGCCCCAAAGAACACCACCATTCTCTTCCCATCTCCCACAGGGCTGCCCTAGATAAACTGGCAAATGGATGCCTCCACCAGTCTGCAGTAACCCACTTGTGAATTAATGAACATTTTACTGCACTTAATATTTTGTTGATATAAAATATTGTATTAATAAGCAGTGTATTTTATTACTAGCATTTATCTTTTGATTTTTATTTTTTGCATGGAAATTGAGGATATATTTTTGACTTGAACAGCCTATGCCTGTGCATGGGAGTCTGTTTTCAGTGAAGAGCAGCATGAATTAGTGCGGAACTGTCAATAATGGGCCCTGCACCCCTAATTCCTGTCTTCAGTGAGCTGAAAGTGTTCAGCCTACACAGTAGATGCCAGCAAATCACTTCATTTAGGAGTATCTGCCTTCAAGATGGGACTTGCAATATGGATGGCATCATAAATCACATGCATGTAATTCCGCTGGCTGTTGGGATTCTACTAAAATGTAATGCATAATGCTCCAGACAATGAGGTCCAGTAGGAAGAGCAGGGAACTGAAAATAAAAGAGCCTGGGTACTGTTCCTAGTTCTATCACTGTCTGTGTCTGCTTTGGAATAGTCATCTCTCCTTACAATATCCAAGTTTTCCTATCTGTGAAAGTGGGAATAATAATACGATTTACCAATCTTCGTAAAGTGGTGTATGGCTCTAAAAGCGCAATATATAGTTGGTGCTAGGTGTTTTTATGTCTTGACACTTCACTACTAAGACCCTCAACTGGAACTTCAGAGACTGGTTAGTATGCAGTTGTGTCATGCAATTAACCTTTGATAGAGCGGCTGCCATTAAAAACATAACATTTACCTGTACACTGTGATTGTGATACAGTAGCTTAAGAAAATAGCACAGTTACTGCATGTACTTTGGTTAATGACTGTTGTGTTTTTAAGCCAGGTAGGATGGACCTGAGGAGTGAAATCTGTTGTGTTGATCACTCATTGCTATCCATTCTAGTAATGTATTTGAATAAAGATTTAAGGCTGTATGCAGCCCTCAAAATGGGCTCGCAACTCTCATTGACACTATTGGGGATATTGTGTGTTGATAGAGGACATTAGTGGCCCTTGAAGTGGTGCTGTGAGACTTGGGGAACATGATGAAAGTAGAAACCATTGTTGCTGTATTTTTTTACACTGCAGCACAAAGGCACGGTCAGATCCTCAGATGGCATAAATTGGCATAGCTTCATTAAATTAAACCGAGTTTATGTTGGATTATACCAGCTGAAGATCTGGCCCACGGTCAACAGGAAAATGGACATACTGCTACTAAATCCAATATGGCAGCAAATGTACTGAGATTTGGAGTAATGACTTGAGGAATAAAAGGTCTGCCATTATGGCTGTGATTCAGCAAGATGATTACATGTGCATAATTTTAAGCATATAACTTCAGTGGGAGTACTTATTTCCTTGCTCAAAGTTACTCTCATGCCATTAAGTACCTTGCTGAATTGGAGCCTATCTTAATGATGATTTTGATGGAGAATCTAGGATATCACATCAAAATAAACATGGCAACTTTATCTTTTTTTTTAAAACTACAGACATATTCATTCAAATGCCACATACAAGCCTTACTTATGAGTGAATAATGACTAATTTGTTGGGAAATTTTGCTTTTTGTTCAGAAAACATAACTCCCAGTAAGTTAGGTCTAATTTGTATGAAAATTTGAATGTACATAAATCTTGATAAGAACTGGGTATCTAACTTTGTTTTGTACAGTGTTCCCTTTGTATTAAAATATGTAGCTAATTTTTAACCTGGAGAGGAGCTCTCCTGTAGCTTAGTTAACACCTGAAAATTCCTATCAATTGTAACTAAAATTAAGTAACTTAGTGGAAAAAGTGTCTGCCTTGTAATTATTTTTCCATCAGCATAATTATTTTAGCATTTACTACATAGCAAATGCTATCACTAAGTTTGTGACCCCATGTTTTCGGTTGCTCATGACTTCCATTTACTCTTTTGGGGCTGAAATTTTCCATGCTTGGTGACATCTGAAATGTAAATTGGTTGGGGAAAATTTCTTGGGCTGTTCTTGTTATACAAGGCTGGGAAATAATATCATTTTTCTATAATACAAAATATTACATGCTTTTTCTTACATAGATAACTCATAAATGGCTGGACTATGAACTGTGGTGTGTATGTAATGCCCCATTTTGGAGTATGTCCATGTATATCTAGAAAGTGTATATCTAAATGGGGTAAATACTCAAAGAACAATTCAAAAGCTACTCAGGTGACTAATAGGATGTAATGGATGCAAATTGTGTCTGCTTTAAACTTCTAATAAAGCATCAAAATGTAATCATTTGTACTCTGAAAGGTACATATAAACAAATTAGTCTTTAAACCATCTCCAGATATAAAATTTAAGCTCAGGTTTTTAAGAAGTACCAAAGGATGCATTGACTGGACAGTCTTTATCACTATAAACTTTCCTGTATCTCACAGGAATTTCTATACTGTAGTGACTCCTCTTTGTTCTCAGTATCAAATGCCATCATTTTCAAATAATGGTGAGAAGAGGGTGCGGGAAGCAGAACACAATGTTCTGCTATTGTTTTAGTTCCCTAATTATCGCACGCTTCATAAAATTAAATGATATCTTAGCTGAAGAATCATTGCCTGTGAGAAAATAATGTAGGGCCCATTCCAACTTCCACTGAAATCAATGGGAAGATTCCTATTTATTTAAATATGAATTGAATTAAGCCCAAAATTCTCACAAAAAGGTAAAATCCTATATTAACATTGTATGGTGTCATCATATCCTCATATCATAGCTATAATAACCATAAAGAATGAATTTGGTTGAAAATACGCATAATATATACAGACAGTTTCAGCATAGTTATAATAAAGGTATAAATTCTGTTAAGAACACAATAGCAAGAAACTTTTATAGCAAAATTTAATCACGCACAATATAATCTATATCTTCTTTCAGAAATACCAGTGTGTTTTAGAAGTTTCAACATAATAATAATAATAATTAATACTTATTTCTGTTTTTTAATCTGAGGGTCTCAAAGTGCTTTACAAAGGACAAGTATCAGTATCTTCATTGTATAGATGGGAAAACTGAGTCACAGAGCATATAAGTGACTTAGTCAGGGTTATGCAATAATTTAGTCACTGTGTGAGAAATGGCATTCATGTCTACCAATCCCAAGTTCAGTGTCTATTCACTGGTGCACTGCTTTTCTACATAAAAGACAGTAAAGTACATCTATTACCCAGTTTGAAGAAATATGGTTTGGACTGTAATTATAAGTCTCTTGACTTCATTGGGGTTGTATGTGAAAAATAGAGGGCAGAATTTGGCCTCTAAAATATTGTGCTCAAAGGTGGTTCTAGGTGTTCTGCTTCTCAGAGCAGAAAATATTTCTGCACTCCGAGCAGTGTATATATATATATTAAAAAAAAAAAAAAGGCCAGGTGGCCAAGCAACATGGCACTCATACCCTGGCTGTTGATTTAGCACCCCTAGAAGTTGGCGCCCAGGGTGGCCACTATGGTTGCTCACTCTTAAGTCTAGCACTGATTGGGTGGAGTTTGCTCACATGGGTATCTTAATTTTTAAAGTAACATTTTCTGTATATTGGACCAGAACAGAAGGTTAGTAGGAGATAAATGCCTTGGGTTATAAATAATTATGTGTGAGCAAAAAGCAATACAATGCACTTGAAGGAACAACTTGGCATTGCTATAAAATGAAAGTGTATTGATCCAAAACAGAAGAGCGATGGCTTGCATGGTACCATAGATGCTCTTCAAAAGTCTCCATGTTTGCTTAGGTGTGGATAGAGTACCCTATAGGTTTTTGAATATATAGGATATAGTTTGATAATTTTCTTTATGGAATAATGTCTCATATAACCATAACTTGAGTAAGAAGGGACAGTCTATAAGAGATCTAAAGTTGGGTTATAGCCCTGTTGGGGCTAAATATATAATTGATGCTCTTTTAAAATGTATGGTAGCTTTTACTGTCGAGTGGAGTGTCAATGGCACCCTCCGTGCCAAACCCACTAGTCTGTTTTAATAAGCTATTGGGAAAAGAATAGTTTTCCCTTGTCTGCTGTCAGAGCCATGTTGAGGCTCTCTCCCCTCTAAATTACAGCTGACTGTCTCATTTTAGAGAGGAAATAGTGCCTCTAGAGTTGTAGCCAAACTGCTGGTATTTGGCTGATACCATGCTGCCTATGGATGCTTATTGAGTGTTCAGAGAGAGCCTCTGGAACTGTTGACGCCATTAAATGCTGTCACACCGTGTGTGAACTTCTATCTATTTTCCTTGAACAACTTAAGAAGTGTCTTTGTCTGTCATTCAGTCAATGGCAAACTTGGATTCAAAGAATGAATAATCACTTCCAGCTGACCTGCATTAGCACATAACTGGAACTGCTCTTCCAATTCTCTTGCCAGTGATAGCGTTAAAGTAGACATTCTCCAGAGAAAATCAAAGACAAATTTTAATACAGGAAGAGACTATTGAGTCTATCCTAAAGATTTCATAGTAGCAGCCGTGTTAGTCTGTATTCGCAAAAAGAAAAGGAGTAATTGTGGCACCTTAGAGACTAACAAATTTATTAGAGCATAAGCTTTCGTGAGCTACAGCTCACTTCATCCGATGAAGTGAGCTGTAGCTCACGAAAGCTTATGCTCTAATAAATTTGTTAGTCTCTAAGGTGCCACAATTACTCCTTTTCTTTTATCCTAGGGATGGAGACTAACATCTCCTTCTGGTGTCTAGTAGCACTGTGTATGTATATTGTCAGGGTTACTTTGGCAGATTTAATCTCTACCAGCTGGACTAAACCAAATATTGCACAGTGGCAGAATTCTTTCAGATTTGCCCTCCTCAGCACAGGGGGAGACATCTTTGTTGTCATCATTTCTTAGCAGGAGGAGAGAAGTACTGGAGGGTCCTGGTCACCTGCCAAATGAGGGATTGCAAATTCTTCTGTGAAACTCTTCTAGAGGATTCCTGAATATCAGAATTTCATTGGGATGCCCTATGGATTTTCCTGTCTTCAGAGACTAATGCTTTGGGAATTTGCCCTTTTTAAAAAAGATGAATACAGATTAGGGAGAATCAAAGTCCCCTGACAAATCTTGAGTTGTAGAAGCCCAAGGGGAAGTGTAACCTGTTAATCCATGATATTGTCTCTTTGAAATAACCAGATCACAAAAGTTGAAGTGGTCTCTAGTAAAACTGCTTTTGGGGACCTTATTAGTATGTATATACCCTGAAAGAGAATAAATTGTGGTGCAGATGCCTTCTTTGCCTAGAGAAGTGGATGTTTCGCTAACGAGGAGGGCAGCCTGGAAGCAGAAGGCAAAGAATGAGCCTGCATTTGGAAGCTCATAGTGATTTTATTGCAAACAGTGCCACATACATTTTTTCTTTAGCTTTTTGTTTTCCACAGGAGTTGCCTTTCATTTGTTTGATGGAAGATGAACTATGGTCACAGGTTATGCACTACTTTTGATGTACAAATGTTTTGGTTAATCAGGCCATGCCACTCTTATCTCATACACTCCCACTGCAGTTTGTCTACAATCTCAGCCAAGGCTCAGTGCCTGTCATACTGCCTAACCAATGTAGTATCATTGCATTCTGAGAAGATCTAGACAGCTATTCCATAAGACTTCTGTTGTTGCTGCTGGAGAAGAGGATTGTGGGAGTGGTTCATGATGCCTCTTCCACCCCACCGCTTCTACCACACAGAGTACTTGGATTTCTTACATAAATCCCATAATTGATTGCCCTTCAGGAGGATACTTTCCATTATAGAACCTGTCTGGCAGTTCAGGTTGCTGCATCCTCTACTTTTAGGAGTTTTTGCTTAAGAGCCTTGATGGTAAGTAAGGTAGTATGCTCACAAACAACAAATGTAAACTGAAGTGGTACATGAAAGTGATGGACACAGAGAGGAGGTTGCACATGAAAATGTTTGGGTCCCACTATATTGCCAAAATTGACTGTGGGAATGCTAGTCTGTGACCAGATCAGTTTGTACCCAACTGTGGTTGAATTGACTGAATGACTGGTTGAGAAACCTTTGAATAACTAACCCTATTTTCATTGTTATGTGACTAGAACTATCACCATCATTAGAGCATTAAACCATCTATAGATGAGATGCTCTTCCAAGGGACAAGAGAGTTCCTGTGTTCAGCTGCCAAACTGATCTATGGCAGTGTCACACAAAATAATAAACTTAGATGCTACCATAAACGATCTTGAAAATTATGAATATATTGGTTAGTTTAGGAGCAGTTGCTTTGCCCAGGAAGATTTAGTTTAGTTGCAGAATTTGGTTTTTAATGGGGCCCTGTTTTTACATAGAGATGAATGTTTCCTTAGAACAAATGAAAACTTTACACATTTAAGCTCAAACTGTGCTCTGCTAAGCCTCCCACATTTATACCCATCTTCCTGGCAGTCATCCCAAAATATGTTTGGGTTGAGGCATTACACATTACATTTGGTAAAGCTTTAACATTCCCTCTTGCTCACATCAATCCTTATTTCTGTTTGCTCTTGTAATTTACAGTTAATGAAAATTCTAAGTTTACCTTTGTTTTTGTTGGCTTCTGTACAAGAGAACCCTTCAGCCTTTGCAGCCTTCCATCCAACTGGAAAGCAGAATTGGAGAAAGCAAAATCTACCAGAATAGTTCCATTTTAGACAGCAGCCTTGATGTTTATGTCAGTATGATAGCAATCATGGAGAAACATTGAGAGAGTCTTGCTTCAGGCTTCACTTTACTTACTGGGGTGAGTAGGCTTACAAAGCATCCCAAATGGACAGCAGCCCCCAGTTAATCATAATGTAACAGAGCCTATCCTGAAGTCCCTAATCTGTTTCTCCTCGATCCTTGCTCAGACAAGATTCCTGCTCAAATCAACAGGAATTTGTCTAAGTAATGACATCATAATGTGGCTCAGAATACACTCAGATGACCTTAATGTTATGTGGATGATATTGACAAAATAAACCATTCTGGAGCCATTACAGTCTCTCCTGACAAAATCTACTTTTAAAAAATATTCACCTCATGGATTTTCAATCCTGAAATAATTTTTTCAGTCTGCTGCATACCACCCCTGCACAGGAACTGTATATTTAAAAGATTACTATGTTAAACAGGTGTCTGCACATATACAGTATGTATAGTGTGTGTGTATATAATTATATGTGTGTTTATAGATATAAATTATACACACTATGCATACTATACACTTACAGTTTAACATTATACACACATATTTAAAATAAAAACAAAATTCCTACACATACTCATTTTTAAAAATTCTGCTTAAAAATATATACAGTTCTCATTTATTTTGATGGTCATACAATGTTCCAGAGTGATGTCTTGTCAAATTTAAAAAATCCTTTCTCGGATAAAAATGTAGTCAAATTTAGAAGAATTATTCAGTCCAACAGAAATTGTAATATAGTATGTAATAATTTATTGTAATAAATTCCTGAAAAAAACAAGTCTTCGCAGACCTGAAGAAGGGCTTTGTGTGAGCTCGAAAGCTTGTCTCTGTCACCAACAGAAAACTTGGTCCAGTCAAAGATTACCTCACCCACCTTGTCTCTCTAATATCTTGGGACCAACACGGCTACAACACTGCATACAAAGTCTTCATAATGGCAAGCCTGACTGACTCTTTGTTTAGCATCATGTGCATACCACTTTAGTCCAGACCATTGTTCTCATTACTATAAATGTGTAGCTTATCAATATGGGCTCTGATCCCATTTTAAAACTTAATTTTCTGCTGTTTAGTTCATCTTGTGTAGCCATTACTGATGCTGTACAGTGTGATGCACTAGAGGACAAGGCATGGGAGAAAAGCACTGTTTGCGCCTGTTTGAAATCTCCAATGCTTTGTGTGGTTCCTGGGCAACAGGCAGGAATCCTGTGAAAAACTAGGCTGCACTTGCTCAATTGTTGCTGGCAGCTGTGACTTTGAGAGAGCACATAGCAGCTCCTTAGCAGGTTGCTTATGTTATGTGACAGGCACTGATCATGGCAAACTCTTGGCTGATTTTTCTTCATTTTTGCCTTTGATCAAGGCTGGGTTACTTGGAGTTGCATACTTAGCCAAGAAAAGAATTAGAGAGCTCTAAGTTGAGTTTGTCATTGGTGAGGGGCAGGGAAGTGAGGCAGGGATTAATTGAGAACCAGTGCTTTCTTGACTGGCAAACGAGGAGAGAAGCACAGACATTCCTCACCACAGGGTATTTTTCCTCTACATTTCATGTTCTTTTCAGGATCTTTTTGCAGTGATGCCATATGGAGCACAAGGACTTGTAGCTTGGGAAGAGTGTGTTTTTTTTTTTCTTTTGGTTTGTTGGGTGGGCGGGTGTGCATTTTAGGTTGGAAATCTGATATAATTAGTTTTTATTTTTATTGTTGGTTCTGATCTCTTGAGGTTGCCAGTTCTGTCATTTGTCTACTGGGGCTAACAATCACATCAGTCTTTGCTGCATGCCCTGTCTGGGGCTATCCTCAGCATCATCTTAGCAACTGATTCAGTCACACCACTCCCTGATTGGCAAATTCAGATCATTTCATCTTTGTATCCGCTCTACGTTTTCTAGCATAAACATCTCTTTTCTGCCCTACTCAAAGTAAGTCAGTATTTTATCAGTAGATTTGAACAAATTGTCCAAATCTCAAAATATTATGAACAATTGACATCCCCATCCTCACAATGGCAAGTCTGGCATTTCTTTGAGATTGCTTTAAACCCTATTTATGCTCATGCTGGTTCAGCCCAGGACTGAATACGCTATAGCCTGTTTCCTACTTATGCTTGTATCAGTGTCTTCTTTTCTGAAACTTCCAGAAAATCTCCTTTAGACACACAGTGGAACTGATGACAGTACAAGGTGTTACAACAACTTTATTAACCTAGATCAAAAAAGAGTGGAAGAGTATCTGACAATTAGATGGCAAGTGTTGGCATGGACCTTTACTTGATATCATTGTTGAACTTCTTAGTTAACATAACAGAAACGTGGCTATTCAGCAATAAGTGTCAGTTTGGTGTAATGGACAGAACACAAGGAGCCAAGGAATCCTGTGTTCTCATCCCAATACCACCCTGACTTGCTGTATGGTCTGAGCCAAGTCGATCAACCTCCCTGTGCATTGATTTCCACATCTATAAAACGGGGGTAATGATGGTTGGCTCCCTCACAAGCTTAATTCTTGAATGTCAGGAATGTTGAGATCCTTGGATGGGAAGCAGTATAGAAATGAAAAATATTATTGTAAACTTTTAATTGTGTCCTTAAGTCCTGTGGCATTTGCATAAATTCAAAGAGAGTGTCTACTCTAATTATATCTTTTATCATCTTAAAAACTCAAGTCACATTTCTTCTTCAGCATAGAGTCCCTTCAGAGTTTATTAGCCACTGCTTTTGTGATTGGTCAGTGAGGGAAGGTAAGGCAGTGTGGAGTGCCTGATAACGTTTTGAGATCTGTGGTTTTGGGTCTTTTATGTGCCCATGCAGGGTGAAATTCTGGCCCCATTGAAATCAATGTCAGAACTCCCCATTGACTTCAGTGGGGCCAGGATTTTACCTGCAGTGTTTAATTTTGGAACGGTAAGCATGTAATATCAGTTTCCAAGACAATATATGTGATACCTTTTAGTTCTATAGTTGAATAGCCTTTGACCTTGTTTAGCACTCATGTTGGTGCCTTTCGTGATTGCTACATGCATACCAGCCTACTGTACCTAATGGAAGCATAGGAAGTTAGCAATTTCATTTTGATCCTATACCACTGTTTTTAAAGTCACAGAAGGCAGATATTTGTAAAACCTCTTCTGTTAGGTTAGGGCATGTTGTAAGCCAGTAATAATAGCTGTGCTGCACTGTACATGGAAGTCACGTGTTGTGTGTTTACTAAACACATGATGATATGTGTTGCATTTTCATATACTGATTCCTTTTACATAGAGATGATGTAACACAACAACTTTCTGACTTCCATTGTAAAACCTGCACATGTCTGGAAGATGGAATGCAAAGTTTCTTCAGAGGCCAGTGTTCATTCTTCTCTATAATTCAGCCAGTGGGATTGACAGAGAGTGATACCTTTTGTGGTGCTGTTGGACCACAGGTGATGGTCAAAGCCCAGGAAATTGCTGCTGGAGCACTGGAATGTATGCTACATCATTAGACACCTCTCTTTTGCTGGCACATGGCTGATGAACATGAAAAGCAAATTTAAACAAAATCATGGGTGGGGGAGAAAAAGTTCTGGAAAATAGTCAAATAAAAACACAGAGCATGATTTTCTCTTGAAACTCATGAAATTCATTCATGTGCAAATACAGATTGCTTGGGTCTTTTTAGACAAGGATGAACCTTTCTTATGAAGTGTACAGGCCTCTACTCCCAGCCTCCAATGAGGCAAGGTAGCAGGCATTTTTTTCATTGCTGGAAATTCTTAACTGCTGCAAAGTAAACAATACCAGGGAACTAATGTTACTTAACTCTTCATGGCCTGTAGTTGTGTGGCACCTGTAACGTCTCTTTGAATGTCCATTTGTCTCAGGATATAAGGATACATAATCAATGGCACTGCCTTAAATCAGCCCAACACCCAAAAAGAACAATCGAACATGCATAGTGTTAAGGAGTTTGGAGCACAAGAACTGATCTCATAGACTGGCTTTTTTTCATACAAGGGTGAAGTGAGCTGTGTTTAACAGGCCAGGCTGTGTTACTGTTGTCACTGCAGGTGTTCAGATGGAGTCTGTACAGTGAAAGGCTCTGTAAGGAGACCAGCCCCTTGGGAACACTGAAGTGCATACGCAGGACTGGCACATTCCTATGTATTTAAGAAGTTCAATAAACATTATTTGCAGTGGGTGGATGTTAGTACATAGCTTTGTCACAGATCTACGGGATCAGTGCTATACCCCTAGCACTGGAACAGTCTTTAGGAGGAACCCCTTCAGTATGCCAGACCCCAAAGGGGCTCACTCTTCCTCCAGGGTAGGCCATGCAACCTCACTGCCTCCTAAGACTGAACCTCTGCTTCAGCACTCCTGCTTCATACTGTGAGCTCCGCTCAATGAGTCCAACAGTTATAGACTCCTAGTACACTCTTCAGGGATTAATGCAAGACACTAAGTATTTAAAGTTATACTTAGGCAGTGTTGTCAAAACAGTAGGGTTTATAAATCAACCGGAACACAGTATAGCAAGTGCTTAGGTTAGCACAGAGAAATGAAGGTTAAAGCATCGTCCATTCTGATTAGCCCAGAGCCCCAGCCAAGCTGTAGATGAATCCTGTGTTCAGGCTTTGTGTCTCTCTCAGTCTGATCTCCTTGATCAATTCCCTGGTGAGAGTCCAGGATCCTCGCTTCCTCCAGAAGCCAACACTCTATCCTCCCACCTTCACTCCTTTGTTCTCGAGCTGGGGTCTCAGCTTCCCTGCTGAGAGGCAGGGAAATCCATCTCCCTCTGTGTTGTTTGTTGCTAAGTGCCAATATCCTGTTGATTGGTTTTTGCATTGTCTTCTTGGATTTTCCATTGATATGGAGTCAGTCTCGGCTAGTCCTTTTTAATGACCCACTCATACTCGGACAGCTAGGCGACATACACGCTTATGTCTCCCAGCCTGTCTTGAGAGCAATCTTAGTCCCTTTTCCTGCACTGGGTAGCCATGCAAAATATAGAAGAAACTGAGGCATACATGTAAACTTTCTGTAATATTTTATTAATCTTACTTTGTCACAAGTTCTTTTCAGTAAGTAGTACACTCCTGTGTGTTAACATTCTCATATGCCCCCTCATTCACAAACTGCTTCTTATTAGTGTAAGATAGGGAAAGGAGGGTTATGACTAGAGTGTTTGTATTAGAGTGTGTGTGTGTTTTGCCCTATGTTGTCTTTAATAAAGATGGATAGACTTTGATTAAAATAATGCTACTTCTCCAAAAATCCGCATCCTAATGAATTTCGGCTCCTCAATCTGCATGCCCGTTTGCAAACATGTGAGGAACTCTCAAAGGTCTAAGCTGTTGGATGCCCGGCAGGAGCCATCATCTGCCACAGCTACTAAGCTGTCCTGGCTACTTAGTCTTGTCTCAGGCAATTGCTTTTGAACTACCCAACATAGCACTGTGATGGACCGCAGTATGCTACGTGCAGTGTAGGTACATCTAGCAACAAAGGATTTGGAGGATGCATGGCATACAGCACTTGCCAAGGAAGCGGTTAAAAAGGGCTATCAAGTAGCACACCTTTGTTTTATTAACAACTTCTGTAATTTGTCAAATCCAAGGTGAAGACTATAGTGAGATAGTAAGATCAACAGCAAGGGATTTAAAACCCTCTTTAAAAGAGGTTTGTTAATACATATGATTTATTGTTACAAAACTAGAAACACAAGCAAGGAAATGCTTGGAGTAGAGGGTGGCAGAATATTATACCTTTCCAGACAAGCATGTGTCAGTTCATCTGTATTTACTCTGCTCATTGATCATTCTCCTCCATTCCTTCATTCTCCTCCATTCCTGAACTAGCTTTATGTCAGCACCTGTCAATGAAGATTTGCTCTGGTTTCCTTGAATCTGCAATATGGTAGTCTCTGGACATCTTCTTTGACAGTAGCTGTTGGCCCAATTTGTACAGATAGGATACTGAGCCAAATCTTAATCCCAAATTTATCTTCTGTTAGCAATATGCAGTACTTTTTTCCTCTGGTGGTGGTGGTGATGATTATTTTAGCTAGCGACCTTGTGTTCTTTTCAAACCCTGACCAATGGATATTGAAGGGACATAGGATGGGAGAGACTAAGTCTTTCTTGTACAATCCAAAAGCCTGATCTTTGTAGGCATTTATATTATCATCCTGCAATTCTTTATCACCTTCTACCCAAGCATCCCACCATAGTTTTCAACTGGTAAACCTCATAACCCCTTTTGGGACTACGTCTGTGTGTGGTAAAGAGTATAATCCTTATTTTACTGAGTGAGGAAAGTAATCTGCCAAGCCACACAAGGAGACTGTAACAGAGCCAGGAATAGAACCCAGGTCCACAAAACCGTCCTTCCTGTCTTTACAGTAAACTGTGCTGCATTGTTGTGGGTAACTCATGCTGACGTTAAGAGAAATGTGAATTGTATACATCAGTTTCTCTGTCTTATAAATGAAGAGAGGTTTTTTTCCCCTTCCTTTGAAGTTTTCAAATAGAACTTGCCGGTGACCCACTTTTGCTAACAGTTCTCTTAACTAACCCCTCTACTCACTCTACGTTTTTTTTTCTCTTCCACCCACTGTCTGTCTAGCCTGATTTAAAATTTTTATATATGTACTTTTAAAAAATTGATTAGTTGGAGAGCTGCCCTTTCTTCTGCGCTGTATAATAAGGATTTAAAAACTGCACTCTGAATTCTGTATAGTGTAATTAAAAATGACCCAGATTTGGACCTGAGAACACCAGGACTTAGCCAAACTTGCCACGAGTTGAGTTCTGATGGCAGATGGGAACTAATGAGGACATACTGCACTCCAGAATTTCCCAGCTGCTTGGCCCCTTTTTGTACAAACAAGGTTTGGAGTGAAGTCCCGATCCCAAGAGCATGTTCAGCAAATATGCTGCACCCAGTGTTTTGGGAAACAAGGCAATGCTGTCAGACTGTTTCAGAATATTTTAAGGGCCTGAGCTCCAAAGGGCTTTCTCAGTATATTGTAGCATTAGTGCAAACATGCTACCCCCCAAGCTTCCCTCTTATCCCTAGGGTTGGAAATGATCACCTGCTTCCAGATCTATTTGAATTTTTCTTTTTTTCCCCAAGGGAGACTTGCACTTCATTTTAATAGGGTACTAAAATCAGAATGGACTTCATCTCCCTTCAAGCTATGGGTCTCTTCAACCAGTTCAATGTCCTGGGACTATTCAGGCAGATGTAATTGAATCAGTTTGAAGCAGCTGTAGCTGGCATGTGGTCTCTCAGATTGCTAGCACCTGCTTGTTTTTCTGTAATTCGCTAGAGCGAAAGTAGTGCCAAAACCAGCATTGGTCTTGGAGCGGATAAAGCACTCCAGATCCTGTATCCCATTCCCCTTCCAACCTAGCCACCTCATTACTGGTGCCTGAATTAAAGTTGTTGGTAGTGAGCAGGAACAGGTTTATGCTTCTCCTCCTGCAACCGTGTCCCTCCCCGCTTAAATCAGTGCACTGCCAATACAGGCTCTCCTCTTCATAAGCAATAAGAGATGGCTTAATAGTGATCAGGTGCTTTGGGTTCCTCTGCCCTCCTTAGAAAATTGGGCAGACTGTGCCTTGCTGTGTCAAATTAAAACACATACACCAAATTTATTTGCTGCTCTAACAGTCTTGCTGGCACAATGAGGGGTTTGTTAATGTCTAACAAATGGCCAAGTGGTTCTGGGATGTTCTGTATAATATTTCTGTTCTCTTGTGGCGAGTCTGGTAGACTTTACTTATTGTATTGCTGCCACAATCTAAACTTTAATATGCTAAGATTTGAAAAGGGAGTGTAAGTCACTTGGTTTCCTTCCTGTATTGTGTGATCTATCATAATGTTACATTCAGATTAAACACACTGGTGCACTTGGTCAAATATGGTATCAACACAGCATGGTGTGGATGTGAGATTACAAGATGGCATATTGAAACATTAATTTCTGCATATATCCCTCCAGTGGATTCCCTTCACTTTCTGTATCAAGTTTATGCGTCAAGCCCTTGTCCTGTTTTTAAACCTTTGCACAGCATTGGTCTAGTCCAAATCTGCCTCTTCTCCTGCTATTTCTCCCAGCCTTCTTTCACACTCCCCACACCTCATACCTACCCACTCTTTTCTTCTTCTATGCTGTTCCTTTCTCCTCAAATCACTTATCTAATTTATCCATGTCTTTTTAGGGTGCCCATCATTGTAGTGTCTAGGTGCTGTGAAAACACTTCATTTCCTGATTTTAGTGTAATTGTATTCTCCTCCTCTATCTATGTCTGTTTATATTAGGCTTCTCCATAGTAATAATCACCGTAATATCCTATTGCATTGACTTGTGTTTTGTAATGATAGGCCATACAACTATGAATGTGACCACTTATTGCCCTGAAAAAGAGGGCCAGATCTTCATTTGATGTAAATTGGCCTGGTGCCTTCAAAGTCAATGAAACTATGCTGATTTATGCCAGCTGAATATCTAGCTCAGAAGTTCTTTCATGGGGCCTTAAAGATTTTCCTCTTCTCTTCTTTTTTTAACATAAACGATTAGAAACTGTGGTTTGGCTGTTCAAATCCCTTCTCCTCATCAGGCAGAGGGGGAACTGAACTGCTCTCCCATATCCCAAGTGTGTGCTCTGACCATTCAGTTAAAGCATATAAGGCAGATGGGGTGACCAGATGTCCTGATTTTATAGGGACAGTCCCAATATTTGGGGATTTTTCTTATATCGGCGCCTATTTCCCCTCCCCCCTCCTCTCCCTGCACTCTGTCCCAATTTTTCATACTTGCTATCTGGTCACCCTAAAGACAGACCATCTCCACCTCTTCCTTTTTCTCTCCTTCCCTCCTATTTTGTGTGGAGTCAGGTAGGTGCCTGACTTATTCTCATAAAAAATGACTTAGTTGCCTAAGCCACCTGACTCCAGGAGAGGGGTTCTTTATGGTGGATCACTAGCAGAAATAGGTGCCTCACTTCCTGAGAGAGACAGGGTTTAGGACACACCCCTCTCTTTGGCATCTCCCATTGGTTAGTTTAGACAGCTACCTGCCTAGCATGCTGGCTTTTGCAGATTATGTGCTAAGGTTCCTATCTCCACCCATTCATTGTATAGGGAGCCTAGGTGCCTAACTAAATCTTGGTGTATCTTATGTCATTCCAGGGATTTTTCGAGGCACCTAAAAGCCCTATGTCCCTTAGTGGATTGGGGCCTGATTTTCAGAGGTATTGAGCACCCTCAGCTCTCATTGACTTTGGTAGAAATTTGCATGCACACTCCCTCTGACAATCAGTTGCTTCAGAGAGACAGTGATAAGTGTCATATGAATATATAAACAGAGAGCAATAGCACATTAGAAAGCAGTCTTTTGTAAGCTACCTTAGTAGTGACTGAGAAATAACCAAGGTTGAAGACATTTGACTTAGGTAATCGGAAGGGTCACTAGTAGGCCAATCAAAAGCAAAAAAGGATCTGCAGAACGTATGGTTCTCTGGGAAATAACCACAGTTTTGGGTCAGTAACTATAGAGCATATAAAATCACATATGCACTGCAGAGCGTAGTGTTGAGCTATTAATTTTTAAAATATATATATTTAATTTTAAAGTATCAGTTTTAGGAGTCGTATACCATAGGCCACAGAGCTGGCAGGGGCCACCTGGGCCATGGCTTGACCACTTTTTGTCTGGGCCGAACCTGAGTGGCAATGCCACTCACTCAAATTGGAAGGGATGGGTGTAGGGACTCATGGGCTGAGGGGTTAGTCTGCTGGGAGGGGACACCTGAAAGTGAAATAGGATGGTCAGATGGGGGCGGAAAGGGTGTCTGTGGCCCTTCAGCCCCCAGTATAAACCCTTTTCTTTGATTCAGTTAACCATCCAAGCATATGTAAATTATGTCAACATTTTGCCCCTGGAATAACGTACTTTCAGTAGGCAGATCTAATCCATCACCAGTACCAGGTGAGGGTGACTGAGTTCCATTAATAAGCAGACACTAAAGTGGAACCACACAGGATTGGGCATGGGAGACTGAACCTTCCAGTTGTGGGTAGCTCACTGTTTAGGTCCAACATAAGAGGTTAGTAGCAATGGAAATTAATAACCATCAAGTGAGATTTTGGCGACTTTACCTGGAAATGACTTGCTGAGTGTGCTTCCTCCTGGAAAATTCCCACATAACATAAATTACCACCAGACCTGGCACTTATTGACACCCTTGTCTGCAGTCTCAGTGGAGGCCAGGGGGTTCAATGGCTCATAGAGACAAGACTCCTCTTTCACCCATGCAGATGATTTCTACAGAACAGTCTTAAAGCACATTGAGAAGTGTATTTGGGAAGCTTGCATTCCAACTGTCTGTGCCATACATGATGTATGAATGGAGAACTTTATTCTCTGGGCTTGTCAATCCGTCACTGAATTCACACACACACAAAATTAAACAAACAATGAACAATTTAATACTACAGAGATTATAAAAGACACTGTGCTATATATGTAACCAATAAATTAAACCCTCTATGCCAATCAAACAGGGATGATTTCCTACACTGATACAAAGCCATAAGAAGGGAAACAGATTTTAGTCTCACAAGAGCATTTCCAAGAAAGAATCTCAGTCCAACTCCATCAGTTCTGCACTCTGTTAGTTGGCCCAGTTGCTTCCTAGAAAACTCCCCCAGCCCTGTTAGAATGTGCAACTCTCCTAGGCAATTCCTTAGGTATAGGACATCACACCCAGGATTCCAAGCTTGGCCTGCAAACCAGACAGATGGGATAGGAGTTCAGTGGCCAGAAGCCTTCACATGTTGCATGAAAATTTACTGATTCAGTATTTTCCACTTAATCAGGATGCTCTTAATCAAGAAGTCTGTTAAATTAGGTTGTGTCCCAGGGAAACGATTTAGCCTAATGACAGTGAATGGTAATGGATGCTGCTTAATAGGGACAGCGTTGCCAATATTTCTGCTTAATGGGGACACATTTGGCTAGTGCTAGTGGGTTAAGTGGTGTTTAACCAGGTGTTTAACGGGTGTGAAATTCTAAATTCTAATATTTTAGTATAGCAGTCTCCAAATAAAGGTTAAGAGAAGAAGAAATAAAGATTAAATACCGCATAAATCATTTTTATACTTGTATTTTTATTCAGTACATCATTTTACTACATTTAAAGTCTTTTTAGACATTTTTTTTTCAAATGGCTGCTTCTCTTAACTGAGACAACATATTAATCAAGACAATAGGCCATCCACCAGGGTGTCCCAATTAAAGGGATTACCCTGTAATTTGAACAAAATATCACTTGGTATGGTAGCTAGTGCCAGTATCCAGCCCGTGCAGGCCTAAAATGCAACTAAATATGGAAATTTGGTCTTTTGTTTTCAGTGGGCAAATTTTAAACTTATGCTGCCACCAAATGACACAGATTTCTTTCTGTATATTACTCAGGGTTAAGGGTTGTTACCTTGATTCCTCTGAGATGTTATGGAAGCATGTTTTGAGGAAGGTCTGGTTAGACTTCTAGCCTTCTCCACTCAATATTATTCCTCAGATAGACCTTGTCTGGTATACCAAAAAAAAAGGTGCCTGGATGTTTTAACGTGTTTTAAAATCTCAGTGTAAACAGGGCAAATTGTACTTTAATACAGATTAGCTGGTTGAGGAGAACCTTGGGGGGTAGAATAGGATTCTGCCTCAACAACCTAACTCATCACAGTGGCCACACCTTACAGTTTTCTTCCATGTTGAAAGATTCTACTTGTTCGAGAAATATTCCCCATACTTAAAAGGGAACTGTCAATACTTCTTAAAATGGACAAAGCTATAAGTGCTATCACTGTAGCTACAAAAAGCAGACCTAAAATTATGGAAATTTACTGCTTGTGAGTAAAGAGCTTTAAAAGCACCTAAGAACATAAGAATGGCCAGACTGGGTCAGAACAATGATCCATTTAGTCCAGTAGCCTGTCTTCTGACAGTGGTTGGTGCCAGATGCTTCAGAGGGAATGAACAGAATAGGGCAATTTATCAAGTGATCCATCCCGTCATTCAGTCCCAGCTTCTGGAATTCAGAGGTTTAGGAAATCCAGAGCATGGGGTGATGCCCCAACCATCTTGGCTAATAGTTGTTGATGCACCTATCCTCCATGAACTTATCTAATTCTTTTTTGAACCCTGTTATGCTTTTGGCCTTCACAACATCCCCTAGCAAAGAGTTCCACAGATTGACTGTGTGTGGTCCGAAGAAGTACTTCTTTATATTTTGTTTTAAACCTAGTGCCTATTAATTAAGTCGAATTTTAACATTGACTTAAGTAGAATCAGAGTTAGGCCACTGCTGCTTTTGATAATTCTACCTGTAAAATTTAATCTAAAATGTAATAAAACAGCTGTGTACCAAAAAAAACAAAACAAAACAACCAAACCCAAACCAAAAACAAAACACCAAACCTAGAGGTATATAAAGGCAAGAGTTAATTTGTGTACACATTATATAAGTAGCAAAACACTTTGCACTTGATTCTCCTCTTGCTTACAACAGTTTCACATTTGGGTAGCGTAGTCGACTTCAATGGAATTACTCTGGATTTATAACAGTAAAGGAGGAGAATCAGACCTTTGTGTAAACAGAAAAATATATAAAAAATAATTCTAATTAACCAAACATGATTTTAACCTTTTAAACATGCAAAAATCATTGTGAAAGTGAAGTTAAAGTTTCAGGCCCATATCATTGGTTTTAAGGCATATTACCGTCAAAAATGTTAGAGCATAAAACAAAAAAGACCCCTTCGAGTGCCAGTAACCCAAGAAATGCAGAATTAATATTGCACTTTCCAAACAAGGTATCCAAACTACCTTTGAATCATAGAAATATAGGACTGGAAGGGACCTTAATAGGTCATCTACCCCACTCCCTTGAAGGGAGATTATTTAGGAAATTATGGTGAAACAACTTCTGTGGTACTGTAAAGTATCTAGAGTCCTCTGGTCTTTTTGACCCTGTTAGTACTGATTTAGCTGTGAAATTAGTATAGCAATGACTTTGGTCATGTTGGTTGTTGATCTTCTGCTGAAAATAGATGAAGATGAGATGTATGTATTTATTCTTTTAGCTCTGTCAGCTGCCTTCTGTACCACTGATGGTGATTCATCTGTGGCTGCTGTGTTGGTGAGGTAGCTCATGAGAGAGACTGTTGGTTTTTTTTTTTTTCTGAGAGATCCCAGGGGGTAGTGTTGGATGATTGCTTATCTTCCTTGAGGGCACTCTCATGGAAGGGTTTGTGGGTTTTTATTTTGTCATCCCTATTCTTTTACGTGTATATGGGGCAAATAAAAGGATTAGTGAGGCGGTTTGGATTGCATTGTTTTCAGGATGCAGTTGATATCCAGTGTTGTTTTCCCATCCCTTTCATTTTTACCTGTGTTGTGGGGTGACTTGCTCAGTGTTTAACAGAGATGGTGGTGTGTAAGAGGGCTAGCTAGCTGACACTCGCTCCAAGCAAGAGGTAATGCGTAGAGAGTTGGGGAACTAGCCAAAGCAAGTACTCAGTATTATAACTGTACAATATCTGACATTTTCCTGATGTTTGTTTCTAAGTGCATTTCCCGAGAGTGTTGCTGGGTTTTCAGGTGATTCTGGATATTCAGGTAGTAGTAGTTGCTAATTGTGATTTTTATCATTTGCTCTTGGCAAGAGGGTTGCATCCTTTTATTTTGTGACTTTGCCTTTTATCACCTCAAGATAGGATTACTATATTGCCTGTTAAGTGAGGCTAATTCAAGGTGTTATGTGGCAATTGTGGTAGCGTGCCTTTTAAGTGGAATGTCTCATCAAAAGCATATTGCATTTCTTCTGCATGAGCTGTATGGCCTGTCATCTGATTTTCAGTTGAAGTTTAAGGAGTTGACTTTGACCTATAAAACTCTAAATGACTTGGATCCCAACTACCTCATAGGATCCTTTCTTCCTGGGTGATACCATGGCAGCCACAACCCTCCAAGACACTCAAACTAACAAACCAAAGGTTTTAACAATAGGGGGCTGCAGATATGGTCCTTAAGGGATATAACTATAAGGGATCCTTAGCTTTGGAACTTCCTTCTTTCCTTGCTCTGCCACAACCAGGTTTTAAGAACATAAGAACGGACACACTTGGTCAGACCAAAGGTCCGTCTAGCCCAGTATCGTGTCTTCTGACAGTAGCCAGTGCCAGGTGCCCCAGAGGGAATGAACAGAACAGGTAATCATCAAGTGATCCATTCCCTGTCGCCCATTCCCAGCATCTGGCAAACTTCAGCTTTTGGTAAACTTCAGGACATACTGCAAGGCTCACATGTTTTCTCAAGCAGGAGACGTGAAAGGATGCAAAGACTGCTTTTTAAGGGTGTTTTTCTGGTGGGGGGGTGGGTTAGGTTTGGTTGAGATATATCTCTATTTAAATTGATTTGGAAAATATATTAAAAATAGCTGGGGGGGAGGGGAATTACCTCCATTTGAATTCTTTTAAAAATCAGATTTTTCAAAATTTTGAAAAATTGCAATGAGCACTAATTAAAAGTTTATATTTGTAAATATTTTGTAATGTGCCGAGAGCTCCAGAGAGGCACAGCAAGGGATAGTCAGAACAAAAACAATTCCTGTACGCTCTCTAAGATCCTGATTTGGGCCTTCAGTCCTCAGACCTGCCTTGTTGTTAGTACCTGCACCATACACCTGTGCAGGGTCTGACTAGGGAGTGATCCCCTTTCGTCATGTTAATCAGTTAAAGCTTCTGTACTCTGTCACAGATGGCTAGGAGAAACTGACCAGCCCAAATGATCAATGAGGATTTCAAATCTTGGGCCTGATTTGGAAATAATTACTATTGGGCATAATGTTCTTGAGCATGAGTATTCCCATCCCATTGCCTTTAATGGATCTGCTCACACTAGAAAGTGCTACACCTGGTAGCACATTTCTGTGGGATCAGGCCCCTGTGGTCATTCACTTGCCCCAAAATGACTAGAGAATTTTTTCTTATTCAGTGACTAAATGCCATGCTCTTTTTAAAATGTAAAATTCTAGAATTTCTTTGAGCAAAGAGAAGAGGTCAAAGGCAGGAGAGGCCAGAGTGATTTAAAATTGAATCAATCAGTGTAACTGGAATTTCCATTGTGAAGATTTGGAGGGAAGGCTTTTGATGGCGTATACTTTGTTTGGGTGGGGAATGGGCAGGAGTCTCTGCCTTCTTTCTCTAAAGACTTTCCCTTATATGAGGTCTCAAAATTCTTTCCTCCTCTTCTTCTAGGGAACTAGAGGGCTTGACTTCTCCTTTACCTCCTGCATTTACTCTGACCACAGTCCCTCCCTGTTCTCACAACTGGAGCTCAGCCCTGCTTCCCTTCCTGTTGATTCCCAGTCAGCTACATGGTAAGTTTCCATTATCTCTATACTTGTTGCCATAGGGTAAAGTCCTGGCAGCCTTTCTATAAAATCCATTAGTGCTGGGCATTGAGGGCAGAGTATTTGATGCCCATCAAAGATAATTTGGTCATATCCCAGTCTGACCAGTAAAAGGTGGTATTGAATTAGCATTGGAGCTGAGCTTCAATGTAGATTGTTATAAGAATAAAATATGAACTAAAATATGTGACAGAAATAAATCTGTCAAATTCTGTAAGGGAAACAGTGGACCCTTGGACCCTTAAATCCCATTAACCAGGCCAGAGAGAAAATGTGTTAAAACGGAGCTGCGCTGTATCTTTTTTCATTGTTTGATGAAATAATCTTTTTCACCCTTTAAGTGGTGTGTTTAAAATCCTGGTATTTCTGAAACAAAGAAAATACACAGCCACTGAGCTAACTGGTTTTTATACCTTCCTTTTCTGAGTATTGTCCTTCAGTACAATACAGAGCCATTTCTTTGTTCTCACAAGCTAGCAGTTAAATTGTATGTAAATGTATGCAAATTAGATGCTGTCTAATAAAGAGAGTCATTAGATGGAAGAAATATTTAGTTTGGGAGGAAGAAAAGAAAAGAAAGCAGGTGTATTTTGCAGACAAAATGTAAGATAGCAAGAAAAGAAACCCGCAAACTTTGGGTAAAGATTTCTAAAAAAACTATTAAAATATTTTGTAAAAGGTCTGCTCTACTCTTGGTCTTTCCATTTGTGAGTTTGTGTGTGTTTGTGAGTGTGTGTGTGTATATTTGTGTGTGTGTGTGTGTGTGTGTGTGTGTGTGTGAGAGAGAGAGACAGAGAGATTACACATGTGTACAAACTTATACATTTTATGTGTGTATATGTTAAAACACACAAATACCCCTACATGTGGCAGTGATATAAATATTTAACAGAAATAGCATTATATATAATATATTTGGGAAATATTTGTATCTCCTCCACGTAGGATATATATGTGGGTACAGATTAAATGTGTGTGTGTGTGTGTGTGTGTGTGTGTGTGTACAGAGAGCTGGGTGAATAAGTGATGTTTCAGATCAGTGGCAGTTCCGAAAAAAATAATTGGTTCAGGTCAAACTGAATCTGAAATTTGCTGGAATTTTTGATTAATTTAGAAAGTCTGTTTCAGCTCAATTCCACTGCTGTGATTTGAACCTGCATCTCCCACATCCCAGATGAGTGACCAAAACACTGAGCTAAAGCTTATAAAGGCAGGTGAGCAGCGATGCCACTTCCTTCTCTTCTGGCCATTTTGTGAATGGCTAAAAATGTTAATCTCAAATTCACGAATAGTTTTAGTTAGACTGAAACTGCATTTTTCTTCTAATAAACTATTTGTCCAAGAATTTCACCAAGCTCTCTGTGTATATATGTATGAAATAATTTGTGTATGTATGTCGGGAGAGTGGGGGAATAAATATGATTATTAGTGTATGTTTCTGTATACCACATATGTGCAGGTGATAGCCATGTGATAAATTGCAGAGGCATGGATTAATTTATTTATCATCCACTTTTGACTGCCTCTCCTGCACTCTCCCCCCAATCTGTCTATCTACCCAGGATTTATTCCAGTGTCCCAACTCCCAAGCAGCTTCAAGTGTTCACCATTTAATTAATTAATTAAAATCAGACCCCCACAGAAATGTTTCTCTTCTCTCCCTCAAATGTAGAATTTCCCACTAAATTACCACTATTTGTGGGATGCGCAAGATTCAGTCCTGGGCCAGTGATTTTTCTGTAGATAAAAATGTTACAGTTTTTAAGTTCTCATATCTCAGTGTCATAAATCCTAGGAAGTGGGAACTTTATACCATTGAAAGTGGGAGATTACCAGCTTGTGGATAGAACACACAAAGTTTGTTTAGACCTAGAAAGGTCAGAAGTAATGGACCTTACATTCATGCCTTTATTAGGACTAGAAAGGCTACTTCTCATCATTTTTAGAGGTTTCTGTAGCTTCCTCTGACCTGTGTATCCTTGAAACCCAAGGAGCACAACAGCTTTTAGGGTTGGGGCCTTTGTGTCTAAGGCACCTAACTTAACAGATGGGAGGGCATTATTTTTTTAAATTTTTGTCAGTTATAGTGGTTCTGGTGAGTAGATATTTTTGCTTGAAGTGGTACATTTTTTCATAGCAGTTTTGCAAGGCTGGAAGTGTAAAGACATATATGTATATGTGTATAAAATATATGTATATAAAAATAATGTTTTTCAAATATTTACATATAAAGCCAAAGGGATTGGCTGCCTTCCCAGAATTACTGGAACTACCTTCCCCAGGAACATTTGGATTTGAATAATCTCTGCAACAACACTTTTCTTCTGAAACTAAACAACTTTAGAAATGGGTGACTGGCTCTGGGGACCACTCACTCACTGTTCATTTGGGTTCCTTTTCTTATGGTAATAGAAAGGTCTCCATGGCTGGGTAATATATTTTTATTTAATTACTGTAAGGTTCCCTTTTATCGCTCCCTTCTCCCATAGTTTTCTCTTAATTTATTTCATGAGGGAAAGTCCCAGTACTAGAACTATGGGGATTCTTTTGTAAATGTTCTAGGGCATCTAGCATTGTGTATCGTGGGAGATTTGGGCCTCTTTAAGATTTAGGCAGAAATCATGGAAAAGTTCATGGTTTCACACAGTTTTGAACCAAACCAGTGAAAATTTAACAGTGAAAATCAGAGGATTTGAACTGGAACAGAAACAGAAGCTATTTCACATGGTGCACTCAGGGCCCTGCTTTCCTTTCTCCCCAGAACATGTTTGTGTGAGGTAAATAACTTAGATAACCAGTCCATACAGGAAATAAGAATGGTCCAATGGGAAAAGAAGGATTGTCCAGTGGTTGGGATGCTAGCTTGGGACTTGGAAGACCTGGCTTCACCATAGACTTCCTGTGTGACCTTGTGTAAGTCATTTAGCCACTCTGTGCCGCAGTTCCCCATCTGCAGAAATGGGATAATAGCACTTTCCTATCTCACAGCAATGTTGTGAGGGCAAAAACAGTAAAGATTGTGAGGTACTCAGATACTATGATAATGGAGACCATATAACTACCTAAGGTAGGAAGCTAGATATACAGACTTGGTAACATAGGAATGTAAGAGAGATACTATACCGAATCAAACCAATGGTTCATCTATTCAAGTATCCTCCAACAATGGATATGATCAGCTACTTCAGAAAAAGATGCAAGAAACCCTGTAATGGACAGTTGTGGAATAATCAGTATTTTTCTCAGTGTTCTGAAAATAATTGAGAATATTTCCACTTTTAATTCTCAGGAGTTTGAGGTTTTATTTTTATACATATAATATTTTATATATATAAAGAATAAAATATGCTGCACTTAACTAATCCTGGCACTAACGAGACGGCTGTGGGACTAACGGCTTTTGCTATTACCTAGTGCTTATTATTATTATTATTATTATTATTTCTTTTTAATTATGCAAAGTGCTAATCAGTTTGATTATGCACAGTGCTAATCAGGTTAATTATGCTAAGAGCTAATCAGTTGTTCTCTAAGCACATGAGGAGAGCAGAGGTACTGGTGGTGAATGGCGCTTCTAGATGGGGGTAGTCACGGCAGTCATTCCTTATTAAGAAAGGAGTAGGTGAGATGACAGGGGGGTTTCGCCTCCATTAAAAAATAAAGAAGGAAGGAAAGAGCCCTGATGATGGTGGTTCTGGAAAGGTAATGTCTTCTCTCACAGCAAGGCAGATATTTTGTTTTTCATACTGCCTGGTGTTGGACAGTCGTTGTTAGACTTTGAGTGGAGTGACTTGGACAAACACAGTAGAGAGTGATATTGTAGCAGGTGTCACATGTCAGGCAATCTTGTCAGGCAAATTTTCGTTGGAGAGTTGGAGTCCAAGTGGCTGCCACTTGATGGGGAGGGATGTGTAATCAAGAAGGCTGAAAATATTAAGGAAGTCTGCCCAAATCTAACAAAGAGAACCATCTTTGGAGCACTTGCACTCAGAATGTAGATAATAAGTCTTGGGAGGTAGAGGGAACATAATATATGATCAACAAAGATAAATTTGTGTTAGGAGATTATCAGATGAGCACTCGCAATGAATTTAATTAAGTAACCTATCCACAAGTAGACATTCTTCAGGCAAGTCTTAACAAGGGATCTTACTCCATGCTGCCCTTCTTAGTCTGCAATCACATGCTAGTTACACATTTTGGGTAAAGCAGAATTTTTTATGGACCACTAAGCTCTTCACTGGTTCTCACAATTTATTGTTGGTCCAATTTGTCCATTTTGTGGTGCTTGATGATTAACTAATTTCTACTCCGTATCTTTTATCTCAATACATTTTACTGCTGGCATGTGGGGAATGGGAATTATTTTTTACTGTTTGTCTAGGAAATGGCACACCCATAGTGGAGAGTACTTGTTTCTGTCATATTTTGGGAAATGCCTTGAAGATATTCTGGAATCATTAAAACAAAAAATTACTAGATTATAATAAGTTCAGTATTTGAATTTAGTAGGCAACAATACACAGGAAGTTATGCTTGAAATTAACTATTGTAAATGGCTGCTTATTGGGAATACTGTCAAATTATCAAATGCATTCTGGACAGGAAGTAACATCAGTAATTTGTAGCTGAAACCAATATTTGAAAAAGAATGTGTGTTGCCTTCTTGATAGCTAGTGAACATCACTCAAAAGAACTATTATTATCTTAAGGAAACAATCTTCACATGAAAAGAGAAGGGTCTGCTGACCAGTGGCTGGGTTTACATTTATATGTATGCATTCTATTTGTTTCTCACTTCCTCCATGAAAACTGCTGTTCTAACCTTAGGAGTATAAGAATCACTATACCATATTAGACCAATGTTACATCAGGTCTTGTATCCTGACTCCGAAAGAGGCCTATGCTTGATATTGAAGTGAAAAAGCCCTTATTGCACTCACCCACTTGTACAAATACTGTATATGAAGGAAAGAATTCCTTCCTGACCCCAGGACCAATGAACAAATGGCCTGAAGCATAAGCTTTCATTATTCCATTAAGTATTCAGGGCCCACTGAAGATAATGGAAAGAGACTCATGAACTTCAGAGGGACTAAACTCAGGCCCTTATAGAACACTGATCACTGTACTATCTAGGTGCTGCTGCAGTAGAGTCATACCTACTTGCACCAAGTCTCATTTTGGCCTTGTGAGTTTGAGAAAGTGAATTCCACAGGCTGACTACATGTGTTCTGCCATTGTTTCATTTGTTAGCAGCAGCTTTGGTACTTACTTGCCCGTCCTATGTCACTTTTGACTTTTGCTGAGTGATATCCCTTAACACACACCCCACCCCACCCCACCCCCAGAAGTACCATGTACTTGGGAGTGCTTTAACTACATAAGTTGGTTGCACTAAGTGAATGAAACTATTTTTCCACTATTCTAATGTTTAAATTGTAAAGTGGTCCTGAAAAAGACTGCTGCAAAGCAAAACCAACCAAAATGCAATGACTTTTTCTAGCCAACCCAAAATAGACTACAACTGGTGGGAGGATTCTAGTAACCAGGAATGTTTACTTCCATCCTGCATAACTCATCTTTGCAAGCAAATCTATGTTCGGTGGGTGTGAAATGAATCCACTGAACTTGTCAGTATGCTATAGATGCATGGTTACTGTGATCTGATGTGATACTAATTGTTGCCCCAGGAGACCTGCTAGTTGTTCAGAGCTAGATAGGTACACTCAGCATTCTGTGCAGATAGCAAATGCTTTTCAGAGATGGAAACAAATTTTCTTCCTAGTCCAAGAAGCTATCAGAATTGACTTCATATCATGGTCACCAGATCGCTTGTTTGGGTTCCTGGTTGGCCTCTTGCTTCAGGTGGTTTTTGTATTACCTGCATTAAACGAGCAATTATAGCAATTTCACACACAATGACTTTCTTTTCAATAGTATTTATATTACTCTACTTTAGAGATACAATTCCCACTAGGAGTTATGTAATGTTAAGCATACTGATACATGGAGAACAGCAATATTATGGCCGTCAAGCATAAATATTAGTAATGACATTGACGGAATTGTGTACACACTGTTTGCATGAGACAAAGCAGCCAGCCTAGCATAGAAGTTAGCTTGCATCTTTATGAATGATTAAACTGAGACACTTGGTCTGTAAAACAGTGGCCCTTCAAATTTGGATTTCAGCATCTACATATGGGCAAAACTCTCCCCTGCCGAAAAACACCCTCCTAATTCTGGATGGATTTTCCCATGGTATTTAGCAAATGCTTAATCTGGTGATATTGGGTTTCTATAGCAATTAAACATATTCCAATCACTGGTGAATAGAAAATCTAATGCTGATGTGCTAACTGGGTGCCTGGATAGATATAGTAAGTGCTGGAGGCTCTTCAAGTAAAGTCGAGCTGGTCAGGAAGCAGCCGTCTCGGTTCACTACTGTCTTTGAATCCCATATTTAGCATGTCAAAAAGCTTTAACCTTCGCTTAGATTTACAGGCAGCTGGATTTTCCCAAGCATTGGAGACTATATGCACTCCACTCCTCCCTCGTCAGTTCTTTGATGAGACACAATGGGAGAGTGTGTGTAGTCAACCACAATAGAAAAAAAATCTGAATTTGCTCTTGTGAAGCCATTGGCATCATGCAGCTTCAGAGGAGGCAGATGCTCACTTGGGTGCTGTACTCTAGGAAGAATGGTGGCCATTTATACTGGATTATATGTTTACATTTCCATTGTTAATTGGCTGTATATGCTGTATGGGAAGGGAGGGAGTTTGAAAGTTAGGATTATGTTTTAGCTGTATCCCTAGTTTTCACTCAGATCTTTACAAATTAGTCTTTGATTCTTATAAAGAAAATAGTTAAAGGTTTTGTTATATTATGAGTGGTCTTCACCACCTCTAAGAGTTGCTGTGTACTTTGACACCATTAATATAATCCATGTACTGCCACGTCTGCACATTACATTCTAAAATCTAAACCATCTTGAGACACGATCATGACATCTGTTGCATTCCACTAGTTCAGAAGGGGACGTGATCGTTCCCCTCTATTCGACACTGGTGAGGCCTCATCTGGAGTACTGTGTCCAGTTTTGGGCCCCACACTACAAGAAGGATG
The DNA here is from genome assembly GCF_009764565.3 of Dermochelys coriacea. Taxonomy (NCBI): domain Eukaryota; kingdom Metazoa; phylum Chordata; order Testudines; family Dermochelyidae; genus Dermochelys; species Dermochelys coriacea. The sequence continues at coordinate 201,771,554 of NC_050068.2, read as the reverse complement.
TGGATAAATTGGAAAGAGTACAGCGAAGGGCAACAAAAATGATTAGGGGTCTAGAGCACATGACTTATGAGGAGAGGCTGAGGGAGCTGGGATTGTTTAGTCTGCAGAAGAGAAGAATGAGGGGGGATTTGATAGCTGCTTTCAACTACCTGAAAGGGGGTTTCAAAGAGGATGGCTCTAGACTGTTCTCAATGGTAGCAGATGACAGAACGAGGAGTAATGGTCTCAAGTTGCAATGGGGGAGGTTTAGATTGGATATTAGGAAAAACTTTTTCACTAAGAGGGTGGTGAAACACTGGAATGCGTTACCTAGGGAGGTGGTAGAATCTCCTTCCTTAGAGGTTTTTAAGGTCAGGCTTGACAAAGCCCTGGCTAGGATGATTTAACTGGGACTTGGTCCTGCTTTGAGCAGGGGGTTGGACTAGATGACCTTCTGGGGTCCCTTCCAACCCTGATATTCTATGATTCTATGATTCTAAGGTTGCTCTTCTGACTCAGGTAGGGGACTAGAAGCCAGGAGACTTGTGTTTTGTTTCCAGCTCTGACATGGAGCCTTTTTGTGACCTTGAACAAGTCACATCCTCTCACTTTACCTCAGTTTCCCCATCTGTAGAATAGGGATAGTGATTCCGACTGACCTCATGGGAAGTGAGGAGGGAATGGGGATACAGGAGACTTAACTAATTGATTCTCAAGCACTTTGATGTCCTTGGATGAAATGAAGTATGTAAGTGCAATGTATTTTAGACAGTTATAAGTGTAAAGTGGCATTACTGCAAATCTGAAGGAAGTTATAGTAAATTCACAATAAAAATAAACAAACAGATTAGGTAAACCCTTCCAAAGAAATTTAAGAGGAATAAAAGTTAGTTAGCTTGGTACTGGCCTAAGAGGTTAGAAATAGTTAAGGAAGCATAAACAAAGAATCCTGGGCCTCCTGTGGTTTGAGAAGTAGGTTCTGGTCTGAGCTGGGATCATTTAACTCTCAGTAGCAAAATGTCAGCATTGTAAAACTGCTTTTGGATCTCCTTGAGAGTGTATTTATTCAGAGGTGCAAAGCACCCTCAATTGTCATTCACTTTGGCAGGAGCTGTGTGTGCTCAGTGGCCCACACGGGATTGGGCTGCGATAGGGGATTAATGAATAAAAAACTGTAGGTGCTAAGATTGGCAATTGTGTGTTACTAACGTGTATTTGGGGTAAGAACATACAACACTTCCTTTTGGGCTGGGGAGATTGTGAATGTTAGATCAGTAACTGGATTACACTAGCAGCCTTTTTCCTCTTCTGTTCTCTCATACTCAGTTGCCATGACAGGAGTAAAAGAAGAAGAAAAATATCTTAACACATACACATCTTATTATGACACAAATAGTTGGAAGAAGCCCCACTGGCATAAACTAGCACAAAGTGACACTTTGTTTAAAAAGTTGTTTTGAATGTCTTCTCCCATTGATCGTATGCAACTGAGATAAATAAACACCCTGTGTGTGGTGCAGCCAGGCTGAGCGTTTATGCTCCTCCAAGTGTTTATACGTTCCCCAGTGGTTGTTTGTATTTGCTGTTTGTTGACTGTAAATCCCAGACCTGTATATGTTTGTAATATATACATTAGCAGCAGTGGTGCTGTTTTGGGTGTATGCTCAGGGTAAGACTTTTTTATGAACATGACCAGATGAACGGGTTTTTTCTCCCTCCTGTGCAGTGAATTAGTCTTTGTGTTTGTGGAGGAACAGAGGGGCTGCTGTAGCAGGAATTTTAGTCAAGCAGGACATGCTGTGCCCTGCTCAAATTAGTGCAGGTGAATATGCAAGAAAAGCCACATAGGATTTATCAGGTAGGAATCAAGTTAGTTTAGCCTTTTCTCTAATTAGTGAACAGGTCTGTTGGGCTCTCAGGTTATTCAGTGGTGATGAGGATGACATATTTTTCCCCTTGAAGTAAAATGACTGAAGTCATTATGCACACCTGAATTCATGGGGACAGAGACCCCCCTCTCCGCTCTGTTTTTGTGGTGGTGGTGGTGGTTGTGGTTTAACAGTTTTCTCTCTCCTTTAAAGTCAAATACTCTCTTTCTTCATAGAATCATCATAGAATCATAGAATATCAGGGTTGGAAGGGACCTCAGGAGGTCATCTAGTCCAATCCCCTGCTCAAAGCAGGACCAATCCCCAACTAAATCATCCCAGCCAGGGCTTTGTCAAGCCTGACCTTAAAAACTTCTAAGGAAGGAGATTCCACCACCTCCCTAGGTAACGCATTCCAGTGTTTCATCACCCTCCTAGTGAAAAAGTTTTTCCTAATAGCCAACCTAAACCTCCCCCACTGCAACTTGAGACCATTACTCCTTGTTCTGTCATCTGCTACCACTGAGAACAGTCTAGATCCATCCTCTTTGGAAGCCCCTTTCAGGTAGTTGAAAGCAGCTATCAAATCCCCCCTCATTCTTCTCTTCTGCAGACTAAACAATCCCAGTTCCCTCAGCCTCTCCTCATAAGTGACGTGTTCCAGTCCCCTAATCATTTTTGTTGCCCTCCGCTGGACGTTTTCCAATTTTTCCACATCCTTCTTGTAGTGTGGGGCCCAAAACTGGACACAGTAGTCCAGATGAGGCCTCACCAATGTCGAATAGAAGGGAACAATCACGTCCCTCGATCTGCTGGCAGTGCCCCTACTTATACATCCCAAAATACCATTGGCCTTCTTGGCAACAATGGCACACTGTTGACTCATATCCAGCTTCTCATTCACTGTAACCCCTAGGTCCTTTTCTGCAGAACTGCTGCCTAGCCACTCAGTCCCTAGTCTGTAGCAGTGCATGGGATTCTTCCGTCCTAAGTGCAGGACTCTGCACTTGTCCTTGTTGAACCTCCTCAGATTTCTTTTGGCCCAATCCTCTAATTTGTCTAGGTCCCTCTGTATCCTATCCCTAGTCTCCAGCATATCTACTTCTCCTCCCAGTTTAGTGTGATCTGCAAACTTGCTGAGGGTGCAATTCACACCATTCTCCAGATCATTTATGAAGATATTGAAAAAAACTGGGCCGAGGACCGACCCTTGGGGCACTCCACTTGATACTGGCTGCCAACTGGACATGGAACCATTGATCACTGCCCGTTGAACCCGACAATCTAGCCAACTTTCTGTCCACCTTATAGTCCATTCATCCAGCCCATACTACTTTAACTTGCTGGCAAGAATACTATGGGAGACCATGTCAAAAGCTTTGCTAAAGTCAAGGAACAACACGTCCACTGCTTTCCCCTCATCCACAGAGCCAGTTATCTCGTCATAGGAGGCAATTAGATTAGACAGACATGACTTGCCCTTGATGAATCCATGCTGACTATTCCTGATACTTTGCTCTCCTTTAAGTGCTTCAGAATTGATTCCTTGAGGACCTGCTCCATGATTTTTCCAAAAAGAAAAGCAGTACTTGTGGCACCTTAGAGACTAACAAATTTATTAGAGCATAAGCTTTCGTGAGCTACAGCTCACTTCATCGGATGCATTTGGTGGAAAAAACAGAGGAGAGATTTATATACACACACAGAGAACATGAAACAATGGGTTTATCATACACACTGTAAGGAGAGTGATCACTTAAGATAAGCCATCACCAGCAGCAGAGTGGGAAAGGAGGAAAACCTTTCATGGTGACAAGCAAGGTAGGCTAATTCCAGCAGTTAATAAGAATATCTGAGGAACAGTGGGGGGTGGGGTGGGGGGGAGAAATACCATGGGGAAATAGTTTTACTTTGTGTAATGACTCATCCATTCCCAGTCTCTATTCAAGCCTAAGTTAATTGTATCCAGTTTGCAAATTAATTCCAATTCAGCAGTCTCTCGTTGGAGTCTGTTTTTGAAGCTTTTTTGTTGAAGGATAGCCACTCTTAGGTCTGTAATCGAGTGACCAGAGAGATTGAAGTGTTCTCCAACTGTTTTTTGAATGTTATAATTCTTGACGTCTGATTTGTGTCCATTCATTCTTTTACGTAGAGACTGTCCAGTTTGGCCAATGTACATGGCAAAGGGGCATTGCTGGCACATGATGGCATATATCACATTGGTAGATGCGCAGGTGAACGAGCCTCTGATAGTGTGGCTGATGTGATATCGGAAACCTACTGACCGCTATTCCTACCTACATGCCTCGAGCTTTCATCCAGATCATACCACTCGATCCATTGTCTACAGCCAAGCTCTACGATATAACCGCATTTGCTCCAACCCCTCAGACAGAGACAAACACCTACAAGATCTCTATCATGCATTCCTACAACTACAATACCCACCTGCTGAAGTGAAGAAACAGATTGACAGAGCCAGAAGAGTACCCAGAAGTCACCTACGACAGGACAGGCCCAACAAAGAAAATAACAGAACGCCACTAGCCATCACCTTCAGCCCCCAACTAAAACCTCTCCAACGCATCATCAAGGATCTACAACCTATCCTGAAGGACGACCCGTCACCCTCACAGATCTTGGGAGACAGGCCAGTCCTTGCTTACAGACAGCCCCCCAATCTGAAGCAAATACTCACCAGCAACCACACACCACACAACAGAACCACTAACCCAGGAACCTATCCTTGCAACAAAGCCCGTTGCCAACTCTGTCCACATATCTATTCATCATAGCATATGGGATGGGATACCATCATAGGGCCTAATCACATCAGCCACACTATCAGAGGCTCGTTCACCTGCGCATCTACCAATGTGATATATGCCATCATGTGCCAGCAATGCCCCTTTGCCATGTACATTGGCCAAACTGGACAGTCTCTACGTAAAAGAATGAATGGACACAAATCAGACGTCAAGAATTATAACATTCAAAAAACAGTTGGAGAACACTTCAATCTCTCTGGTCACTCGATTACAGACCTAAGAGTGGCTATCCTTCAACAAAAAAGCTTCAAAAACAGACTCCAACGAGAGACTGCTGAATTGGAATTAATTTGCAAACTGGATACAATTAACTTAGGCTTGAATAGAGACTGGGAATGGATGAGTCATTACACAAAGTAAAACTATTTCCCCATGTTATTTTTCCCCCCCACCCCACCCCCCACTGTTCCTCTGATATTCTTGTTAACTGCTGGAATTAGCCTACCTTGCTTGTCACCATGAAAGGTTTTCCTCCTTCCCCCCCCACTGCTGGTGATGGCTTATCTTAAGTGATCACTCTCCTTACAGTGTGTATGATAAACCCATTGTTTCATGTTCTCTGTGTGTGTATATAAATCTCTCCTCTGTTTTTTCCACCAAATGCATCTGATGAAATGAGCTGTAGCTCACGAAAGCTTATGCTCTAATAAATTTGTTAGTCTCTAGGGTGCCACAAGTACTGCTTTTCTTTTTGCGAATACAGACTAACACGGCTGCTACTCTGAAACATGATTTTTCCAGGGACTGAGGTGAGGCTGACTGGCCTGTAGTTCCCAGGATCCTCCTTCTTCCCTTTTTTAAAGATGGGCACTACATTAGCCTTTTTCCAGTCATCCGGGACTTCCCCCAATCGCCATGAGTTTTCAAAGATAATGGTCAATGGCTCTGCAATCACATCCTCCAACTCCTTTAGCACTCTCGGATGCAGCGCATCCAGCCCCATGGACTTGTGCTCGTCCAGCTTTTCTAAATAATTCCGAACCACTTCTTTTCCACAGAGGGCTGGTCACCTCCTCCCCATGCTGTGCTGGGAGCTGACCTTGTTCATGAAGAGAGAGGCAAAAAAAGCATTGAGTAAATTAGCTTGTTCCACATCCTCTGTCACTAGATTGCCTCCCTCATTCAGTAAGGGGCCTACACTTTCCTTGACTTTCTTCTTGTTGCTAACATACCTGAAGAAACCCTTCTTGTTACTCCTAACATCTCTTGCTAGCTGCAACTCCAAGTGTGATTTGCTCTTCCTGATTTCACTCCTGCATGCCCGAGCAATATTTTTATACTCTTCCTTGGCCATTTGTCCAATCTTCCACTTCTTGTAAGCTTCTTTTTTGTGTTTAAGATCAGCAAGTATTTCACTGTGAAGCCAAGCTTGTCGCCTGCCATATTTACTATTCTTTCTACACATCGGGATGGTTTGTCCCTGTAACCTCAATAAGGATTCTTTAAAATACAGCCAACTCTCCTGGACTCCTTTCTCCCTCATGTTATTCTCCCACGGGATCCTGCCCATCAGTTCCCTGAGGGAGTCAAAGTCTGCTTTTTCTGAAGTCCATCCAGGGTCCGTATTCTGCTGCTCCTCTTTCCTGTGTCAGGATCCTGAACTCGACCATCTCTTGGTCACTGCTTCCCAGATTCCCCTCCACTTTTGCTAATTTTTCCCGGTTCGTGAGCAGCTGGTCAAGAAGAGCTCTGCCCCAGTTGGTTCCTCCAGCACTTACACCAGGAAATTGTCCCCTACACTTTCCAAAAACTTCCTGGATTGTCTGTGCACTGCTGTATTGATCTCCCAGCAGATATCAGGGTGATTGAAATCTCCCATGAGAACCAGGCCCTGTGATCTAGTAATTTCTGTTAGTTGCTGGAAGAAAGCCTCGTCCAGCTCATCCCCCTGGTCTGGTGGTCTATAGCAGACTCCCACCATGACATCACCCTTGTTGCTCACACTTCTAAACTTAATCCAGAGACTCTCAGGTTTTTCTGCAATTTCATACTTGAGCTCTGAGCAGTCATACTGCTCCCTTACATAGAATACAACTCCCCCACCTTTTCTGCCATGTCTGTCCTTCCTGAACAGTTTATATCCATCCATGACAGTACTCCAGTCATGTGAGTTATCCCACCAAGTCTCTGTTATTCCAATCACATCATAATTCCTTGACTGTGCCAGAACTTCCAGTTCTCCCTGCTTGTTTCCCAGGCTTCTTGCATTTGTGTATAGGCACTTAAGATAACTCGCTGATCATCCCGCTTTCTCAGTATGAGGCAGGAGCCCTCCCCTCTTGTGCTGTTCTGCTCGTGCTTCCTCCCGGTATCCCACTTTCCCACTTACCTCAGGGCTTTTCTCTCCTTCCGCTGGTGAACCTAGTTTAAAGCCCTCCTCACTAGATTAGCCAGCCTGCTTGCGAAGATGCTTTTCCCTCTCTTTGTTAGGTGGAGCCCGTCTCTGCCTATCATTCCTCCTTCTTGGAACACCATCCCATGGTCAAAGAATCCAAAACCTTCTCTCTGACACCACCTGCGTAGCCATTCATTGACTTCTACGATTCGACGGTCTCTACCCAGGCCTTTTCCTTCCACGGGGAGGATGGACAAGAACACCACTTGCACCTCAAACTCCTTTATCCTTCTTCCCAGAACCACGTAGTCTGCAGTGATCCGCTCAAGGTCATTCTTGGCAATATCATTGCTACCCACGTGGAGAAGCAGGAAGGGGTAGCGATCTGAGCGCTTGATGAGTCTTGGCAGTCTCTCCGTCACATCGTGAATCCTAGCTCCTGGCAAGCATCAGACTTCTCGGTTTTCCTGGTCGGGGCGGCAGGTAGATGACTCATATGACTCATATGTTGCTACTGCCAGCATCTTGGTTTCTGTGATGGTGAATGAGGAGAAAGCTCTGGAGCTGATGTGGGCACCTCTTAGTCCAGAGAGGAGGACTGGTGTAACCCCACAGATTATGGAATTACAGCAAGGAAGAATCTAGCCTAATCAATCAGAGTCCATTCCTCTAGTGAATGGTCCTTGAACCTTTTCCTTTAACTGTGTCTTTATCATGTTAGTGCATTGTTAGTGTGAGTTAGCATTAATTATTATATGGTGACCCAAATTGCTGTAGTCATACTGCATGCATGCACACACGCACATGCACATACGTTATAGTTATAAGGGTGGATGGTAGGGGTGTCTATTTTTCAGATTGCCCAAAACTCCCATTACAAAACCCCTGTTTTCAGTTACTTAGAACTTTGCCAAATGTTAACCATTTGATCTGAAGTTTTCCATGTTGGATGGATGTCTGTGTCAAGGTGAATTGTTCTGGACAGTTTTAAACAAAACAAAACAAGTTTATTTACTACAAAAGATAGATTTTAAGTGATTATAAGGAATAGCAAACAGATGAAAGTAGATTAGCTAGCAAATAAACAAAAACATATATAAATGTAATATACTAAAGAGATTGGATATGAGTAGCAAATTCTCACCCTAATTGCTGATTTAGACAGTTTGCAGAGATTCTTGAGGGCAAACTGCACTTGCTTGCAGCTTAAAACCCCAGGTATTCCTTTCAGCCCTTCTCCCCCAGTCCAGTCCTTGTTCCTCAGGTCTTTTCAGTAGTCTTCTCCAGGAGGAAATCGGTGAAGAACCATGATGATGTCACGCCCCTGCCTTAAATAGCTTTTGCACATGGCAGGAACCATTTGTGTTGGTTCCCACACCCGGTCAGTGGAAAAACATTGGTATTTCAAGATGGAGTCCAGTAGCAGGTGACTTGGTCAGATGAACCCATAGTGTCATAGCAGCCATGAGTCAGAGGCTGTTTGTAGCGCCCTCAGGAAGACTCTCTAGGAAGGCTCCCCAGTGGGAGATTAGCTTCTTCTAAGATCTGTTGTTCTCCCTCATGGTCCACTGACTTGTTCCCAGCCAGCCATCTAGACTGATTACATTCTTCCTAGTGGGCATTCCCCAGATGTAAACACATTTGTAGTAGATGCATAGACAATATTCCTAACTGCAGATGCCAAAATGAAACATGCATACAAATAGGATAATCATATTCAGTGAATCATAACCTTTTCAATGATATCGTGCATGACCTATCTTGCATAAAATATATCATAGTTATGCCATAATCATATCATAATAATATTACTATGAAGAATATGGGGTGTAATGTCATGCTTGGAATTTGGCAGGGGATGGCCTTTGAGTCAGGGATGTGGTTTTTATGACCTCATGAAAATCCACCCAAATTCGACCAAAGTGTAAGTCTTTGAAGAATCATGGTTTGCATATGGTCAGAAGAGACTTCTTAGAGTTTAACAGCTAAATTCTCTGAAGATTTCATCCTCACTGCTCGAGGGGGAGATTGAAACTGGGACTAATTCTAGCTAGACGAGGAGACTGGGAGTGGGAGCCAGGGTCGGGGAAGGGTGACTGGGAGCCAATGAGGAAAGGGGGCGGGGCAGGATTGGGAACCTCCTTGGCTGAAAGTAACACTGAGATGAGAGTTTGGAGAGAGGGGGAAGACTGGTACTGGCTGGTAAAGAGACTGGGACTAGAAACCAGTGTGGGGCGGAAATAGGGACTGAGAGGAGGGGAGACAGTTCTGAAAAGGAGCTGGCATAAGGGGAGAGAAATAGGTTTAACTGAGCAAAGACCGTAGCAAAGAGGAGGGAAGGGGTGAGAGGGAGAAGGAGACTGGATGAGGAGCCAGGGGAGGGAGGACTAAAAGACAGTGAGGGATTTGGGGAAGAGAGAGAGAGGTTGGACAAGGAGCTGGGGGCAGGGAGACTGGGATTGTGTATGCAAGGAGACTAGAAATGGAACCTAAGATTCCTGAGTCTCACCATTCCTCTGCTGTCATCAAATATCTCTGAAACACACTAGCACAGTATGTGTCTCGTATCCCTCTCGTGCTGGTCTAGGGGACGGTAACCTAGTATTGCTGTCAATTACTCTGTTAGCTCAAGGGCCAGAGATCTGTGCATGAGAATCTAAAGGTTCCTATCTTGTGGGTGATCCTTGTGCTTGTCAATATGATGCCACGTGATGGACTTTCTGTTTTTTTATGAGTTTGCTTTTTTTAAAACTGAGCAAATGAGAAATAAATAAAACTATGTTTAAAAATATTATTAAAGTTATGAAGTCAAGCGCCCAAAACTTAGGAAATGCCAGAATTAAGGTTGCCAATACAATTTTAACCTTTTCCTACATTCATATTTGAATCTATTTAGCCCTTTCTATTCCCTTTCCTAGAAAATGTAATGCCTGTAACATCCCATTCCACCCTCTCTATGCAGAGCCCCTTTGCCCTTCTACCAGTACATTTCCTGTATTTTCTCAGCAAACAACCCTTTCCTTCTGAACAAATCTCACTCTCCTGCACAAATTAGCAGATCTCAGAATGTTGACCTCACTGCATTCACTAGGTGGTAAGGTTACTATGATGTGAATTCTGCCCTGACACACAAGCACAAAACTCCTTTTGATACTTCACTAGGAGCTGCAAATATGAGAGTGGAATTTTTCTCCTTTTAGCCAGGTCTCTTCCTTTTCTAAGCATTAGAATTTAAGCTGTTTTCTAATGAATTTTCTCTTCAATATTGTATTGCTATTAAGAGAAACCAGGCCTAGGAGTCACTTATTTTCATCAAAATACAACGGGTATTTGTTTCTTTTTTTTTTTTCAGTTGACACAATAAGCATTATCTGAAGGAGAAAAAAACCCAAACAAAATGAGAAATAGGGTGGGAAAATGTAATAGGATCTATGAACACTTTCTGCCTTGTCTGAGTAAATGAGACCTTATGAGAGACACAGCACAATAAGGGCTGGGGAATGCCAAGAGAACTGGTGTACGGGGATTGTTTTATTTTACTTCTTTTCACTTTACTGAATTGAATTTGAGAGAGAAAATTACCATGGGCAGGAAGGCTTATGATAGAAATGCTCTGGATTGCTGTATCCTTGACATGAACCTGTAGAAACATGAAAAGGAATGTTAAGTAAAGCGGTGTGTGAAATTTATAGGTATGCATCTGAAAATATTTTTTGAGGAATGTCCAGTACTTTCTGGTACAAGTGGCTCTGCCTCTAGCATTGTCCTGCATCCCTTATATCTTAATCCATTTTATTTTGAAATTGTAAAATAAATCATCTCTTCACCTGCCAATTCATGAGCCAAAAAAAAATGTTGATTTCATGGTGTAATGACACGGAGGCAACCTCACTTCATGTGGACTTTGGAGGAAGCAAAGAAGAGATTTCCCCGAGATAATCCATCTCAAATTTTAAAATGAGTGTAGTGTGGGCTAGGACAGGACTTTTGGGAATTCAACAAGTATTGTCTGGGATAACCCAGTAGTGCACATGTGATTAGTAAATTGCACAGGATCACATTGTGTCTTCTGTATTAAAAGCTGCCAGAATGGACTTTTTTGAGAAAAAGTTTGTGCGAATTCCCTTTTGGAGATCCCTCATCCTTCCATCAGGGGGAAGAAGCCCCCAAACACAGTGGATCCCTGCTGTTTCCTCTCCCCGCCACAACTAGAAATAAACCTTTTCCCCAGTGTATACAAGGCTGGAGAGGGCTCTGCTGGCCTTTATGGTGTAATGGGGGAAAAGGTGAAGATCTGGCCAACAGTTATGTACCTCACTATCAAGTCTCAGTTCCTTGATTCTAAGGAGCTCCCACTAACCAGGGACATAACAGGCATATTTTTAGGGTGCCTTTGACACATCCTTTCTCACCAGGTTAAACTACTGTTTGTAATCTTGATCCTTATCCACACTATTCTTGAAACCACAGCAGCAGGTTAGCATGCTTATTGCCATCTCAATTCTAGTATCATTTCCTTGACTGCTGTGAACAAGGATTTGTTTTCCTACAAGCCATGGTATAAATATTCCCTTAGGGCCTGACAACATCTATAAAATGTACCTAGTCAGAACACTGTGTTATAACGTGGTTTGATCCCATCCAGGTAAGCAAGACCAAATTGTGGTATTTCATGGTCTAGCTTTCCTGCCTGTGCAATTTAATGTAAGGTCTGTTGAATTTTTCACTTAACAAAAGCATGGTTGTTAATTTTCTTATTTAAGTCTAACTCTTAGCCCTCAATCCTGCAAAGCATTCAAGCATGCACATCCTCATGTGCACCTACTCTTGTGAGCAAAATCACATATATACTTAAGTGCTTTGTAGGATAGGTACCAAAAAGAGTATTGCTTAACACAACATAGCTAGTAGAAGAATGAGGCTCCAAAGACTCACTGCCTAATGGTACTTCAACCATTGTTTCTCTCCTTTGTTGCTCTCATGCCTGTGAGTTTAATAGCAAGTTCAGCAGAAAACAGGAGGTAACAAGAGTATTCCGTTGGTGCAGCTCCTTGCATGTCACTCACTAGAAGTGGAGCTGTAGCTAGAGTTATGTGAGATATTTTATCCTGGGGGAATTCTGCGCACTGTGCATGTGCAGAATTTATGTCCCCCGCAGATTTCTTTGCTTCCCCACAGAAAAATTACTTTCTGATGGGGAAGCAAAGGGAAGCCACAAGAGCGGTCATGCGACCCTCCCGAGTAATATGTGCCTAGGGCAGCCGGCAGAGAGGTAAATCACTGTTGGGCAGGAGGTGGAACTGGGGAAGACCCGGCTGGTGGCTCCTACCCTCTGCTGGGCTCAGCTGCTTGTCTCGGTTGGGCTGGGGAGAACAGGACTCCTTCTTCTCCTGCATGGCATCCGGGACTGGGTCAGAATACCTTCCCTCACCCCAATTTCTCCCCTGGCTCCAGGAAGCTGTGCAAACCCAGTCAGCCACCCCCACTTCCCGCACCTATCGCTCCTCAGCTGCAGGGGGAAGGATCCCTGTACAGGAAGCTGCTCCCCCATCCGCCCAACTCCTGTGGATTCAGACCCCTAAGCCTCACCCCCCGCACTCAGAACCCCCCCGATAAGCCCCACTCCACCTGCACATGGGCCATACCGACAAGCCACCTGCACCCAGATCCCCACTCCACAAAGCCCCAACTAGTTGCACCTGGATCCCCACCGCACTGAGCCCCACTCCCAGACACCTCTGCTGAGCCCCAACCATCTTCACCTGGACCTCCTGCAGAGTCCCATTACCATTGCACCCAGAACCCCTCAACAAGCTCCTATGCATTCAGATCCACTCTGTACCCGGATCCCCCACTGAGCTGCCTGCACCCAGATTGCCCCACACAGAACCCTCTTAAACCACACCTGGATCCCCCCACACTAACCCCCTCAACACTTGGATTCTGCCTTGTTGCGCCTACCTGGTGCACCTCACACAGAGGGGCAGGGCCCTGGGATGTTTTTGGGGCAGGGACCATCCCTGCAGTGTGTCAGGGTCAGGTGCAGCCTCACCACTGAGTCTGTGTCCGAGGGGGAGGTGGCTGCACAGTGATCTCCCCCATGCTGGAGCCTCCACATTTATTTAACAAAGAAAATTTTGCAGAATTTTGGATAATTTTAAAATATGTGCAGAATTTTAATTTTTTTGGCACGGAATTTTTAATTTTTTGGTGCAGAATGCCCTCAGGAGTAATATTTGAAACAAAATACTTAGGTGCACATAGTTCAAGTTTTGTTACCATCTCAGAAAGTGTCATTCAGGTACACCATTAAAAAAAAACACGTAAAGCTGACCCATTTCAGAAAATAGAATAGCAATGAGCTTGTTTCTGTGCAGAAATAGCTATTTGTCCAAAAGTTTATGGTGTTTTTTTTATCAGTTATAGGAGACTGAAATTGTGTGAATTGAAAGGGGAAGAATTTCTGCACAAAATCCCTGAAAGCACAGGCTGTAAGCTTTGCAGGGCTCAAGCTGCAACCACTAGTCTGACATGAAGACGTATTTGTGAGGCTGAAATGTTTGCAGGCTAAAAAAAAACCCCTGCTTTCAAATAATCTGTGTAAGTAGTAATGTTCAGAAATAAAGTGCCACATTCTGAGAGGAACTGGACATCTGCATCTCCCACTATTTTCGGTGAGGTTTCTGGTGTTCAGAGTCTCACTGGATTAAACCCAGGACATGCCCTTGGTCTGAGTACATTTAACTTATACACTGGTCTTTTGTGGGAGCATGGTTTAATTTTTGTCAACTTCTTGGATTAGTGTGCATTACTTTTTTGACTGGCAAGCCATTTGCTTTGTGGACTCTGGCCCCAACCTGAGCCCTGGGGGAAGGGTGTGCTTCTTGCAAAAGGATGGAATAATAGCAGCTGCATTGTGGCTCTGGTGCCACACTGAAGCCAGGACAGGGAGGGATGGTGGATTCTTTTCATGCCAGTCCCTGCAGTCTCTCCTCCCCCTCCTCACGCAGCCTGACAATTCAAATGATGCCCTTTAAGAAGGATTTACCCCATTTGAACTATTTACAGGAGAGCTAACTGAGAGAGATGGTGTGCTAACTGTTTCTGGTTGTGACTGCTTCTGAGAAGCTGAAATGTCCTAGTTTAAGGCTTGATTCAAACATTTCAAAAGTGTCACAGGGGTGTTGGAAGGTTTATTTATTTATTTATTTAGCCATAATCCATTTCTCCTGCAGCTGCAGCTTTTGAAATGGAAAGCCTCCTTCCTTCCCCTTCAGATAAACTTCCTAGATCAAACAAGAAAATTCTAGATACAGTGACTGCAAAAGTGCTGCCTTCTTCCCCTGGAGTGGATATCCTGTGGGAAAGGTTACCTATGCTGTGGGTATGATCACAGGGTACAATGTCTGCACAACACTGGAGATAGGTCTGAGAATGTTTTGAATGAATTTAAAAGCAGGCTGTTATCCACAAATTATTGGAAAAAAAGAGCCATTTGCAGCTTCCAAAATTTCCTGCAGATTATTTTTTTCTAATCCTTTATGCTATGCAGCCTAAGAGTAGTGATTCTGTCAAAAATATGTAATAATAATTTCAGTTGATTCTATAAAAGGAATATTCCAAAATTTTGTTGTTTGACATGTGAAATGCTTGTACAATTAAGTTCCAGACAGTTTCTTTTCTCCCCAATATTGTTTTGTCTCACCATACAACCTTGAAAGTTTAAAATTGACTGGTTTACTGTAAGAAGCATTAAGTAAATGCAGTTTCTCTATTTTTAATAACAGTAGCTCAAATTTCATGTGAGATCACACTAGTCCTCCAAAGTAATTAAGTTTATGGTTTTCTTATGCACTTCAAATGCCCGTGATGTGCAGTTAATAGTATTTTTCAGACATGTATTAGGACACCTCGGCAGCGATGCCAATGTGGGCTGGTGTCTATCAGCAATGCAGACACCACAAAGTAATGGAAATTGCAAGACACTCTGCAGTAATTTGTCTAAAAATATGCGTGACAGCAAAGGCTGTTTTACCTGAGTTTTCAAAATGGTAAGACTTTGAGTTTGAGTGAAGCTTTACAAGTGAATAAGGCATGAAATAAGTTTTCCAACATAGGCTGCAGAGTCCTTTATAACCTACTATTTCAGTATGGCTGAATGTACCCTAGACCTTTGAACCATGTCTGAAACCCAAATCTGAATGAGGTTCCAGCTAAACAAGTTTCAGCTATAAATTGGCTGGCATAATTGGCACTCCGATTAAGTCCTGCTAGCTACAGTCATGTTTATCCAGATATGAATACAGATTTGGTTCCAGTTTGCAACTTGAACATTAGCTTTCTAATGGACAATAAAATCTGAACATCCCAGAATTTGGGAACATCTGGAATTAAATCTGGAGAATCCACATTTTGGGAGTGTTCAGAAGTGGGGTATTGGTTCCACCCTTATGTACAACTAATGGAATTAGAGCAGGATTTGGGGCCCTGATTCATTTTCAAACAGCTCTGCCAAAATAAAGCTTCATACAGTACCTGTATTAGGGTGAAATTCAGTAAATTCACACAAACATGCAGTCCCCGTACACAGACACTCCCTGTGGAGAGCTAGAGTACAATTTGCTTTGTGTAGGGATTAAAGCAGATAGTGGAGTCCAGTGGGCAAGATGTGGGGCAGTTCCTCAGCAGCTGTTTAATCTGTGACCTGACGCCTAGGGACATTCCACACATGGCATTGTGGCTACTGGATCTGCACAATCACTAACCCTGTGACCATGCCTGAGCCCTTCCCTGTCTGTCCTAAAACAACGTTTGCATGTGCAAATCAGGTAGTTGGTCTTCTAACTATCCGCTTTGTTCATGCAAATTTTGAGGCTTTTTTGCCTATGCAAATTTAGATGCCAGGGTTCTTCCATTACATATAAGTGGGAGTGGGAGCTTGAATGGGAATTAATAGAAACAAATGTCCAAGTATCGTCATTCTTTTCAGGGAGCTTTCCCTGTGTGAGGACTGCCGGATTTGGCCCCATAGGCATTAGCTCATAAACTCTGTGGGCAATTTTCTTTGGATTGTCTTGTACCTGAAGGGTTAGGATGAGCCTGCAGCTGTCCAACACTAGCTGGGAGCTGCTAGGTGATATTTGAAAGTATATGCTCTATATGAGAAAGCGATGAGTGAATGGAAATTAAAACAAAGGGATTGAAAATAGACCTGTAATCAATCTAGTATGGTATCTCAATAAACCAGGGACATTTTTTCATAGCAAATTTGGGGCAGATATCACAGCAAGTGCCATGAAAGCAGGGCCTTTCTCCCACCTCCTTCCCGATCTATTAAATCTACATTTGGAAGGTGGATGGTGCTGACTCATAAATTAAATTGGAGTAATACATACAGTGTATATATATTTCTGTCACTTTGTCTCAAATTAAACACGAACCTTCTCCCCTGACAAGATGATAGAAAAGTTAATTGCTCGCCCTGGCTTTAAATTGGAATTTGAATTTGCAAAATGCTAAAGGTTTATGAGATCTAAATCATGAGGAGCTTAAATTACATTCCTGTGATAAAATATTAATAAATCAATTAAAACATAAGCCGAGTATAATATTACTTTTTTTGTAGGAACCTTGAACACAATAATTCATTAGAGTGTGCAGTAACAATTATTGTATCTTTTTTAATTTTCTTTTTTTATTAGTTTTTTTTTAATGTGGAAAAGACAACATCAGATGGGAACACACCACACAATGGGGGAACATTATCCTAGTACAGAATCTAGGCATCCCATATACACACAGTGGGAGAGCCTTGCCCCAGTACAGAATCCAGGCATCCCATTCTCCCCCACCCCTCATAGTGAGAAAATATTGCTCCATTATAGGATCCAGGCATTCCACAACCACATTCAACAGAGAGGGGAGGGGAACATTGCTTCCGTGTAGAATCTAATCATCCTATAACCATACACATCACACAGTGACAGAGCAGTATCACAGTATAGAGTCCAGGCATCCTGTAGCCACACACACAGTGGAAGGAGCATTTCCTCAGTACAGAATCCAGATGTCCCATTCTACAACCACACATTGTAGTATGGTTGCAATACAGCAAGATATATTCACTGTCAATCAGGGGAAAGAAAGAAGACAGGTAGGGTAATATCTTTTATTGGACCAGCTTCTCTTCAGAGCTCTTTCCAGCCTGAAAGCTTATTCCTTCCATCAACAGAAGTTGGTTCAATAAAAGATATAACTTTTCCTAGTTTGTCTCTGTCATATCCTGCGACCAACACGGCTACAACAATACTGCTGACAGTCAGGGGAAAAAGAAAAGGAGTACTTGTGGCACCTTAGAGACTAACAAATTTATTTGAGCATAAGCTTTCGTGAGCTACAGCTCAAGCTCAGTAGGCCATTGTCTTCCCCTCTTCCACCTGGATATTCGCAGTGACTTGGGGTACGAGGGAAGTGACTAAACTTCCCTTGTTTTTTTCTGCTTACCTCTCTCATCTGCCTCTTCCATGTTGCTTTACACTTCTCTCTCTCTCTCTTTTCATTGGTACCAAGCTTCTCATGGTTTCAGTAAAGTAAAGCTGGGCTGAGTTTTGAGTTAGTAATGAAATCCAATCCTGGCTGAGTTTACACCAGGGTTTTGAGTTTTGTTATGAGCAATTCACACAGATTTAATCTTTACACAATCTATTTTCTGTGAAAGAGCACTTCAAGCACAATATGAAACTTAGTTATTATTTGAGGAAGGAGGCGTTGTGCTAGCTCAGCATGCATTTCTTATATGCAAATACTAACACACAAGGAATGCAATTAAATCTATATACCTGCACACCTCTGGTGCCTGTCAAGGTTTGGATTCCTTAGTCAAGGGCCTTTCACCATGTGAAAAATGACTGGACTGTATGTCTAATACAACTGCACTTTGTTAATTGTCTAATTACTATCATTAAAATATTTTTGTTGGATTCTTTAAACATTATTATTGTGAATTCCATGCTGGTGAAAGGTGCCGAATTGACAGCCAGGGAGACTGAAATCCTTCTGTGTATTCATGGAACAGATACAGTAAGAAATGCAGCTGGGCAATCTCCCTACAAACTTCCCCCCTGCCTGAGCCCTATCTACACTACCCCTTCCACCATTTTTACCATTGGTTGAGCATTCTGGATCCCATTTTTGTCAGAACTGATAGAGAAGGCTGGGATGGCGGTTGCCTGCTGCATTCTCTCCTTGCTCAGGTCAGCAGAGTCACAACACAGAGAAAACTCTTCAGTGGAACATGAATCAGTTGGGGGCATCAAGTGTGGGCTCAGGTCATGATTGGCATGATTGGCCTCTTCTGACTTTCACAGGAAGCAAAATCAGCTCTTTACCTCTGCTGCAGGAATCCTCCTGTCCATTTGGACGAGAGCTGTTGTAAGAATTTCCATGTCTGTTGAGGGCACCATGGTTCTCACAGACTATGGTAAACATGATTTGGCTCTCACACTCTCGTAATCAGGCTTACTTGTGCTGAAACAGAGATTGGCCTATTGCAGTGCCAGGCCTCTAGCAATACCAACTGTTAAATAATAAACAGGCCCTGGTTGTTGGCAGTCTCTTTCCCCTCCTGACAACATGGAGTACCCATTTTCTGGGTTTACCTGCCTGCGTGTGTTTAGAAACACAGAACAGTGTGTGTGTTTTGTGAAGGTAAAAGTGGCACAGAGGCATCAGTCTAAGTCTAATCTGCTTAGTTTATTATTCTCCTAGGACCTCGGGTGATATAGCAAACATGCAGTGCCTTGGCAGCACTAACAATGGCTGTGCTGTCATTCTAGATAATATTACAGACTTTTGCCTAGCACTTGGGATAATTGTTTTTCCTCTGTTCATTTTCCCCTTCTTCTTTGTCCCCCCCCCCCCCCGTTTTGTTTTTCTTTGGTGAATTATTTCCTAATCAGCTCTACTTTTGCTTCTGTTTTCCCTTTGAGTTAAAAAAACAAAAACAAAAATAAGAAAAACAACAAAGGTTTAACCTGCTTGTTCTCCTGTTGGTGGAATGATACTTATTGTTTTATCAAATTAGCAGACTTTACCATGGCTAGCTGTGCTGTTGCTCTATGTAGGCAGCAAATGTCTGGGCAGATGATGGTTGTGTTTAGGGTGGGGAAGGTGGGGAGAGTGAAAAGTGAGAGGTGTTTGTTTCAAATAACTACCATGAAAGCAGTTTCTATTAAGGATCGACCATTGTGTTCTGTACAGATCACACATGGCACCTGCCCGTGTAGTTTACAGTGGAAATGGTCAGTTGAATGAAAATCAAAGGTTCAATAAATTAAAGACCTTTGATGAAAAGATCACTTCACTACCAGAAAAAAATATATGTATTCAACAATTCATCTCTCTGTTCTGGAGACATCTCTGTAGTTTTCTTTTATTTCATTTTATTTCTCCTGCGCCTATTGCCATGCATGTAACTCACAGATGTGGAAGGCTGTATGTCCTGGGTTTTTTTGCCTGGAGTGAAACTCAAGAGTCTGAAAGCAAGTTAAGAAAAAACATTCACCTGGTTTTATGAAGAGGAAGAGATTATTCTGACAGAGTTAAACTGAAAGTGCAAGAACAGGCTGGACAGTAAGTGAATTCCTGTTCTATCTGGTTTCCTAGAAACCAGAGCAGGGCAGGAACTGGATTTTTTGTGTGCAACAATATATGTTTTCAAACTTTGTTAGTTGTAAAACAGAACAGAACAAAACAAAACAAAAATAGAACTTTCCCACAAAATGACATTAAAAAACATTTTGGATTGAAAGACTTTATTTCGATGCAATCAATATGTTTTGTTCCAACTTCATTTTTTCAATTTTTGCCTTATATAATATATTATAAAATAACAAATACAAAATATAATATGTAACAACATTGAAAAGAAAGGTTGCTTCAAAACGGAATATCAAAACACTTCATCCTGTAAAGCTGAAAATGGAACTTTTCAACCTTATCAAAAAGCTTTTTTCCCCGTTTTTCCTTCAAAATTAAATTGTACTGAAATTGATGTTTCCATGAGATGTTTTACTTTTGACAAATTGGCATTTTTCTGACAAAAAAAAGTTCCATCAGAAAATTTCCAGCTAGCTCTATTAGAAACTCCACCCATGCTCACCAGCACCATATCATGTCAAGTGACACACATTACAACATCGGAGTTAAATGTGATTAATGTTCATACCCTGAGGGCATGACACTGTAGCTAACTCCTTCTAGATGAAACAACCTTCTACAAATTAAGTCTTTCCAAGGTTTCACATGCACTACAGTTTGAGAAATCTTTTAGGCCATTTCATCTTAGTATATAGTATTTACACTAAGAAACAGGAGATGGGAAAGACTGAGGTTCACCACTGCTGTTGCCCCTAGAAACAGATTATGTGATACATCCTCATCTGTTCTCAACAGTTGATTGCAGCTGAATACTCCAGAGGAAGGTAGGGGGAAAAAAGTCTATAATCTTTGGGTCAAGTCATGTGGAATAGTATTTTCAAAAATGCCGAAGTGCCTTAAGGAGCACAAGTACAAGTACTATTGACTTTCAGTGGTACTTGAGCTCTTAAGTCGCCTAGGCACTTTTGAAAATTCTGCCCATAGTCTTTACCCCTGGAAAAACTGGAAGTTTGGTCGAATAAGGACTGCAGTGTTTGACCCTGTATATAATGAGCCTGAGGAAATGTCTTTTTCCGCTGGCTGTCATTTGACTTTCTACGTACAGAAGTAATAAGTACTAAATACAAAGGTTCTCTTTTGATTTATTACTCATACAGACAAGACTGAGCTGCAGTGTTCCTCTCTCTTGTTGAAGATTTCCAAATTTCATAGGTATCAGGGCCTGGAATTTTTGGTTTGCATCCCTTCTCTACAAAACAGCAGACTTTGAATAGCTCTAAGTCAGTCCTTGGTTTTTTTCTTGTGCTGGGATATTGATGCAATGCCAGCAGATAACTTTCAGGAGGCTAAAACAGGGCAGCTACAGGTATTACGGAGAGGCGGTGCACACAGGAGATGAATGAAGTGTCTTTGTAGCTGATATTGTAGAAGCTGAAAACCTTGTTTCATTAAGCAGAAAAATAAGCTACGGGAACATAAGACTTACTCTGTTTCTATGAGTTTTTCCTTTCTTAAAAGGCACTTTTTAATCTGTTGGGAAGAATCCTTTCTTACTGCTGACCTACTCCTTAAATCATATTATTTTTAGGCAGTCGGCAGAATATATAGATGAGTGGCATCTGTCAATCTGTAACTATAACAAAAATCTATTATAATCTAAACTATATATAGAGGGCAGGAGGGAAATTTCAAATTAAATATTAAGGAACATTTCATATATTTTCCATGGCAGCAGCCCTACTACATTAGGCTGTAATCTTGTTAGTTTTCCTAATTTAAGTTGAGTTGGGTCTGGTCAGTACTTGGACGAGAGACCAGCCATGAAAATACATATGCTACAGGGGGGTATGGTGGTGATTCTGTAGGTGGTGCTTTTCCTTCAAAGACAGTTCTGAAACAAGGGCCAGCATGTTGGTAAAGTACACTGTGCTTGTGCAGGTTCTGTCAGTTGAGGCCTAAAATCTGAGGTCTCTACAACTTATGGCCATTTAAGATCCTATTACCACTTTTTGACAGAGGTCTGCATCTGAACTGATTTTTGGTTTGAGGCTTATGTACTCTGGTTTCACAATTTAATGGGTGCATTCAAACCAAAAACTCAAAGCAAAATTCAAGGGTTCTTAATCCCCATAAACCGAAGACAAAAAAGGATAAACACAGCACAAACCACTATGAAGGGAAATTGCCAGGTAGTTTCACAATCCAGATTAAGACTGAATCTGGAGATGGGTCTATGATTGGGTGTATAAATTTTACAGTGAGCAACAAGGGGTTAAGGAACTACTCTGGGTTTAGCTAGCCCTGCCCTGTCACACCTGTAGCAAACACACTAGCTGGAGGAGGATTTAAAAAGCAGGAGAGCAGATCATTTGGAGGCAGACCAGGGAAAAGTGCAGACTTGCTGCTGGCTGAGGGAAGGCAGAATCTCTCCCAAAACAACTGCCCAAAGGCCCCTCCCTGAGAGAATGGAAGGCCTGCTGCAGGGACAGCCTGAGATTGAAGCATTCCCCTCTGATATGAACTCTGGACTTGATTGATTCCCTTGTTTTTGTTTTCCCATTTCCCCTTTTCCCAGCCCTTGGAACTAGCTGGCCCAGGAGGCTGGGCCATGCCACAGGAGGAGGCAGTGGCTATGCCACCACTACCAGGAGGCACCTTGTGGTGAACTAACAACCCTCATGCTGCCTTACTCTAGATGCACCTTGTTTGAATGCACCTTATTACAATCGCGGGGGGGGGGGGGGAGATAGGAAGTGGCCCAGGGAGGGCTGCCTTGAGCATCCCTGGCTGCAGAGTGCTGATAGCTCTGGGTTGGAACCTGGTGGAGTGGGAGGGCCTGGGCTCCCCTACCAGCAACCCCACTGCATGCCATCTGCCTAAACCCTAACAACTAGGCAATGCTCCCATATCAACCAACTCTGAGCTAGGGCTGTCACAAGGTCTAAATAAAAAAATTCAGATTTGAATCTGATTTTCAAGCACTCCAAAGTTCAGGATCATTTGGATCTGAGGTTTTGGCAGAGAAGCCATCTAACTAAACCATATTAAAATGAATTACAGTCACTTAACCAAAACAACCCTTTTCAGGGTAAAACTCACAATACATTGCCCTCCAGATAATCCCTGGTCAAGGATTGCCATAGACTGTCCTTCATACAACTGCGTCTTTTGTGTGCACATCATTTGTTATGGTCACTCAGAACAAGAATATCCAGTAGTTTAAACACACTAGGTCGCATAAAACATGACCTTACGATTTTCATTACTGAGAGATTCATGGATTCATACTTCCACAGAGTTTGAGGCCAGAAGGGCAAGTTAGACCTAGATCTACTCTGATCTTCTGTCTACCACAGGCCATTAAATATAACCCTATGTTTAGCGTAACAATTTATGATTAAAGCATATCTTCCAGAAAGGTATCCAAGCTTGATTTGAAGACATCAAGAGATGGAGAATCCACCACTTCCCTTGGTAGTTTGTTCCAGTGGTTAATCACCATGAGTGTTAAAAATATGTGCCTAGTTTCTAATTTAATTTTATATGGCTCCAGCTTCCAGGCATTGTTTCTTGTTATTCCTTTCTCCTCTAGATTAAAAAGCCCATTAGTACCTGGTATTTTCTCTCTTTGAGTACGTACACACTGTAATGAAGTCACCTCTCAAATCTAAACATATTGAGCTTTTTAAATCTCTCACTGTAAGGTGTTTTCTTGAGCCATCAAATAATTGTTATGGTTCTTTTCTGCTTACTATCCAATTTTTCAGTTTTTTAAAAACCTGGATACTAGAACTGGACACAGTATTCCAGTTTGGATATCGCCAATATCATATACAAAAGTAGGATCAGCTCCCTAGTCCTTCTCACTACTCCCCTGTTTATACATCTCAGGATCCATTAGTACTTTTTGCCACACTGCTGCAAATGGGAGCTCATGTTCAGTTGCTTGTCCACTATGACCCCTAAGTCCTTTTCAGAGTCACTGCTTTCTGGGATATAATATCCCATTTTGTAGGTATGGCCTGCATTTCTTGTTCCTGGATGTATAACTTTGCATTTGACTGTATAAAAACACATTTTGTTTGAATGTTTACCAAGCAATCCAGGTTGCTTTGTATAACTGCCCTAACCTCATTACCATTTATCATTCCACCAATCTTCATATCATCTGAAAATTTTATAAGCAATGATTTTATATTTATATCCAAATCATTCATGAAAATGTTGAACAGAATTGGAGTTAATATCGATCCCTGTAACACACCCATTTGATGATAGTTCCCCATTGTCAACTACTTTCTGAGATCTGTCAGTTAGCCAGTTCTTAATCTATTTAACATATGCTTTATTGATACTGTATAATGCTAATTTTTTAATTAGAGTGTCATGCGGTGCTAAGTCAAACGCCTCACAAAAATCTAAGTATATCACATCTTCACAGTTACCGTTACCAACCAAACTTGTAATCTCATGAAAGAATGAAATCAGGTTTGTTTGACAAGACCTATTTTCCATAAAATCATGTTGACTGGCATTAATTATATTCCTATCCTTTGATTCTTTATCAATAAATTCAGCCTTGGCATATGTGGGTGCAACTTCACTGATGACAGTAGAATTGTGCATGGTTCTATTTAGCATCTTGCTTAATTACAATATTTTTGAAGCGTGCTTAAGGTTTTTTGGTTTGTATCCATTTTTTATAAATGCCACGAGTAAAGTATTTTAGTTAATGTCAGTCCCCTGAGAGCCAAGTCATACCGTCTACTCTTAGGTATGCATGAGTGGAATATATGAAAGACTCAGCTGATATTATCCACTGAGTGGAGAGTAAGGAGGGTCCTGGACAGCATCTTTGCTCTTCTAATTCATCAACATGCCTGTAGAATTTCTCATGAAGGTTAATGCTGGGTCTGAAACTTTCCCTGTGCCTTGGTTGGTAGTGTATCCCCAGTCATTATGCATTTGATATTAAGAACACAACTGTGATCATTACTAATCGTGTATACACTACATGGCTGTCCACAGAATACCATCTAAACTCCCAAAGTTCTTTCTCATCGTACCTGTGCTCAGTGTAAACCTATGGGTGTGTTCTCTGGAGGCTAGGCTTTTCTTTTGTTGTTCAAACTCCTGATCAGGAATCTACAGGGAAATTTCTCAAGGAGTTTCAGAGTCATAGACATGGGTAAGGTGACAGATGCAAATGTGTCATAAGGCAGCTGTGTTGCCGAGGGGGAGGGAGGCTGAGGACTAATGTAAATGTCCCAACTCTCCACTCACATAGCTTGAAATCTGTATGATTTCCCAAGAGTTCTTGGGACATTTGGAGCCTCAGACTCCCTGTCCTCTCTGTTGACCATGAAATGTTTGTCATAGCCCTCATCTCCTGTTAGGAAAGCATATTGGAATCTCTGCAAGCAAGATTTCATAGAGTTTTCTATTTTACTTTGGCCACCCTTCATGACTTTATATGGCCAGGCATGATGTGGCCCTGAGTTGTATATTTTTAAGTTTACTAAAAAAGTATACATGCATTTGTGTCTGACTTTAGGGTGAGAGAAGTTAGTGAAAATTGGGCTGGCAATGATGGGGGCGGGGGAGAATTATAGTACAGAGGACTTGTCTACTTAAAAAAATTAAATCAGAAAAGACTAATGCTCATAGGTACAGAAAATGGCATTTGGAACACTGGTGGTTACAGTCTGTCCTGATCCTGTTTTTATTAATGACAGACATGTGTGCCCTATCCTGGAAGGACATCATGGTATGAACATAACTTTACTGCATGCACAGTAAACCCACATCTTTCTCCTGGAAATAGGCCTGAGCCAACAAGTTAGGATCTGTCTCCAATATTTCCCCAAAATAAAGGGGCGTTCAGGTCCAGAATTTTGGTTTGGACTCATCTCTTCTTCCTTCTTGGTGAAATTGACTAACAAGAACTCTTTTTAAAAGTCTCTTTTGCTTCACTGTCAGCCCAGTTTACCCTTACTTAAAAATAACCATGAACTTAATAAACACGTATATAGCCCTTTTCTTTCCAAAGCACAGTATAGAACAAGGACCAATCTTCCCAAAGCAGTCTTGTGAGGTCGGTAAATATTATGATCCCTATTGACTTTGTTGGGGGCAAAGACCATTTCTTTGTATGTGTTTGTATAGTGCCTAGCACAAAGATTCCCATTTTTCATTGGGGACTCTGGGCATTATTGTGATAATAAATATTTTAATGATGATAATTTATGGGTGAGAGAAGCTGAGGCATGGACAAGTTAAATGATTTTCTCAGTGTTGTCCTGAGTGTTTGGCAGATGTAAGATTCCTGAATCCCAAACCAAGTTGAAAACAAATCTTTAGTCCCTGCCTTATTTTTCACCCTCTGGTTTATCATTTTGATTAACTGTACTATGTTCATTAGCAGTTTAGCTATTAATTCATTAAAGCCATCCACCTTAAAAGCTCATAGTAGATCTAGCATGGTACCTTACTGTGTCTTGGGGAACTTGAGTGATTCAGTAAATCCCCACCCCTCGCCCCCTTCCAAAACTGACAGAATAAAAAGTGAGAATAATTACAGCTATGCAGTTATATTAGTGCTGAAAGACAGGGTAATCTGAAGACTCCTGAGGAATTGCTAACAATACCAATAGTTTTTCATGAAAGAGAGAGAGAGACTGTCAAACTATAGATTTAAACAAAGAATAAATAAAATGAGTTAAATGCTATCCTGGGCCAGTTTAGAAGCAATACTCAGTGTGAACAACCAGGACAGAGTTGTTTAAAAACTCAGTGGTGCTGTCAGCTAAAAAGGTTTATTTGTATTTGTATATTTATTTTTTGTCCCACTGAAAAATTCACGATGGACACCTGGGAGCAAAGAAGAATTCACCTCCTGTGAAACAGCAGATCATTGTCTGTAGCTGCAAACTCCAAAAGAGGTGTATAGTACTGGAGCTGTGTGTGGCAACCAATTTGCACGAATGCTGCATTTATACAAATTAAATGGCATGGTGTATTGTTCAGTCATATCTATCTATCTATCTATCTATATATCTCCTCACTTTAAATAATTCATGGAAAAAATGATCTCGTCATAATGCCACAAACTCACAGCAGGCAAAACTAATTTTACATGATATGAAAACAGATTTTATTTATTTAAGAGTAATATTTAAAGAAAACAACAACTTTTTTGACACCAGCTGCTGGGAAATAAATAGAATATTTTATGACAAAAAAAATCCAAATGTGTTAAAAGCTGTTCCTGAGAGACTGAATAAATAAATAAATGGGCAGATAAATTTAAATGCATCAATGCAATTTTGATTCTTAAAGGGTGCTTTATCGGGGCAAGAGAAAACCTCAAAGATGGATGAGCTATGTGTGAGAAAGTTTGCTTTACAGCCACTCTGCCTGTATCTTCAGCGTGGGGGAGACAAATGATTTTTAGAATTTTACGTAACAATACTACAAGATCTTTCACCTCCAGTAGTCCAGATAGTTCCTCCAATATGTGTTACATAAAAGGCAACCCTCACTGATGCTTACTTTCTCAATTTCTGACTGTGACTCATATTTGGGAGAAATCTCTAAGGGGTGCAGATATCAATGTTGAACCACAGCATTTTTTCTTGATGTGGTTTAAAGAGCACTGTGAAAACCATGTTGAAGAAAAAATAATAGGAATACTGTAGACCGCTTTTTTCTCTCTCTCTCTAGAGTAATTAAACTGAGAGCTGCCACACAGCTTGCACTATGGTGCAGGGGGAATTGAGGCTTGCAGTGCTATGTGTTAATAACTTAGTATCACAGCAGTCCGGTCGTTGGCATTGGGCTGGGGATGGGCCCTGTGCCATTGGCACGTATGAGTTTAATCTCGGATGGGTGAGAGTCCAAGTATCCAGGCAGTTTGCAGTTCCGGTGGAGCAGGCTGGGTGGGTGAGAGAGGAGGGGAAAAGGGAGGAGGAGAAGAAGAAAGACAGGAAGAGAATTGTGCAATGTTTTAGGGCAAAAGCAGTGGGAATAAATGCTGTTGGTAATATAAATGTTGTTTATTGCATTTTTATATAAAATTGTTTAATTTAAAAACTCTTAGTGACAGTGGGAATGTAAATCCAAGACTGAGAGCCTGAGTCACCAGCAGAAGTTTATTATTATCCTTTATAACAGCTGAATTCCAGCCTTTCTGTGTGCTATAAAATGGGGCAGTTTTGTCTATTATTGGCGCCTAGTGCACCAGTATAGTTAAGGGTCTGTCAGCAGTTCCATTGTAACCCTATTTTCACAGGTTTATAACTTGGCTGTTAAAAAGTCACTCCTTGCTGAAATTTGGCACATGAGATGAGGTCTCAGCAAGTGATGGTGAAACTGACTATCCTGCTTTAACTTCCTGACATTAAAATGCAGTATAGGTGTGTGAGCAGCTCCTTTCAGCAGGTAGATGAGAGCAGAGGTTATAATGTAGCATTATGCCTCTGATTATAGATGGTTTTAGAGATGCTGGCTTTCTTAACAGATCTACCCTCATGCCAGACGGCATCCTTATGAAAGTTTTTATGTATAAATTATGGAGCTCCTTCTGATCTAATTTGCATTGGTTTTACCCAAGTAAAATTCCACTTCAAAAGCTTCCCTCCTGATTCACATCAGGGTGAGGTCAGAATCAAGGCCCATGTGATTCTTTCTTTGTAAAAATAAAATGTTCTGTTGTTTCCCCTCATTTTAAGGCATAAAACCCATTTAATTAGTTAATGTTTCCATTTAATTAGCTCCCATTCATTAGTTAATATTTGTACAGAGCTTTAAGGATGCAATGTACTATGTATGTGCTAAGGATATTATTATTTCATAACAGCAATAATGCTCTCCAGTCGGTGTAATTCAAGGCCATCATACTGATTGGGTGCTTACAATTATGCAACCTTTGCCCTGATCCTATCTAAGCCAATGTAAGGCATTCTGTAATGACACTGAAGAATACTGTCTGTTGGGTTTCCTTGCTTTAATAAATCAAAGAATAGGGGTGAGTACATTTATTAAAGGGTCATCTGTCTCTCAAACATGAGATGCCTTTTTGGGCTGTTCTTTTGAAAATATGGCAGGAAACTATTCTTGATGTTACAAGTGGTCACAGTGAGGGTTTAAGCTGTCCTCGAAATTGTTTAGTGCTTCCATTGCTGGTGCAAAGGTCTATGTGTCCTGCAGACAAGCCTAGGCACTTTTCCAACTGTCCATGCAGATAGTGTAAGTTGTTAGTCTGTGCGGTCACTTAAACAATTGGATTGGTTCAGCCATGAAATAGAAAGTTGGCTTGAAAAATGAATCTCTCTATATGTCAGTGTCAGATGGATGGAGGACAGAGTTCATGCAAAGTTCAACTAGGAGGGCGAGATAAAAAAAAAATGGGTCCAAAAATCAGCCCCTGATTGTGCAACCAAAATATGCAAAAAAAGGTACCATTCACCATGGGTAAGGAGACTTATCTGTTTGTCTTGTGCAATTTGCCTTGCATAGTTTTGTGGATGCAAACTAGGATGTAGTTTTTGAAAAATTGACCCTTTGGATCCTATTAATTCTTGGTATAAATCAGTTGATGTTAATGTAATTATACCATAATAAATCTGGCCCAGGGGGCCAAATTAATCTCTCTTATGCTACTGTAAATCAGGAATAAGTCATGGATATTTATAGTGCTGGTGTTCTGGATTTACACCGGTCTATCTGAGAACAGAATTTGGCTAGCTCTAGTAAAGTAAGAGATAATTGCGTATCACATTGAAGCCCAGAATTTGAATGGAAGAAATCTCTTTTGAACAGGAGTCATCAGATCTATCACCCAGCATCCCTGGTTGAAACAATTTCATTATCCTGAAACTACCATCCCTGATAAATGGATATCGTATCTAACCCGGATTATCTCCAGTGACGATGGTATAAATTAGTTATATGCCATCTTCTGGTAATTACTTCCAGATGTTTGGATTTATTACTCAGTGGAAGTAAAAGCCCAAAGTAATGGATTGTGACTAGCAATGGGTTGGAGCCAACCATTTGCCAAATTTTGAGATGTTCAGATCCAGGCTTTTGGTTTCACTTTGCATCTAATAGTAACAACCTGGAAATAATTCTGGACAGTAGCCAATGCCCAAAATGGGACTTTGTCTCTACAAAGAGATAGTATACTGTGGTTCAGATGGATCTATTTTGAACTACAGTAACTACAAGTGTTGCCTGTGCTGCACCTACACCAGCTCAGTTTTAATGGTAACAGCACAAGAGAGAGACTGAGTTCAGTGGGCTGAATAACTAGTGGATCTCTGCATGATCGGCCTTTGAGTCCTCAGTTTAAAAAGCATCATTAACTCAGTGTTACCTTTCAATGCATTTCTAAAATCTTTCATTTTAGATGAGAGGCCTGTGTGCAGAATCTAAGAGGCTTATTCTCTTACACAGAAGTAATGCTGCTAAGCTGCTAGAAATCTCAGCAGCTTAATATAAATGTTTAAATTAAAAAAAATTAGTATTTTAACTGAATAACCTTCAGATATAATTAATAATGAAATCCTAAGCAGGAGACTAGGGGAAAGCATTTGAATTCTTTCTATTTGTGGAATAGGTGCAGATGGAAATGGGGTCTAGATACGAGCTGTAGTTTGGAAACCACCAGTGTGTGCTGCATACATGATTAGGGTTGGGCTATGAAGTAGAGCATGAGGGAATATGAAAGCAGAATTGGGCCTAAGCTGCCAAGTTTAGGCCCAGATAATTTTCCAAACTTTCCCAGTAAGCAGGAGTGTTTGGATCCAAGGTTTTTGGTTTGGTCCCAGAGCTAGATTAGAGATGAATTTCCCTTAAATTCTCCCCTCTTCCACCAGTGCCCTTAGCTAATATACCCTCATCTCCGTCTATTCATCAGTGCAAGTCAACCTGTCATAGCAGGGTATAACTCTAAGAAATACTGTGATCGTGAGTAGAAGATATTACCTGAAGTGATGCTGCATTGCTAGCCAGGTATGGCCTACAGCGCTGTGACTTTCTCCCCAGAAGTTCTGCCGCACAAGTGGGAGGGTTAGTATAAACAATTAAGACAATGAATGTGGTGATATTGACAATGACTCAGAAGGAACAAAAGGAATACCTAACTTACCAAGGGCCTTTGTTCTGGAGGGCCCATATTCTTCACTGAAGTTGGAGCTATTCACTTGCTTCTGCAGTTTCAGTAATTAGAGCCTACATTAGCTCTTCTGCACTTATAGGATTCATGGGAGTGCTGCCAATTCACTCCTCCTTACAGTATTTGAGAACTTGTTTATACCTAATACATTTGCAGTGCAGCATGAGTATGTGCTAGTGTCTCTGTCTTCGCCAAATAGAAGGTAATGCAGGTTTGGGTGTGCATGCCTCAGAGATAAGGTATGCCCATCCACTACCCTTTCACAGCACAGAAGGGCAAGGTGAAAGATGATCAAGCGAATAGACACTAATCTTTATTTAACAGCTCTTCATACAGTGCCCAGCACTCTCTACAGGCCTGATAAGGGGGTAAGCTAAGGGATAAATTAGGGGTTACTTACTCTACTGAAGTCCATGGAGCTACTTGAGCATAAAAATATGAGAGGAGAATCACGTCCAGTATATACAGTTGTCAGTATTTTCCTACAGCTATCACAATGTGATATCTGACATACTGTGGTTATTTCTTACTGAATGTATCAATTGACATTTTACTGGCAACCACTGTAGAAAACAGTGGTATTGGCTAATAAAGTAGGCCTACCATTTGTCCATGGCGTAACATTTATTTTAAAAAAAAAAGTGTATTATGATCACACTTCAGTTAGTTCATTAAGTCTGAGAGGAGCAAAATGAAAGAAGCCGGACCAGATCTCCTTGCAAACCTTTTTGTAAAATATATTTCAAATAAGGAGAGGCACAAAGCTCCCATTATTGTGAACAAGGCTAATATGGTTAGTCCCAGAGGGCGCTGCTAAACTATATACTCTTTTCTCCACTGGCTCCTACATCAGTATCAGTTTTTTTCCTTTTCCAGCATATGGCAAACACCCTCATCTCAAACTATAGGATGTTTAATCATTTCAGATCTTTTCTGTGTTTTTATTGGGGAGCAGGAGGCTTGATAGCCACCACAACGAGCTTCCTTGTGAGTGACATACTGTTTGTCTTGTGATTAAGGGTTCTGGAACTGGCAGCTTACAAGTGCTAGTTCACAGAACTGAAGTGGTTTGGAAATCAATTTTACCTCTTACTCAGCATCATCAAGGTTCAGGATATTGACTCTCCTACTAACACCAGAGTTTCCTCTCATAATAAATCTTTACACTTAGCACCTTTCACTTGAGAACCTCCGTGTGCTTTTTAAACATGGGTTTAAACATCCGAGTTCTCCCCATTTCATAGGTGAGTAAACTTGAGACACAGACTTGCCCACAATCACATAGCAAGTCTGTGCCAGAGCTGGGAATACAATTTAGGACTTCTGACTCCCCCTTCTGTTCTTTACCCAGCACAAGAGTATCCTTTCTGACCTGTCACTTTGGTGTAGAAGTTACCAAACATTATAGAGTAGACAAAACAATACCAGCTGAGCACCATTCAGGAATAACTTAATAGGAAGGCTTTAGTTGTGAGGTGACACTTCCAGAATCCTATTCATCAGGACTGATGAAGGAAAGTGAAGTAGAAGGAAAGACTTTCAGTGGACTAAAGGGGAAAAAAAACTTGATTCAGGGATCTGGGTTCTGCTCCAGGTTGATATGTGGCCTTTGGCAAGTTACTTCCCCAACACTAATATGGGACTAATGATACTTTCCTATCTCCTGGAGAGGGTTGGGTATTCAAATTCATGATGGTATGTAAGGTCCTTGAGATCTCAAGTGGCAAAGCAGTAGGGGAGGGGTCTGTAATGGGCTGGCAGTGTCTCCACCCTGTTTGCAGATAATGATTCTGTTGAAAGGTTTAAGTGGATTCTGCTGGTTCACAAAAGCAAGTGAAAATGGCTCTGTAGAGAAAGGGTGTTGGGTATGGGCTGAGGGATGAATCCTAGGAGCAGCCACATTTGGGGAGAAAGTTTAAGCTGAACTCTGTTAGGTTGTTATTGTTTTCTTTTTAAAATAAAGACAGATCCCAGTAAGAGGTGAATTTTTCACTCTACACAGTGTGCACTCTGTTTTAGAACTAGTTGAAATGGCACTTGCTGAAAGGCGATGGATTATATAAACGCAATACCTAATAATTTAGTTTCGTCTAGTTTTTCTACACCAGTCTGGCTATAACTAGTCAAAACTCTGAGGCTTGTTCTCATTTCTTGTCTGTAGTTTATGCTATAATCATAATATAATATTAGTTTTGATAGTTCTGATCTTGAGCTGTGCTGCAAGAAGTTTGGTAGTGTTGATCTGTGTGCTAGCTGCAACAAAAACTCTGAAGGCACATGCTGGTGGCACTCCAGCCACTAGTGCTATGTGAGCATCAAGCACTTTGTTTAGTTCACCCATGAATGACTGGATGGTCCATAAAAAAGGAAGTAAAGATGTGTTGACTACACAAGGTGATGTGGCTACAAAAGTTGCACTAAATAGCATTACACACTAAGGCCATATCTGCACTACAGCCACAACAATAGCACAGTTATGGTGTTGCAGCTGTGCCACTATAGCACCATAGCATAGATGCTTCCTACATTGATGGAAGGGGATTTTCCATTGGTGTAGGTAATCCATCTCTCTGAGAGGAAGTACCTAGGTTGATGGAAGAATCCTTCCATCAACCTAACTACGTCTACACTGAGGTTAGTTTAACCTAACTTTGCTTCTCAGGATACAAAATCTTTCACAGCCCTAAGTGATGTGGCTAGGTCAACCTAAGTTTTAGGTATAGACCAGGCCAAAAGTACACATGCCTGTACCTGCATACTTACTTTCACAACACTTCAACTGCTCCATGTCTCTGCACTGGGAACCTTGCTTCTTCTGACTTTTACCTGATCTAATTAAACTCACATACAACTAGG
The DNA here is from genome assembly GCF_009764565.3 of Dermochelys coriacea. Lineage (NCBI taxonomy): Eukaryota > Metazoa > Chordata > Testudines > Dermochelyidae > Dermochelys > Dermochelys coriacea. Next base: position 201,737,855 of record NC_050068.2, on the reverse strand, counting down.
ATGACCCTAAATTGGTCCCCCTCTCACAGACATTTCTATGCCTCTCCAATTTTTCCTGGCTGCAGTTCCTGAGCTGAATTTTCTGTTGTATAACTCAGAGGCAAAGGCTGATGCATTTCAGCTGTTAAATTTTATTGGCTCTAGAACAGTGGTCCCCAAACAGTGGGGGGCACCACCCTATAGGGGCATGGAAGAACATTCAGGGGGCTCAGGCCAGCCCCCCACAGGGAGCAGGGAGGGAGTGCCACCCAGTCCTACTCTGCCACCAGCTTCGTTCCAGCCTGGCTTCTGGCCCCAGCTGCAGCTCTGGCCCCTGGCTCCCAACTGCGGCCCAGCTCCCAGCCCCAGCCATTGCTCCACTCCTGGCCCTGGCTCTTGGAGGGGCACAGGCAGATTATGATGGGGTAATGGGGGGTGCGACTTAAAAAGTTTAGAAACCACTGTTCTAGATACCCTAAGGTTTTATGCAGTTACATTTCAAGGTAAAATATAGCAATGTGTAGCTTGGCCCCTAGGGCAATCTAATAGAAGGTTGAGGCTCCTTAGATTTGGTGTCTGAGATGACTGCTCTTATCTATTCCTTGATTAGGGACAAGTCAATAAGTTGCTGATTTCTTGGCCAGGATCAGTTTTCCTTCATTACCTCTCCAGCTCCTCCTTCCCTAACATGGTCCCACCTTACCATATGGTTTCAGTAGCTTGTCCTGTTGTGCCACTGCCTTCCCAGAGAGAGGGGGAGTGGGTCACTTCTTGGGTCAACCCATTTCAAAGAGTTTCTGGCATCTCTCCCTGTTGGCCAGGCAGAAGATCCAATCTCGTCATCCTGGAGGATCATAGGTTGGCAGGAAGGGGGTTGAGAATAGTAGTTAAGGTTTTGCTTAGCACTTCCCTCCTTGGCCTTACCTGCCTTTTCTGTGACCCAACTCCTTGACTGTTTCTGTCCCTTAACTGGCTCCCGAGAAATTTTCCTGCAGCAACCTCTTCTTATGGAATCGCTCTGACCCCATTCTAAGAGGAAAGATGGCTTTATGACAATGTGTATCCCAGGCCTGCCTTTCCTCATTGGTTTCCTGGAGGCTCCTTCTCTCATTTGTGGAACAGAGATCTGCCTGACTCTCCCTCTTACAACTCCATACCCCACAGCTCCCCAAATGTTCCACCCCATAAGAACATTCTGATTAACTAAGATGCAGCTTGTCCCATCTTTCTTGGATTTTGATTGCTTAGCTCAGGGTGAGACTGAGCTGCACATTGGTGCTGAAGCTGAGCAATTGAATATTCCATGAATTCTGTTTTCCCTCTTCATATAAGGGTAACATTGTCCCTTTTAGGATCTATTATAATACTTTATCATCGTTTGCTTTTGTTGCTCCATAGCGTCACAGATTCATAGATAGATTCATAGATACTAAGGTCAGAAGGGACCATTCTGATCATCTAGTCCGACCTCCTGCACAGCGCAGGCCACAGAATCTCACCCACCCACTCCTATGAAAAACCTCACCCATGTCTGAGCTATTGAAGTCCTCAAATCATGGTTTAAAGACTTCAAGGAGCAGAGAAGCCTCCCTCAAGTCAACCATGCCCCATGCTACAGAGGAAGGCGAAAAACCTCCAGGGCCTCTCCAATCCGCCCTGGAGGAAAATTCCTTCCCGACCCCAAATATGGCGATCAGCTAAACCCTGAGCATATGGGCAAGATTCACCAGCCAGATACTACAGAAAATTCTTTCCTGGGTAACTCAGATCCCATCCATCTAATATCCCATCTCAGTGGATTAGGCCTATTTACCCTGAATATTTAAAGATCAATTACTTACCAAAATCACATTATCCCATCATACCATCTCCTCCATAAACTTATCGAGTAGAATCTTAAAACCAGATAGATCTTTTGCCCCCACTGCTTCCCTTGGAAGGCTATTCCAAAACTTCACTCCTCTGATGGTTAGAAACCTTCGTCTGATTTCAAGTCTAAACTTCCTGGTGGTCAGTTTATACCCATTTGTTCTTGTGTCCACATTGGTGCTGAGCTGAAATAATTCCTCTCCCTCTCCTGTATTTATCCCTCTGATATATTTATAGAGAGCAATCATATCTCCCCTCAACCTTCTTTTAGTTAGGCTAAACAAGCCAAGCTCCTTAAGTCTCCTTTCATAAGACAAGTTTTCCATTCCTCAGATCATCCTAGTAGCCCTTCTCTGTACCTGCTCCAGTTTGAATTCATCCTTTTTAAACATGGGAGACCAGAACTGCACGCAGTATTCTAGGTGAGGTCTCACCAGTGCCTTGTATAATGGTACTAAAACCTCCTTATCCCTACTGGAAATACCTCTCCTGATGCATCCCAAAACCGCATTAGCTTTTTTCACAACCATATCACATTGGCAGCTCATAGTCATCCTATGATCAACCAATACTCCAAGGTCCTTCTCCTCTTCCGTTACTTCTAATTGATGCGTCCCCAACTTATAACTAAAATTCTTATTAATCCCTTTAAATGTATAACCTTACACTTCTCACTATTAAATTTCATCCTATTACTATTACTCCAGTTTACAAGGTCATCCAGATCCTCCTGTATAATATCCCGATCCTTCTCTGAATTGGCAATACCTCCCAGCTTTGTATCATCTGCAAACTTTATTAGCACACTCCCACTTTTTGTGCCAAGGTCAGTAATAAAAAGATTAAATAAGATTGGTCCCAAAACCGATCCCTGAGGAACTACACTGGTAACCTCCCTCCAACCTGACAGTTCGCCTTTCAGTAGGACCCGTTGTAGTCTCCCCTTTAACCAATTCCTTATCCACCTTTTGATGTTCATATTGACCCCCATCTTCTCCAATTTAACTAATAATTCCCCATGTGGCACGGTATCAAATGCCTTACTGAAATCTAGGTAAATTAGATCCACTGCATTTCCTTTATCTAAAAAAATCTGTTACTTTTTCAAAAAAGGAGATTAGGTTGGTTTGGCACGATCTACCTTTTGTAAAACCATGTTGTATTTTGTCCCATTTACCATTGACTTCAATGTCCTTAACTAATTTCTCCTTCAAAATTTTTTCCAGGACCTTGCATACTACAGATGTCAAACTAACTGGCCTGTAGTTACCCGGATCACTTTTTTTTCCTTTCTTAAAAATAGGAACTATATTAGCAATTCTCCAATCATTCGGTACAAGTCCTGAGTTTACAGATTCATTACAAATTCTTGCTAATGGGCTTGCAATTTCAGGTGCCAATTCCTTTAATATTCTTGGATGAAGATTATCTGGGCCCCCCGATTTAGTCCCATTAAGCTGTTTCAGTTTTGCTTCTACCTCAGATACGGTAATATCTACCTCCATATCCTCATTCCCATTTGTCATGCTACCATTATCCCTAAGATCCTCTTTAGCCTTATTAAAGACTGAGGCAAAGTATTTGTTTAGATATTGGGCCATGCCTAGATTATCTTTAACCTCCACTCCATCCTCCGTGTTTAGCAGCCCCACTTCTTCTTTTAGTTTTCTTCTTATTTATATGGTTATAGAACCTTTTACTATTGGTTTTAATTCCCTTTGCAAGGTCCAACTCTACTCGACTTTTAGCCTGTCTCACTTTATCCCTTCATGTTCTGACCTCAATAAGGTAGCTTTCCTTGCTGATCCCTCCCATCTTCCACTCCCTGTATGCTTTCTGCTTCTTCTTAATCACCTCTCTAAGATGCTTGCTCATCCAGCTTGGTCTACAACTCCTTCCTATGAATTTTTTCCCCTTTCTTGGGATACAGGCTTCCGATAGCTTCTGCAGCTTTGATTTAAAGTAATCCCAGGCCTCCTCTACGTTTAGATCCATAAATTCTTCAGTCCAATCCACTTCCCTAACTAATTTCCTTAATTTTTGAAAGTCAGCCCTTTTGAAATCAAAAACTCTAGTTGCAGATTTATTTTTGTTAATCCTTCCATTTAGTTTGAACTGAATTAGCTCATGATCACTTGAGCCAAGATTGTCCCCTACAACCATTTCTTCTATGAGGTCCTCGCTACTCACCAAAATTAAATCTAAAATGGCATCCCCTCTAGTCGGTTCAGCAACTACTTGATGAAGGAATCCATCAGCTATCGCATCTAGGAAAATCTGAGCCCTATTATTATTACTAGCACTGGTCCTCCAGTCTATATCTTGGAAGTTAAAGTCTCCCATGATCATGCAGTTTCCATTAGTATTTACTTGACTAAAAACATTAAAAAGGGCTCTATCCATATCCAAATTAGATCCTGGAGGTCTATAGCACACCCCAAGCATCATCGTAGGAGAGGCTTTACTAGTTATCTTCCCCAATGTAATTTTTGCCCAGACGGACTGTGTCTTATCCATTGCATCGCTTCTTCTTTCTTTACATTCTACCTCATCATTGATATACAATGCTACTCCACCACCTTTACCTTTGGCACTCAGAAGTTGAAATGATTCTGCTCTTTCCATAGCTACTGTAGTCATGTAAGGGCTTTTCTACTATCAAGATGCAGTCTATTTTTGGTATTCTGGGGGGAGCACTTAGTAAGTATCGACAGGCATAATGGAAGATACCCCTGACTAGAAAAGCCAAATTCAGTTTAAACCAGGTTATTGAGTCAAGACCTTGCTATGTTTTTACCATCATTTATTTATAGAAGTCTCAATCTACCCAGTCATGGAAGGGCTCTGAGAACTTGAAATGCAGCAGAGATCATTGGTATTCCTATCTATTTTAACATTTAGTCTTCCATTAACAGTACTCATTCTTGTGGGTTTACTAAGGTTCTGTGGGAACTCCACTTGCAGCCATATGGTTTTAATTCTTCTTGGAAATGGGGGCTCTGTTTTGGGACTGCCTCCCTTCTAATCTTTATTTTTTGATGGAACCCAGGACTTTTAGTGAGAAGAAAATGCTCTTCATTTTGTTCCTGAAGTTTTCCCCCTCTTGCTTCTTTTTACCTTAAAACAGTGATTTTCAGCCTGTGGTCTGTGGACCCCTGGGGGTCTGCAGACTATGTCTAAGATTTCCAAAGGGGTCCACACTTCCATGCAAAATTTTTAGGAGTCCGCAAATGAAAAAAGGTGAAAACCACTGCCTTAAAATATTAAGAATGGCAAAATTGGTCTTCCTTCATTGTGCTTGGAAAATCCTTAGAGGTCTCAGATGTAGACAATGAACTTTCTCAAGTCTTAATTGAAGGCTGTGTTGATTCTTTAAGTGCGATCTATTTCTCCCAAGCGTTACTCAAGCATTTGAGTCAAATAGAGGTTCACAAAAGACTGTTAGAAACAAACAATCAGAAGACTAAAAATGTTTACTCTGTTAATAAATTAAATTTGAATTTGAATTTGCAAGGCGATTCTGAAGTCAAAGTATTACTAATCCTCTGGTCATGTATAGTGTCTTTCAGGAAAGAACTCTCAATGTGCAAAGGCCCAAATTTGGGATGTAATGTGTGACAAAGATCCAAAAGGAGAACCACAAAAATGATTCATGTAGGAAATTTAAAATGCTCTAGGATTTCTTCCTTTAGGATGAAAAACTCTACAACCTCCCCTACATGATTTTTCTAAAAACCAATTCTGATGTAAGCAATTTTCAACAATTAAATGGGGGACACCAAGTGTGTGTGGAATGCAGGAAAATTTGGGCCTAATATGAGTGATGTCCCTCAGAAAGTGTGCGTGTTATGAAAAAGATAGATGAGACTCAGATTTCTAATGTAAGAAAAACCCCTTCTAAAGCAAAAATCTCCCTCCCTCTAAGTCCCCAGAAAACAGGTTTCAAAGACACGGGTTAAAAAAGGCACAAACCTGACTCTTTTTGGTGCAAATTATCTTTAAATCACACCACATCTTCATCAATCTAGTTTTTCTGGCTTCTAGCTTTCAAGCTGTGGCCATTTTATAATGCAGGGGAAACATTTGTAGAATACATATGGAATAACTTTTGAGGGTGATGTGTTTCAGGAAGCTCCCTATTTTTAGCTAAACAGTCAGTGTGAGGAGTTGATGATGATCCAGACACACTCCTAAGAACTTTTTGGAGTGGATTACATTTATGGAGCTTTAAGATAGGAATCTTCAAATTTTCCCATGGTATCAACCACATCTTAACAGGTGTCATGTCCCTGTACGAGATGTGGTCTGGCTACAGAGCTTGCTTATACACCCCAGATGCTCTACCAGGTATGGGTGAGGGTTGTTTAAATAAGGTATTTTACACACAGCTCCACTTAGTGGCTGAACAGTATAATACAGTTTAGCATTCCATTACATCTCTCCCTTTAAGTTCTACATTACAATTTACCATATTTACCCTATAATTCTGCCTTTGAAGTTCAGTATGTATTGGTCTGTTAGGTGTCTCTGAATCATACTGGTTTCCTAATTACACAACCCGAATTCATAACAAACATGGTCATCTGGCTGTCCATTAGTTGCAATGACTGGCTGTGGTTGGTTTGGAATCCTAGAGATGTCGTCGTCTTGTTCTATGTCTGCCATCTGTAGAATCTCCTCTGTTGATTGCTTTCTGAGGAACAAACTAGATGTGGATGGTTTCTGTTGAAGTCCTCACTGTTGGTTTTGATCACATTATCTGGGCCCTAACTTTTTCTTTACAACAGCTGGAGTTTTCTATCCTCTTTCTTCATCCAATTTGATTTGAACACGGTCACCAGGTTCTAAACCTGGCAGTTCTGAGTGATGTCTGTTGTAAAAGTGGTCATAAACTTTTAGCCTTTCTATCCAATTTGCTCCTCTCTTCCTGTCTGGCCATTTTTGAAATAGGTTATTTTCCAGAATAGGAACAGTAGTTCTGATTTGTCTTCTCAGGAGTTGTGCTGGACTATATCCAGGAGCCACTGTTGATGTTAATCTGTAACTCAGAAGACCAAGGAATGGATCTTCCTGTGGTAGGATTTTCTTGGCTGTCTATATAGCTGTCTCAGCCTCTCCATTTGCCTGTTGGTAATATGAGCTGCTAGTAATATGATCAAACTCATATTTCATTCAGAATGACTTAAATTCTGCAACAGTGAATTGTGGCCAATTGTTCATCACTAGTTGTTCTGGAATACCGAAGTGAGCAAAAGTGCACTTAAGTCTCTTGATAACACTATGGCATTTTATGCCTCCCAAGTACATTATTGCTATATATCCGGAAAAATAGTCCGCATTAATGAGGTAATGCTGTCCTCTGAATTTGCAAAAATCTGTAGCTCGTCTCTTCCAAGGTCTGGCTGGTAGTGGTGTTGTTATTGAAAGTTCTGTGTGTTATGTTCGTCTATTTGTTCTGCAAAGTTCACATGCAGATTCTTTATTCTTTACGTCCTTGCTGATGCATGTCTGTCAAACACACTTGTTGGGCCACTCACGGGATTGAGTTAATCTTTGATGTCCTTCATGGATGAGATTTAGGATTTCTCCTCTCATTTCATTTGGAATTACGATGCAACTGCCTTTAATCATGAGTCCATTTGACTTGCTTAATTGTCCACACAACACAACCTCTTGCCACTTCCTTAGTGTCTTTTTGTTACTTGGGCCAGCCACCCCTAATGTAACTTAGAACTTCCTGAAGTTGCATGTCTTTCAAGGTTGCTTTTTGTAGGTGCAGTAGTCTGTTTCCTGATACTGGTTTGTATATGTGCACAGCATCCACGTATGCCTTTACATCATATTCAAGTTCATGGGTAGTTGAGTGTGATGCTTGGCTCTGTAACAGAGGGTCTACTACTACCAGATTTTTTCCAGGAATGTATTTAGCAATTGGGTTAAATCTCATTAGCCATAGCAATAGGCATTGGCAGCTCAGCAGTGCTTGATCCAAGACTTTTCCATTGATGAGGGTTACAAGTGGTTTATGGTCTGTTATCAGTGTAAATTAATTTGGTCCACACAGATATCTCTAAAAATTCACACATGCGCATCCAGTTGCCAGGCACTCCTTTTCAATCTGTGCATATCATTTTTCTGCTTCTGTGAGTGTGCAAGGGCAACACAACTGGCTTCCACTCAGGTCCATGGTGTTGTAACAGTACACCACCTAGTCCATATTTACTTGCATCCACACTGATTATGGGATTGTTCGTGTCATAGTACTTGTGAACTGGAGCTTATTTTACCTGTTTGAAGATAGTTTCTTGATTTGGCTCCCAGAACCACAATGTATTGGATTTTAACACTTCATGTAGTGGTTTTGTCACTAAAGAAAGGTCTTGTAGGTATCAGCCAAGGTAATTTACCATCGCCATTACACATCTCAGTTCTGGTACATTAGTTGGTACCTTCAATTCTCAAATTGCATTTATTTTCTCAGGCCTAGGACTGATTCCATCTTTGTGTATTGTCTGTCCCAAAAGCTCAATGTGGTATAGGCAGAAAATGCATTTTTCCTTGTTTACCTTCAGTCCAGACAATGTGATTAGGTTTAGCATTTCATTGAGGGTTTTGTTGTATTCTTCTATCAAAGATCCATATACCAGACTTATCTATGAAACAAACAACAACTACTCTTGTGTTTGTTAACAATTCTGCCATATTTCTTTGGAAAATTTTAGGTGCACTGATGTGACATTATACAGGGTACAATCTGGACTGTTGAACAGATGTGTACCCTTAATTCTCTAGCCTAGGGTACCTTTTACATTTTACTTTTGGAATATCCAGTCCTGGCCTGGTCACATAGCCTTCAGCATGCAGATTCACTCCCAGCTAGATATATGAGCACTCTGACCAGTTACTCATTAAACTGCAGAGCAACACCCACAAATTCTTAGTCCCAGCCATATCTCCCAGAAATGTGGCTCTTGTACTGTTCAGCACACTACTGAACAATGCAAGCTCACAGAAAATCTGTCATTTTATCAAAAGAAAATGATATATGCACCAGCTTTCTTATCCAAAATGGAGTTTCCCCACACACCCTAATCCAAAACATATTTTATTTTAAGATAAGTTTAACTACAGAAAGATAGATTTTAAGTGATTATAAGTGATGATGCATAAGAGTGAGGATTGGTTACAAAAGAAAATAAAAGTAATAAACATGCTAATACCTAACTTATCAAGCTAAGTGAATTTAAAAGCAAAAAAGTTCTCTCTCACCATGTACTGTTGTTGTTGTCGTCGTCATCATAAATATAAAGGGAAGGGTAACCACCTTTCTGTATACAGTGTTATAAAATCCCTCCTGGCCAGAGGCAACATCCTGTTACCTGTAAAGGGTTAAGAAGCTCAACTAACCTGGCTGGCACCTGTCCCAAAGGACCAATAAGGGAACAAGATACTTTCAAATCTGGGGGGGGGGGGCGCAAAGGCTTTTGTTTGTGCTCTTTGTTTACATGTTTGTTCTCTCTTGGGACTGAGAGAGGCCAGACAGAAATCCATCTTCTCCAACCCATCTTAATCCAAGTCTCCAATATTGCAACCACTATAGGTAAGCCAGGCAAGGCGGATTAGTTTATCTTTTGTTTTTCTTGTGAATTTTCCCTGTGTTAAGAGGGAGGTTTATTCCTGTTTTCTGTAACTTTAAGGTTTTGCCCAGAGGGAGATCCTCTGTGTTTTGAATCTGAATACTGTGTAAAGTATTTTCCATCCTGATTTTACAGAGGTGATTCTTTTACCTTTTCTTTAATTAAAATCCTGATTGATTTTTCATTGTTTTTAAGATCCAAGGATTTGGGTCTGTGATCACCTATACAAATTGGTGAGGATTATTATCAAGACTTCCCCAGGAAAGGGGGTGCAGGGCTTGGGGTGATATTTTGCGGAAAGATGTCTCCAAGTGGTCTCTTTCCCTGTTTTGTTTAAAACGCTTGGTGGTGGCAGCATACTGTTCAAGGCCAAGGTAAAGTTTGTACCTTGAGGAAGTTTTTAACCTAAGGTGGTAAGAATAAGCTTGGGGGTCTTTCATGCGGGTCCCTACATCTGTACCCAAGAGTTCAGAGTGGGGAAGGAACCCTGATAGTTGTAAATTTTACAGGCTGGGTCTCCTTTCAACCTGGGACCACTCTTCCTTAGTTCAGTTCTTTTGAGAGTTGTTGATGTCATGAGCAGAGAGATGGGATGGGGAGAGGTCAAGTCAATTGTTTTCTCCTTCTTTATACTTCAATTTTTGTGCTAGAAACATCCTTTCTGAGTCATGGTGACATGCAGTCCATTGTTGATGTGAGGTCTGAATTGTCCTTGTGATGTAATTTTTTTTGTTTATACCTTCCCTCCTGCTGGAAGATGGCCACTTATGTAGGTGATGACCCTTTAACACCTGTCTGTGGTGCTAGTGACTCTTTGTCTCTGAAAAACTGACTTGTGGGTGTCACCCAGAATTACAACTTATTTCAGTAACAGTCATGCAGTAGACTCTTATAACTGCATATAGTGTCGCTACATATATTTTAACAGGATAATGATATTCAGCAAATTATGACTTTAAGCGATACCTTACAAGGCACACTTTATATAAAATGTATCATAGTCTTGTAAAAGCGGTAACCATCACAGTATAGAGTGTCAAAATTGTTAATTCTAAAAGGTAATCTATGAAAGGAAAAATCTCCCAAATAGTGTGATAAATGTAGTCAGTTTAGCACTTTTTGTCTAAAAAAATTTGCCAGAATCTGCTCCAAGCATCCAGTTTGGGGAATACTGTCATTCCTTTCACATTGGAGGGATATATTTTTCTTTCAGAACTATTTCATTAAGTCTTTCAAGATCCACACAGATTTATATTTTCCATTTTTCTCTATAACTAGTACCATACAGGCATACTATGCTGTTAGCTCAGAGATTTTTCTCAATTATGCCAAACTGTTCCATTCTCTTTAACTCATTTTCTACTTTATGAAGTAATGGGATAGGAATCCTGTGAGGGGTGGCACACTACATAGTTCAGCATTGTCTCTTAAGGTCATATGTACTCAGTATCCTTTAAAAAGTCCAGTATCGCCAAATATTCCATTGAGTTCTTCTACCTTTCTCACTAGGCCCATCATGGCTGCCATGCTGTATCTGAGAAGGCTATCGTTCTGTGGTCCTTTGATCTGTACACTCTGAAGGCATGAGTTTTGTCTTTGTAAGTTGTTTCTGTGGTAAACTGGACCATAGAGTTCCAGGGCTTGTCTGATCTGTGTCTGACTTCAGCTCTGGGAGGTGTTGAAAGTGACTTTAAGTCCCTTCTGAGATGACTGTGATGTCAGCTCCTGAGCCAATTTTAATGTCAGTAGTCTTGCTGTGTATGTTCTGTTTTACTCTATAGGCAGGCTCTATGACATCACAAATGATAGGTCCCAGAAACAAATGGATCTTGATTGTCTGTAATATGAGACAATTCTTTGACTGCTTTGGTGTGGCAAACAGCTGCAAAATGTCTATATTTCATGCATTTAATTACACCGTGTATCTGTAGCTGGATGTGTACCATGTCTCAAGATACGATTTTTTCCCCACATTTTGCGCATGTAGGCTGGAATTTGTCCCTCTTATCCTGGGCATTCTCTCTCTTTGCCTCAGGGGTCTTATGAGTAATGACTTTTAGCACTCAGGTTGCATCTGTTAAGACTTTCTAAACTAAATTTCTTGTTTTTCAGGTTTGGCAAGTTGCTCTTGGTTTTTCAATCTGACCAGCTCAGACTGCTTTGATTTTTGAATAGCCAGGGCTAGGGTTAAATCTCTTTAGTTGTAGCTCCTATGAAAGGGATTTTATCTGTTAACCCAATAACCAGCCTGTCTCTGATATTTTCATGTTTTGCATTCCCCAAATCATTTTTTTGGCCAATATATGCAGTGCTCTTCTAAAACATTCAACATTTCCCCCTAATTTTTTAATTCTCTGGTAGAAACATGCACTGTCATAAACCACACTTCTCTGAGGTATAAAGTATGCATCATACATAGCTAAAACTATTTCAGAGTCATCCTTGTGACCGTCTTCAGTGAAGTCAAAGGATTTAAAGATATGCTCTGCTTGCTTCCCCATAGCACAAATTAAAGAAGATACCTTTATATCTCCAGTTTCTTTGTGGAGTTTGTTTGCAATTTGAAATCTTGCAAAATATTGCTTTGAGTCTGTCCATTATAAAGGTCTGTCAAAGCTGAAGTTCTCTGGGGTATTGAAGAATGGCATGTTGATGAGATCCTGCAACCTTTGTTGCTTTGTTACTTCTGCCTGCAACCTTTTTTGGTGTTGCTTCTGTCTCTGTTCTTAGTTTACTCCTGACACCGTATCATGTCCCTGTACCAGATGTGGACTGGCTTCAGAACTTGCTTATACATACTGGATGTGTTCATCATAACATCCTGTAATGCTCTGCCAAGTATGGCTGAGATTTGTTTAAATAAGGTATTTTATACACAGCACCACCTAGTGGCTGAATATACAGTTTAGCATTCCAATACAAAGGGATGGCATTTGTCTCGTTATCACCTCCCCTCCTCTTTGCAATCATGTGGCTCCCCCCCCCTCAGTTTTCAGTTGCATAGCCCTCTCTGCAACAGCTACCACAGTTGCTCATAGGGAAGAGTAAAGTATTAAATGTATTTTAGCTGCCTTTTTAATGCAGTTTAGCAGCTGGAAATAAGATGAGCCAATGCCATGTGGCCAGCCAGCTCTCTGCCGGCCACCAGCAAGTGCCCTACCAATGGTGTTAGGACCACAGTTTGAGAACCACTGCTTTAAGAGAAATATCAGTAGTGTATTGCCTTCCAGAAGTACTCCAGCGTAAACACGGCACTGGAACATGTCATTAGCCTTTGGAGAATAATAAAGAAATGCAGGGTATAATAGGCTAATGTGTTTAAGTGGCCTTGGTAGAACTCTACTTAACACACTGAGATTTTCTACATCACACAGAGGTAGGAAACTGTTCTGTACACATTTACTGTGTGGGGCTTCCTCCTCCTGGGCTGTCTGTGGTTTAGAGCAAAAAGAAACAACTTTCCTCCTGTAGTTCGTCAATGAAAGAAGCATTTTTAAATACATTATTTGGAAAGATCTATATTTGTCCCTGTGAAGGTCAGGGACCCAGCAACCCTTGTTGTTTGTCTGTAATGAGGACTTCCAGTCAAACAGGACAGAGCTGAGACTATGTGAGTAAATTACAATCCTGAATTAGGTTGGAACTGTGTTTCAGAAGAGGGAGAGTTACCGCATTGCCCAATAAGGGGGCTCAGTCATGATTTGAAAATATAAGGTAATAACGTTATAGGCAGTAAAGCTCAAAAGGCTATGTCAAAAGAGGAAGACAAGAAAATGGGAGATGGTATGGTCAAATGGTTAAATTAGAGAACTGGGAGTTGAAACTTCTTGGTTCTGTTCCTATGTCTTCTGCTGACTAACTGGGTAATGCTGCGCAAGGCATTTAATCAATCAATGCATCATTTTACCCATCTGTAAAAAAGGGAATGCAATTATAAAGCACTGTGAGAAAACTGGAGGAAAGACTTTGGTTATAGCTGGCCAATTTGTTCCATGTTATTGTGCCCAATTGATTTTAGTGGGGTTAGACAGTGTAATGAGGGCAAAATGTGGTCCAGAAATTATAAAGTATTATTTTATATAGTAATACGCTTTTGACTTATTTGTTAATTTAAATAGATCTGCATAATGAAAAAATATTGTAAAGAACTTAGGCAGGAAGGAGGACACAGATACCAGTGCGTAATTGCTTAAAATTTGTGTTATTTAGAAGTGTGGGATAATGTGCTAGGTTTAGTAAATTTGAAGGAGGGAGCTAGTTTTATCTATATAATGTAAATAAAAAACAATGCTCTTTGGGAACCATTTCTGGACTGCAGTTCAACATCAAGCTGCTGGAACTCTGAACCCTCTGCACAACCATGACTTGCAGAGGCATTGCTGGGAACCCCAAGATGAATGAATCCTGACTGGCTATCAGGTGAAATTTGTCTGTCTGTTGGGAGTGGTGAGCATAAGAGATTTACTTGGTATATGTATTTTGTGTGTGTTGCTAATAAATAGATGTTTAGAGCACAACTGTGTAAGGCTCTTTCACTGGGAGAAGGTTTGTTTCTGAGCACTGTGGGTAGGATAGGTCTTTTACACCCTAAGCCCTTGAAAAGGAAAGGGTGGGGGTGCCTAAATTGATTAGGTCATGCCTTGAGCCCTCGGAAGGGTATAGGCGGGGTGCCATAAATTGAGTGGGTAACAATATAGATGTATATTATATATGGATGCTGGCATTTGTCTTCTTTTAAACTGTCATCCCAAAACTTACCTATCATCCTAAAATTACATTTTTTTCCTTGATAGATCAAAATAGCAATACAACAGTCATTAGAGAGACACTTTACATGGGTGGAATAGCATATTCAAGCCGTAAATGTAAGATGTTTGTATAATGTCAAGCTCCTCCTCTTTTGCAAGTGCATCCACAACAGAAGATGTAGGTCCAGATTGTGTCTCATGGACACTACCCCATATTCATGGTGGTGTAAAGTGAACCTGAAAACACACCCCAGAGGGAACTCCAGGGGACACTGTGGAGTTCCTGAGTATGCAGGGTTGGGGAAGAGTGAGCTTCTGTCCATGGCTAGCCAGCTGTAGCCTATTTCACCTTTATGGTGAGCACAAAGACTGCAATTGTTGTCAGCCCCACCTGAGTGGGAGTGAAGGGAAGTCACCCTGAGCCCTTGCCAGCCCTGTCCACCCTTAACATTTTAGTTCTTTCTAGTTTAGCTTTTTAGGTATCTGTATAGGAATGATAAACATCAAAACATGTCACCTGGCTATAGTTTTGTCTCAGGGTTATGGTGACATCATAAACCTCTGAAATATCACTGATATTATACCTACAGCACCCCTCAATGGAATAAAAAGCCTGGTCATGCAATATATACTTTCTTCATTTTATCAGTGAATAGCACTCATTGCATTTCCACCTTGCTCTTAAATATTCATCCTCTGCTTAGTGTTAGTACAGAAGTTTTAGGTCAGGAGTGTTCAAAAAACAAAAAAAAAATAAAAAAAAAACACCAATCAGACTGGCTGCCATTTCCTTATTCTCACAACTGAAGGTTACTGGTTTTAAAATGCTTTTTTGTTGCTCATGAAGTTCAAAAACAGCTTTGATTTCAAACATGAAACTTGGCAAGTGACTGATTCATAATGTGTTCTAATCATTTCTGGTATTTTGGAAAAGACTTGAAAATGGAGTTATTTTATTTAGACATCTAGCCACCATGCATAGACCTTAATTTCTCTCGCCCTGCCATGATAAAATTCAGACAGCTTTTTAGCATATGGCTTTGTTGTCCCTGCCCCGGCATTCACACTAATATGACAAATCTTAACTTTGCATTTTCTTGCTTTTCATAGTTCTTGCTTGTCACAACTTTAGTATTATTTTAAAATGCTAGGCTGGTTCTATCTCTTTGGTTTCATTGATCACAAGGGATGAATTTGATTGCTTGACAGTCCTAATTTAAAGACAACAGAAATAATTAAAAACATGAATTGCAATTAATCATACGATTAAAAAAAATCATGATTAATCATGAGATTAATCACACTGTTAAATAATAGAATACCATTTATTTAAATATTTTTGGATTTTTTCAAATATATTGATTTCAGTTACAACACAGAATACAAAAAAGAACAGGAGTACTTGTGGCATCTTAGAGACTAACAAATTTATTAGAGCATAAGCTTTCGTGGGCTACAGGCCACTTCATCGGATGCTGTTGAGGTTCTTTCCCCACTCTGAACTCTAGGGTACAGATGTGGGGACCTGCATGAAAGACTCCCTAAGCTTATTTGTACCAGCTTAGGTTAAAAACTTCCCCAAAGTACAAACTTTGCCTTGGTCTTGAACAGTATGCTGCCACCACCAAGTGTTTTAAACAAAGAACAGGGAAAGAGACCACTTGGAGACGTCTTCCCCCAAAATATCCTCCCCAAGCCCTACACCCCCTTTCCTGGGGAAGGCTTGATAATAATTCTCACCAGTTTGTACAGGTGAACACAGACCCAAACCCTTGGATATTAAGAACAATGAAAAATTAATCAGGTTCTTAAAAGAAGAATTTTAATTAAAGAAAAGGTAAAAGAATCACCTCTGTAAAATCAGGATGGTAAATATCTTACAGGGTAATCAGATTCAAAACAGAGAGTCCCTCTAGGCAAAACCTTAAGTTACAAAAAGATACAAAAAAAACAGGAATACACATTCCCTCCAGCACAGCTTATTTTACAAGCCATTAAACAAAAGAAAATCTAATGCAATTTTCTAGCTAGATTACTTACTTGAATAAATATGTGGACAGAGTTGGCATCGGGCTTACACATATTTATTCAAGTGACACCATCATAGGACCTAATCACATTAGCCACGCCATCAGGGGCTCGTTCACCTGCACATCTACCAATGTGATATATGCCATCATGTGCCAGCAGTGCCCCTCTGCCATGTACATTGGCCAAACAGGACAGTCTCTATGCAAAAGAATAAATGGACACAAATCTGATATCAGGAATCATAACATTCAAAAACCAGTATGAGAACCCTCTCTGACCACTCAGTAAAAGACTTAAAGGTGGCAATTTTGCAACTGAAAAGCTTCAAAAACAGACTCCAAGGAGAAACTGCTGAGCTTGAATTAATATGCAAACTAGATACCATTAACTTGGGTTTGAATAGAGACTGGGAGTGGCTGGGTCATTCCACATATTGAATCTCTTTCCCCATGTTAAGTATCCTCACATCTTCTTGTCAACTGACGAAATGGGCCATCTTGATTACCACTACAAAAGTTTTTTCTCCTGCTGATAATAGATCTTAATTAATTAGCCTCTTACAGTTTGTATGGCAACTTCCACCTTGTGTGTATGTATATATATATATATATATATATATATATATATATATATATATATATATATATTTTTTCTCTCTTCTTACTATATGTTCCATTCTCTTCAGCCGATGAAATGGGCTGTAGCCCATGAAAGCTTATGCTCTAATAAATATGTTAGTCTCTAAGGTGCCACAAGTACGCCTGTTCTTTTTGTGGATACAGATTAACACGGCTGCTACTCTGAAACAGAATACAGTGTACAGTGCTCACTTTATATTTATTTTATTACAAATATTTGCACTGTAAAAAGCAAAAGAAATAGTTTTTCAATTCACCTAATACAAGTACTGCAGTGCAATCTCTTTATAATGAAAGAGAAATGTACAAATGTATAATTATGTATAAAGAATAACTGCATTCAAAAATAAAAGAATGTAAAACTTTAGAACCTAAAAGTCCACTCAGTCCTACTTCAGCCAGTCACTCAAACAAGTTTGGTTATAATTTGCAGGAGATAATGCTGTCCACGTCTTGTTTACAATGTCACCTGAAAGTGAGAACAGGCATTCACATGGCACGGTTGTAGCTGGCATTGCAAGATATTTAGGTGCCAGATGTGCTAAAGATTCATATGTCCCTTCATGATTCAATCACCATTCCAGAAGATATGCGTCCATGCTGATGTCAGGTTCTGCTCAACAAAAGTCCAAAGGAGAGCAGACTGACGCATGTTCATTTTCATCATTGAATCAGATGCCACCAGCAGAAAGTTGATTTTCTTTTTTGGTGGTTTGGGTTCTATAGTGTACACATTGGAGTGTTGCTCTTTTAAGACATCTGAAAGCATTCTCCACACCTCGTTCCTCTCAGATTTTGGAAGGCACTTAAGATTCTTAAACCTTGGGTGGAGTTCTGTATCTATCTTTTGAAATCTCACATTGGTATCTTCTTTGCCTTTTGTCAAATCTGCTGTGAAAATGTTCTTAAAACGAATTTGAGCTGGGTCATCTGAGAGTGTTATAACATGAAATAGATGGCAGAATGCAGGTAAAACAGAACATGAGATGTACAGTTCTCCCCCAAGGAGTTCAGCCACAAATTTAATTAATGCATTGTTTTTCCAACAAGCATCATCAGCATGGAAGCATGTCCTCTGGAATGGTGGCTGAAGCATGAAGGGGCATATGAATGTTTAGCATATCTGGCACGTAAATACCTTGCAACGCTGGCTACAAAAGTGCCATGCCAATGCCTGTTCTCACTTTCAGGTGACACTGTCAATAAGAAGGAATCAGTAGTATCTCCCTTAAATGTAAACAAACTTGTTTGTCATAGTGATTGGCTGAATAATAAGTAGGACTGAATGTTTTATAGGCTCTAAATGTTTATATTGTTTTGTTTTTGAGTGCACTTACGTAACAAAAAAATCTACATTTGTAAATTGCACTCTTGACAAAGATTGCACTACAGTACTTGTAT
This sequence comes from Dermochelys coriacea, assembly GCF_009764565.3. Taxonomy (NCBI): domain Eukaryota; kingdom Metazoa; phylum Chordata; order Testudines; family Dermochelyidae; genus Dermochelys; species Dermochelys coriacea. Next base: position 201,719,552 of record NC_050068.2, on the reverse strand, counting down.
GAGGTGAATTGAAAAATTACTGTCTCTTATCTTTTTATAGCGCAAATATTTGCAATAAAGCATAACAAAGTGAGCACTGTACACTTTATAGCCTGTGCTGTAATCAATATATTTGAAAATGTACAAAAATATCCCAAAATATTTAATTTCAATTGGCATTCTATTGTTTAACAGTGTGATTAATTGCAATATTTTTTTAATCACAATGAAATTTGAGTTAATCACATGAATTAACTGTGATTAATTGACAGCCCTACTTTAAATATAAAATATAGAACAGGTAAGGTTGGATATACAAGTTTAACTCTGATATCATCTCTTATATTTTAAGTCTGGTTCTTTTTGAGGTGCAAGTGGATCTAAAGTGATGTTCAATCTCAGCTGTTCTTAGTATTGATCAATCAGGGACAGCAGACTTACTGGGTCAATTTCTCACCTGCCTTATATCCTCTATAGTTATCCCACATGTTCAAAGTGGGTAAAAGTTGCATAGATGTAAGTGATTGCACAAGATGCAAGATAATGGAGAATCAGGACTATGGTTCCTGGAATATATGCAGGAATCATCTCAATGGGATCAGTCCAGCAAGATGCTGAGCACTCTGGTCCCAGTCCTGCAAAGCTCTTAAGTATTCCACCCTCTCTGCCTCCAGCAAGAATGGGCCTATTTTACTCTTTCCCTGAACCTATTAATTGGTCCTTAAATCTAGTGATTATTTTGTTGCTTAACTGAAGTGGTCACTGTTTCAGGGAACTATTGTCAATCAAAAGTTTGTTTATACTAATATCTGAACTCAGATGATGATTGCCCCAACTTCAGCCTATTATTCTATTTTAACACTGGTGACCAATATGAATGCTTGCTGGTATTTTCTCTTTTCTGTATTGTTTCCCCTAAGAAATGTAGAATAGATCTGAGCCCAAGCCAAAGCACAAAGCCAAATTTCCCCAAACTTTTGGGAAGTTCAAAAGTGGGTCTGAATTTCACTACTTATGGGCGATTGCGTCCCTGTGTGTGGAGTGTGCTGGAAAATATGAGGGGGCTCATGTTGGTGGGTTACATTTAAAGATTAAAGGTCAGATTTTCCAGACTGTCTAGAGGATTTAGAAGCCTAATTCCCATTAATTTGAAAAGATTACCCAAAGATCTGTGAGATGTATGAAAGTGTTTTTAGCTGACAGTGTCTCTGTAAGATTGAGTCTCAGTCTTCTAATACAATAAAATATTGTTCCCCAGGCCTCAAACTCTAAAACTGTAGTTATATAAACTGGAACAATGCTAAATCTCTGGGCATGGCTTTTTGTATTGTGCAAGATGAAGCTGGCCTCAGACTTCAGATTTAATGGCCTAGTGGCAAAAGAATGTGTGAAGTGCCCAAGATAGTGTATATCTGGTTTGTGTTTCTGCCCATACTAAGGCCAAAATGCAGCCCTATAATACAATACAAGACCAGACAACACTACATAGATGTAGGGGGTACAGTAATAAATTAGGAGAAGATGTCCATGAATAGGGAGAGGTCACGGGGAGATGGAAAGAGGAGGGAGTTATGTGGAATGGGGGCCTGGAATTCTTTGATCAGTCTCAGAGTTTATCTAAATGTATCTAGAAACAGATGCCAGATATCTTCAAATTCATATAACTAATCTCTGCAGTGATAAACTATTCTTTAAAATGACTGCTCAGACAAGTCTGAATACCACTGCTCTATTCTGGACATAAGCCTCCTTTTCCATTTCTGTAAAACCATGTGCTTGGTAATCATTGGAGCCCTCAAAACCCAATCTTTTTGGTGGAGTTAAACTCAGCTTGTCAGGTAAATATTTTAGGATAATAAAATTGTCTGCAGAAGTTTGGCTGTTGAAAGCAAGCATTGTTTTAATTTATGTCTACCTCTTTCCACAGCTGGATGACTGTTAGACAGTCTCATAGCATATGCATCGGCATTCCTCTTGCTTTATTACAGCACCAACAAATATCAGAGGATAAGGCCTTTATCTTGTGCAACCTCCGTGGTAGCCAGTGCATTTTGAATAAAATCTTTTGTTGTATTAAGTGTAGCCTGAGATCCACAGAGGCATCTTGAACCTTATGTGGTATGCTCTGCCGCTGATATTCTTTGTGGGCTGTGTTAAATCTGCTTCAGACTCTTTCAGAAAAACTCCACACTAGTGGATTTCATCAATAAAGCACACATAATGGATATGGGCCTGGGGAGTTAATGAAGCATTTCTAAAGTTGCCAGTAGTTTTGGGGTCTCTGACAGTCCTGGGCTAAATTGATATGTTAGCAAGTGCCTTAGCTGTGTGCAATGCCAAGTGTGGCAGGTCATAGCACTGCTTTAGCATTAGAAAAGGACAGAGCTCTCATCATTGACCAGATGGAAAAATCAATATGATGCCCCTGCTCAGCCAGTTCTTCCAAACTCACAATATTTTTTTTTTAAAGTTATGTCCCATCTTACAGGGACATACCTTGAGTTCCTTACTCAGGGCCTGATCCAAAGAACACTGAAGTCAGTGGAAGTACTCTCATTGACTTTAACAGGCTTTGGATCAGCTCCTCAATGATTTCAGTGGGAGTTTGGACTAAGTGCAGACTAAGATCTTTAGGATTTGACCCATATGTCACAAGGTCCATCAATGGCTCTTTGCCAGGATGGGCAGGGATGGTGTCCCTAGCCTCTGTTGGCCAGAAGCTGGGAATGGGTGACAAGGAATGGATCACTTGATGATTACCTGTTCTGTTCATTTTCTCTGGGGCACCTGGCATTGGCCACTGTTGGAAGATAGGATATTGAGCTAGATGGACCTTTGGTCTGACCCATTAGGGCCATTCTTGTGCGTCTTGTAAATTAGCCAAATTTAGTTCCTGCAATGTCTATCAGACTTTTAAGACGTCATAATTTTGACTGACCTTTGAATCTTCTCTCTCTACTCAGTGTAATTTTGGAAGTCTGGTGATCGGCACTCACAGTATTTCATCTGTGATCTTACCAAAACAATATGAAATGGTAATATAACCACAATCTCTAACCTCTGTATAATCCCAGGATGGATTTTTTTTCTAGTGGCGTTGCACTAAGTATTCTTGTTCAGTTTATCAATAGTTACTCCCAAGGTTCCTTCTTCATCATCACTATTTTCCACCTAAGCGTCTTCTCACACACTTATGTTTGAGTTGACACTGTCTCATGTTTGTTCTCAGCCAAGAGGTAATTTTTTTTTAAGTCTGAAGAACAACTATTTTTGAAGATAATTAAAAACCAAAGGAAATTAAATGCAAATAAAAAAAATGTTGGTGCATATATTCTAGGGGATACAAACCAGGATTAAATTAAGGATGAGAAAATTTGGGCTGAATCTCAATCATGAATCAATCTTGGCTCCCAGACACCAAGTCATTTTAGGTTTAGAGCTTTCCCACCAAGGGGAGTGGTGGAAGCCCCATCACTTGTTGGGACATTTTAAAACTAGACTGGATGGAATTTTAGATAATGTGTTATAGAAGGGAACATTCCCACATTGGCAGGGAAAATGGAATGCCTGGGACCCAATAAGTCTTATCCCTATCTTATTTCTCCAAGTTTATTCTCTGAATGTTAAGGTTTAGAGTTTAATTGCACAACACTTAGGGAGTTAAGATTCTTGTTTTGACCCTATCTATGTATGCATTGCACTAGGGCCTTTCATTACACAGTTATAACATTTCTGTGTCACTTTTTATCTAAGATCTCAAACTGGTTCACGGACATTAAGGGACATATTGTGTCTCTTGGAGGCCAAACTGTACTGGGAATGGAAGAGGGAGAAGTACTCGCTGTGTAGTGATGGCTGGGGGTATTATATCTGTTTAAGGTACAATGTCTCTAGAACACTGGGGAAAATTAATTGAGCAGCAACATTTGATACGTCTGTAGAAAAGCATAACAAGCACTACCTTCAGCACTAGCTGATGCACAGGCGTAAGGCTGTGGGCCCGCCTGGGCCCAACCCATACATGCTTCCTCTGGGGTGGCAAGCACTTCTGGCAGCTCTACTGCCCTCTTCTGTACCGTCCAGAGTGCTTGCAGCCAGTTTATATCTGTTTCCTACATGGGGCTCCTTGTAACCTCTCCCTTCCTTCTGGCAAACCCATGCAAGAGGCCACCACAACAGCACTAATTGATTAAGTTTCACAATACCCCTTTGCTGTAAATAAGAGATACAAGAAGAACACTATCATAGAACACAACCTCCTGTGGCATGAAACAGCAACTAACAGTACCTAGCCATACTACACAACAGCTTAACAAAGGGAGTAGAAAAAGATACTGTATCCAAATGAAACTGCCAGAGAATTTAAGGAAGTGGAATAGAATTACTTGAGTTAAAATTTAACCATGACACCAGAGCTAAAATCCTATTGTTAGGAAAAATGACAGGGTATCTTGAATGCCCACTAGTGGTCAGTACCCTGGTTGGAAGTAGTGTGATAAAAATTCTTCTTGTAATTTTCATTCACAAAGGAACAGAGTTTGTTTGTTGTGAAATCCTAGATTCTGAATGTCTGGACTTCTACACCATCTATATTTAATAGAGTTTTTTGCTTTTGATTTACGTGAAATATGATTCCATTCTGACCCAGCCACACCTCAGTTATGCTGAAGTCAGTGCAGTTTTGATCTGTATTCTCTGTCTGTATTTGGTATGTGTCTTATCTTCGAGTCATCTACCAATCTGATCACTACTGAAATGTTAAATTCCTTTCTTGGTCTTTAACAAATCTGTTTAATAACAATGGTCCTGGCACCTATCACTGTGGCATCTGAGTAGATTCCTCCCTCCATTCTCATCTAACATCACTGATTAATAACTCATTGCTTCCTTTCCGTCAGACAGTTTTTATCCACCTTATTGTATTATTATCCAGACCATAATTCTGTAGTCTCTCTATGAGTTTCCTGTGTGGTACAGTGTCAAAGCCTTGCTAAAATCCAAACAAATTATATCCGCCACATTTCCTTTATCCACCCAGTTTGCCACTGCACTGAAACACCCGTCACAATGAAACATTTACTGATGTAAGTTTGTGTTAAACCAGAGCAAATGTGAAGGTGATGCTGTGATTATATGCTAGAACCTGCTTCTTAACAGATATTATTTTATGCACTAAAGATAATTTGAGCCATGGGAGAGGATATCATTCAACAGGAGCAGTGGGGCTGTGAAGATCAGAGCATTATGAACCTTGAAAGGAATGGGGAGAGGCTTATATGCTACAATGACTTGTAAAAAGTATAAGCAAAGTCCTCAAGCTGTGTTCTGAGTGATACTCAGAGAATATCAGCATCAGAGCTGCCTTCACAGAGAATTGTATCTTTATAGAAAGAATTGTTTGGGCAAGGCCTTGCAAAACCTGCATGCTGTCACTATTCCTGTTCCTTGGGAACATAAACAGGATCTAGGGACAGCTTGTGCAAGAAATATTTGCAATAGGGAATATCGTGGTTTTCAGTAGTCAGCTTGATCACCATCATCACACCCCCCACCCCCATAGGAGGAAAGCTTCAAGAGGTATTAAGAGGAATGCTGGGTCCCACCTCAGCTGCAGCACAATTAATAGCTATAGTGCATTTCAGGATTCCAGGTTAGGACTTGCATACAGTTATATCATAGAATTTCAGGGTTGGAAGGGACCTCAGGAGACCATCTAGTCCAACCCCATGCTCAAAGCAGGGCCAATCCCCAATTTTTGCCCCAGATCCCTAAATGGCCCCCTCAAGGATTGAACTCACAACTCTAAATTTAGCAGGCCAATGCTCAAACCACTGAGCTATCCCTCCCCCCAATAATGAGGTTCTGGATATATGCCATCATGTGCCAGCAATGCCCCTTTGCCATGTACATTGGCCAAACAGGACAGTCTCTATGCAAAAGAATAAATGGACACAAATCTGATATCAGGAATCATAACATTCAAAAACCAGTAGGAGAACATTTCAACCTTTCCGGCCACTCAGTAAAAAATTTAAGGGTGGCAATTATGCAACAGAAAAGCTTCAAGAACAGACGCCAACAAGAAACTGCTGAGCTTGAATTAATATGCAAACTAGATACCATTAACTTGGGTTTGAACAGAGGCTGGGAGTGGCTGCGTCATTCCACATATTGAATCTCTTTCCCCATGTTAAGTATCCTCACACCTTCTTGTGAACTGTCTAAATGGGCCATCTTGATTATCACTACAAAAGTTTTTTCTCCTGCTGATAATAGCTTATCTTAATTAGCCTCTTACAGTTTGTATGGCAACTTCCACCTTCTCTGTATGTATTGTGACAAAGTTCCTCCTCTGCCTTGGTGGGTCCTATGCTTATTGGCAGATTTGCTTGCCTCAGAGGTTCACAGCAGCCCTCAGTTTGGCCACTTTTGCTAGTGGCTCAAACCTGCCATTCACTCAGTTAACCTCTTCACTGGCCAGTATGGGGAAAGGGAAAACAATCCTCACAGTCTCTGCTGACCCACCTAGTAGGTTGGGGGACAAGCCAGGGACTTTCCCCTCTGGTGGGACCCACAGTCTAGGTCAACGCCTCATCTCAAATAGGGGGATGGGGGGAACCCAGGCCCGCCCTCCATTCCAGGTTCAAGCCCAGGGCTCTGTGGATTGCAGCTGTCTACAGTGCCTCTTGTAACAGCTGCATGACAGCTACAACTCCCTGGGCTATTTCCCTATGGCCTCCTCCCAATACCTTCTTTACCCTCACCACAGGATCTTCCTCCTGTAGCCTGATCACACTTGTACTCCTCAGTCCTCCAGCAGCACACCTTCTCGCTCTTTGCACATCCTCCCCTAACTGATGGGAGGTCCTTTTTAAACCAGGTGTCCTGATTAGTCTGCCTGCCATAATTGATTCTAGTATGTTCTTAATTGGCTCCAGGTGTCTTAATTAGTATGCCTGTCTTAATTGGTTCTAGCAGGCTCTTGATTGCTCTATTGCAGCCCCTGCTTTGGTTACTCAGGGAACAGAAAACTGTTCATCCGGTGGCCAGTATATTTGCCTTCTACCAGACTCCTGTACCCCACTGGTCTGGGTCTGTCACAGTGTGTATATATATATATGTTCTTACTATAAGTTCCATTCTGTGAATCCGATGAAGTGAGCTGTAGCCCATGAAAGCTTATGCTCTAATAAATTTGTTAGTCTCTAAGGTGCCACAGTGCTCCTGTTCTTTTGGCGGATACACACCAATACAGCTGCTCCTCTGAAACAAGTTATAAAGGGCCTTACTCCAGCAGAGTGAGAAGTTCAGTTACTACTGTGCTTTAGCAGCTGGGTTTCTGAAGAGCTGCTTTCTCATTCCTTGAATAACTCAGATGAGTGGACTCTGATGCAGGTGGCCTAAGTGAAGAATGGGAACTAGGGATCTAGTTTTGACCTTACAGCAGGCCCCTACCTGGCAGTGACCATTATGATTATGTGTATGTAGCAGTTTCAGTGCTAGCCCCCTGTTTTCCCATAACTTTCTGAAACTTTTATTTTTCAGGCCAAAATTTTCCATAATTAGTTTCTGTCCAGAAGTGACTTTTCCCCCTTAAAGTTTGAGTAAAAACAATTCAGTAAATTTGCGACACAAAGAAAGTAGGAAAAAATAAACCTTTCCCATGATTAAAATGTACATGTGTGTCTGTTTGAAAACCTTTTCAGCTGAAATTGCTAAGGTTTGAAAGTTGAAATTTGGCAAGGACGAGGATATGACCTTGTTCTGCAGAAAACTGGTTTTGATTTGACTGAGTTATGAGCTTAAAAAAATCACACCCCGAGTATGATAGACTTTATTCACTAACTCACTAGGTGCACACCAATGGAAGGATGCGGTGCACATATGAAATGGGCCATTCTGATTACATTGGCCTCATTACCACTACAAGAGTGATTTTTCCTCCCTTGATATTCTACTGTTGAGAATAGCCAACTTTCACAGGGGAAAGCTCTTGTGTACTTCGTAATGTTCACAGCAGTCTCAATTCAGGAAAGCATCCCTTCAGGAAGAGCAATTAAACACATACATAACTTTAGGCACACATTAAAGTCCCATTGAAATCTTGCAAGTCTTAACCAAACTGAGTGTTGAGCTGGTAGCCAAATTGTTGAGTGTTGAGTCAAACTGGCTGAGCTTCTTGAGAGACTTCAGCTAAGATTTATTTTCTTTATTTTGTCTGTATCTATCTACCTACTTTACTTATGTGGCTCCTATAATCATAGTATCTGAGCTCTATATTTTCTCATAACACCCCTGTGAGGTAGAGAATTATCCCCACAGAGATGCTGAAGCAATGTCTATCGTGGGCGTTCTGAGAGCCATTGAACCAAATTGTACACCCTGTATATGGTGGAAATCACTTCAAGCCAGGGGGTGCGGCAGCACCCCCAGTGCCACTAGTTCCAGCACCTATGTCCCCATTTTACAGAATGGGGACTGAGGCACAGAGGGAGTAGGGGTATGTACACTGCGATCCTGGAGTATGATTGCAGCACGTGTAGCCATATCTGAGCGAGTTTTCGTCTTGCTAGATGGGGTACCAGAGCAGTTCAGCTGCAGCGGTGCAGGCTTCAGCGCAGGCTATATAAGCCTTCATGAAACGCAGGGTAATTACTCAGGTGGCTAGCCTGCCCTGTTGTGGCTGCACTACTATAGTACGTGAATTAGGTTGATTAAAGCAGGCTCAAGTATAGCTACATGATCTGCAACAACAGCTTGCGATTGGAGTGTAGACATACCCTTAGTGACTGCCCAAGATTACTCATGCAATCCACAGCCCTACCTGGTTTTCTGGTCTTCTGGTCTTTTCTGCCTTCAAAACCAAAATGTGAGGGGAATGATTTTTGGCCATATCCGGTGGTCCTTATTTAGGCCCCAGTCCTGCAATGAGATCAGTGTGGGTGGAACCTTGTACATGTGTGAAGCCCCACTGAAATCAATGGTCTTGGTTTTTTACTCAGTTCTTGGACAGAACTCTCTCAGTGAAATCACTGGTTTCAGAGTAGCAGCCGTGTTAGTCTGTATTCGCAAAAAGAAAAGGAGTACTTGTGGCACCTTAGAGACTAACAAATTTATTAGAGCATAAGCTTTCGTGAGCAACAGCTCACTTCATCAGATGCATCTAAGGTGCCACAAGTACTCCTTTTCTTTTAGTGAAATCACTGGAGTTTTACCTGAGTAAGGAGCAAATAAAGTTTTCAGTATTTGGCCTTCTGTGGTTATACATTACCCAGCATTAGCAGCTGTCGTAGGGATCCTGTCATGAAAGATCCACGGGATCAAGTGCCTTTGCTAGTAACAATAGAATTGGTAGTAATAAGTGGATTGAAAATGATTGATTGAAGTTATAAATTGTCCATATGTGAATTCCAAAGCTATCATAGGTGATATACTGTTTTGATTGGGAAATTAAATCAATCTCCGATTGCTATTCAAAAAACATTTTAAAAAATCATCAATCAAGGAATATAAATAATCCTGATTAATTTACTACATCTGAATTCAGATGTTCAAGGAAAATCAAACACTTTCAGACTCACACCGTGAGTATGCATGATACCTACAGCTGAGGAACAGGCTGCAGAAGAGAATGTGCTCTTTGACAGGAAATGATTTTCTTTTTATTTTGTGAATGAATTTAGTTCTCATGAAAGTGGAAGCCTTAGACTACTGATTTGAGCCAGACATAGCAGAGACAGGTGCTGTTAGGCTTCTACCATTCAAGTATGCCGGTAAACCTACATCATTCTACAACAGCTCTGCTCTCCCAGTCCTGGGGCTTCATACAGCCTTCTTAGGGCATAGAAGAGACCAAACAGGAGGAAAAATATGCTTACCTCTGAGATTTGTATTTAAAATATTTAATTGAAAGTGAAAACTTGTTCTAATATCTACTAATGCACCTACCAAGTCCTGGGATTTTCTTGAGCAGAAGCTCACCAGCTGTTTTCTGAGTGCACTTCCTGGATGTGCAGGCTAGCCACCTGAGTAATTACCCAGGGTTCAATATGGACTTGATGTGCACCACAGATCTAATGGTACGTCTACACTGCACACTCCTTTAGGTGGTATGTAGAGTACGTATACTACATGACCTCCTAGCCCAGGTATAAATAGCGGTGTAGACAGGGAGGCACTGCTTGGGTAAGTAAAGACATACCTAAACCCTATGGGTATGTACTCTATGCAGCTCTCTACACGCCCAAGCAATGGCTACCCCATCTGTACATTGCTATTTTTAAAGATGTTGGAGGAATTTTCCACCTCAGGGAGCTGCCAGAGTCTTTCTCTGCAGTGGGGAAAGATTCTGACAGCAGGGAAAGGTTCTGGCAGTGGGGAGATAGCGGGGAAAGGCTCCCTGCTGAAGCCTTTCCCCACTGCCTCCCCCCTGACGGAGCTTTTCATTGATATGTATAGATACACAGCACAGTGTGGACACACCTGCTTTTTACTGTGCACATACTGTACATGCTGCTGCAAATGGTGTTCCGTGTAGATATACCCTAAGACAACTCTGCTTTGCCTCAAAAGCATGCTGCCTGGAGAACAGGAATACTGGCCTTGTGGTTAAATACAGAATCTGGGTTCTATTTCCAGCTCTGACACAGACTGATCTTGTGCAAATCATTTCTCCTTTTTATTCCTTGGTTTCCCCATCTGCACAATTAAGATGATAATGCTTATGGCATAAAGTATGAAAGTCTGTATTTGTAAAATTAGTGGATATTTTTGGTTGGAAAGTGGTATAAAGTACAAGATGATATTCCCACTCTTGCCATGTTTTCTTTATATTTTGATTCAGTTTCACTTCCAATATATAGCTGGAATAACCCATCAGGATTTCTAAGATACACTTATTGTATGTCAAGGTTCCTATGTTAATTATAGCTCACTTCATCGCGAAAGCTTATGCTCTAATAAATTTGTTAGTCTCTAAGGTGCCACAAGTACTCCTTTTCTTTCTGCGAATACAGACTAACACGGTTGCTACTCTGAAACATGTTAACTATGGTTATTTTCCCCAAATTCTTCATGATGGTAATGAAAATGCTATGACTAAAATAGGCTGTCATACAACCTTGCTGAGGCTCCTGTTTCTTGAGTTGCTGGATTCTAGGCTGTCAAGGTTCCTTGCCCACTCTGAACTCTAGGGTACAGATGTGGGGACCTGCATGAAAACCTCCTAAGCTTACTTTTACTAGCTTAGGATAAAACTTCCCCAAGGTACAAACTATTTTACCTTTTGCCCTTGGACTTTCGCTGCCACCACCAAACGTCTAACCGGGTTTTTTATTAGGAAAGAGCCGTTTGGAAACGTCTTTCCCCCCAAAATTCTCACCAAAACCTTGCACCCCCCTTCCTGGTAAGAAACCTCACCAATTTGCATAGGTGACCACAGACCCAAACCCTTGGATCTTAAGAACAATGAAAAAAGCATTCAGTTTCTTAAAAGAAGAATTTTAATAGAAGAAAAGGTAAAAAGAATCACCTCTGTAAAATCAGGATGGTAAACACCTTACAGAGTAATTAGATTCAAAACATAGAGAATCCCTCTAGGCAAAACCTTAAGTTATAAAAAGACACAAAAACAGGAATATCCATTCTATTCAGCACATCTTATTTTCTCAGCCATTTAAAGAAATCATAATCTCACGCATATCTAGCTAGATTACTTACTAAATTTTAAGACTCCATTTCTTTTCTGTCCCCGGCAAAAGCCTCACCCAGACAGACACAGACCCTTTGTTTTTCCCCCCCTCCAGCTTTGAAAGTATCTTGTCTCCTCATTGGTCATTGTGGTCAGGTGCCAGCAAGGTTATGCTAGCTTCTTAACACTTTACAGGTGAAAGGGTTTTTCCTCTGGCCAGGAGGGATTTTAAAGGTGTTTACCCTTCCCTTTATATGTATGACACGCCCCCCAAATCACATATAGGGTGAAACGCTGGATGTGATTTCTTCCTGGAGCTCTATGAGAAAACAGATTTAATAAGACACATGCACCTCTAAATATACTACCAAGTATATAAAGACTAACAATAATTTCCACATCACAAGGACGATTTTAACCAGTTGATTCTGGGAAACTTTCACGGGAGAGTGCATCAGCCACTTTGTTAGAAGCTCCTGAGATGTGTTGGATGTCGAAATCAAAATCTTGGAGAACTAAACTCCATCAAATAGGTTTTTTGTTATTTCCCGTGGCAGTATGAAGCCACTGTAGTGCAGCATGGTCGGTTTGCAGGTGGAAACGCCATCCCCAAACATATGGCCGTAGCTTTTCCAAAGCATAGACAGTGGCATAACATTCTTTTTCATTACTGACCAGTTGCTTTTCCTCTCAGACAGCTTCTTGCTGAGAAACACTACAGGGTGGAATTCTTGATCTGGTACTTCCTGCATTAAAACTGCTCCCACACCACGCTCGGATGCATCGGTAGTTACTAGGAACGGTTTGTCAAAGTCTGGGGCCCTTAGTACAGGGTCAGACATGAGTGTTGCTTTAAGCTGGTTAAAGGCCTTCTGACAGTCTTCGGTCCACTGAATGGCATTTGGCTGTTTCTTTTTGGTGAGGTCTGTCACTGGGGCGGTGATTTGGCTGTATTGTGGTACAAATCGCCTATAATAACCGGCCAAGCCTAAGAAGGATTGAACCTGTTTCTTTGACTTTGGGACAGGCTACTTTTGGATAGCATCCACTTTGGCCTGTAGGGGGTTGATAGTTCCTTGACCCACCTGGTGCCCAAGGTAAGTCACTCTGTTTAGGCCTATTTGGCACTTCTTAGCCTTAACAGTTAGTCCTGCCTCCCTTATACGCTCAAAGATTTTTTGTAGATGTTCCAGGTGTTCTGCCCAGGAATCCAAAAATATGGCCACATCGTCAAGGTAGGCAACTGCATATTCTCCTAATCCCACTAGGAACCATCTACAAGTCTTTGGAAGGTGGCGGGTGCATTCCGTAGCCAGAAAGGGAGTACATTAAATTCATACAGCCCGACATGTGTGGTGAAGGCTGACCTTTCCTTGGCGGATTAATTTAACGGTACCTGCCAGTACCCCTTGGTTAAGTCCAAGATAGAGATGAACTGGGCCTGTCTAAGTTTCTCTAATAGTTCATCTGTGTGTGGCATTGGATAGTTGTCTGGGTGAGTTACAGCATTTAGTTTACGGTAGTCCACGCAAAAACGTATCTCCCCATCTGGCTTGGGAACTAGAACCACTGGAGATGCCCATGCACTGCCAGAGGGGCGGATTACACCCATCTGTAACATATCCTGGATCTCCCGTTCTATAGCAGTTTTAGCTTGAGGAGACACCTGGTAAGGTTGGATTTTAATTGGGTGAGCGTTACCTGTGTCAGTGGAGTGGTATACCCATTCAGTCAGTCCTGGGGTGGCTGAGAACATCAGCGCGTAGTTAGTGCACAGCTCCTGGATCTGCTGTAGCTGCATACACCCAAGGGTCATGGAGAAGTTCACCTCTTCCACGCCACCAGCACTTTTCCCTTCGTAGTAGACACCTTCAGGCCACTCAGTGTCATCTTCTCCCTGGGCTGTAAACTGACAAACCTTTAATTCTCTGGAATAAAAGGGCTTTAGAGAATTAATATGGTATACCTTAGGCTTTCGGCTGGAGGTGGGGAATGCTATGAGATAATTAACAGCTCCCAGGTGCTCCTGGACCGTGAATGGCCCTTCCCACGACGCTTCCATTTTATGGGCCTGGAGCGCCTTTAAGACCATGACCTGGTCCCCTACTTTGAAGGAATGCTCTCTGGCATGTTTCTCATACCAGGCTTTTTGCTCTTTTTGAGCATCCTGTAGGTTTTATTTAGCAAGGGCTAGAGAGGTTCGGAGGGTGTTTTGTAGGTTGGTTACAAAGTCCAGAATGTTAGTTCCTGGAGAAGGTGTAAATACCTCCCATTGCTGCTTCACCAACTGTAATGGTGCCTTAACCTCGCGGCCATATACAAGTTCAAATGGTGAAAACCCTAAACTAGGATGTGGTACAGCTCTGTAGACAAGGATCAACTGCTGCAACACTAGGTCCCAATCATTGGAGTGCTCATTTACAAATTTATGTATCATGGCCCCCAAAGTTCCATTAAACTTCTCCACCATGCCATTTGTTTGATGGTGGTAAGGAGTGGCAACCAAGTGATTTACCCCATGAGCTTCCCAAAGTCTTTCCATAGTTCATGCCAGGAAATTAGTTCCTGCATCTGTGAGGATGTCGGAGGGCCAACCTACCCTGGCAAAAATGTCTGCTAGTGCCTGGCACACACTTTTAGCCCTTGTGTTGCTTAGAGCTACTGCTTCCGGCCATCGAGAGGTAAAATCCATGAAAGTCAGTATGTACTGCTTTCCTCTGGGTGTCTTTTTCGGAAAAGGACCCAGAATATCCACAGCTACTCACTGAAATGGAACTTCAATGATGGGGAGTGGCTGGAGAGGGGCTTTGACCTGGTCTTGGGGTTTTCCCACTTTTTGACATACCTCACAAGACTGGACATAGGTAGAAACATCCTTGCCCATTCCCTCCCAGTGGAAAGACCTCCCCAACTGGTCTTTGGTCCTGTTCACCCTAGTATGGCCAGTAGGATGATCGTGGGCTAAGCTTAAGAGCTTGACCCAGTACTTAGTTGGAACTACCAACTGTCTCTGAGTATGCCAGTCTTCCTGGTGTCCACCAGAAAGAGTTTCCTTGTATAAAATTCCTCTTTCTACAACAAACCTTGGTCGATTAGAAGTACTGAGAGGCAGTGGGTTGCTCCATGCCGCCATTCTAGCTCTCTGGAAGCTTTCATCTACTTCCTGTTCAGACTGGAACTGTTCCCTTGATGCTGGAGACATCAGTTCCTCATTGGATTGTGGACCTATGCTTGGTCCCTCTGGAAGCGATGTAGGGGATGGGGCTGTTTCCGTTGACTGTGAACTGCTCTCCACTGGTGCCCTATGTTGGGGTTCAGGCTCCGGCTGAGCCTCTTGAGTAGGGGTTATCGTCTGCTGCTGGTTCAGGTTCGGTGGGGCCCTCTGGGGTTGGGGTTGCAAGTACTGGATTCAGTGCTGGGAATGGGTCTGGTGCTGGTTGTTCCACTGGTTCTGGGACTGGCTCTGTCTGGGTCTCTGGGACTGGATCCACTACTGCTATTGCAGACATTGGCCTGGTGTCCAGGTCCATCACCTCTGACCGGGTCCTGGTAGAAGTTTCAGGAACAGAGCTGGGCATAACAGCTTGTTTAGCCCGGCTGTGGGTGACCATTCCCACCCTCTTGGCTCGCTTCACATGATTGGCCAAGTCTTCCCCCAACAGCATGGGGATGGGATAATCATCATAGACTGCAAAAGTCCACGTTCCTGACAACCCCTTGTACTGGACAGGCAACTTGGCTGTAGGCAAACTGAAAGAGTTTGACTTGAAGGGTTGAATCATCACTTGGATCTCTGGGTTGATTAAATTGGGGTCCACTAAGGAAGCATGGATAGCTGACACTTGTGCTCCAGAGTCCCTCCATGCGGTGACCTTCTTCCCGCCCACACTCACAGTTTCCCTCTGCTCCGAGGGTATCTGGGAGGTATCTGGGCCTGAGGACCTCTGGGGTGATTCCGCTGCAATGAACTGTAATCTGTTGGGGTTCTTGGGGCAGTTGGCCTTTACATGCCCTGGCTCGTTACATTTAAAACATCGTTCAACTGACGGGTCACTGGAGCGAGGTGGGTTGCTGGAGAACGGTGTGGCGGGACAATAAGGTGTATGGAGGGTTCGTTGGGGGGTAGGTGGGGCCTTGACTGCTCCCGGTAATAGGGTGTGGTCTGAGGTTGTCCCTTCTGGTATCTGCTTCAACTGCGACCAGTTTTTTTCTTCTCTGCCACCTCCACCCATTTGGCTCCAATCTCCCCCACTTTGATTACAATTTTGGGCTTCCCATCTAGGATGTATCTTTCTATTTCCTCAGGAACACCCTCTAAGAACTGTTCTGTTTGAATTAGGAAGGGCAAATCTGCTGGAGATTTAACACTTGCTCCTGTTATCCAGGTATCCCAATGTTTCCCAATGTGGTAGGCATGTTGGGTAAATGACACATCTGATTTCCACCTTAGGGCTCTGAACTGCCGACGGGAATGCTCGAGGGTTAGCCCCATTCTGACTCTCGCCTTGGTTTTAAACAGTTCATACTGGTTCATTTGTTCCTTAGGCATTTCAGCCACCATCTCAGCTAAGGGTCAGGTGCCAGCGAAATTATCCTAGCTTTTTAACCCTTTACAGGTGAAAGGGTTTTTCCTCTGGCCAGGGGGGATTCTAAGGTGTTTACCCTTCCCTTTATATTTATGACATAGGCACATGACAAGATCAGGGACTTGGACTGCTTTGGGGAGAAGGAGTCCTTTTCACCAACAAGAGTAGACCCTGCTGGTTGATTTGCAGAGTGACATTGGACATTACATTTTCTTGCCTCCTTTCTTACTTGAAAGGTGAGTATGGCACAGGCGAGGACTTCAGAATGGAAACTGACACTAGGAAGATACCGTAGAACAAGATGTGAGTATCCCTGAGACCAGCCCTTAGGGATGTTAAGGCAGATAAACCTATGCTTGGTTTACTTGGGAAAGGGGAGAGCCCTTTCAGAAGAAACAAATATTAGGTGAAAATCACCGTGATAAAGAGGGCCAACATAAAACGTATGCACGACATAAGTCCCACATAAGCTGTCAAAATAGGGCTTCGGGGTGTTTGTGTGTGAGTGTACTCTTTTTGCTGGCTTTGTGTGTGGGGATACATTTCACATTCAGTGAATATTTTTTGTTTTATCAGTTTTCAGTTGCATATATCAAAAGGAATAGCTTTTGGCTGCAGCTGCCCCATTCCTTTCTCTGCCAGAAAGCCACAATGTGATCTTTGAGATGTTACACGGCGGGAAAAAGAAAGAACTAGAAGTTCAGATCAGGATACTTTATCTCTCACCTGACAGTTGCACCATTAGCTAGTTCTGATAGACTCACCTTATTTGTCTGATTTTCTTCACTAGTGCTGTGCATATGCCAGTCAGGAGAGGAAAGGATAGTCTTGTACTCAAAGGACAGCACGAAAGGAGTCAGGAATTCTATTTCCAGCTCTGCCACTGATTCCGGGGGCAAGTCACTTAACCTTCCCGTGCCTCAGTTTTTACGTCTGTAGAATTGGGATTGACAACCCCCTCACTGGGGGGTTCTGAGGCTTAATTATTAATGTTTACAAAGCACTTTGAGATCTTCAGATGGCAATGTGAAGTATTACAGTTATTACTGATATGTGACACATTTGTTACTTTCTGATCCTAGACATGCAAAACCCATGGAAAAAAACTCAGAAATTGGGCTTGTTTTTGGCTTATTTGGCTTCTGAGTTGCTTGTTGGCTAGTTTTTGGCTTGTAGCTTGTTGCTTGTTGCTTTTTTTTTTCTTGGTTGGCTCTAGACAAGCAGGGGCAAGGGGGAGAGAGAATCGGGTGCACAGCAGGCCCACCCCAGTCCCAGACGGCATGTCAGGGGGATCTAGTCACATAGAGTGTTGGGGTTCTTAGGGATTGGCTTGTTTTGGACTTGTTTTGAAATGGGATTAGCTTGATTTTTGACTTATTGTGAAAGTTGGGGTGCTTATTTACCACGTGAAAGTTGGCAACTGTGTCTGATCCTGGGTAACTTTAGTAAGTTTATCTTATGATGTGTTACACAAATATGTGGATTCCCTTTCCTTTCATTTAATTGTTTCTGCCTAAGACATCATAATTGTTGTTCTGTCAACTGAATTGGTGTCTACTGAGTTGAAGTAATACTTCTACTCCTTGGAATAAATTGCTGATCACATTCACATATGCACTTTGTATATATGCATGCAAGAGCATGTGGTGGGATGAGTTTGTAAATTATATGAATATGATGAATGCAAAAGAATACACAAATGTTTGCTTGTTAATATTAGCACACTGATAGGTGCCTTACCAGAATCGTAGAAAGGTAGGTAGACATGACATGGAAAACACCTTTATTCACATAAAATCACATTAAAAACTACTTTAAGATTTTATAAAATTACAATATATACACAAAAAGATATGAATAAAATACAGCAAAACACGTCTTAAATGAACAATAAACATGAATCACTGAAGTAGCATCATTATCAAATTCACTCAAAATATTGTTTACACGCCACGTCAACTGAAAAGTATCCAGATTACAAGTCCTTACACTTATCAAAGGTGTAATCAGTCTGCAGCCTGGCCACAATCAGTGTGCAGAACAGCCCTACTATATCACACCGCTCCACCCTGGCCTCTTTGTTCTGGTGAGATTTCAAAATGGGTAGTTTTGCCTGAAGTAGCAACAACTTAGCCAGGCAGGAAAATGGCCTAGTGCGAGCATTGTATCTCACTCTGAAATCAAACAAGGGCTTGGAGAAAACCAGTCCCAAAACACTGAAAAGTTGCTGCAAAAAAACCCTAAAAGAGGAATTAAACAGAGGCAAGATAGAAAAAAATTAAACAAACCATTTCTGACACCAAAAAGACGGGGCACGGTGCAGGCACCTCAGAGGCAATATGGTGCACCAAACAATTAGTTGCTACAGTGCTACATGGGACCCTCCACTGCAAGTTACCAGGAAGAGGAAGTTACTAGGAAGAGGTTTGTACAACGACCTCCAAGCCAAAGACCCAGAATCATCCAGGGACAGAGGCATCCTCCAAGACTGTATCAGGGAGATCAGAAAGGGTGGTAGCATAATCTCACACTTTGACACGCATACCACAGACCTGCTTGTTGGTCATGTTTGCAAAAGGAACATTCATCAAACCCTTGCAGGACAACAATCTGCCTGGCTCCACAAGGAATCCATCCTCAGAATGGCAGACAGCTAGTGAGGGGAACACGGGATTCCCCCCTGGAAGAATCATCCCTGAAAAAACATTCTGCAAATACTGAGCAGTCCTCTGAGCGAGTTCCACCTGGAATTCAGAGAGGACCTTATCGAAAAAATGCACAGGCCAGATTCTGCTCTGAACAGCAAATGCTGTTGCCAGCTTCTAGCTTGACCAACTGAGAACAAACCGGTGGGACAGCTTGGTCAACCCAGCCTGAATAAATGCAGAAAACAGGCTCCTGGAGAAGAGAGCTTCAGCTGGAAAAAGTAGGCTAAAAAACAGTGGCTCTTCCAAGAACCATAATCTGGAAAAATGCAGATTTCACCGCTGTCACCAGGCATTAAAAAGATCACTGTGGAATAAAAGCAAATCTAGATTCTGTAATTGACCAGTTGCCAACAAAAATAGGTGAGAATTAAAGTCCATCCCATCAGCATGATGGAGAAGAGAGAAGACAAGGGATTTCCAGGCCAGGGGGGAGTCAGAGTACAGCAACCACTAAACGGACCAGAGGTGAAAGGCTACAACCTTGCTGACTAAATCAGTGAGTCTCTGACCCCATTCATCTAATGGCAGGAAGAGAAAAGCAGGGCACAACCAGAGGTACGTATTCCCCAAAAATATAATTAATATGCCTCTGAATTTGGTCCAGGAGGAGAATCCAGACATACTAACTGGTGCCACATTATTGAGGACACGTGGTTGTTGGCAATCAAAACCTATCCCCAAATAGAGAGCCTAGGAAAAAGCCACTGCCGTTTCTCAGGTGTCCTTGCACCATCTCTTCAGCCCCCTCCCAGTTCCTTAATATATATTGTTCAGATCCAAAGAGGTTCCCCAACATGTAAATCCCAGAGCTGCCCCTATGCAATTGTTGGGGCAACAAAGCGGGACTGCTGCAGTGCCAAGAGCTCTGTAAGATCGAATTGCTTTTAGCTCCGTTCATGCAAGCAGATGCCTGTTCATTGGGCTAGCAGGGCTAGAAGGCAGCAGGAGAGTGATCCTATTGGGATCCGGGAAGTGGGCAGGTCAGCAGGAGAGTGATCGATGTGAGGTATATAAGCCCCAGGATGATCAGAGCCTTATTTCCTGTAGACTAAGGAGAGGTTACTACAGGTTAATTAGAACAACTAAAGCCAATTAAGGCCCCACCCGAGACCTAATAAAAACCCCTGCTTCAGTTAGATAGGGGGAGGGAAGGAGAGCTGACTGTAGTTTGGAGGTGTACTGGTGTTCACCAGAGGATTGGAGTATCAAGGGAATAGAGACCCTGCCCAAGCAGGGCAGAGGGACTCCCCCAGCACAAAGGACCGAGAGAAACCCTGCCCAGGGGGAAAGAGAGTAAGAAGCCTGTGAAGCCGAAGGAGCTGGGACCGGAGTAGGGGGCAAACCTGGGTCCCTTCCCTGCTCCCCTTCTCTCCCCCTCCAGGGCACTTGCTAAGCCCAAGAATAGGGGCAGAGGTGGCACCCTGATCCATCACACCAAGGAGAAGCGTGGGACCCACCAAAATAACATTGGCCATTTGCCACATCATGCACTTGTAAACAAGCACAAAGTGCCTGCATGTCACTGTGAGATATGATCAAAACTGAGATATCATCAGGCTGACAGATGAATGGGGAAAGGATCCAGCACTCTTGGCACAGAAAAGCCAGTCAAATGGCTTTTGGGGAGGTGCAGAAACTGCTCCAAACTAAGAGCACCATGGACGGTGGTATAATAGGCCAGGGAAAGCTTAGTCTTCCCTGGCGCTGCTGCCCACCGCTGTGGAACACCTGGGCTGTGGTAGCCCTGCCCCTTCTCCGAGGCCCCACCGCCTGCTGCTGCTGCTGCTGCCTGCCTGCCATGTCTCCTCCACTCCACCTTCCCTCCAGAAGTCCCCACTGCTCACACCATAACTCCTCCTCAGTGATGGGGGAGCGAGGAGTGACGTGGAGAGTCAGTGGCGGGCGGGAGAGGGAGGAGGCTCAGCTGGGCGTTGGGTCTGGTGGCTCAGCCGGGGCGTCCGGCGCTCGCGGGACTGGCCCAGCTCTGGGGCCAGCCTGGCACTTGGGGGGCCGGTGGTTGGCCCGGCTCTGGAGGCGGGGGCCAGCAATTTGCATGGGGGAGGGCCTGCAGGGGCAGGGGGGCTGGCCGTTCAGCAGCTCAGCCCAGTGCTGGGGTTGGCCTGGCAAAAGGGCGGGCGGTGGGTCAGGGGGCTGGCGTCTCAGCCTGGTGTGGCTGGGGCAAGCGCGCCAGGGCTCCTCTGGTCGTGGGGGGGCCCTCAGAGCTTCTCCTATTGGGGGGGGTTCAGGGTTCCAGCGTGCGGGAGGCGGAGCCTTGGGTGGAAGGAGCAGGGCTGGTGGGCTAGCCTCCCCAAAGCAGGGATTCACCCACCGCCCTTGAAGAGCACACAGCATCCCAGACAGATGATACCTCTGACGAATGCCTCTGCGAACTGGGAAGCAGTGGCTAATTAATCTTTAGGAAACTAAAAATGTTATGATACGGTAAAGAAATGTATGAAGAGAACATTGGCCCAGTCCTCAAAGCTTCTGACATTTTTAAAAGATAACTATGGTTAACTCTATCAAAGGCCTTCTCCTGGTCCATTGAAACAAGCCCCACATCCAGATTACAAGTTTGCTAACAGTAAAAACATTAAATTAAACAACAAATTAAAAACAAATTATCCAAAAATACAGCAGTTAAGAATACAATATGCTTGATGAGGGTGTGTCAAAGAGCCCAGACAATCCTCCAGACAATTGGGTAAGATCCGGGATAAAATCTTTTAATCAGATAAGAGAAGGGAAATAGGTCCCCAGTTCTATCACAGAGGTCCCTTTTTTGTGCAGCAGGGTATCACTGCTCTGAGGCAACTGAGGGGCAGCTCTTTCTCCTGGGTACACTGCAGCACCACTAGAAAAAAGTCAGAACAGAGAAGATGCTAGACATGCTTGTAAAATTCAGATGGCAGCCCATCAGTACTTGAGGCATTGCTTGTAGAGAGCTGGTGGACTGCAACAGAGAGCTCCTGCAGCGACAGAGAGGCATCCAGATACCGCTGTTCCTCACCAGTCAAACAGGGCAACTCTTGCTCCAGCTCCTCCATTGCCAGCACACCACAGGCTTCAGGTGAGTACAGAGTCTTGTAAAAATAACAGCTGCTTTCTGGATCTCAATAGGGTCAGCTGTCAGAAGAGTTTCTGGCAGCCGCAGGCAAAAAATCTGCCCATGGTCTGCAGGCTTTTTCTCCAACTCGAAAAACAATTGTGTGGGAGTGTCAACTTCATGCAGCTGAGTAAAATGAGCCCAAATCAGGACTCCTTACATATTCATTTCCAAGAAGCACCTCAGAAGCTGGTACTTCTCAGTTAAGGTTTGGTGAATCTGCTTCGGGTTTCCCATATCAAGGTTGCCATGAAGGCCCAAGATTTCTCATTCCAGGGCATTCATAGCCTGATGCAAGGACTGTGTGGGAGCCTGGGTATACTGATGGCAGAAAAATTGGATCTGGACCTTTCTGACATCCCACCGCTGTCTCAAGCACTCATATAGGGACTTATGCTGCCACCAACACTCCTAGAACTCACCAAACATCTGCGTGAAATTCAAGTGCTGTAATAATTCATTATTAAAGCACCAGTAGGAAGCACAGGCAGGAAAAGGAAGAAGCACACTGCCAGAGACATAATGATGATCTGACAAGTGAGTGGGAGACATGGAAAACCGAACATACATTCACACTAGCTGTCATGGTACACAAGTGATCCAGTCTAGTCCCTGAGACTTGGTAGGGAGTTGCCTTCAGTCAAGAGTACTGTCTAACAGTGGGTGAGAGAACCTCCAAACATCTACTAGCCCAAAGGTCTGCAGGACCTGGCCTTGGCAAGTGTCTTCAGAAAGAGGCGTCCAGACATTGCTGTTCCTCACCTTTCAGATGGGGTAACTCTTGGTGCAGCTCCTCCATTGCCAGCACATCACAGCGTACTGTAAAAAGAACCTGCTGTGTTATGGATCTCAGCAGTGTCAGCCATCAGATGACCATCCGACAGTCGTAGGGAAAAAATCTGGTGATGATCCATAGACTTTTTTTCCAACCCGAAAAAGAACATTGTGGGAGTGCCAATAGCATGCAGCAGAGTATAATGGACCTGAATCAGGGCTCCTTGCCCATCTCTTCCACCAAACATCTCAGGAGCTGGTACTCCTCAGTTAAGGTTTGGTGAATCTGCACTGGGTTTCCCAAATCAGGTTGCCATGAGGGTCCGAGATATCTCATTCCAGGATACTCTTGGCCAAATGCAAGGACTGCGTGACAGCCTGGATACACTTATGGCAGAACAGTTGGATCTGGATCTTTCAGACATCTCTCCACTGTCTAATACACTGTCCCACCGCGGTTTCATACAGAGGCTTATGCTGCCACCAGCGTTCCCAAAACACAGCAAACATCTCAGTGAAATTGATTTCCTGTAATAATTTGGTATTAAAGCACCAGTGAGCAGCACAGGAAGGAAGATGGAGAGACACATTGACAGAAGCATAATGATGATCAGAGACAGGGAAGACCACACTGGCCTTCCTGGTATAAAAGGTTTCAGAGTAGCAGCCGTGTTAGTCTGTATTCGCAAAAAGAAAAGGAGTACTTGTGGCACCTTAGAGACTAACAAATTTATTAGAGCATAAGCTTTCGTGAGCTACAGCTCACTTCATCGGATGCATTTGGTGGAAAAAACAGAGGAGAGATTTATATACACACACACAGAGAACATGAAACAATGGGTTTATCATACACACTGTAAGGAGAGTGATCACTTAAGATAAGCCATCACCAACAGCAGGGGGGGGAAAGGAGGAAAACCCTCCATGGTGACAAGCAGGTAGGCTAATTCCAGCAATTAACAAGAATATCAGAGGAACAGTGGGGGGTGGGGTGGGGAGGAGAAATACCATGGGGGAAATAGTTTTACTTTGTGTAATGACTCATCCATTCCCAGTCTCTATTCAAGCCTAAGTTAATTGTATCCAGTTTGCAAATTAATTCCAATTCAGCAGTCTCTCGTTGGAGTCTGTTTTTGAAGCTTTTTGTTGAAGTATAGCCACTCTTAGGTCTGTGATCGAGTGACCAGAGAGATTGAAGTGTTCTCCAACTGGTTTTTGAATGTTATAATTCTTGACGTCTGATTTGTGTCCATTCATTCTTTTACGTAGAGACTGTCCAGTTTGGCCAATGTACATGGCAGAGGGGCATTGCTGGCACGTGATTAATTTGCAAACTGGATACAATTAATTTAGGCTTGAATAGAGACTGGGAATGGATGAGTCATTACACAAAGTAAAACTATTTCCCCATGGTATTTCTCCCCCCCACTCCACCCCCCACTGTTCCTCTGATATTCTTGTTAACTGCTGGAATTAGCCTACCTGCTTGTCACCATGGAAGGTTTTCCTCCTTTCCACCCCCTGCTGTTGGTGATGGCTTATCTTAAGTGATCACTCTCCTTACAGTGTGTATGATAAACCCATTGTTTCATGTTCTCTGTGTGTGTGTATATAAATCTCTCCTCTGTTTTTTCCACCAAATGCATCTGATGAAGTGAGCTGTAGCTCACGAAAGCTTATGCTCTAATAAATTTGTTAGTCTCTAAGGTGCCACAAGTACTCCTTTTATTCCTGGTATAAAAGTGATCCAGTCTAGCCCTGGAGACCTGCTTGGGAGCAGCCTTCAGCCAAGAGTAATACCTAACACTGGGGTGAGAGTACCTCCAAACATCTGCTAGCCCAAAGGTCTGCAGGAGACAACACGGTTCCCTGGCTGACTGAGGGTGTAGTTCCTCCTGGTTCTTGTCTAAAACATAATCTACAGTGCAATTGAAATCCCCTCCCAGGACAGTATTACTATCAGGGTCACAGCCAAGCATGGCATGGACAAGAGTCTACAGAAAGGAGAGATGATCTCGCCTCAGAGTAGGAGCATACACAGTAAAAAGATTAAAAAGAGAAGTGCCAATATGTGTCTCCACCTGGAGGAGCTGGCCCTGCACAATCTCCTTCACAGAGAAGATCTGTGTCCCTGCGTCCCGGGGAAAGAGAACAGCTCCCCCAGCTGTGACATTGGATCTATGGCTCAAGAAAACTTCCCCTTCCTATTCCTTTAACCAGATCCCCTGATTATCAAGGTCTGAGTGTGTCTCTTACAAAAGAAAAACATTAACCTGCTTTGATCTAAGAAATTCAGAGAGTTGTGCCCTTCTGTGACCATCCTGGCAGCCATTAATATTGAGAGCCAAAGGTGAGCAGCACCACAGAGACTAGAAAGAGAGCCAAGCAGCAGAGGGAGACAATGGAAAGTGGAAATACATTGCCATCACCGTGACTTGTTTTGTTCACGGTATCTTGAACAATCCCCACACATACTTCCTCACCTTGCTCAACAACTTTTTGAAACAGAAATGTTTCCTACAATCAACTGAGTTATCTCTCAAGACAAGGGCAGCTGAAGGAATAAAGTGCTGTAAATCAACTCCCCACTTCCTTTTAGAGCTATCCAAAAAAGTCATTAATCACCTTCACACCATACCACCCCCTTCCTATCTAGCTGACTGGCTGGGACATCAGGAACCAGTGAGGAGTTAGAGAGATTATCATCATCCTCTTCATCTCCCTGAGACTCCACCCAGGTCAGAAGAACATTGAGCCACCGTTGTAACATTCTCATAATTCACAAGGGAGAAAGATTCAGTGTGGGCAGCCAGCATATTTATATTCTCAAGAGGGATAGGCAGTGGTCTGGGACTCAGCATCATCCCTGCAGCATACAGGATCGGGGCTTGAGGACTCACCATGCCAGAAGAGGACAGTTTCCCACTGGAAACACCGGGCATGGAGCTGTCACCCAACACAACATTATTCTCCTTCGCAGAGCACAAAGCTCCATCCTCAGCCACTGCCAGCAGCTCTGAGGCCGCCAAAGTCTTAGTCCTTTTAGAAATAGTGCTGCATAAATCCGTCTCATTGGTCTGTTCTTCACCCCCATCTCTAGAACCTCTCTCTGCTTCCTCTGCAGGGAGGTGCTCCGCAAACTCCAGGACTTGCTTTTGTCCAGGTACAAGTGATAGGGTCACGACAGAGGGCACCTGTGGTGGGGAGGCTTTTCTCTAGAGGATAGCAGACACATATGGTGATGGTGGAGGGAGACAGAATGTGGCAGTGCAGATGCCCCTTGATGTCTCAGCCACTTCCTCTATCCTGGGGTCCCACATTCTTACCAGGATCCCCCAACCAGCAGTGCATAGGCAAGATCAGGGTCACCACATAGGAAACATTTCACATTTTCAAAGGTAACGAATACTGTAAAATCTATGCCATCTATGTGATGCTTTAAAACATAATTCAAGGGCTGTTCAGGGGTATTTAGAACTACATGAACCTGGTACTGTAACGACATAACATACCCCACATTTGGGTTCTTGCACACTAATGGAATCATCCTAAGAGCAGGAAATAACTTCACATCAAGAGAGATCAGACGCTGGTGTCTCATTGTGAAGGAAGGGGGGACATTGGTACTTTAGTAGCAGGAGTAAACAAGGGAAAAATTTGAACAAAAGCCTCCTTGACTCAGAGTCCCTCCTTTACTAAACGATCTACTCTTGGGCCAGGAAAATTACTATAGATTTGCTCATTCAAGAGGCAGATTTTATATTAGCACAGGCAATAATCTTACCTATACTCAGCAACATATCCTGCACAGTGTAGGAGACAGGAGGTATACACTGAATCCCATGCTTGTGGATTAAACTGCTAAACCCCTCTGAGGCAGAGAACCCCACCAACTCCTGCAAGGAAAAGGAAATGGGGGACCAATAACACCCCTAAAGTAAAGAAACAGCAAGTAACAAACCAAACCATACACAGCCTAACAGAAACCTGACTAGTGCATAGAGCACATAACAAACTCAGCCTCACTCTCAGAAGCTCCCACAATCCTGAGAGGGAGAGAATACATCTCTCTTTCCTGTTTTGTAATAATGAGGACTGGAGAGATCCATGAAAACATAAGAATGCCCATCCTAGGTCAGACCTGTGGTTCATCTAGCCCAAAATCCTGTCTTCTGATAGTGGCTAGTGCCAGATGCTTCGAAGGGAATGAATAGAATAGAGTAATTTTCGAGTCATCCATCCCCCGTCCTCCAGTCCCAGCTTCTGGAAGTTGGAGGTTTAGGGACACCCAGAGGATGGGATTGCATCCCTGACCATCTTGACTAATAGCCACTGATAGATGACATTATCTAATTTTTTTTTTACCCCAGTTTTACTTCTGGCCTTCACATCAT
The DNA here is from genome assembly GCF_009764565.3 of Dermochelys coriacea. NCBI lineage: Eukaryota > Metazoa > Chordata > Testudines > Dermochelyidae > Dermochelys > Dermochelys coriacea. The sequence continues at coordinate 201,692,316 of NC_050068.2, read as the reverse complement.
CTGGCAACGAGCTCCGCAGGTTGACTGTACATTGGGTGAAGAAGTACTTCCTTATGTTTGTTTTAAACCTGCTGCCTATTAATTTCATTGGGTGACCCCTGGCTCTTGTGTTATGTGAAGGGATAAATAACACTTCCCTTTTCCCTTTCTCTACACCATTCATGACTTTATTATAGTCCTCTGTTGTATCCCCCTTAGTCATCTCTTTTCCAGACGTTCTGCAAACTTTGCATTACATCAGCTATGCTTCAGTCATCAGGTACAGAGGCTGATTTAAGCGAGAGGTTACATATCACAATTAGTACTTCTGCAATTTCATATATGAGTTCCTTCAGAACTCTTGGGTGAATACCATTTGGTCCAGGTGACTTATTATTGTCACCTAACAATATTCTCCCTCTCATCCTCTGCAGTAAAGACTGATGCAAAGAATTCATTTAGCTTCTCTGCAATAGCCTTGTCTTCCTTGAGTGCTCCTTTAGCACCTTGATTGGCTAGTGCCTCACTGATTGTTTGGCAGGTTCCTGCTTCTGATGTACTTAAAACAATTTTGCTGTTATTTTTTTGAGTCCTTTGCTACTTGCTTTTCAAATTCTTTTGTGGCATGCCTAATTATATTTGACTTTTCAGAGTTTATGCTCCTTTCTGTTTTCCTTAGTAGGATTTGACTTCCAATTTTCAAATTATGTCTTTTTGCCTCTATCTGCTTCTTTTACTTTGTTGTATATCCATTGTGGCATTTTTTGGTCCTCTGACAGTTTTTTTTATTTGGTATATACATTATTTTGAGCCTCTATTATGGTGTTTCTAAATGGTTTCCATGCACCTTGCAGGTATTTCACTCATGTGACTGTTCCCTTTAATTTCCATTTAACTAGCACCTTCAACTACACAGAAGAGAGGGGATCTATCTTCCCCCCCTACAAGGATATTAAATTAAATTATATTATGGTTGCTATTACTTAGCCATTCAGCTATATTGCCTTCTTGGACCAGATCCTGTGCTCAATTTAGAACTAAATCAAGAATTGCCTCTCCCCTTGTGGGTTCCAGGACTAGCTGCTCTAAAAAGCAGTTGTTAATGGTGTCTAGAAATCCATATTTTCTATTAAAGATAGGCTTGAACTAGAACTCCACATCTGAATAACCCCAAAACTTTGGGGTGTTCAAAATATGAATCTGGATTCAGATCCAAAGTTTGTAGCCTGGATCTTTCTCTGTATTTTGCTAATAAAGGGGACGGCTTTGACTGTGAATTTGTACATTCTAAAAGTTTCACTGCCATATTTTCAAAGTAAAATATTTTAACCAAGATATGTACATGTTTGTTTTTATTTCCTCTTATTAAAACAGTACATATATAAAAATAAGAGTTTTTGTTACTATGAGTCCCAAACCCTGGCAGCTTAATGTCAAATTGTTGTAATGTATTAATAATTTTTCTCATTTGGATATCTGGGTTTTCCCTTTTTTCCTGTTTTCAGAGGTTTTACATTTGGATAGAATTAAAATCATTGATTTTAAATGCTCCTATAACATTTATACTCAGACTAATAGTGTAACCCTTGGAGTTTTTAATGTCATTCCAACTGTTATTTGAAAAATAAAAATTGTTTTTGATTTTGCATCTGTTCAAGTGGTATGAATCTCTATAGCTATCAGTTCGTAATCTACTGTTTTTCACAGTAAAAGGGCATTGATTTTACAAGATAAAAAACTTCACAACCAAATCAGCTATTTTGTATCCTTTAGCAAAAGGCTATATAAGCCCTGTACTTTTTACACCTTGCACAACACATTTCCTCTTTCTAAATTTGCCTGTCTTTCTTTTCCCCTCTGTGCATTTGTCTGAAAGTACTACGTGTTGTGGAACTGATTTTAAAAATATATTTGGCTAACATTATTTAAAATCGTATTTTCTCCTTCAGTTTGTACATTCTGGTCCTAACAGTTTCCTTATTTGGCTGAAATTAACATTTTTTCCACATTCATCGGTATGTGATGTTGTCTTTCTGTCATTTTTAATTGTTATGCCTGATTTTTCTTTTAGAAGGTAGATTGTTAAAATTAAGGGGCAGGAGGTTTCTTTCCATGTTATTCTGAGATCCTTTAATGCAGAGGCATATTTTGCTTTTGTGAATTGCCTCCCCCCCCCCTTCTGCATTACAGACTACTCTGGGAAGAGCCTTTTTTTAACCAAAAAAAAAAAAAAAAGGCCACGCTTGACTGATAATGCATTGCTTTGGATGGTGAAACATTATGAAAGTTTAATTTTTAATTAAATCTGAAATACCAATTATAACTGAAAGAGATTTTAACCTGTTTCTTTTCAGACTGCCTGAAGTTACATTTTAGATACTGAAATCACTGCACCTTAAAAACAAAAAGATTAAGCTGCACTGCATTCCTGTAAGTAAAATCTTTTCCAGTACCTTTTGTCAGTATTTTTCTGAAACAGTGCACACAATAAAAGTGTTAGCACAGTAACTGGACATGGATAAAGGTCAGAGTACCCTTGGATGGGATTTACAAGTTTAAATAACATTTATTTATTTTTTTAAAGGAAGTTGTGCTGGATCTTTACCAGGTTTTATGTCAGACCCCAAATTGCCAATTTTTTCCGCTGGCTGTTTCGAATTTTATTAGGAATGGTGTGTAGCTTTGTCCCAATTGACATACATTACCTGTCATCCTGTCACCAAGGATTCCTGCACTTTGGTGCAGGGATAATGGAAAGTAGCAGAAGATTCCTGATGGCATCAGAAATAGAATTCATTCTCCTTTGTGATGTCATAGGATATTTTTGTCCTTTGTTATAAGAAAAATCGAAACAAAGAGAAAGTTTCTGGTGACATCACAACAGGAGTCATCTTCCTGAGGACATTGGATGTGATCAGAAATGCATAATTCTTCTGTGCATGTGTGTATGTGTGTTCCCTCTTGTGCTAGGAAACAGTCAAAATAGCATATCTTATGTTTTCGAATGAGAGATGAGGCTGTCTCTAAGAGCCCCATTAGTCCATAAATGCATGTCAGAGTCTACATTCACTCTGGTCTATCCTTATTTAGAAGCTGTTTTGTCAATGTACTCGAGAGAACAATTAATGCTTGGGATTTTAGTGCATGAATAACAGGCAAGTGAATGACCAGACAGTGTAAAAGATTCAGATGCTCCGAGTTTAAAAAGAAAAAAGAAACAAAACAAAATCTTAAAGGTGATAGGGGAAAAGGGACTTTAGTTGGGAAATAAAAGGTTGTGAAATACTACAAAGCAAAGTCAATCTTTTTTCTCATTTAAGATCAAAATGTAAGTTTGGTAATGAAATCCAAAAGTTTATGAATTCTTCCCAAGTGATATCTTTGTTTTATAGCACAAAGTGTTTCAGTGTTTTAACTGTTACATAAGGGGGTTTTCACCCCCTTTCAACTCTAATGAATTTACTTTGGAGACTAGCTGAAGGGTACAGCATACCGCGGGTACATAATACCCCTTCCAGGAATGGAATGCCAGGCATGAGTCAGTGAGGCAGATTGTGCCATTCTGGCACTAATCCATTGCGTTTTTACATTACTGGCAGGGGCATGCCATTGTGTTGTTAAATACTGTGCATTAACTGCAGACTGTGGCCAGTGAGTTGGGTTTAAAATGTTCTGCTCATAGTTCTTAACTTCCTACCACAAGCAGTATCCCTGGCCACCATGGTCATCACAGTAATTCTGAGCCTATGACCTAGGTTTAAGGTACTACTAGATTTAGTGGTACCAATGACATAACATTTTGTGGGGGGCAGAGAGGATGGGTTGGGGGGAAAGACTTTGAAATGTATGAACACTGAATCTAAAAACCCTTTTGTAATTCACTGTATATTATAAAATAATAATCAGGAGAATTTTGCTTGGAATGCATTAGACATTTTCCTACCAAATTGTAATAGATCTAGGAGTGAATTAAGGCTGGTTCTTTGGATCTTTTGGATACAGATCGTCACTGGGTCCTTGATGGAGCAGTGCGGCAAAATACTATTTAGCAGTATATGGCTCTGATGATTGGCTGCCAGCTGGGCGGGGCGATATCACTTGGTAAACAGATTAGAGACTCAGTGGTTGAGGAAAACAACTTTAAATGTAAATGTGGAACAGACCTACAGAAACAGAACATTAGTATCTCCATTTTACTGATGGAGAAACTGAGGTACAAAGGTTAAATGACTTGCTCCAGGTCACAGAGCGAATCAGTCTTAGAGTTGGGAATGGGACACAGGATCCTGACTCAGCACAATTCCATCCTTCCTTTTGCTCTATCAAACCATCATAGCTGGACGTCTGCTTTATGGCATGCATTATCTTATCTCCAACTTACTTCTATCATTCATTTTTCAAAAGTATCCTGCCTGTAAACTCCTAAATGCTCCTAGTTTCTGTAGCCTCAGCATACAGCCCCACCTTTGAAATCTACCAGGATCATTGTACTTTATGATTCTTATGCTGTGAGGAGCATGGTGGAGGGATTTTTATGGTTGGGCATGCAAATCGTAATAATGAAATCTGGATATTGCTGTTACATTCGAGTGTACATGTAGTCAGTAACACAAAACAGTTATAATGCATGGTGATTAGCCATAGAAGAAAAGATGCTTTGAAGTTTTGCGTTGTTTCTTACTGAGGTTCATTGTGAACAGTGACTGCCAATTTCTGAGATCTGGGATGAGATTAATCCCAGTACATGGCTTTCCTGTAAATAGAGAACTACCTTTTTTTAAAAAAAAATTAAATTTGGAGTCTGGAGAGATCATTCCCAGGCTGTGATGTCCCTACATCATCTGATTGTTCAGAATGTGAGCCATCTCCTCAGCTGTTGCAAATCATATATGCTGTTGACTTGCATGGAGTTTATGCCCATTTATGCAGCTGAGGATCTGCCTGATAGTCACCTGAAAAGGGCTTTCTAAAGGTAGTGTGACATGCCATTCAGAGGAGGTGACTGTGTGATTGAGTCTGCAATGTGCTGAGCACTCTGGGTCCAATCCAGCAATGTATTTAAGTATATACTTATCATTGTACATTTATTCACTGAAGTAAGAGGGATTACTCCCATACTTAATGTTAATGACATGCTTAACTGCTTTAGTGTATCAGGGCTAGCACCTAGTAGGATCAAGCCCTTTATGCAAAATAATCTCTGCTCCAGGTGAGTGTTTGCTTTTCTTTAACATGAACAATAATGGGAGTCAGATCTTTGCACAAGAGAAAGATACTGTACACATAAGCTAAAATTGTCCGAAACATATACGGGTGTGGGATAAATTTTCAAAGCAGTGTCTAGGGATTTAACCATGTTTCCCTTATCTAAGACTTATAAGAATTGCATATAATAGATAAATTTTTAATGTATGTGCTGCCTTGAAAAAAATTCAACTAATATGTAGCCTAGTCGTCTGAGTTCAGGATTAATAGCCAAGAGATCCTGTATTGTTTTCCTGATTCAGACCCGCATGGCATTGAGCAAGTCACTTAACCTCTCTGGACCTCACTTTTCATATCTATTTTAAAGTGTGGCTAATACTGACATACCTATGTGAACATTATTTAGTTAGTGTTTGTGAAGCTCTTGGAAGTGCTAAGTATTGTTATTATTAACAAACACCTTGTGTACACAAAACACCTGGGGTGGAGATATAGTCACTCATTGGGATGATCATTCATAGCTCACTTGTGCCTTTGTTTTGTTCCATCACTCAAAGGTATCAAGGCCAAATGTAATTTACAAAAGTACCATATCACTCTCCTCACTGTTGAGTATTTTTATTGCAAACATTCTTTCTTTCTTTGTCTGTCTCCATACTTTCCTCCATGCCAAATTAACCTTGCTTACCAAACTTTATCCCCTCCTCTGCACTATACAGCAGAAACATTTGCATAGCCTCCAAATTACAAAGAACAAATTCATTTTGTCTTCTAATTATGTTTGCTGATGATGTATGAAACAGACAGAAGACTGTTTGAATTTTTATAAGTTCAATTGAGTTTGCAGGCATAAGGAAACGAACTGGCAGAACCCAAGCCAATGTGACATGGAATGCAGGCATCCCAGAGTGCATGCTGCATGTGTAACGTCAGGATGTCAGGGCTAAGAAGGGCCTCTTCCATCAGAGGAGTGCTTTTAAAAGAAGGAAATATTTTGAAGCAACAAACAGTCCATCCTAACATATCCTTCAGGTTATCCTTTACAGTACATTGAACATCATAGCACTTGAGGGACATGGGCATCTGCTCACCAATATTGTAACTAACTGTTTTAACCAGAGTTGCATGCCTGAGACATGTTTTGTTTTCCCCAGCAGCTCTCTAACTCCTATTCCTCCCATCAGCTCCAACACTGCTCACAGAATGATGGCAAGCTAAGCTCTTTTTGCCAGAAGATTTGTGATAGAAAGAGGTCTGCTGGAGAAGACGTTTGTATACAAAAATTGTTTGGGATTCTGTCTGCCCTAAATAGAACTTGATGTCTGGGGCTGTCACTGAAGAATTGTATTAGCACTAACAAAAGGAATTAATTTTGCCTTCTCTTTCTCCTACAATGAGGCATCAATCCAGAAACTCCTGGGGATAAATTCTACCCTGATTTTTACTCATGCAATGCCATCAAAGTTAATGCTGTGGTATAGATGTAAGTCAAGGCAAAATTTGCCTCCAGCATTGGATTGGCTGAGAAGGTAGAAGTCTGTTTTGCTGCAGCATCTGACCTGGGGTACAGTTTCAAAAGTGTGTAAGTGACTTAAGAGTCCAAGTGCCATTGGATTTCAATTTAATCTCCTAAGTATTTGTCACTTTGGAAAACGAGACTCAGGTTTACTCACTTATGCACTTTTGAAAATTTTATCCTTGGTCAATTACATTGTCAGCAAGGCCCCTTGAAGGTAAAGGGCCAATACTCTGTGTGGTGCTGACAACTTCTTAACCCTGTTTTTGAGACAAAGATGAGGAGGGTGTTAGTGTAGACATTTGGGTCCAGATTTGTAGATGATGATAATCCGCACAGTTTCACTGAAGTCGGTGGAGTTACACTGATTTATGCCACTGGGATATCTGGTCCTTAAACTTCAGATGAAATGAGAAAATCCAAGTTACTTGTTTGTTCCTTAAAAAATCACCTTATTTTAGGTCTTCTGACATGGGACATGGTCACAGTTTAAAGGTGAAAATATTGTAGATGATAGAAAGAATAAATATGCAGCGGGGTTTATGGTAATCCTTTTCTACAGAAAGAAAATTTCTCAGGAGATTATGCAACTTCAGTGTTGACTCTTTGTTGTCTTTGACTCTCCAGCTAAACATCCTCAAAAGAACAATAGTGAGACCATTTTGGGTACAATAGTCTTGGAACTCTGATAACCCAGTAGATATTTTTGTTTGCTCTCAGGTTGGCTTTAATCAGACCATCTGCAAGTCAACTGATAGCAGTTAGGACTGAACATTATTTATGTCCATCATGCATTTTTTGTTTTAGATATCTGGTGTTCCTTTCTAAGGCTGTACTTAAAATGCAGGCTGGAGCACTCACAGTTTAGAAAGTATATTGTAGCATGCAGCTACATTGTTTTAGTGGTGTGTTTGCTACATTAGGTAGAGAGAGGAAAATAGCTCTCTAGTGTACAGTTGCTCTATTAGGCGTAGGGATATTGGTCGTGATTCATTCATTTTAGAAGGTGCAGGGATTTCACTGTTGATTCCCTGAGCAGTATTGCTTTAATAAGTTATAAAATACTGTAACATTTCAACACTTAAAGAGGCTACAGTGAAACGAGACAATCTTTCACTCCACTTATCAAAGCATTTGCTGGTCTCACTTCAAGAGAGATGAAAGACTAAAGAATATTGAGCAAGGAAATTTAATATATAGCTAGAGATGTCATTAGATAAGAATTTACAAATAGAAAAGAGTTGACACAAACATGCTGGCTTTTGCCAGCCCTTGGTATAAATATATTTCTTCTTCTCAACACATAGAGCCAAATTCTGCAGCTAAACTAGTGTAAATCAGGAGTGAATCCACTGAAAGCAGTATGGTTATTCTGGATTTACATTGTTGCCAGCATTTGGCAAAATAGACTGGAGATAGTTAAATAAATCCCTGGAAATGTCAAAGCCTCAGATATGTGAGATGCATGAACCTTCTATGCAGGATCCTCCCCTGGTGTAGGTCTGACTTACCCAGTACATGATCTGGTCCTCTGTGTCTGTATCTCTTCCATCACCACCACCCATCCTTAGATAATATCACCTCTGGGACAGATTTTTATCTCAGTTACACCAATGTAAATCCATCAGTCTCAGTAATTTGCACTGATGCAGTGAGGATCAGAATGTTGCCCTCTCCCTTTTTCTAAGAGTTCTCGGGGGAGTTCAACCATTGACACATTAGCAGTTCTGGTGCCAACACAAACTCTGCCTAGTCTTGTGAGCTCTGAGAGGAAATGTTCTCATTGAACGTGTCTTTAAGAAGTGCTGTATTTTTTAATGACAGAAGAAGTCTGCTTCCAGAATACTTTGTGCTCATCCCAGAGCTCCCATATCCTCCATTTAAATGGAGCAACTTCTTCCTCCCAACCTGTTGCTTCTGCAGCTCTGCCCATTACTGAGCCTGCTGGAGGTGGCAGCGGGGAAGCACAAAAGGAAATAGAAAGCACTTGGCAGATGCTTTGTGCTGTTAAAGGCCTTTGGAACAGGGTCTGGCTTTGCAAGATGTTTTCAATGTCAGTAATATTGATGGCATCCCTGACTCAGAAACTGCATCAACAAATCTTTTGAACCAATTGGTATCCATGGTAGGCTTTTTTTTTTAAAGAGGCCTATAACATATTGTTAAGCATCTCATTCCAGTTCCACATACTGTTCTCATGGAAATTTTGAATAATGAAAGCCTTTTATAAGGTGGAAGTAGCTTATCTAATCTCTTTAAGACTGGCAAGAAATAATCAGGAGTCCTGTGACTCTTAGCAGCAGCACATTTTCAGGGAATTAGGCATGCATTTCCCAGCAGCAATGATGGGAATTGTGTGCCAAATTACTGCAAACCCTTGCTGAAAATGAGCCCTCTTAGGTCATGATCCTGCAGCTCTGGCTCATTTGTGTAGGCTTCACTGGATTCATTAATGAGAATAAAGGCTACAGGAGCAAGTCCTGAATGGAAGAACTGGCAGTACCATTTTCATAATGTTCGCCTATGGCAGGCAGCTTCCCTGTGGCCTTGGGAAAAATAGAAATGGAAGATGATCAGTTTCCCATTTGGTCCGTTTTCCTAGTAGCGCTAGCATGCACTCCCTGTTTCATTAGTAGAGCTTCTGGTGGCTGGGGAGGAGGGGAAATCTTATTTATCAAGAATACAATATTTTGTTTTCACTTACATTCTTTCTCTAAAAAATGCTCATAGTCACCCCCCATGTGGAGCTTTTGAGAAAATTCTCCTTCCACTACTGTTGTGCTGCGCCTTCCATGTGGGAGTCGAGGCTGGAGGATGTCCGTGGAGTGGGCTTGTTTTCATCTAACTGTCACTGCTCAGAGTCTGCCATCCCCGGACCCCTGCCAGAGGCAGACTAGGAAGTGAGCCTTGGGTTCTGGGACCCAGCTTCCTAGAGGATCTAAGTGGAAAAATGATACAGAATAACAGGGGGCAGCACAGGGCACAGCTGGTTGAAGACAAACAGCTGCCTGCTGGAGTGGGCTCTAGGAAGAGTAAAGGACTTGTGCATGGGAGGAAGAAAAAAAGTTCAACCTACGTTTACAGAAGGGAAATGAGCTGGGAGAAGTGATTGTCTTCGAGGGAAATGGAGGAAAGAAGCCTGAAGTGTTTTTGGCAGAGAGCCGATGTCTGGGAGAATCTGGACCCTGTTTGGAATTAGACCACTGCTGCCTACAGAGTAGAGTAGTGGAAAGGTTCCCAAACTACTACTACTACTACTTCTTCTTTTTTTTTTTCGCTATGCACCTCTTTGGAAATTTGTATTACATGCATGCCCCCATCTTTCTAAAAAACAGTATTTCAGTGGTTGCCTTGCGTCCAGGAGCTCATCCTGGCTGATGGTGCCCCACTGCTCTCCAGCCCCCTAAGCATCCCCTGCCAGGGACATGCTCCAGGTGGGTGGCCCCAGCAGAACACAGACAGCTGGGCTGCTCCCTTTTCTCCTCATGTCCCTGCCCCTAGGACTTCATAGGCCTCACTGAAGCTCCTCTACCCCTGCAAGTATCCTCAAAGCTTGTAAGGGAAGGGAGGAACTACATCCCAAAGTACATGTGCATCAGCCTGCGGAGAGGTGAGCGAGCAGGAATGGCCCACCACCTCCTGCCCAGAGAGAGGCCATGCCCCCTTGCTCCTCATCCTTCCCTCCTCCTTGTTCTTCCAGCCTGGCAGGAGCTGGAGCAGAAGACTCAGAAAGTGAGAGGACTATCAAGGCCTTGAATAGGGGCGATGAAGATCCAGGATCCAATAAACTATACTATTTTCAGTATATATCTACCATGGCTGTCGCTTGAGCTACGTGCATATAAAGTTATACATTCTTATAACTTTATCTTTTCTGCAGGAAAGAAGTGGTTTATTTTGTTTTGGGGGTGGGGGGGTTGGACAGGAATTTGGTGTTACTAGAATTTACCCGGAGACTCTTCATGGCACAAGGAGTTTTAAGGTCCAAAGACTGTTGACTGTTTCTTCCGGCATCACAAATGAGTGTAGAGCTTAGATGTTTCTCCTGCCTGTTTTTCCCATGGTTTTTAAAACATCCTATGCAGTTAAATCTACCCTTGGGACCTGTTGCATTCATCGTGTCATGAGACATTTGACATGGCAAACTCCCCTTCACTCTAGTGATGTCTTTGTCATGTTATGGGCCCCACAAGTGTGTGTGCTGACACCAGGTCTGGGAATGCTTTAAAGGAAAACTTCAGTGATTAAAAATACCTTAGATATCTAGTAAATATTTAGTTTCCTAAATATACCTGTCATGTCACCTTAATGTTTTGCTGCCCTGTCTGGGGTGTATACCTCTTTGGAGGAACTTAGAATAATTCTTTTTGCAAGAAGGTGACCATGACTACTGTGTATGAATATAAGGTATAACAAATATGATATTTTTATCTGGTAGTAAATATTAACCCTTTTAGTTCTTGTAGCTCTGGATATTTGATTCATTTATATATTAACTATTCTTTAGAATCTTTAGGGTATTAACAAAGAGTATGTTGAATTCTAAGGCCCAGCACACTGGTCCTTGACCAATAAGTAATCCTATCCAGGAATTCTGTGTGTTAGACTGTATATTATAATCCTGGGCACTCTATATCCACAGAACTCCAGATAATCTGGGAGACCATTCCCTTCATATATATAATGCTTACATAAGCATATATAAACCTGGGAAACTGATGAAGGATAATTGTCACAGCAGATCAGGAAGAATAATTATGGGAGAAGAAAGACCCTCTGAAATATATTATTTTGCTAGTCCCTTTAGCTGTAAATAATCATGCCTTCACAGTTAAATCATGTAAACTGAGAATGTATAGAAATGACATCAAAACATGATTCTTTTGGCAAAGAGGTTTTCTTTGTTTGGAAACCCTACATAATGACACTGGTATGGGAACTTAGTTGGGGAATGAATCTGCTGCGTCCCTCCAGGTACAGTGAGGGAGAGACATCATCATCATCATATCAAAGGATGGTAATGTATCTATTCTTTCTGTATTCTATATAGTGCTGTACTAATTTCTGATTGATAATCTTTGATTAAATAATTCCAGTTGAACCTATTTGACAGTTTTGAGTTGTAATTAACTTAGACACGCAACAATGTAGTTGATTCATAGATTCAAAGGCCAGAAGAAACCATTGTGATCATCTAGTCTGTATGTTATGAGTAGTCCTGAACCAAATCCTTGCTTCCAGCCATTCCCTGAACTTCAGGAGATTTCAGAGTCTGAACTGGATCCAAATTTCACAATCGACTGTTATCTCTATAATGGGCCAAACCAAAACCACAGATACGAAAATTGGTGGGGAATGGGAAGATTTGAAACCAAGATCCAGATCTGCATTGTTTGGCTTACTCTCATCTCAAAGTCCTGTTTAGAACCACTTGTCACTCTTTCAATATTTCCATTAATTAAATTATGCTGGTGTCTCTCAGTGGGAGTTAACATTCTACAGATATTTCATTGGACAGGGTTTCTTGCTTGTAAGTCGATTAAGACACAGAAAACACATTCTCACATTGCAGTCAGTAGCATCTGGGAGAATTTCAACGCTGTATGGTAAATTATACTTTTTGTTAATATAACAGCAGCTAAAACACCTTTTAAATTCCCCTCTAGAATTTACATTTCAGCAACTCAGGCAATCTGAGATTTCCTAAGTATGCCATTGGTGAGACATATTTTTATGGCCCTGTTTTGTCAGATTCTCATGGCCACAGCTTTCTATATGATTATTATATTTAATTATATTTTAGACACATTTTAATTTTTGGAGCATATCTAGATGGACTTAGGGTATGGCAGTGACTCTGTTGCCTTCCCCTCTTCCTTCCACATGCACTAGCTAGCAGCATGAGAGCAGTGTTGAGGGAGTTCATGACAGCTGTAGTAACTGGTATAACTGAGCAGATTCTCCACGGTGTTGTCATTTCTTGAGCACAACTCCAATGCCACTGGATCTAGGGTACTTACTGTACTTTCTTTTGTGCTGTCAACCTCAAGGTAAAGGAGGAAATGCAGGCGTTTCCTGAGTTGACATAGAGGAAAGGAATCTACAGGGTAAAGATAAATATTTGATGTCCTTTTATAGATTTCAAAGGGAACACTTTTTGGAACAATTACATTTGCCCTTTAACTATAAAACAGTGATATATAGGTAACTGCATGTGTGTTTTTGCCCAGGAGAAGAGAGAAGAGCTCGTAGGGTGATCAGGGGAATGGAGGGGCTATCTTATGAGAGGAGATTGGAAGAGCTTTGCTCGTTTAGTCTTGCCAAAAGAAGGCTGAGAGGAGATATGCTTGATCTCTATAAATACATTAGGGCAGTAAATACCAGGAAAGATGAAGAGCTATTTAAGCTAAAGGACAATGCTGGCAGAAGAACAAATGGATATAAACTTGCCGTGAACAAATTCAGGCTGGACATTAGAAGGAGGTTTCTAACTATCAGAGGGGTGAGGTTCTGGAACAGCCTCCCTATAGGAGTTGTGGGGGGATAAAATGTAATTAGTTTTAAGAGAGAGATGGAAATATGTAGAAGTGTGATTGTAAAATGGGATTGCTTGTGATGGTAGGGGGCAGGCTTGAACAATCCTGGGGTTCACTTGTGGTTTATGTCATATGTTTCTAAAGTTCATGCTTCAGGGTTTCAGCTAGCCACTGGCAGCTATCAAGCAGGGATATTTTTCCCCATTATTTTCTGGGTTTTTTTATCTTCTTCCTCTAAAGGATCAGGGACAGCCATGGTTGAAGATGGCACTCTGCGTGGGGTGGCACCGAGCAGTCTTTCTTTCACCAATGCCCACTGTTGCTGACCTTGCCATGCACATTCACCAAGTACATCAGGAACCTAGATGCCAGTTAGAAGAAGCTTTAGTTGTGGGAACCTGTGGAACACATCCATGCCCCAGACCTCCTGTGGACCTTCCACTGGGCCTGTCCTGAGAAACCTGGCCCAATGGCTCTTTAGAGATTACTGTCAGGGGCCAGTCCAGCTAGGACCAGCTGCTGGCCTGCTCCCTGACTAACTTCACTGCTAGGCAACCAGTGGGCCCAGATGCACTCCCTTGGAACTGACAGAGTAGTCACAGCACATGACTGGCTGCTGGTATAGTAGCCCCTCTTATAAGCCTGACACCAAGAGCAGATCAGCAGCTGCTCAACACGTACCATGCACATAGCTGCACTTGCCCTGCTCTTGTTTCCAGTTCCTGCTCCTGCCGTGATCCAGCATGCTTCCAGTTCCTGCTACTGCTCTGTGTCCAGCCTGCTCTGTGTTCAGCTTTGATTCCAAACCTGCTCCTGCTCCACCTGCTCCAGCTCCAGCCCCTGTTCTCCTGGGCCTTCTGACTTCAATCCTCTGCTCCACCTGTGGCTTATGACTCTGGGTTATCCTCTGGCATTCAGCTTCTGTCCCTCCGATGAAGTGAGCTGTAGCTCACGAAAGCTTATGCTCAAATAAATTTGTTAGTCTCTAAGATGCCACAAGTACTCCTTTTCTTTTTTGTCCCTCCAGCACTGACCCTAAGCTCGTTCCTGAACTTTGCCCCCGTGGACCCTGAGTTGTATGCTGAACTCTCGTTTCAGTCACTAGGCCTGACTGCCCTTGGCCCTTGGTCACATTACCATATATGGAGTTCAGGAGGAATTTTCCCCCAGATCAGACTTGCAGTGATCTTGAGGTGGAGGGGTTATCTTTCTCTGCAGCATGGGCAAGTCCCTTGCCAGAATTATCTGGGTATATCTCACTTTATCATTTTCCTGCCATTTCAGGGGTCTTGAGCAGTGGTGCACCTCAGTCTCTTCCTTTCTCTGCCTGTGAAATATAATAGTTTAGTCTCCTGTGAGCTGTAATACTTTGGTCTCATTTTGGTTGTTGGGTTTAGTGTGCAGGTGCTGGGTGGTGTCGGAGGCCTGGGATATATAGGTCAGAATAGATGATTTAGTGGTCCCTCCTGGCCTAAGCTCTGTGACTCTATCACCTAATTTTTGTTTTTTAGTGTTCATAAGACTATTTTTCTTATAAAGCATGGCCCCCTTCTTTGTCTTTCTACTTTATAAGTCTCCTGTGTTCCCTGGTCTGATTTAATCTTTCCAGCAAAACAATCCTCTCTTCTTGGGAAGTGAAGAGGCACTAGTCAATTTTATCTGCATTTTAAACACACTGGTCCTATACTAGCTGTGTGGCTCTGCTCTGACTCCCATTCAAATCAATGGTAAAACTTTTCTCTTTCTATAGTTGATGCAGTCCAGTCCCCAGATCAGCTCTGCTCTGGTACTTCTATGGAGGGCAGGTCTGCAAGCCCTCTTCATGCACTGAGGTTTTCAGATGTTGAGGCCTTGTGGATTGGGCCTATGGTCAGTATTTGGTTAAGTTTAGTGAAATAAAAAAAGCACATTCTGGACAATTCAAACTCTCAATTTATTAGCCTAATGTCAACTTAACTGGTGTGTGTATTTAAAGCTAAATTCTACCACCAATTTGGCGGGACTAAATGGGAGATGGTGGAGATGTGTTAAGGATATATGGTTTTGTTATATTTGTGTGAGTAAAGCTCCCACTAATTACAATGGTAATTTTACCTGCCTGTATAATTGAAGGTTTGGATCCTGCATTTCTTCCCACTCGTATAAAGCTGAGACCATTGTTTCTAATTCATTTCCAATATGGGGTATAACCTTAATCCACAAATCATTCTCAGAAACCTGTTTGTTAGCAGCTCTAGGTTATAGTATGTCTTTGATTGGGTGGAAGGGAGCAGAAACTGGAAAAAGAAAACAAACAAAAATTCTAACCCAAACCTAACTTAATAAAAATTACAGGAATTGGTGTTGCATATAATTGCTTCCTCTGTGGCTCCTGTGTTATGTTTGTTCAATTTACCAGTCCAAACAAGATTTTGCTTCTCTCTGCCCTGCAGATCTGTACTGGTATAGAGGAAAATAAATTGTTTTTCTTTATTTCTGCTTCATACATCATACCCACAAACCCAGTAATGTTCTCAAGGAAGGAGGGGGAGGAATTTATGAGAAATAGGTATGTACGTAGGCACGGTAACTGTTGAATGTAGCTCTTGCTGCAGGACCAAAAATAAGGAAAGACCTTTTGGTTTGGCTTATCTTAAATCTCTGTTAAAATAGACTCGCCTTTGGCGATGAGCCAGCAAAATGTGTAAGTAGAAGTGCTTGGCAAATCTATATACACAGTGGATCAGAGCAGACAGAGGGAGAAGGGGCCTATTAGATCACCTAGAAGGACTGATGGGTTGCCCCAGGTTTAAACTCCTGGAGACAGAAAGGGTGGAGGATCTTCAGCTCTGGAATTAGCTCCTTGTTGTGGTCCTACAACAGCCAAATCTTATGCTCTTTACAAAACAATGAAAGATGCATCTCTGTCTCAATTTCTAACATACCCAACATTCTTGTATCTAGATGCCATGTATATACATAAAGGTCACATCTCATTCTTACTACCCCTCCTCTGGGACTAAAGTGGAAACATTTAGGTGGTCAGCTGGCTTTTTGCTGACCTGATGTGGTCCAATAGCAAACTGAGTTTTTTCTGTGAGTGATGGGGGGCGGGAAATGGCACAGAACTGTCTATGTTGTGGACAGTTATTACTGGTCATAGGTATTTCATTGCAATAAACACTGTTAGGTATTGTCTCATTGGGTACTCTCGAGACTTGTATATAAATAAACCCTGCAAAGCATAGAATATCAGGGTTAGAAGGGACCTCAGGAGGTCATCTAGTCCAACCCCCTGCTCAAAGCAGGACCCATCCCCAATTTTTGCCCCAGATCCCTAAATGGCCCCCTCAAGGATTGAACTCACAACCCTAAATTTACCAGGCCAATGCTCAAACCACTGAGCTATCCCTCCCCCCAAGCATGGTTGTTCCTTACAGTATACTTTCCATAGCTAAATCCAGTGTAATTTTAGCTGTTAAAGTGGGCTTCTACCACTTCCTGGGGAGACTAGGAAGATAATTACAACATTTTCAGTCAACTGTAAAATTTCAGTACTTGGTGTGTGTTCAGATTCCAAACCACCCCCAAATCTAGAGAAGCTTGGATGAAGCTCCCTTTATTTTGGACACTCTCTGTTTTCATCTGAGACACTATTCACACCCCTAATTCTTCATTTCTTTATTGTCATTCTCATCATTAAGCAACTCATCTTGGAGAAGTCCTGACTGTTCACAATAAGTAGGATCATCTTCTGACTTGGCAAATGGAGTCTCAGCATGGTCTATGGAGCAGCTGTTACTCATTTTATCTACATGATGATGACTTGATCCTGGATTATTTTTGGAGTGATAAAGGAGATTTCACGTTTATAAGCAACCTCTACAATAGAATAGCTTTGTAGTATGCAGGCTTGTTGCAGCCAGGTTGGTCCCAAGATATTAGAGAGAGAAGGTGGATAACGTAGTATCTTTTATTGCACCAACTTCTGTTGGTGAGAGAGACAGGCTTTTGAGCTTACGCAGATTCTTCCTCAGGTCTTTGTAGTAGGAATTAAAATCAAAACCTGGATCTGTACCCCATGCAGAGGTGGATTAAGACTAATGGGGTCCAGATTCACTCCTACCAAAGGCCCGCCACACAACAAGTCAAATTTGTTTGCGATGCTCCTGCTCCCAACGACCATGGCAGATCCCAACATACTGCGGTGGTGGGCCCTCACCCAAGAGATCCTGCTTTATTTCAGCCTCTCTCTCACAAACTTTGTGAAAATGCAGATCCAAACGTTGTAACTGTAGTCAGCAGCCTCTTGCTTAACTGTTTAATGCAAGTCAGGATTTAGAGAGCTAAAGAGAACTGCAAAGTCTGCCTGTTGAGCCACTTCAGTAAGGAATGCCCCTTATTTTCATTACAGTCAGTCCCTTCTCTCCTCTACAAGGAGGGACACCATAGTGGCAGCTCCTATCTGTGCTGGGCCAAGCCATCTTCTGATATTGGGATGTTAGACATTTGCTACCGTAGACATGCAAATTCCTTTTAATAGTTGGTGCCTCATTCCTGTAGCTCTCTAACTCAGAAGAGATTCTCTGGATTTCTGATCCTCAGTCACTGAGCAAAGGCTACCAGACTTTTGGCCCTTGAGTTAAATTGCCATCCCTTGTGTCAGGCACTTGGTTTTACCTCATGAAAAGAATGTTCTTCCTGGGTGTGAGGAGTACTATGGGACATTGTTTCTTTATTTCTGTCAGCTCATCAGATGGAATTATGTTCATCCACTTTCGTTGGAAAATTTATCTTGCTGTGTCCAGAATTTTCATACATTTTACTGGGATTCTGTTAACATTTTTGGGATGGAATTCCCAACTTTTTACGATACGTAAATAATGGAAGCTTTGAATTAAACTGAGCCATAGTGTAGTGCTCTTGACTTGATGGTAGAGATGAATTTGAACTGCAGTTGGAATCCAGATTAGGACCTCCGTATTTCCAGGAGAAGGAAGAAATGCAGATCCAGCATTTAGATTTTGGCTCATCCATACTTATTGCAGATCATTTATTATCCAGAGCTTCAGTCCAGTGTATGCCCATCAGGATCACAGTAGCAAAGCATCTTGTACTGTCAGAGCTCACCCATGCAGAAGTGCATCTAACATGCTCCATCCCTTTCCCATTAGAACTCACCACAGTAATTCATTTGAAACTCCTTTTGGGTCAAAAAATGGCCTTTTAAAAAATTAGGTACATTTTTGGCAGAAATTTTCCTGGTTTTGAAATTTTATGATGGGGGGGGGAATGACAATAACCAATTTTTAAAAAGTTTTTTTTACCATTCTCCCTTTTTTTCAGTCACAAAATGGGATGACAGGGAGGGAGGGAAGGAGAGGAAAAATAAACTAGAGAAAGGAAGGGGGGAAAACTGAACAAAAGTTTTTATTTTTTTTAATTTTTAAAAGTTCACAAATTTTCATAAAACAATGTTTTAAAAAAATCATAAAACATATTTACCATTTACCAAGCTCCATTTTTGTTCATTTTGAAGACCTAAGTGGATGTCCAAGCAGTGCCTACTGAAGGAACAATTTCAGGTTACATGGTGTACATGACTTCAGCAAGCTGATCAGATGCGCATTTTTCCTGTTTCTAAGGAACAGAGACAATAAGTGTGAAATGAAACATAACAGGGAGGCACAGGAGTGCAGCTCTGAAGGTGGAATTTGCATTGGCTGCTCTTCAGACAGATGGTGAGAAACTTAAAACTATTCTCAAGTCCTGAGGCCTTTAGTCCCCTCAGGTTAGTAAACATATCATAAAGAGTGAAACTAGAGAGTCTAATTCTTCAGAGTCTAATGATTCATACTCTCTAAAAAGCAGGAGCCATGGGAAAACTGCCTGAGTTTCACTGTGTTCTTGGATGCACTGGGATGTTTGTTTAGTGCAGTAGATTTGATAATCATCAGATAATCAATCACATGCTTGATACAATAAATATCCTCCCAATGTGGAACACAGTTATCCCAAGATTTACATCCACTACAGGATGGAATGTCTCATTTATTGCTCTCATCTGGCAGCACAATGTACCAAAGAGTGGCCAAAGTCCGAAGCATTCTCCCTGCTGTTCTTTGATTTTAAACGGCAAAAAGACAGAAAGCTAAGGAGCTCTTCCTCAGTAATTAAAGTGGGATATCTGTTGTTTATTATGCATTCTCTCTCTCTCTTTCTCAGCTCTTTAATCACAAAAGGACTGATCTTGAGAGATGTGGGGTGCCTATAGCACCCATTGATTTCAATGGAGGTTGGGAGTGGTTTGCATTTATGAGGATTAGGCCAAATTTCTAGTATATGCTACAATTCCTGGTGATGTGAATACAGCTGATTTGTTAGTTTTTTCCTGCTTTTAAAGTTGCATGTTTGAACATAAACATGCATAAGCCACCCTCTGTCCTGGAGTGGTCAATTACAAGGGTGAGAAGAGTTCAGTCTCCATTGCTGATTCACTCCTTGGTACCAAAGAAGCCAGTTAATGATCGCTATAGCGGTGATGATTTCTGTGATGCAGGCTCTTGGCCAGCAGGAACTGGACTGATTCATAAAAGTCATCTCAAACAAGCCACAAAACGGCCATCAGAAAGTAAAACCTCACCTGGGCTGGATTTGAACCAACCACCAAGAGGTGAATGGATCTGTTACTATCCCATTGCCAGTTTTCAGAGCCAGCATATGTTTATGTGCATATGTATGTGTGTTTATATTTTAAATCTTGAATTTTTATTCAGTGAATCCATCATTCAAAATTAGATTATAAAAAACCCCAAATCTAGATGAAAGTCCCGCCCCACACACACACCTCTCACGAAGATAGAGAAAAGTGTTCAGGACTTTAAAATATATGTAAACATCAGTTCCTCCAAAAGCAGTCATTACTCAGTTAACAGCATGGAGGATTGATTGAGAGAACGATGATTTCATAAGAGAAAATCTGATAGATTTGACACGCTTCATAAAATATGCAGAATGGTTATTCTTTGGCAAATTGCAACATTTATTTGCATGCTCTGCAGCCATCACTGTCCTATGCTTTGGCATATTTCCCTCTTGCATGTGCTTCACTGTGATCCTTTTCCTGTTATATTCTCTGCACTCCACATTGTGTTACCATGCTTATTTCTTTTTGGCTGGTTCCACATTGCCAGCACCACCTCCCAACACACACCTAGTACATCCCTTACTCAGCAGGCCATTGTGACACTTTCTACCCCCATCTTGAAAAGCTGAACTACAGGAAGCCAACTCTTTTTCCCAGTTGCCAAAACTTTCCCTGCCCACATCCACCCCTTGACCTTCTATCTGACTATTATTTGTTCATTACTTGGAGCTGACAATGTGTTTGATGCAGTATAAGACACAAAGTACAGTCTGTCTCAGCCAAAAGAAGTTTGCATTCTACAAGGCAGATGGATGAGAAAACACTTATGATGCTCCCACCTCCAGTAATGAGCTTTCTTCTCCCTATCTTTCTTCCTAGAATTCACAAGCATCTTTTTCATTGTAATTTTTATTTATTAAGGGGGAGATTTTCAAAAGGGATTTCACCTCCTCAATCCTTTTGGTCTTTCTAAAAATTGCAGCCTAAGAGTTGTCAGTGTGTTTGTCCTTGCATAAAAGCCAGAGGATGATACACTCCAAGTCCAGATAATGGTGAGCACCCTGACCCTATACTGCTGCTATGTCATGCCATGCCAGAGATGCCATGTGAATGACAGAAGTCTGCCTAAGTACAGTCTTCTACTTAGCACACAGAAATGTAGGGCTAGCCCTGGTGCGTGTACTATACAACTAAAAAAAAAAAATCCTGGAGTCTGATTATAATTCAGATAAATTCCCCAGCACTCTCTGCACTGAATCTCTTGTAGTGTCACAGAGCAGAATGTAAAATGTCTGATTTTTACTGTATCAAGCATGTGATTGATTATCTGATGATAATCTACTGCACTAAACAAACATCCATTCAAAACAACAGCACATTCAAAACAACAACAGTGCCACAGTGCAATCTGGCACTAAACATATAAAAACAACAGCAAAGAAACAAAACTGGGACCAAGCATCAGAAACCAGGGACAGTGTCATGAAAACCCAGCCAGTGGTGTGTTTCTACTATGAAAGGAAGGGGGGGGGCTAGTTACTTATGAATCAGAACAACCGTGCTTTGTTCTGCATGAGTGTTTTAATAGAGCGAGTGTAATATAAGGATCAGGTGGGCTCATGGGAATGGAACAAAAGGTTTTATAAAATTAAAACAAAATAATTATAGCTCTAGGTGCAGAGTGAGCACACTCCAGCAGTTGATAGCAGGTACCTGCTCAGAAGGGAGGAGGGGGGAAAGAAGCTGGAAGGTTGTTTTTTAGAGAGTGTGTGTGTGTGTGTGTGTGTGTGTGTGTGTGTGTGTGTGTGTGTGTGTGAACAAAGCCTTTTAATAAGTGTCTGTTGTGAGCATCTTTTAAAGTAATTAATGCACCCACACAAAAATTTGTTAAAATGAAATTTTAAGGAATTGTCTCAAATGAATGAATTAATTAACAACAAAAAATCACTGCAGAACATTGTGTCTTTTCGTATTAAATAAAGGAGTAAAGACGAACAGGAGGGGATTCTGCGATTTGGCATTTTAAGTTGTTCTTGCTGTAAAAGCTTAAGGTATATAGAGAGGCTGCCAGAAACCAAATACAAACAAGGATCCAAATGTGGGAGCAGATCCTCCCTCAGCCTGTGTGGGATGCAGAGGGGCTTTGAGCGTCATATCAGGTATTGGACAATCTCCTGCAAAGGAGACTAATACATCTGCATCCTGCAAAGATCTCTGCAGAACAGTGATGTTTGCTCATCATATTCACCCCAGTTTTGTCCATAGGGGCAAAAGTGTTTGGATGGCCAAGGATGAGTCTCCTTAAGCAGGTCATGTACCCCTCATACTCTGCATGTATATAAACAGCTGAGTGCATAGGAATCATTTCCCAAATAACTAGTTGCTTCTCCATTGTGGGTGTAACTAAAGGTAAAGTGGCAGTGACCAGGATACAGAATAGGGATGCCAGGTGCTCAGGGGTATATCTTTCCCTTTCTCCATCTACACATTTCCCTTAGTTTCAACACATGCAGAATCCACCCCATTTTGAGGGCATAAATCTAGCAATAAATACATAGCACACCTGGCTTTTTGCATTGCTGATTTGCTTGTATGTCCTGGATCTGCTTATTCTTTTTGAAATTTCCAGACAAAAGTCCTGGTTAAAGTGCAGTCTACTCAGAAACTGAGCTTTGGCATTGTTTCTCTCAGTGACTCCCAAACAAACATGCTCACTTTACACATATAAAGATGCTCTGTCTAACTGCCAGTGCCACCAACTCACCTTGGCATCTGCAAGTGTCAAGCTGGGTTCTTGCCTGCTTAATAGCCACCACCAAGAAACCTAGCTCAACTGAGTGTAGTGCAAGAGCGATTGAGGAGATGTAGTAAGACTACTGGAGATGTTGCTCATGAGGGAATGAACCCAGAATGATTACAATCTGGTTTAGATATAGGTCTAAAACCTCCCCCAAGAACATGTAGGATCTGATAGGTGGAGCAATTCCACTGCACACTCAGGTCGGATATAGAGCCTTTAGAAGGTGAGTTATGTGGAGACTTCTACAGTCCCTGTGCTGCAGTAGGAGGGATAGAGTTGATGTGTGGTGCTAAGAGACCTTAGAGAGAGAATTCCATCATCCCCCTCTTGGTCTCCCCTTCCCTCCCCCCCCCCCCCGCCAATTTTCCTTTAATCAAGACTTGCTCAGGGTAGGTGGATTTTGCTCAAAGACACTACAGTTTTGTACCCATAATAGAATGAGAGAACAGTTCTCACTTAGGTTGTGGTCTCTGCCAGAATGTGGAGGCTGAGATCATACTGAAGCTTTGTGAATTCCATTTGGTGCCTTTTACTTCCGTCTTGTTTCTCTCTCTGCAGGGGATGTGAAACTAGATTTGTCCTGTTTCCACAGCAGGGTTTTGGTTTATTTTGTTTTTCCATAGCATTTCATTCCATGGCCTGACTCCAGAGGAGAGTGTACTGCAGAGACGGATTTGAATGTCAGCTAGAAAATGTCTTGTGTATGATACACCCTTCATTGTTGTAAATTATGGTAGCTAGAGAATTATGGTACATTTTCAATGCATCAATACAATTGCTAAATTATCATGTTGAATATTTATCCCTTAGTGTAAAGAAAAAGTACATCAGACAGGTTTGCTGAAGGGTTGTTTAGGTTGTAAGCTTCAAGATTGAAAATCCTTGATTCTGTGTAGTCCAGGGCCAAATTGCAACAGCCATTCATCTCTATATACCTCTGTGAAAGGTAAATTGAAGTTCATGCAATTTACTGTAGTGGTTTTCCAGATGAGTCCTTAAAACTGAGGTCCTGTTAGGTCAGGGTCCTCACATAAAAGAGACTGGGGCAGTTTGGGAAGAGGAGGAGTCTACTTTGGTGTATGCAGCCACAACTTTCCCCTTCTCTACTGTTGTGCAGTATGCTGTGCTGCATTCATCTCTCAGCTTGATGTTTTACCACAGAGGTGGTTGCATCTCTAGTAGTTCTGCGTATATGTATAGCACTTTGGGCTCTTTCAGAATGAAAGGTCCTGTTTAAGTATAATATATTGTTTTAAGTTTACAATCTAATGTGGGCTATTGACCATATAGCTCCCATCAAATATACAGTAATGGCATTTACTCATCTGCTTCCCTCACCAACTCCTTTCTGAAAGTATTGTAGGCAGCGCAGCTTACATATTTGTGTTGATCTCATTCCCAAGTGATTTGTTGGCATGGTGTGTTATGAAATACGAAGTCAATAACAGACCAAGCATTTGACAGCATGGTATTGTGTTGTACACTAGGAAGGGAGAGATCAAGAGTACCTAGGCAAATCCCAGGTCCTTCGATGTGCCTTGAAAGCAGTGCAGTCAGCCTTCAGGAGTTGGAGTGTGGTGAGCTTCCTGAATTGCTCTCTCTCATTCATAGCAGGACAGAGTATGGTTCTGACAGAGGTTGAGTGCCCACAATACTTGTTAAAGTCAGAGAATTCAAGGACTAGGTTCTTGGCACTACCTACATTCAATGCCTGTCCTCTTCTAGCTCTGTCCAGTAACACAGAGCCAAACATTATATATTGGCATATTAAAGCCTTTCCAAAGCACGAACTTGAGAAGGTAAGGAAGGCATAAAAGCATCATTCTTCATTGGCCTTTCTTTCCCTTGGTCACTATGAGCTACTCCAGAAGATGTTTAAAGTCCCCTAGTGTTTTCCTCCCATCAGCCACACTTTTCTAGTAACAAAAAACAAAACAAACAATGACAACAAAAGAAATAAAAGCTGAGGGAGCCAGAAGGGGGGCACTGCTCTAAAGAAATCACCGCAAGCGGAATTTTTACAAACACTCAGTGTTGGTCTAGCTCTGCTCTGATTGAAGTCAATAGGAGTTTTATCATTACTTCAGTGGAGCAAAGTTAGGCCAACACTGAGTGCTTTTCACAATCCCATCCCTCTTTTATAAATTTGGCTATTACAACTGCAACTTGCATTTAATACATATTTCTCTGGGTCTGACTCTGGGGTGGGGAGATTCCGCCTCTAAATATCAAGTAAATGTTCTCTATTTTTACTGTTTGTCTTCAGCACAATGATATGCAAGCTTCTTCCTCTCCTTGCATCCCATTTAGACTTATACCAATACAAACACATTGACTTTTCTAAAGATTGCTTCCACCCTGTTGTTGTTTCATCTGACTGTTCTTCTATCTGTAGGAGAGCTAACTTAACCTGTCTGGAAAGCTAACACCCTAATTTTCAGAGAAGGGAGGTAATGATGACTAAATAAAGTAAGGGCCAAATCTTATCCCATTGACAACTTAGTCCCAGACAACTGGAAAAAGGCTAATGTAGTGCCCATCTTTAAAAAAGGGAAGAAGGAAGATCCTAGGAACTACAGGCCAGTCAGCCTCACCTCAGTCCCTAGAAAAATCATGAAGCAGGTCCGCAAGGATTCAATTCTGAAGCACTTAGAGGAGAGGAAAGTGACCAGGAGTCAGCACGGATTCACCAAGGGCAAGTTATGCCTGACTAATCTAATTGTCTCCTATGATGAGATAAGTGGCTCTGTGGATGAGGGGAAAGCAGTGGACGTGTTGTTCTTGACTTTAGCAAAGCTTTTGACACGGTCTCCCACAGTATTCTTGCCAGCAAGTTAAAGAAGTATGGGCTGGATGAATGGACTATAAGTTGGATAGAAAACTGGCTAGATCGTCGGGCTCAACAGGTACTGATCAATGGCTCCATGTGTAGTTGGCAGCCAGTATCAAGTGGAGTGCCCCAAAGGTCGGTCCTCGGCCCGGTTTTGTTCAATATCTTTATTAATGATCTGCAGGATGACGTGGATTGCACCCTCAGCAAGTTTGCAGATGACACTAAACTGGGAGGATTGGTAGATACGCTGGAGGGTAGGGACAGGATACAGAGGGCCCTAGACAAATTAGAGGATTGGGCCAAAAGAAATCTGAGGAGGCTCAACAAGGACAAGTGCAGAGTCCTACACTTAGGACAGAAGAATCCTATGCACCGCTACAGACTAGCAACCGAATGGCTAGGCAGCAGTTCTGCAGAAAAGGCCCTAGGGGTTACAGTGGACGAGAAGCTGGATATGAGTCAACAGTGTGCCCTTGTTGCCAAGAAGGCCAATGGCATTTTGGGATGTATAAGTAGGGGCATAGCGAGCACATCGAAAGACGTGATCGTTCCCCTCTATTCGACATTGGTGAGGCTTCATCTGGAGTACTGTGTCAAGTTTTGGGCCACACTCTACAAGAAGGATGTGAAAAAATTGGAAAGAGTCCAGCGGCGGGCAACAAAAATGATTAAGGGACTGGAACACATGACTCATGAGGAGAGGCTGAGGGAACTGGGATTGTTTAGTCTGCGGAAGAGAAGAATGAGGGGGGGATTTGATAGCTGCTTTCAACTACCTCAAAGGGGGTTCCAAAGAGGATGGATCTACACTGTTCTCAGTGGTAGCAGGTAACAGAAAAGGAGTAATGGTCTCAAGTTGCAGTGGGGCAGGTTTAGGTTGGCTATTAGGAAAAACTTTTTCACTAGGAGGGTAGTGAAGTACTGGAATGGGTTACTGAGGGAGGTGGTGGAATCTCCTTCCTTAGAAGTTTTTAAGGTCAGGCTTGACAAAGCCCTGGCTGGGATGATTTAGTTGGGGATTGGTCCTGCTTTGAGCCGGGGGTTGGACTAGATGACCTCCTGAGGTCCCTTCCAACCCTGATATTCTATGATTCTATGAAATAAATAGCCAAGCTCCAATTGATGTCACTGGGACTCAGATTTGGCCTTAAGAAAACATGAGGGGAGAGTGACATTTATCTGCCATTCCTCCTGACTTAGAACAGCACTTAGCAAGATCCAGTGGTGGGTGCCTAGGATACTGGCAATGAATTTGGAAAATTATCAAAAGTTTGTGTATGCAAGACTCCATGAAACCCATTGTCCCCCAAGGGACTAGATAGAATCCAGACAGCCAATGAAAAACATGACTAAATCAATCCAAAACTAAAATGGAGGCTTGTTATTAAAGATCATCTGTCTCCCCATTTATATTCTCTTTTTTGTCTATACAGTAGTGTCTGAGGTTATGCCTTTGGCCAAATTCCCTCAAAACCATATGTAAAGGGCATCTACCACTATATTCCTCAAACTGCCGTGCCAAGCAATGTGAATGAAACACAGTGAAAGGAGGAAGGAGGTTCATTCTCAGGTACCCTTTAAAGGAAATGAACATATTTGGGGCAGTCGGCTGTTAACTTGCACTAGGAATCCATGTCCTAGGAGAGCAGATTCCACCTCTTTGAATTCCAGCTTTTAATTATAAGATAAAAAAGTATTGCCTGGTGGTTACAACAGAGAACTGGGTGTCTGGAGAGGGCCAGGACAACAGGGAGTGGAGGACTAGGAGGCAGGAAAGGGTTGGGATGATAAGGAATGAGGGACTGTGAGTCTGGAGAGGACTGGGTGATGGTATGGGGGACTAGGAGATAGGAGAGAGCTCAGGACCACAGGGACTGGGAGGCAGGACAGAGTGCTAGGATGACAGGGAATGGGAGACTGCGAGTCAAGATTGGACTGGGACAACATGGAGCAGGAAACTGGGAGTCTTAATTCTATTTCCAGCTGTTGATTTGTAATCTTGAACTATCCTCTCTGTTTGTCAGTTGTCCCCATCTGTAAAATGGGTAAAATAATATTTATCCATCTTTGCTAAATACTGTGAGTGCTTCTGTCAAAAGGTACTACAGAGGGCAAAATAATCTTAAAAGAATAACAGTCAGGCTCCTAACTTAATATCACTCACTCACCTTGTTGCAGATGTGTGTGGTCTCTAAAGTATAACAAAGGATACCTGACTCTATGTGAGTGTGTGTGAGGTGGTAGGGAAGGCAGAATAGAGATTCTACTTCCATGGAGCTGTGGCTGCATTTGAAAACATTTCCCTACACAGTGTTGTAAACCAGAGTTTTCCCTTTCCACATTTCTTGTAGGAGTTGAATTTTTCAGTTGGCTTGACTTTGCTGTCAAAAAAGGCAAGCTGATTTTTTCTTTGCTCTGATTAAGTTAATAATGGGGTGAATAAAATGTTAAGAGCAATTAAGCCAGAGAGAGTTTTTAATCTGTTTAAAAACAAAACACAATAAACCAACTTCATACATCCAATGTTACAGAGATGTTTTGAAGCTTCTCCTTTCTCTGGTGAAAGCACCATGTAAAATCAAAAGTTTCTATTCTATGGAAGTCTTTTTTTCTCTGACCTTCAAGCCATGTGTGCTGAAGTCACAAATAACAATAATGTTTTTCTTTCTTGTTGTTACTTCAAAGTTACTTTGGGGTTAGGGTTTCTTATGAAGATGAAATGGCATTAATTTTTTGCTGTGTACATGGTCACTTAGGCCCAGATTATGCCCTTCTGTAAAAATACCGAACAGAAAACTCCATGGCCTTGAAGCAAAGAGGACAGTTTTGTACTTAAGGCACAGGACTGTGACTTGGGAGATCGGGGTTCTTTTTGTGTCTCTGTCTTCATGACCCTGAGCAAACGAATGAATAGCTCTCTGCCTTCGTTCCCCATTTGTAAAATGGAGATGATAATACTTCCTTACTTCACAGGTATCCTGAAAATAAAACTTTGGATATTTGTGAGGCTCTCAGACACTGGAAATGACCCCAGTAACTAATACGTGTATTGGTGGATTTTCCACTGTTCACAATGGATAGTGAAGTGTTTCCCTCCCAGCACAGAGATGTCTTGAGGTTTGTTAGGAAATCTGGTATAGTTTGGGGAATGCAGATTCGAGCTCCATACTACTTTCTGAGAACATCTATCTCCTTGCCAGCATTTGCTTGAGACAAGCTCCTCCTTTTCCCCACTCCATGGGCAGTGATGTTTGACACCATAAGATGGGAGACCACATAAAAGGGTCAGCATAATCCCCACATGTCTGAAGAGGGATAATGCTGCAGCAAGTGGTCTTGCAGTCTGGCAAGTAGTTTGGACAATGAAGCAGATTTCTTGCTCCTTCATTCCCTTCCACTGCAAAAAGCACTGGCTCCTAAGCTGTGATCTACCAAGTGTCATGTGGCAGTAGTGATCTGTCTGTTATTGATTATTCACTGGATTATTGGTGCCTTAACTAAAGAAACTGATCATATATGCCCTGGGCACAACAGAGGGACAGAGCTGTATCTGTGCTTATGTACTGAAGCCTTGAAAATTCTATTGCCCATTTCCCCAGGGCAAGCAATTCTGTCTGATGGGCAAGTAAACTATATGTTATATTAATACTGGGACAGGCTATCCCACTTTTGCCTATAGTGTTAGATTTTCATGCCAGATTTGCAAGGATATCCTGCATGAAGAACAACTGAAGATATATATTTATTAATAAA
Source organism: Dermochelys coriacea (assembly GCF_009764565.3). NCBI lineage: Eukaryota > Metazoa > Chordata > Testudines > Dermochelyidae > Dermochelys > Dermochelys coriacea. The sequence goes on along the minus strand of NC_050068.2, from coordinate 201,663,069 downwards.
TTAAAAACTCAGTTAGGAAATAGTGATGATTGACAATGTGTATCACTGGAGCCTACTTAACATCCAGAAAATGTATTATAATTTCCATAGAATAATTCTTCTGTCTTTGAAAAAAGCCAAACCCTCAGAACCGTGAAAGTCTGTGCATATACAATCATGGGATGCAGCTGCAATCATTCATGTCCGTATCTTCCTTCTTCACTTTCTAACACTCTTTGCGTATTACACCTCCCCACCTGATCCAAGGTATGCCCTATTGCCACGTTCTGAATAATATGTTGTTGTATATGACCCAAAAATATATTTTTTTTAATTTAGGGAGAAATTTCGCTCTGTGAAGAGATCTAGCAAAAAGCCTATGTGCCAGTTAGGTCCCATCCTGAGACTGGGAAGCACAGTTTCCTCCCTGATCCTCTACTTCTTCTCCTTGGTTGTCCTGGTACTTCACCCCCCCACCATTCCTTTGTTCTGTACACTTTGAGCAACATTAAGCATGACATTTCTCTACAATTGGTGAATTATGGCATCTGAAACCCAAGATAATAAAAACCCAAGGTTGCTGACTTTGTGCATTCTTCCAATTACCCCGATCTGAATGGGTGCTAATATTTGCTTTCTTCTTCATTGATTATTAGAGTTGAGTTTGGGCTGCAGAATTTAGATCCAGATTTTGGAAAACATCAGCGTTTGAAGTTGGTTTTGTTTCACGCCCATGGTTAGTATTGATAGCATTCAACTTTGTTCTCTAAGGCTGAGTCCTGCAACTTGTTCTGCTTGAGTAGAACTCTGTGCTCAGGCAGAGTCCCACTGACTTCCAAAACAGTTTGCAGGAGTGGAGGCCAAGTCGTTTTCAGATAGCTTCTAATTTCAGGTTCTCTGTCTGAAATCCTAACTGCCTTACTTTTTTTATAGTCATCTGCATCCAGGCAAAACCCCCAGTGGACCAGAATTCGATCTCAGTCACACCAGCATATATATGGAGTTAACTCTATTGAGTTAGTGGAGTTCCCCTAGTCTTACAATGTAACAGACAGAAACTGGCTCATTGACTTCAATAGGAATATGCCTGGATAAGGACCTCAGGATTTGCCAACTGATTTGGGCCACCTGGGCCATATTCATCCCTCATTTAACTCCAGTGACATCAGTCACATTACGCCAGGGATGAATTTGAACTGCAATGTCTATGTAATTACACCTTTCCCCCCACCTCTTACATTTTACTAAAGTTTAATTGCTCTGTATTCTGAGTGCAGCTTACTTGTTGTGGTTAAGGATGCTCAGATGTGGTTGATACCAGGGTGATAACTATGCTATTATAGCTTAGATAGATAGATGCTAATAGCTAATTCAGTGGGGAAGAGCAAGATTCTGTGGTATAAAAAAAAAGCATTGAGACATTTTGAGAGAGATCTATTTTCTTACCAGACATGACTTCAGAGTGTCTCTCCAACTTCTGAAAATAAGTATAAATTTCAAACTGAAAACAAATATATGTGGTAAGAGCTTCTAATGAGAAAAAATACAAGCAAAACCTAGAAGGGACATAACAGGGACAAGGTGCCCCTTTTATTTCAGACAAATTTGGAAGGGAACCCTCCAAAAACATGTATGTTTAAGCAAGCCAAGTTCATCACTGCTGATAAGACATCGTGCCACGTCAACACTTATTCTCCAGTCCATGTGGGAAGGGGAGACTCGCGCACTTTGCTGTCATCCCTCAGGAGATGAATGTGAGAGAACTAAGCAGATCAGAGTGTATGCAGTCTGAGAAACGACAGTGTTTTGCACTAACAGCAGCTGCATGAGGTTACCTGAGGACAGTGTCTGGCTCCACTGTCTGATTGCTTACAGTGTTAAAAAAAACAGTTAATGGGGACACCTTTTAAGCAAACCAAATATCCATTTTTGCTATGCAGTCTCTGTTGAGAAGAATGTAATTTTACGTGAGTTGCAATGGATAAGTAAGAATTTGTTGTGTGTTGACTTGATCCAGTAAATTCCCGTTTAAACAGTTGTCCCTATTAAGTGTGTCAACTCTTTTTTCCAAAGCTGTCTTGTGAAAAGAAAAACAAGTACATTAATGGTAATTGTTTAGTTTAAGTCAAAAAAGTTAAGAAACTCTTACATTAAAGGAACATTATTATGTTGAAAATGTTTTTTTCAGAAACAGATTTTTTTTCTGACAGTTTGCTTTTGATTATGTAAAGTAAATTTTTTTAAAAAACCTACTTTACTTTCCATTCTTTGTACTTTTTATTTTCCTTCCAAGTTTGGACCATGGAAACAGACTTGTCAATTTCATTTTTGCTTATAGTGAAAGTTTCACTTTCAGATTCTCATATATCCTTCATATTAATAGTACTTAGCACTTACAGAGCACTTTTAATCTGTAGAGCTCAAAGGAAGGTTAAATTATTATCATTTTACAGTGAGGGAAACTGAAGCTCAGATAGGTCCAGATGTCCATGGTACTACTTGTGATATTTTGACATCATGTAACATTTTTGTTTCCTTGTGTGGAAATAAACAGTTGACAACAACTACACTTAATTATTCTTATTTAGAGAGATTCAGGCAGAATGGACTATAGTGATGAAATGCTCAGTATTTAAAGAAATCTGCATCACAGCTGATAATACATATTCCGGTGAATAGCACTAAGGTGACCACCTGCAATAGCACCATTTGACTTTTTGTAATGTTACACTTTGGAAACACTTGCCACTATGGTATTTATCTAAGCACTAGCACCACTAGCACAACACTGGACTGTTTGTGTTACACTCACTGAATGATAATGGGTTTATTTGTTTTGGAGAAATTTTATGAAATGATGGAAACATTTTTATTGGTTTTAAATGTTATAAAAGTCTATTTCTACACAACTGAAATATTGAAGAAAATTTGACCTGAGAGCATCCATTAAGACTGATCTACTGGCCCTTAATTCATAGGTCTTGCACACTGGACATCAAAGTCAGATTTAATCCTAAATTTCATTGCATGTGTGAGACTCTTGGGGAAAATTTATGACTCTTTAATATGCAACTAATATACCAAAATGTTCTTAGCTAAAAAGTCTCTATTTTTCAAAGGCTTTGCCCTCATAAAGGGCCTTCATCTTTGTCATCAGTAAGAGTTTTTTGCTGTTGTCTTCAATGGAAGCATGAATGGACCTAAGTGAATGCTAAAAAACTACCTGTCTTGTTCTGCAGACACTTGCATAGCTAGTTAACCTATCAATGAGACATCTCCTATGAACTAATTTCAAGAGGAATTTTCAAAGTTATAGATTTGAAGGCCAGATGAGGCCATTATAATTAAGGCTGTAAGAAAATCACAAGTAGCAATTTTGTTGCAGAAACTGCAACTTTTAACACAAGCCACAACTTTTTGTAGTTGTCAAAACTTTTTGAGGTCTTGCGACCCTATGCACCAGATCACAATGCCATTCTCTCAAATTTGGCTTGGCCACCCCTCCTTCATGTTCGCCTTTTAGAGCCAGATGGGACACATGGTATCTCTTCGCAAAAAGAAAAGGAGTACTTGTGGCACCTTAGAGACTAATCTCTTCTGCACTGCTGCCCTGCTTTGGAAGGCAGGCTGCATGTCTTGAGCCACAACTTTAGCAAACTTACCACAACTTTCCAGTCAAAATATCACAACTTTCTTATAGCCTAATTATGGTCATATAGCCTGATATTTACTCTTGCCATTGAGATATGCCGCACTTCCTCTCAGTTCTTTGTCTAATATTTCTTACATAGAAAGCATTGTATGTGCAGAAGATGCCCAGTACCCTTACAAGATTCAAGGATCTATCTACTCCTTTTTTGCTATATTTCACATTGGCTGCGAGGTGTATTGACGCAAGTTAAAGAGCTCCTAAAGAGCTCTTAAAGAGCTTTTAAGCAGCTGATATATATACTGCAAAACATGAAATCAATACATTTCATTAGGGAAGATGATTAACTTTGATATAGTTCATACATCCAAATCATGATGCTTTAAATTCTATATTTATTCATAAGGAATTATTGTCATGGTCTGGCATATTTTATCATTTTGAGTTGAGTGATATCAAAATAGGTTAATTCCATAGTTCCTAGAATCGGACCATATCATAGGAAAAGTGCAGAACTTTTAAATACAGCTGTGTATCAAAAGAGCAGGAAATATAAGGCCTTAATTGGCAGCTTTGGTCACACAAGTTGCTCTTACTCATCTAAGTAAGAACCAGACCCAAAGTGACTTTGAAAACAGGGCCATGTTTTGCCCTAAGATACAATCTGAATGATCCAAATTGGGCTCTTTGTCATACACCTATCTAGATATGTTACTTTGAAAGAACTAGATGGATGTATCAGTGTGCTATGGGTCACATTGGAACATTGTTCCTTGAACCTTGTAAAGATATTCCTGCCTCTGGCTCCAGACCCTAGATCTGCATTTAGCAATTAATATGGGTAATTCAAGTCACACTTGCTGTATTTTACTTATTTTTCCCAAATATACTATTTGTCATCATCCTCTTAACTGAGCAGAATGGCACTTGGCTATATGAAATTTCTAAGGAAATACAATGTGCACATCTAGACTTCTCACTATACCCACTTTACCCATTATTGCAAGGTGCTAATCTAGTTGTGTGATGCTGCTTGCACAAATTTACACCCTCTTCAAAAATAGATTATGTGCCTAAATCGTTGACAAAGAGACTGAGACTCAGAGTGTACACCCAAATGCTTAGTTTTTCAAAGCATAGGTGCATATGAATATTTAGCCCTTACAGTTATTACAACAGTTTTTGTGGGGGCATTTCCTTGGTTTTTTTCAAAGGGGTTCTTTAGTAAGTGGATTACTGATGTAATAGGCCATAAAAGCTGCTTTGTACCAAAAGTAATTACTCCTCATTTTGAGAATTAACCTTAAATTTTTAATAATGTTGGAGTAAATTTTTGCAGTCTGGTTAAAATGGAGGCTCACAAAGAAAATGTTCTTGGTGTCTTGGTCTGAATGAGCTCTTCTCTAGTGCATGGAGGAATATATATGCCCAACCTGAATACAAACTGGATCCAAAGTAGTAGTTCAGCTGAGTTGTCATGAATCTTGTATGCTGGGTGAATGTGGTAGAAAGTGTTTATAAATGGCATCTGATCCCCACAGACTGAGTCACTGCCTTCCAGTGTCTTGGGCTGGAGGTGTAAGGTTATAGAAAAATGATCAGTAGGGGAAAGTTCTTAATTAAAGCTACAAAATAGCCTTTTGCTAACTGAGGCTTGGCATAGTTGGAGAATGACTGTTGAACGTGTTTTGCTTTGGAGAAAAGACTTTTTGTCCTTGTGACGCAGCAAGGGACGGATTATTGAATGTGCGAGTTAGGAGAAAAAAAATCACAGAACAAGCAAATGGAGTATTTACTGGCAAATAATTGCTCTGTTAAGCTATGGCTCTCTTCCTAAATTCTTGGCATTCCCAAGCACTAGAAGCAGAAAAAATGCATCATTACAAAGTACATTTAAAAAAAATCAGACAAAGGCTGATGTTACAGGCTCGCGCAGGTATGAGTGTGTGTATTAATTTGTATGTTTCTTCCTGAGATTTAGATTGAGCTGTTTACTGGAATACTGTACTATTTCCAAGGGAATTGGAAATTTGGTTTCAATGCTATGTTTGCTGCAAACATTAGGGAAGCAGAAGGGTCATCAAAGGCTGTTGTGTGTTCTTTGTATCAGCACTGATATGTCTATGTTTAAAAAAATACTTCAGTACAAACTGAATGGGCCTAATTCTACTCTTAGTTAAATGAACACAGTTCCTATAGAAATGCCTGTAAATAACTAAACTGCCTTCATTGGGAATAAAACGGGGAAGAATCATTAGCCCTACATCTAGGGCTATCTAATTTTATTTGGGAAATACAGCCCCCAGAGTTACAAATACCAGAGTTATGAACTGACCGGTCAACCAAATACCTGATTTGAAATCGGAAGTTCACAGGCAGTAGAGACCAAAAAAAAAAAACCAAATACAGTACAGTATTGTGTTAAACATACACTACTAAACAAATACAGGGAAAGTTTAAAAATATTGACAAGGTAAGGAAACTGTTTCTGTGCTTGTTTTATTTAAATTAAGATGGTTAAGAGCAGCATTTATGTTCTGCATAGTAAAGTTTGAAAGCTGTATTAAGTCAATGTTCAGTTGTAAACTTTTGAAAGAACAACCATAACATTTTGTTCAGTTACAAACAAAGTCCATTACTGAGTAGGGTTGCCAATCATCTAGGATTGTTCTGGAGTCTCCAGGAAATAAAGATTAATCTTTAATGAAAGATTATGTCATGTGATGGAACCTCCAGGAATACATTCAACCAAAATTGGCAACCCCATTACTGAGGTGTTCATAACTCTGAGGTTCTACTGTGTCTATAGAGCTTTGACTATGTATAGTTCTTTTTGAGTGGCTCTGAAAGATTCCCCACTTCAGCAGTAACCAGGACATGCCTGGGTCTGACTTGTTTTGTTTTGTTAGTTTGATATATAAATTCCATTTCATAATAGCGATAAGGCCAGGAAGTTCTAAATGGGATTAAAAGTAACTCAGCCTTAACGTATAATCATCAGTCTTATCTTGGTCATCATATTCATGATCTATGTAGAGAAAAATAGTGCTGTTGGTATCTGTGCGTAGGATCGCCATCATAATGCCCACACTATACATTGTGTATATGAGCACATACAAATATGTGAGAACATATTTTTGAATTTATGTCTACATGACAGAATCATCTTTAGCAATTTTTGCCAAGCCTGTGAAATATTTTTCCACCAAAAAACCAAACAAATCCTTTAGTGACTCTCCCCATGCTCACACCGTACTCTCCATTGTTGTGAATGATCAAAACAGTTGCATTTTGAATGAGTAAATAGAGGTGTCATGTATCCCTGAATACCCTGGAATGTCCCCATGTCCCTGTTGGTTTTACAGGAAGCAGACCTTTGTGCTCCTTTTTGTAAATGCCAGCAGACTGGCCCCCTGAAGGGGTCACTGGTCACTGAGCTGAGCAAACTGACGGCTGGCTGGCTGGTGAGCACATGTGCACCTTATGGCCCACCCGCAGGTTTGTCACATAATGATATAATACCAGCTCCCTTGAAACTTCCTGATGAGCACAACAGTAGACAGCATCACACGCTTCAGAAAAAAGTGCTAGAATCTCCCATAATGAACAGTTATTGAATAACCAGCCCATGGGGGAAGTTTCTGCTGAACAGCTATCAATTAGAGTTTGGCTTCTGCCCTGAAACCATGAGGGTTTATAGTCCCTATATGTATACTGTATTGTAATGTAATTGTGGATGTTCTGTTTATCCATTTGAATGTCTAATTATTTTTGTATTTCTTATTCTATTATTTAATATGTTTATTACCATAGTGCATAAGGGCCAACAAATATTGAGGCCCCATTGTGCTCAGCACTGAACAAACACAGAGAAGCAGACAGTTTCTGCCCTGAAGAGCTTACAGTCTAAATAGACAAGACAGACATAGGGCAGGAGAAGGGATATAACACATAAGCAGAGTGACCTATGTGATGGCAGCAAATGTCATGTTAGTTCCATGATTCTTTGGGGATGGTGGGGGTGGTGTTTACTTATAGAAAGGGGTCAACTAAACAGAAAGAAAAGGGAAGGGTGGGTAAGGGGGACAGAGAAGGGGAGAAGAGGGTGAGAAGAGTAAGTGTGGAGTGAAACTTTGGTGAAGAGACTGTGAGGAGGGAGGACTAGGAGGGAAAGTGGGAGAGTTGGAGCAAATAGCCGGTCAGCATTGAACAGACTACTCCTTTTTTTTAATCTTAGTAAATTCTTGGCCTTTCTTATACCTTGTGACAATGAATTCCACAGGTTATTTATATGTGTGTGTGTATTCTTTCTAAGTTTTAAACGCTGTACCTTTTAATTTCAGTAAATGTCTTCTTGTTACTGAATTATGTGAAAGGGTAAATTGCAGCACTTGATTTATATAATTTCTCTATGCTTACATTTTCATATCATCTGTACCATGTATCCTCCTTTTCCTCTCCTCACTCAACTGAAGCAATCCCAATCTTTTCAGCTTCTCGTCAGATGGATGTGTCTCCAGTCCTCTAATCATTATTATCACCTGTCTCTAAACCTCTTTTATTTCTGCTCTATCCTTTCCGAGATTGGGTGACAGAGTATCCCAGATGATGCCATAACATTGAGTTATATAATGGCATTACAATATTCCCAAAACTATTTTCATCCCCTTCCTTATAAATCCTAATATTGTTTCATTTTTCGACTGCCACTGCACATGGAGCAATTTTTATTATGCTGTCCATAGTGACACCCAAAGTTTTTTTCCTGAGTGGTGACAAGGAATTTAACACGCAATGTTAAAATAGAGCAAGCCTTTGGAAAGGCTTGAATGTCAATAGTAAGATCCGGTAGAAAACATAGCTGTACCTTGTGGTAGACTGGAAAGATTGCATAAAATGGTGCTGGCTGGGATGAGAATGAAGTACAGCGTGTTCTGTGGGTTCTGGACCATTGCAAGTGACTTGCAACAGACATGAGGATGCAAAACAAAATCACAATTGTGATATAATGAAAGTCTGAATCAGTCATTGGTCCACCCTTCCTGGAAAAAACAGGCGAAGTTTGGGAATATTCCTAGGGTGACACTATGATACTTGAATGATATGAATTGCAGGCATTAATTCAAGACTAACAATCACCTTAAAATGTCTGGACCAATCTTCTTTCAGTCCAGAGTGGCAGATTTTTTTATCTATACCTATTTACAATATACTGATCAAGAAGAGCACCATCAATAAGAAGATGCCTTGTCTCCATGAAGTGCAATTGCATTTTGAGTTTTGCTGGAGGTAACTGAGTTTCACCCCAATCTCCCTCCCTCCCTCCCTCCTCCCCCTAGTCAAAAATGCAGAGGCTGTCCTGGTATTTTTGACTACAGTGTAAATGCTCACCTTCAGCAGTAAGGTGATAAAACATACTTACAGCCCTCTCACTTACCCAAAAGGTAGCAAATATATGTAAAAAAGCAGATGACTGAATAGAAAGCCCTGGAGTACCACAGAACTAACAGGTGCAGCTTCCATTTTATATTCTACAACGCAACTCATTCTCTGTGCTTACTGTACATTCCAAAAATTTGTGAAATACACTTTTTAATAACTAAACACATTGTCAAGCAAGACAACACATCTAAATCTTTAATAAGGAAGGAAAAAAACTACTACCACTACCTATTTCCAGTCCAAGCATCACTGTCCAGCCCAGCCTCCCCCATATCCTGTCACTCCAATTTCTTCTTCCATAATTCACCTTCCCCGACACACACTAGGAAATATTTGGGGAGACAGGTGGCTCTAAGAGCATGTCTGGAAGTTCACTGCATCTAGGCTATGATGGATAAAGGAGGGAAGCGAGTTTTCTCCCCTTGCTTACCTTTTCTCAGTTTTGATCTGGGGCTGTCTAACTTGGTTGCTCACATTCTGGCCTTTAAAGAACACAGTTACTGTTGTCTGCAGACATATTAACTTATCCCACTCGTCCAGTCTTCATCACACTTGTTTCCTGTAATCTGTGAATAATTTGGTCATAGAGCTTTGATCCGTACTCATACAGCCATAAAGCCCAAGCTGAGACAGAAAATGCTTGGCTAACACAACTACCATATGCTAATAGGCCTGATCTAGGCCCTGATTCAGCAAGGTGCTTAAGCACATACCTTACTTTAAGCATGAGTAGTCCCGTCAAAATCAATGACATGCTTGCTGAACCAGTTCCGTACAGTGCTGAGAGCTCTTCACTGCCATTGACTTCAGTGGGCCTGTTTATAACACCTTTTATCTGAGGCTGTCAAAGCACTTCAGAAAGATGTGTAGGTATTATTATCCCCATTTTATAAATGGAAGAGTGAAATCCACAGAGATGGAGTGACTTATTCAAGGTCACACAGTGATTCAATGGCATGGCTAAAAATAGACCCCAGGTATCCTGGCTCTTAGTCCTCTGCTCTGAGTACAAGAAGACTATATCCCTTAGTTCAAGAAGCAGAGAACCCAATACCTCTCAGAATCCTTGGCTAGTAGTGAGAGGTTAGAGAGTTGGACAAATGATGAACAAGGTTCCAGGCCCTCTCCTCATATTTTTCAAGTGTTAATATTAGTTGGTAAACTTTAGGTTACTAGGAAAGTACAATCCATTAAGCCCTACCGGGAAACAAACTCTTAATAACCATCATCAAGAAATAAAAGAGGAGTGGGCACAGTTCACAGTTCATTAATTTTATGCAGACAATTTTCCTAGGGGAAAGCCACAGTGTCTGCTGTACACATCCAGGTGCCTGGAATATCATATACATGCAGTTGCTCTGTAAAAGACAATCCCGTAGTTCTAGGACTGGCACAAAATTTATAAAAATTGAGGCAGGGGTGTTGGAAAGGCTACAAAACAATTGGAAAAAGTTTAAATAAGAAAGAAGAATTGAAAAGTCTGAGACTGTTAGTGGGGTGGGGAGTAGAAGATCAGGAGATGTTTGTAGAAAAGAGAGTGGATGAGATGGGGGTTTGATCACAGAGCAGTCTTGATGGAGAGTAATATTGTGAGGCGAGTCCTCCAGCCAACTGCAACAGAAGCCATTAATATACAAACATCCTTCTCCTACTTCTGCACCCTTGGAGTGGGACACAAATCCTGGCCCTTCAGTTCCGGTGTCCTCTGCATATTGAGCCAAAGGAGATCTCCCTTAGCTGTAAACTGTAGTAGGACTGTTAATCTCTCACTGGCCCCACAACTAGTGGGCAACGTCACTCACTTACTCATATAAACAACTCCAGTTCACTATAACTGTATCACTGATGTCCTGCCTATTTCAAGCACTGCTCAGATAACTGCAGAATTAATTCACCTCTACGAGCATGTCTACACTAAAAGTGAGGGAGCGATTGTAGCATGGGTAGGCTGCTAGCACTGGTAACTATAATGGAAGAGATGGGGCAGCATGGGATTCAGCTAGTAATCTGAGCACATACCCAGGACCCCTGGCAGGCTTGTACTCAGGTTGCTAGCCCCTACGGAAGCCTCTGCCCCCATGGCTTCACTGCTGTTGTTACCCATGTTAGCTAGATTAAAGCTAATGCACGTTCACCTACCTAGACCTGTTATCAGCCCTTTGTTTGCACAGTAGACATCCCTAAAGCAGCAGGGTGTACAAAATGACCCAGGGAGAACCTTTGGCCTGGAATGTAAAGGAGGTTTCAGTGTTATGGAAGCAGCGGTGAGCAACAATAGTGAAAGCAAAGGAAGAATTCAGTAAGTCTTATTAGTAAAAACTGAACTGAAAAACTTGCAAAAATTTCAAGAACTTTTCTTGATTGCCTTCTCTCTGTGACAGAATGGGAACTACTGTCAGATGACTCTCCAGTTTTGACAGCCCTTTCAGATGACATGTGAAAAGTACATAGACTTTACCCTGTGATACAGTGTCCTTTCACGAAGTGATTTGCCCCACCTTGCTTCTTTAGTATGATTTTTTTTCACCACACCTCTTCACATAGCCTCACTTATCCCTGAACTGATGTGATCTCAGAGAAATGCAAAGAAGAATAGAAAGCATATGGGACAAAATAGGTGTTACCAACGGGGCCAAATTAGCCTAAAGACCATGGCAGTTTGTCAGCCCTCAAAAATGATACTCACCAAGAGATGGAGGAAAAGGGAATCAGCTTGATGAGCTGCTGTGATGTCAGGGAGTTACTGCATGGCAGACTTACCTTTGAATTTAGTGTTGGCAGTAGGACAAACTGTGGAGTAGGGAAACTTCTTATGGGCATAGTATTTGTTGTATATACATAAATGATAGGTGGTGGTGAAATGAAGTGCAAAGAAATTGATTCAGCACTTTTCTGTTAGTGCCTTAAACCTCTAGACTCTGATGGCCTAAATTCTGGCCAAACTTGCACACTCTCTGACTTTAGTGGAGGGGAATTTAGCCCAGGTGACGGGGGTTTTGGTTGTTTTCTTCTTCATATTTGCCCAGTTTATGTTGTGTAATGCATCTTTTCTGCAACTTTATTTTCTGCTGTTTTATGCCTGATGCTTTGAATCAAACCAACCACATCACTGGTCTTGGCATTTTCCTTCCTCCTCTAAGGAAGGGAGCAAAGAAGGAGGATTGATTTTACTTGAGAGGAAGAGTAAGATGCTGGTTCCAGGGGGAATAAAGTATGCCCGAGGGGCCTCATCGGGAGGAAATATTGTTCTGTTGTGTTGTGGTGAAAAAAATATTGCCCCGGAGACTTTGTGCGAGTCATTCCAGTCCTAATTCCAGCTCCTACTGCTTCCCACTCACAGAATTTCTACTGCTGGTACTGCCTGTAATGCCATAGGAAAACCCCATCCAAATTCTTGATCAGAGCTTTGGAACAAATGAAGGAGACTCCAGCCCCCAAAATCTTGTTTTATATAAGACCCAGTCTGCTGTATGTTGGGGCAGGTCTGTGAACCTGTCTTATGCATGAAGTCAGACTAGATAACGATAATAGTTCTTTCTGGCCTTAAAATCAATGAATCTAGTCACTTCTTCATAGGTTCTCAATACGGATGTATTCAATGGAGCTGATGGTTAGTCTGTATTAAAGTAACTATTAGTGCATTCATTCAAGAAGCTCTCAATAAAGGGAGGATAAAGTCTCCTTTCCCTCCCCCTCCCATAGGACCTCTGCTTCTTGTGGCTTTGACTCTGACACTCTGTGCTCCAAAAGTACTTCTCCTCCTGGCTTCTTTCTTGGCACTTCCCTTACCCCTCCTGCTTCTGAGGCCTCCCGAATCTTCATGCTGTTTTTCAATCTACCAGCTCCCTGCAAGGAGAGATGTTCCACAGTGTGCACCTGCAGCACTCATTGTTCTTTTTTCTTTTTTATGTTAAACGTTTAAACTGGTGTTGGTATATTGCTGTTTTCAAATGTTTAAAAAAAATTGAAGGCATCCCTAATGGAGCAGGAGTCATCCTTATTGCTACATTTTAAATTTCAGCCCTGTGTTTTCTAAGCATGCATGTCTGTTTGCTTCAGCTTTCCATTCCCGCCATTTTTCTTCACATTCAGAAATCTTACATTCCCGACGGGAGTTTTCATTCCTCCCAATTAAGCTTTTTAAATAAAAAATAAAAGTTAAAAGCAACTGCCAAGTAGGATTAGCGCTAAGTGAGCTGCTGCCAGCAGGTAGTTCCCATCTTGTGCAAATGGCTCTGTACTTCTGCAGCACTAAACACTGCAGTTCACAGTTGTGAATTGCAGGGGCTGGTGATGACAAACACATGACTGCTAATAAGTGGGTGTAGGTGACAGAGCTATGTTCGTGTCTCAGACCTATGGGTTACTGAAATCAAGTAAGGCCTCACTTTTGAATTACAGTGTCATCACACCCATGAAATACTTTAGGGAGGAAGTGTTGTCTAGTTGTTAGACACAGGAACTGGCAGTAAAACACATGGATCCTCTTCTTGGCTCTGCTCTAGACTCTATGTGACCTTGGGCAAACCAGTTAGTGTCTTTGGGTCTCAGTTTCTCCATCTGTGAAAGAAATCCCTATTTCACAGAGCTATTGGGAGACTTCATTAAGTGTGAAGCACTTTGTTGTTCTTAGATTTGCAGGTTGCACCTTTTATCTGGGAATTTCAAAGTGCTTCATAAACAATTGATGAAGTCTTGCAGTACCAATGTGAGATGGGGAAATGTTATCATCCCCTATACAGATGGTGAAATGGGGGTGTAGAGATATTATGTGAATACTTTTAATTTTAACAGTTAATACACAGGGCAAAGCAAAGTATTATAACAGGGATGGGTAGCATTATGGGAATTTTGAGGTAGTTTTAGTACCCTTTGACTAAATCCCAAAATTCAAGAGGGTCAAGAAGCTTAAATAAATGGTTCTTTCTTACCAATCTGGGCTTTCGAACATTGTTGTGACAGATATTAATTTATTTAGAGGTTTTTAAAAGAATTCAGCATCCAGCAGCTCCCATTGTATCCCATTGTGACACTTATCGTCAGACATGGTGAGCTGTTTCAAAAATCTGAAAGTGTCTAGAGCACTTTTCAAAATCTGGCCCGTATTGCTTGTGTCTTTACCAGTGGTACTGTCACTAATAACCTGCCCTTGGCTGGGGGCTTGGCCTACTTTGCAGAGATGAAGAAATGGCAGGCAGCTGGGTGACCTCTTCTTGTATTATGTGAATAGATAAATAACACTTCTGTATTCACTTTCTCCACATCATTCATGACTTTATAGATCTCTATCATATCCCCTCTTAGTTGTATCTTTTCCAAGCTGAACAGTGTCCATCTTTGCACAATGTCCAGATGAGTATGTCTGTAAATAACTAAGAGTAAAATGGAGTAGAACAGGAAAGAAAGATTTCATACTTAAATGTCAAGTATGTACCAGAAACCAAGAACTTGGGGTGGAGGGGCTATGTGGGAGGGGAGTTGAAGTCTGCTTTTCACTGGCCAGCCCCTCACCCTGATATGAGACTGATGTCTGACTATAACCCCTTTGAGTCTAAGGGCCAGTAAGAACACTGCATTGATTAGGACTTCAGTTGTCTTTTTATAAGTATTTGTTTTCCTAGGGCACTCCTATCGAGATAGTCTTATTTCTAGAATTCAGCAAACCCAGGCTCCCAGTTCAGTTAGATATTTATGCGCATGCCTAATTTGAAGCATGCAAATAGATTTAAATACAATTAGTTGTGTGTTTAAAGTTTGACGTATGTACTTGAACAGATCACTAATCAAGATTCTCTAGTATGGGGCTAATAGAGCAGGTAGTAAAATACTGTTATATCACATTCCCCAGGTTCATGCCCTTTCACCCTGCTGAAACATTGCTCACAAAAAAACATGCTCTGCAAATTTCTTACTTCCGTTTTCATGCCCCTGAGATGCTTCTGTTTTGTGAAAATGATATCATGTGGTTTCCCAGACATTCAAAAATGTATATGCTCTAGTGGGGGAAATTATTTTGCTTAATAGTAACTGAAAATGATGGAAACATTTTGTAAAAGTCAGAGCAATTGCAATAAGAATTCTGATTATTGTTATGGATATTTTGCACAGCTTTAACCAAGAACCGCTTTACATACACTATTCTTTATATCTGTTTTTAATAATATTCAAAAACAGTATCCAATCCTGTGAACGGAAGTATACTATGGTCATAGTAAGTCACTGATATGGTATGACAAACTGTGGTTGTGAGATGAGAGGAAGATACTAGGCTAAATTCTGCCCTCATTTACATCTCTGGAGAGTCAATGTGGTAGCCTAGGGCATAAGTGAAGATAAAATTTGGTTCACTGTGTTGAATTACAAGGCTCATATCCTATCGTAATTAATTTTGGATTAAATATAGTGTATACAGCAGCCTGGTACTGTAGTCTGATGTACCAAATAAAGTGATTAAATGGAAGGATAAATTCCCTTTGGTTTCACATCAACAATAATATTGTCACCTTTCATATGGAGATTTCTAAGTGCTCTGTAAACAATAATGTATTGCAATGTCTCTCAATGCTCCTGTGTTATGCCTAATTATCTCCAGTTTACAGGTGGAGAAAATGGAGCACAGAGAAATGAAATGACTTGCTTAAGGCCACACAGCAAGTCAATGGCAGATCTAGGAATAGTATCCATAAGCCCTGACCCCTAGTCCTGTGCTTTAAGCAGAAGATCAGTAGCATCAGTAATGTGCACATCAAATCAGGCTGATTTCAGTTTGTGCAGAATATGCTTCCCGTCCACTGGCGCAGTTCTCTTAACACCATCATTGTTGCAAGATCCAGTCTTCCAATAATTGATTCTGTGCATAAACACTGGCTCACTAGGCAGCTTTGCCTTTTTAATTCTGTGGCAGTTTATAGTCTGAACACATAGCAAATAATATCTTTTAAACTGTGGTTAACTCCTTTTATTGGCAGACTGTAATTTTATAGATACCTATATACCAGTATGTATTGAATATTTAACTGCAATATGTATAGGAGTCCCTTCCCCCTTGAGAATTCTTTACCCATTCATAATGATATAGGTGCAGTATCTCAGTGTCTTTGCAACGAAATCAGGTACATTATGGAAGAAGAACAAAAGAAAGATTTCAGCTGAGGTGACATGAAAATACTTGGAGGAGAGAGGACCTGTGTGGCAGGTATATACTGGCACAAAATATTAATATTTGATTTCTGCAATATCTCTAGGGTGGGCTTTTCAAAAGCTCTCAATACTGGCCTAATTTTGCTCCCATGGAAATAAATGGGAGTTTTAACATTGATTTCAGTGGGGGAAAAGAGTTAGGCCAATGCTGATTACTTCTGAAAATCCCATCCTTAAATAGGATAAGGTTGGCCCATATGAGAACTAAATCCACCTTATCCCCTGCATTTTTTTTTTTTAGAGACACAGATAAGGAGAGGGCTGTGGAGAGAAGCAGTGGCCTACTTCACATACAGAGAGAGCTGTAAAAAGAAAAGGAGTACTTGTGGCACCTTAGAGACTAACAAATTTATTAGAGCATAAGCTTGAAGTGAGCTGTAGCTCACGAAAGCTTATGCTCTAATAAATTTGTTAGTCTCTAAGGTGCCACAAGTACTCCTTTTCTTTTTGCGAATACAGACTAACATGGCTGCTACTCTGAAACCAGAGAGAGCTGTGGCATCCCACCTCATTGTCTTGATTTCCAAATTACTGCCTTCTCAGTTAACTCTGCTGAGCTATAGGAAGCCATTCATCAGTACAGCCAAAAGGCTAGCTAGGCCTCTGGTCTTTTTAACTCCATGAAGTTGTCAAATCTCTGAGCCAAGGACTTTTCTCTGAAGCACCATACACGAGTATCATGCAGTATAAATAACAGGAGATTATTAACTATATACGGTTCTTCATGTGAGGGAAACACTGTAGTATTTGGAGCTGCGGAATAAGAGCGTGGATTGTTGAGTTAATTCCCAGCTCTTCCACTGATTTATAGTGTGACCTTATGCAAGACAGTTAACTATTCTCTGTGTCTGTTTCTTTATCTGCAAAAATGTGTAATAATGTTACTGTAATAATGTTGGTAAAGTGCTTTGAAACCCTGGATAAAAGTTGCTAGATATAAATTCAAAGTTCTGTCATCGGGGCAAATCCTAGGCTCAGTTTATATGGCAGCATTAGCCCAAGGCTGTCATGTAAAATGACTGCACCAGATAGGTCCTAAAGATGATTAGTTTAGTGTATAAAGAGGATGAAAGGGATTCATCTCTGCTGTGTGCACATAGGACTACCCACGGAACTCAGGATGTAATGCAAATGAGCCCCCTCCTCTGCTGAGTAGCCCTATATCAATCCTGGTTCTGTTTCTTCCCCACATTCAGGCTGCAAAGATTGCGCCAGCTCTGAATAGCAATAAAAGACCCTCCATATCTTCTTGAGGGAGGAAGGCAGAGATGGTTTGTGGTCGCTCAGTGTGATTTGATTCTGAAGGGGCATTGTAAGAGGTCAGCAAGGGGGGGGATCTGCTGGCTAATCATAGGGTTGTGGGGGTGGTGATGAGTTTCTTGGATTTGATTACCCCCTGTTATGCCTCTCAGCCTGACAGCTCTGTTTTGGATTTGTCTATCGAGAAATCTGTCTATGGACTGTGCATCCCAGTCAGTCTCTCTGGCTTTTACTGTGGAAAGCTCTGCAACTCAGACATCCCACCAGGGGCCTAGCTGCCATGCATGACTAGAAAGAGTCTTGTTCCTATGAAATGGGGTTGAGTTGGATGCATAAGAGCTACTCAGCCACTTGGGAGTAAGAGGAAACTCTGGTTGCTTTACGATTCTCGTTGCACTTTGGGGCTGTGGAGCCCTGGTGAGACTTGGTGCCCCAGTGGGCCCTACTTCATGGAAGCAGTGGGGAACAGGATTTGGCCCATTTACTAATAATTCCAGTAGTGTACATTCATGATCTGTTCTCTCACAATATGGTCAGGTTGAAGTCTGGATCCAGTAACAACTGTGAATCAATAGCAGCCTTAGGACAGAGAACATATGGTTATTAAATGCTGTATGCTCACTGGAACTATCCGGAGATTTTATATTCTGTATATCCCCAAAGTGTAAATCATGAGGGAGGGTGCATCATGAATGCCGTACTTATTCTCAGCATGACTGGCATTGTGAGGAAGGCATTCAAAGGTGGTATTAAGACTGGGATAACTTCAAAGAAGACTTCTTCATGTTCTCTTTTCCGGACTAATTAATACAGAATAAGACTCCAGATTATTTGAAAAAAGAACTTTAGAGTGTGAACTCAAGGCAGTTTATCTGAGAAAAAACTAAAGTTAATCTGAAAAACTTCCCATGTTGACAAGTCCCCGCTTCCATTTCCTCTACACTTCTTCTCAAATTTACTGGCCAGGTCACATGGCTAGATTGGGATTTTTACTGCACTGGCTCACTTGCTTGGCTCATAAATCCATAACAGATTACTTGGCTGGCATTAGTATCCGCTGCCATTGCACTGTGCCTGGCCTGGCAACAGGCGGGGATGTTACTATTTCCACCAAGCCTCTCACTGTGTTTTGAAATAAAAAGTTGAAACAGAGTCCCCACTGAGATTTTAAAAAGCTGAGAGGTGGTAACCATAGGAATTTGGGAAGCAAGACCTCTTCAGTTGGAAGGAGTCTTGGGAGACAATCTCAGTCCATCCCCTCCTTTGATTTAGCAGTTGCATGCCAAAATATTCTTTACATCTTAAAACAAAGTACATCTAATCCCTTTTTTCTTAGCTTTCTGTTGTATTTTTCAATGACTACACACCATATGACAACATCCTGTCCAGCATGCAAACATTACTGTCGAGTACAATCCACAGCTCCGCAAAGCCATTCCCACAGTCCGGACAGAGCTGTCTCCTCCCTCAAGATACACCAAAGCAGTCATTATGTCAAATTCCACTCAACCGGAACTATGGGATGCTTTCACTATATGAAATAATCCCAGTGAATAATTTAGAGGAGTTTTCAAATCAGAGTCAGGATAAAATATATGTATGTCCAAGCTGCACAAAAGAAAAATGCCAAGAATATACTGTTGAAGCCAGTTGTCAATGACAGCTCCCTTTTCACACATTCAGGGAGGAAATTGTTTATTAATTGTTTACCTAGTGTGACAAAGTTCCTGCTCTACCTTGGTGGATCTTGCGTTTATTGGTGGATTTGCTCGCGTTGGAGCTTCACGGCAGCTCTCAGCTTGGCCGTTTTTCTGAACCCACAGTCCAGGTTGACTCCTCCTGTGTCTGACCAGGAGTTGGGAGGATTTGGGGGGAACCCGGGCCCGCCCTCTACTCCGGGTTCCAGCCCAGGGCCTTGTGGAATGCAGCTGTCTAGAGTACCTCCTGGAACAGCTGTGCCACAGCTACAACTCCCTGGGCTATTTCCCCATGGCCGCCTCCCAACACCTTCTTTATCCTCACCATATCAGATACCATTCCTCCTGGTATCTGATAATGCTTATACACCTCAGTCCTCCAACAGTCCATGTTCTCACTCTCAGCTCCTAGTGCCTCTTGCTCCCAGCTCCTCACACACACACCACAAATGGAAGTGAGCTCCTTTTTAATACCCAGGTGTCCTGATTAGCCTGCCTTAATTGATTCTAGCAGCTCTTGATTGGCTGCAGGTGTTCTAATCAGCCTGTCTTAATTGTCTCCAGAAGGTTCCTGATTGTTCTGGAACCTTCCCTGTTACTTTAGCCAGGGAAAAGGGACCTGCTTAACCTGGGGCTAATATATCTGCCGTCTATTACTCTCCTATAGCCATCTGGCCTGACCCTGTCACACTAGTTAATATATGTACTGATGCAGCATGGTCTTATAATTGGAGTATGGACTGTATTACTGACTTGCTGCCTGGCTTTGGGCAAAGTTATTGAACCTCTTTTATTTTCCATCTGTAAACTAAGGATGCCAATACTGACCTGGATCACAGGGAGGTTGTGAAGCTCATTGCTGTATAAGTGGGCCAAATCACATTAATTTCAATTGGTGATTTGCATAAATGAGATTTTGGCCTGTCATTATTAATATTATGCATGACTTTTTCTGTGGACTCCATCCCTTCTCCCTCCCAGGAAAAATACACCTGTCTGGGAATAAAGCAACATTTCAAACCTGGAGTCATCCAACTTCAGAGGAGCATAGTAATTCTGTGTTACTAACTACAAAGTAATAATCTCACTAAAAATGTCCCTTGGTGTTTGTGGCAACATTGGTTATTGGCGTCACAATAACGCCACACAATAACTTGCCCTCTCAAGCCAATAGGGAGAGTGTGATATATCTCCATTGCTAAGAAAAATCTACCCTATGAAAGAAAGTGTCTCAATCTTATACCACAAATTCCATCCCATTATCAGCTTACATTATAAATAAATAACAAAGCAATTTGACACATGCCCATTGATTAAAAATAAAAGTTGTCAGAGTGAGAGGAGAAAGACAAAAATATGAATTATTAATGATAATATTAAACAATGCAAAAAAGATGCTTAACATACAGGAGAGTCCCTAAAAAGTCACTTGGTGAAGGGGAAAGAAAGGACAACCAAAAAAGTCCTTTTATCCAACTCCTCTGTGGCCCTTTCTTTCACTCCTTGGGTCCAAGAAGTTTATAGTGATAGTGTGAGGGGAAGAATGCTTATATAGGCACCAAAATAAAGAGTTATTCTGTCTATCTGATCTAGTTTACCTAATCTATGGCCTTTCTAATGTGCCCTCCCCACAGCCTCTAGGCGTTGCACAGGATGGAATGGGCCCAATTTGAAGTACATCAGATCCCATCATGCTCTGATTATTGTCAATGCCTGCTTTATTTATGGCCTTTGTTGTACATTTTTGTGTGTGTTCAGTGCAGATGACAGTTTTATTATTGTTATTACTACTGTGGGGCTGAGGAGCACATCGGGCTTGGTGCTGTACAAATACCGGACAAAAAGACAGTCACTGACCCAAAGAGCTTACAATCTGAGTGTAAGACAGTTGAGAAACTAATCAACAGCACTGGTAAGAGAGTGGCACATTGGCACGCTGGACAAACACTGCCACTTTGCTAATTTCAAGTGCTGAGCACACATATGGTACAATATATACATATTAAAATATGTATATATTTATTATTGCTGTTGCTTTTATTACAGTTACTTTGTGGTTTTGTGGCTTGTGTAGTTGCAGCATAGCGCTAGGAAAGAGCTCTCCCAGCACTCTGAAAAAACCACCTCCACGAGGGGAATAGCTACCAGCACTGGGAGTGTGGCTCCCAGCACTGGTGCACTGTCTATACTGGCACTTTACAGCACTGAAACTTGCAGAGCTCAGGGGTGTGTTTTTCACACCCATGAGCGAGAAAGTTGCAGCACTGTAAAGTGCCAGTATAGACAAACTCAAGGGGCTTTCCTCTCAACAAGTTTGTCTGTGAAGAACAGATTTACTTTTTGAACAATAACAAAGCAGAGGCAATTGTATAAGTAAAACAATACCCTAAAACAGTGGTTCTCAAACTTTTTTTTTGTGGACCACTTGAATTGCTGAGGGTCTCGGTGGACCACTTAATGATCTTTCCAAATCATGTTTGTACCACTAGCTAACTATTGTAAAGCGCATTGGATAAAAGCGCTATATAAAAAAAACTTAATAATAATTACCGTTTTTTTGTTCTACAAATTAAAGCACACAACTCATTTTAATATTAGTAGTCTTACCTTTCTAATGCGATGAATGTGCCCTCTCTTCTCTGCCACAACAGCCCCCAAACTGGGGCTGGGAAGGAGAGGGGTATCTCCCCCACCACGACAGCCCCTGAGCTGGGGCTGGGAGGAGGGCTGTCTCTTCCCAGCAGCCACAGCCCTAGCCCTGGAGCTGGGGAAAGTCACCTCTTTCTCTGGCCGCTGCAGCCCTGCACATCCCAAATTCCCCCTACCCACTCTTCTAACCCCATTGCTCCCTCCCACCTACACCCTAATCCCCCCAAGACCACCTCCCCTTATATGTGCATCTTCTCCATGGTCCAGGCACCTAATTAGTGGAACCACACCTGTGCGGCTCCACTAATTAGGTGGGTGGCCATTCATTCTCTCATGTGCAGCTGCCAAGGCATGCACCTTAGCGGGAACTATCCGCGGACCACCTGAATGGAGCTCGCGACCACTGGTGGGCCATGCACCACAGTTTGAGAACCTCTGTCCTAAAAGTAATCCCACCCACTGACCAAGGCAGTTTTCACACTAGTTGAAGAGGACTCTACGTTAAAGCAAGAGAGCTGTACCTATGAACTGTAGACTATTACAGTGAAGATTGGTTGTAAAGAGGCTTCTAAATCGGGGTGACCAAAGTGCAGCCCATAGAGCTCCCGGGTGTGGCCCGCTGCTACCTTCTTCTTATCTGTCCCGGCTTTAAAATGATGGTGTGTGCCATGCAAGTGTGGGATTACATGACCCAAATACCTGTTTCAAGATTGTATCACGTATCATTAGAGAGGTTGCATCATCTAAAGAAATGGCCACAGGAGTTCTGAGCTCTACTCATGGCTCTGCCACTCACTGGATTCATTATGTGACCTTGGGCATGCCATCTAGGTCAAATTTTTCAAAAGTGGCCTCATTTTGCATGCCTCCATATTTGGAAGCTCAGTTTGAAACATCTGATTTACAGAGATGCTGAATTCCTGCAGTGCTTACTGACTGGACTTGGAGCCGTGCGTGCTCAGCATCTCCTACAACCAGGCTCAAGGGGAGCACCCAAAAGTAGAGGCCACTTTTGGAAATGTTGGCATTAATTTTCCCATTTCTCAGTTTGCCCACCAGGAAAATGGGGATACTAAACTATCTATGTGGACATTGAGAGGATCAACATTTCAAAATTTTATACAGCATTTTGAAAATGTGAACCACTATTAAGTGCTAAGTTGTTTGCTGTTATCCTTTGTTTGGTGTGTCCACTTTCTCATACATTGTCGGTCAAGTTTAGCCAGGGACTAAGTGGATACACCTGTTGAGTTCAATGGAAATAACTTACATCAAAGGATGAATTTGGCTTTGCTTGAGATTATTGGGCTTTCCTAAATATTAATTAATGTAACTGAATTCCCTTCAGTATTTCTAACCTACAACACCTGACCCTCAACATTTTGATTAGCAGTGATTTGTGCTTTGAATGACCAAATCTCCTAAGCTATCTCTTTGGTTTGGTAATGGTACATACTCTATATATTTGTTTCACAAAAAAACCCAATAACATAGAACACAATGAACACACACTTTCAAGAGAATGGCTCCCTACAGAGAGAAAATTTGAGAGAATCTACAGGGATGGAATGAATGAAAAGGATACAGAATTCCATACATACATACAACCAGAATTGTAAACAAAAGTCAAATAGAGCTATGCAGAGAGATGCCAGTGAAATGTCCCATTCTCTTCTTCCTGTGCAATCAAGATTTGAAGACAATCAATTCATAACTTGTCAGGGTTGCTACATCCATATGCAGTATTACAGGTCAGTAAATGGATGCATATTTATTTTAAATGATTTGCCTGAGGTCATGGAGCGAGTAAGTGGCAGAGCTGGGAATAGAATCCAGGAGTCCTGACTTGGTTTCCTGCTAAGCTACTAGGCACACTGTCTCTCAAAGAGTTGCACTGCATTGAAGGCGAGAAATATGCTAAAAAACATGTCAGGTTCTCATTGCACAAGGAGACTCCTTTTTCAATTAATTTGTGGTTATAATATGTCTGTACTCCACAGACCAATGTCCCCAAGTTTGCTTCCAGTCCAAACCCATGTCTCCTTTGTGGGTGCACATTGCACTACTAAGCCTTTCAGTGTTCTAAACCAAATATCTTGTGTTTAATGTACAGATGGGGGGAAACATAGCTACCTAAAAGAAAAGGAGTACCCGTGGCACCTTAGAGACTAACAAATTTATTAGAGCATAAGCTTTCGTGAGCTACAGCTCACTTCATCGGATGCATTTGCAGCACTACCAATGAAACACAGAAAGCATGGATAAAATAAAAGGAAATCTACGGAACCATCAGAATCTATGCTGCAGCATGAGTGCTTCCACCAATCTTAGGCTTTTTCAGTTAGAGCAGCGAACAGAAGATTGCGCTGTTAGCAGATGATATTTTTATCCAAACCCCAATCTAGTATTTGCCATCTCAGTGAGCTCTTGAATAAATATGGATTGGTCTCTGAGTTTTTAAATGAATATTTTCAAGTCTGAGAACATGCCAATTGCGTGGTCTTTGGAGAGACACTCTTTTGGAGAGAAGCTTCTTCATGTCAGCTGGTTTTCCCAAGGGCGTTAAGTATTTGAGGGAGAAGGGGAGGGAACAAAGAAGCAAAACTCCCTCTTTCAAAATCTGGCTAAACATTTTAAAGCTAGTGGGCCAGAAATTTGGCTAGTGTAAATGATTTACAACTGAGGGTCTGGTCCAGTGAATCCAATACTGCAGTCCTTACTCAGACAAAGCTCACACTAAGGTATAAACTGAGTTCTTTGCGATTTGTTCAGACAAGAATTTTGCCAGATAATTTTCATCAGGATTGTGCCCAACATATTAGAAGGTGTAAGGGCTGATATAGTAAGACAATACATGCATTCTTTCTTAGAATCCCAAACCCTTTAGTTAAGCGAAAAATCTGATGCCACATGCTATAATGAAATTCAGTTACAAACAAACAAAAATTCACATACTGAAAGGATAAAGAATGTCAGGTACTTACAGAAAGCTAAATGGCATTGATACAATGAGCAAGTTGATTATGTATCACTCTCCTGACTATACAGGAGTTTAACATTGGGAGTAACTCCATTGAAGTCAATGGAGAAGCAGCAAAGAGTTGTTGAGAAAGAGAGAATGACAGGAGGTAGAAAATATCCAGAGAGTGCTGCTAGTGAATATGCCTTAATAGAAGAGATTTATGGGCAAAAATATTATATATCTTGTGGATGTTCTCAGGAGTGGAAGAATTCCCTCACATGGTTGTTTCTTGAAAAGTGCTGTTGTCTCCATGAGGAGTGTTGAGATCTCTTGCTTCCATTCACTTAAAGAAAGAGAGACTTGGTCTTTCTGCTTGCATAGGAAACTCATTTCAAAGATGTTCTAAGATGATTTTCTCAGGAACAATGGAGTAGGGTGTCTTCATCTAAAATGCACAGGATCTGTATGACTGGTATATGGATGGGAAAAAATAGAATTTGAGATGTTAGATTACAAGCTTTCTTGTCAAAGGGAGGGTAATCATGACACAGAACCAGAGTATATGTGTGAGATGCCAATGTGGGATACATCTCTAATGTTAGCATTCTGTTGATTTAGCTCAGCGGCATCGTCCTAGAGACCAATAATATCTATAAAAATATGATATTGGTGTAAGCAGAGAGTGGGTGATGAAAATGTTTGTTAGCTATTTTGCTAAATCCTAGTCTAGTTTTCAACCAATGTAGCAAGGCTGAGGTTTTCATCCGATTTCCCTTTGGACATAGCTGGATTGGTGTGCATATATTTTCCGAGCCATGAGTAGCAATGTTAACAAAATTAGATTTAGTCCCAAAGTTGGTTAACTATGTCTTCCGAAGATGACAAGCTGATTCCTGTGCTTTGCTTGAGGTCTATAACATCTTGCAAAAAGGGAGTTGTGAGTCTGGGAGTTAATATTCATTTTTCACTTGGGGGATACTCAGAAGCTTATTTTCTGTAATATTTATAAAGGAATATTATGAGTTTCCCCGAGTTTATTGGTTAGGCACAATTTGACAGTGCGGGGAGGTATTTTTCTTTTACATGCAGAATAAATCTTTTAAAGATAAATGCCATTTTTGATTCAGTATTTATTACAAGATGGGCTCATAATTCTCCCCAGCTCATTCAAAAAGGTGGTGAATAGATTTGCAGCTATTTTATTTAGCAGACCAAAAACCTAGGTCTGGTTTGGTTAGGCTGCAAAACAGATATATAGAAGTCTCACTTTCTCAAACTGGAAACATTCAATTGAGCGATAATCCTCCGCTACAGTATAGAAGAGATCTGGATATGCACAGATATCTTAATAATAAAGTTCTTATCCATTGAGCTGTTCATTGAAAATGTTCCCTAGTGAACTGTTATGGATAAGTCATATGCTAATGGAAAGCTAGCTCATAGTGTGTAGATGCTCACAATTGCTTTGTTTTTTCAAGTCAGTCAGCTGGTGACCATCTGGCACATCCAATAGGTCATGGGACTTTCTTACTAGTTGCAGTTAGTTTATTTTGCATAGATCGCCTGAGCGTGAGTGTTCACAGCCAAGGCATGGGTGGTGCATACTGGGGTTTAGGAAGCAGAGATTTCTGTTGATTTCTTCATTCTGCTTTCTTGTTTTGCCAGAAACAGATGGAATTTGATTTTCTTGCAATTGTTATGGACCGAGAATAACAACTCTGAAATCGATGAGGATGTGGAAAGGTACAACTAGAAAAAAAAACACAGGCACTAATAATCTGGACACTGAAAGCATAAAAGTACAACTTAACATGCAGAATTACCATGACAGGTGCATGATTTATTGTCTACACCCCAATCATATGATAGTTTATGAGACTATGCTCTTCTAGTAGCCATTACAGATATCTTTTAGCTATCCATTAAAATTATGTAGAATGATCTATTTACAGGCAAGGACCCAGATCCTCAGTTGGTGTAAATTGACTCAGCTCTACACCGATTTACATGAGCTGAGGATCTGCACCTACAAGTGTCAGGGCTGCCTGTGGTATGTACTGCTTATGTGGTGGACAGTTAAAAGTAACTAGGAATGCATCAAATATGTCTTTCCATTTTTTTCATTGATGGTTTTCTGGACCCTTTTGCTCATCTTGAAAATAAACAGACAAAATCTGAAGTCCTTCACAAATTTTCTTCTCAGTCCTTATTCACTCAAAGCTCCCATTGACTTTATTAGGTATTTTACCCAAGCAGGAGCCAAGTAAAAAGTTAGTAAAGTATTATAGGATTTGGTGCATTCAACTGAAGGAGAGATGAAGGGGCAGATTGCTTCAATCGCAAAATCTGAAGAGCTTTTGAATATTTCAAATCCTTTTGTGACCTTTTCCTAAACCATTCTATACATATCTTCAATGGAAACATTTTGTTTTGTCCACAATCAAAGCTGAAAGATTTAGTTTCAAGATACCTCACCTGGAATCGAGCTTGAAAGAACGGAAATCCTCAAAACAGTTTAATTTCTTTCCCCTGCTCTAATTTATTAATCTTGTGTGCTGGACAGTCGTACTGCTTCCTGTAAACACCACGTGGGACAGAGATATTGTAAATCCTTCCTAATGCTGATGCAGTGGGAATGAGGCACTGAGTTATGCTAGCAAAGCCTGTGTTGATTTAAAAAAATACAAACTGTTCTTTGTTTTGAAAACTGTATTTCTTATGTGTTAATAGATTTGATAAAGACAGGGTGCCCTAAAGGTGAAGATCATTGGTTACCTTGACTCACTGTTTATAACCATGCTCAGTGTTAATTGGATTGTGGAAACCATTGATGCTTTGCTAAGACACAGAAACAGTTTTACAATTGAAGAATGGACTTGTGGTTAAAGCCCCCGTCTGGGAATCAGAAGCATTCCCAGATTTGCCAGGAGTTGCTGTGAGACCTTGATGCATGTCACCACTCCATGCCTCAGTTTACCTATCTCATAAATATGGTTCTTAATGCAGGGGTATTGGGAGGCTTGATTCATTA
The DNA here is from genome assembly GCF_009764565.3 of Dermochelys coriacea. Lineage (NCBI taxonomy): Eukaryota > Metazoa > Chordata > Testudines > Dermochelyidae > Dermochelys > Dermochelys coriacea. The sequence goes on along the minus strand of NC_050068.2, from coordinate 201,635,200 downwards.
ATGCTTGTAAACTGCTCTGGGTTCTTTGGATAAAAGGCACCACAGACATAAAGTATTGTTAATTGATGTTATATTTGACACACTTAATATAATATATTAAATATCTTTTGAGGGTATATATGTTACAGAAAGTGTGGGTGACTCAAGTGGAAGTAATTATGGATATGTCGTTAATTGGGAAGAACAGATTCTTAATCAGTGCATCACAGTCACAGCCCCCAGGATATCCTCCTGTAGACTTATGATTTAACTTAGTTCATCTGACTAACATATGGGCTAAGAACTAAGAGCTTCTTCTGAGTCTGGGGAACATATGCAGTGTGACAAAGTTCCTCCTCTGCCTTGGTGGGTCCTGCGCTTATTGGCGGATTTTCTCACCTCAGAGGTTCATGGCAGCCCTCAGTTTGGCCACTTTCATGGATCAAATCTGCCATTCACTCAGTTAGCCTCATCACTGGCCAGCATGGGGGAAAGGAAGAAGAACAATCCCTGCAGTCTCTGCTGATCCACCTAGTGGATCAGGGAACAGGCAGAGACCTTCCCCTCTGGTGGAATCCACAGTCCAGTTTAACTCCTACAGTATCAAGTAGAGAGTTGGGGGGATGGGGGGAACCCGGGCCCACCCTCTACTCCGGGTTCCAGCCCAGGGCCCTGTGGATTGCAGCTGTCTACAGTGGCTCCTGTAACAGCTGCGTGACAGCTACAACTCTCTGGGCTACTTCCTCATGGCCTCATGTCAACACCTTCTTTATTCTCACCACAGGACCTTCCTCCTGATGTTTGATAATGCTTGTACTTCTCAGTCCTCCAGGAGTATGCCTTCTCACTCTCAACTTCTTGCTCCCTGCTCCTCGCATGCACACCACAAACTGAAGTGAGCTCCTTTTTAAATCCAGGTGCCCTGATTAGCCTGCCTTAATTGATTCTAGCAGCTTCTTGATTGGCTGCAAGTGTTCTAATCAGCCTGTCTGCCTTAATTGTTTCCAGAAAGTTCCTGATTGTTCTGGAACCTTCCCTGTTATCTTACCCAGGGAAAAGGGATCTACTTAACCTGGGGCTAATATATCTGCCTTCTGAAATGCCAGAATCCCTAAAGAAGAAGCTTGCTCTAACTGAATAGACAAATCATGGACTGACTTTTCTGGTTGACCAGCATTAAAGAGAAACTTCACTCATTAAACTTCTATATATTTGACCATGTAGGAGACTAAAATTCTGTATCTGATACAATTATTGGTTGTGCCCTTATCCCACATGAGGGTTCAAAAACTTCTATTGTCATTGTCTGTTTAAATAAATGGGAACTAGAGTGAAAAATATCACTCTCCTGTAGCCATCTGGCCCGATCCTGTCACAGCAGTTACTTTTGGCATAGGTGTCTGGATGTTCTCTTCTTCTCTTTCATGGTCTTATCCAAGCATTCATCTGTGACTTAAATTTCAAAAAGCAAAATCGTTCTGAAAGGCATGTTGGTAGTTTTTTTCCTTCTAAGTGGTTGGTGGAATGGAAAGGAGTATGGTGGTTCCTAAGTATCTTTGATCACTTAGATTTTCAACTATTTCCAATAAATGTAACACTCGTGCTAGTCTTATTACATTGAAGTTAATGGGAGTTTTGCCACTGAGTTCATCAGGATTTGGAATTTTAGGGCCCCATACTACAAGTTATAAAGTATTGCTACGAAGGATTTAGAATGCATAGTGAAATCACTGGCTGCTTAGGGTGCTCAGCGCCTCCACAGAGCTGCTCATGGTCATGTGGAATTGGGCCCTTAATGTGTAATCTCAATGCTTGTATATGTTATGTAAACCTGTGACTCTGACCTGGACAGAGGGGATGTGTGTGCATTGTTTACTGTGTTGCCAATTGTCACAATTTTATTGTGAGTCTTGCAATTTCTGTTGTTTTTCTTAAACCCTCAACTCTTGGAGTTAGGCGATTTGGTGAGAATCTCAGCTTTCATTTAAAAAAAAAGTTGTGGAGGAAACCTTAAATGTGTGACTCCAATGTAACCTAAAGGCTCAAAAACTAAAAGGCAAGAAAAAAGAACCCAACACTGATTTTGTTTTAATCTCATGATTTTTAGTTAGTCTCCAGGATTTGGGGGGCCTGATTCATTCAACACTTGTTGACTATGTTGCACTTACATTATATTTTCATTTTATATATGGATTAGTGGATCTGAGCACCAGGTTTGCAGTCCCTTGCCATTTCTGCAAATGAAGTTCAAATCTCCACAGCAGCGACTTAGTTCTATATCCTTTTGAGGTATATAAATTAACTTCCTGGTAGTATACTAGATGTTTGTATTTCAGCTGAGGTTGTAAAACTGTGGCCGTCACTGCTTTTGTGGGTGAAATTTACCTCTCTGCAGAGGGCTAGTAAAGCAGTGGGACTTTGTTGGGCATTGCGCTGGCCCTCTGAACCAGCATGAATTTCACCCTATGTGAATATTGAAGGGACACTAAGATTAAAAATTTGCTTTTTCTGTGTATCTATCTAAATGCATATGCACATATAGATAAATAATTGATCTTTGTTACTAATGACTGACTGAGCAAAATGAGGTCTAACAGGCAACTTGATGGTATTTCTCCATTTGTCTATTTGCTAGAGGTTTAGCTCAATGTCCTTGGGAAAAATTTCCTCCTCCTTTCCCCACTTTAGTGCAGCATGTTTTGTAGTCTGTCTGTCTAGCTGGCTCCAGGGGTGGCTTCACTGGGGTTGTGTGCTGATGGAATGAATATTTCCTCACATTTCATTAGCAATTTGGTTGAGAACCTCTATATACATAACATGAGGTCTTCAAAGTGAGATTTTGCTCACATACTATGGCTATAGTTGGATTAGGGGATCTTGGGACGTAATCTTTTGTCTGTAACAGTATTAAGGACCTTGAACTGGTCTATGTTTTGCCAGCAGGGCTATCAGAACCTCTTCAAACTAACTCCATACAGTTTTCATAACACTGCGATGAGAAAGAGCTATCTAAGAGCAGATTGTAAAATAGAATAAAACATAGCCACTGGACCCAGGCTTTTCGCTTCAGCTGTTCTTTTCCTCTTTTCTCTTGGTCTCTATTCCTTCATCTTTGTCTCCGATGCTTCATGTTGTTTCATGGCAACAAGCATGCACATTAGTTCTTAGTGTATATTGATGAACTAAAAGTCAAGTTCTATGCCATAGTTCCAGAGAATCACTGCCCACTGACCTCTGTATCTGATCTGAGGAAACAGTTAATCTCCTTGGGCATGTAAACTTTAGCTAAAAATACTGTCTGATGTAGGGTGTAATAGGTTTTTGCTCACTAGATGATTCAGGAAGCAACCTTTTGATCTCCCTATGGTTTCCCATTGACTTCAGTGAGGCCACAATTTCATCCCTGGTGGTCCTGGCTAGCTAAAAACCTTCACTGCAAGCCATCTCTGCCACCAAGAGCAGGTGAACCTGTTCCTCGGTGAAGAGGAGTCTGCAGATATTTGAATCATCTCAAAAGACAGAAGGCAAAGGATGCCAAACTGTGAGAGTCTATAGCTAGGAGGCTGATCCCAGCCACAGAGCAACTAAAAAGCCTGCAACAAGTTTATATAGAAAATTTTACAGCTTGAAAATGCTCTTACATCAGTTATTGGGTTTAATTATCAATTAAATAGACAGTTGTTTAAGGAGATCAATGCAGGGTAAAATAAAGGTGTTCTTAGAAATACCTTTTTAGCTGACTGGGAGAATTCCTGACAATGGGCTTGAAAGCATTCTCACAGTGATGCTTGAAAAGTCCTTATCTTATTTACAATGGAGCTACACTGAATCCCTGTCTCAAGGCTGAATTGCCTTGCAATGAAAGAGCAATGAGGGATTTGGATAAGGGAATGTCACTCATTCCATTCATTAATGATTACAAACCCATTTGCTTTCCCTGTATTTTTATTATTTTAGTAAACCTGGATCTTTACAATGGATATTCTCAGGATCAAATGAGTGACTTCACATGCAGGACCTAAAATAATGGATTTTGATAGTTGAAACTAGAGATGAGAATGAATCACAAGCCCAGATCTGAGCCCCTCCAAAATGCATAGTGTTCAATATGTGAATCAAGGTCCAAACATTGCAGATGATTCTTGTCTTTGTAATGACTCAACTGTTATATCCAAACACCCCTGAATATTAGGGCATTCACGAATCAGATAGATCTGATAAGCACCTGCATTTTAGAGCTTGGATCCATCCCTAATTAAGATTTTTTTTTAAATTGATCAATAGGTCAGCTAATAGTGAGTTTGGTAAGTGAGAGTAACCACTGGAACAACTTACATGGAGATGTGGTGGTTCTTCTGTCACTAGAACTCTGAATCGAGATTGGATGTCTTTCTAAAAGCTACGCCCTAGTTCAACCACAAGTTAGTGGGCTCCAGCAAGTATCACTGAGTGAAATCTTATGCCCTGTGTTATGCAGGAGGTCAAACTAGATGACAATAAAGATCCCTTCTGGTTTTAACATCTGTGAATCTTTGAAATTGCTTTCTGGTCCTTCAAAATGAACAGCTGTCTATTAATTCTTTTCTCTATAGAATCCATTTTAAAAATAGCTACAAAAGAGTTTTACAAATAAGATAACTTTTTTGCCTGATCATTTCTTTAGTTTATTATTATTTTAGTTTATAAATTATCTGTATTGCAGTAGTGCCCAGGATCCCCAGACAAAATCAGGGCCCCACTGCAGTAAGTGGTATGCAAACACAGAGTAGGAGCCCGTCCCTGCCCTAAAGAGTTTACAATCTAAATAAATAAGGCAGACAAACAGTGATAGACAGTGTATAAACAAAAATGTCAAAGGATGTGTCTGAGATTTTGAGTTGGCCCATTACTGAGGTGGGGCCAAGCAATTAAGTTCCAATCCAGATTCAGAAACCAATTCTTCACACTCAGAACCCAAGGGGGTTGATTTGTGCTCATTTCTAACACAAAATGAAACCATTTCAATCCTAATTGCATGCACACTTCTTCTCCCATCCCCACCCTGCCATGTTGAGTCTTCATACTCATATAAGTTAGATATAGAGCTAATTGGAATTTTTTTCTCTGTGAAAAAGTTTTGATTTTTTATTGGAAACACACACCTGCACACATTCCATGAATATTCAGATGAAAACTTCTTGGAAGTTGATTGAAAACTTTTTTTCAATTAAGAGTTTTCTGACAGAAACGATGACATTTTCAAGGACAATAGACATTGTGGGGAAAAAATCATTTAGTCGAAACCTCAATTTTCTAACACAAAATTTTCAAATTTCTAACACAAAATGAAACCATTTCAATCCTAATTGCATGCACACTTCTTCTCCCATCCCCACCCTGCCATGTTGAGTCTTCATACTCATATAAGTTAGATATGGAGCTAATTGGAATTTTTTTCTCTGTGAAAAAGTTTTGATTTTTTATTGGAAACACACACCTGCACACATTCCATGAATATTCAGATGAAAACTTCTTGGAAGTTGATTGAAAACTTTTTTTCAATTAAGAGTTTTCTGACAGAAACGATGACATTTTCAAGGACAATAGACATTGTGGGGAAAAAATCATTTAGTCGAAACCTCAATTTTCTCTTGAAAACATAAAGTTTTGAACAGCCCTAGTTGGGAAACAAATAAAAAAAGTTGGAAACAATGGTCCTTGATTCACATCTTTTGCATGTGGTATGGCTTGAAAAATACACTCAACATCTGCAAACCCATGACAACATCTGCAAACCAAAGAACTGAACCTACTAGCCAGGATGAAAATACTTGGTTTTCATAGAATCATAGAATATCAGGGTTGGAAAGGACCTCAGGAGGTGATCTAGTCCAACCCCCTGCTCAAAGCAGAACCAATCCCCAACTAAATCATCCCAGCCAGGGCTTTGTCAAGCCTGACCTTAAAAACTTCTAAAGAAGGAGATTTCACCACCTCCCTAGGTAACCCATTCCAGTGCTTCACGACCCTCCGAGTGAAAAAGTTTTTCCTAATAGCCAACCTAAACCTGCCCCACTGCAACTTGAGACCATTACTCCTTGTTCCGGCATCTGCTACCACTGAGAACAGTCTAGATCCATCCTCTTTGGAAGCCCCTTTGAGGTAGTTGAAAGCAGCTATCAAATCCCCTCTCATTCTTCTCTTCTGCAGACGAAACAATCCCAGTTCCCTCAGCCTCTCCTCATAAGTCACGTGTTCCAGTCCCCTAATCATTTTTGTTGCCCGCCGCTGGATGCTTTCCAATTTGTCCACATCCTTCCTGTAGTGTGGGGCCCAAAACTGGACACAGTACTCCAGATGAGGCCTCACCAATGTCGAATAGAGGGGAACGATCATGTCCCTCAATCTGCTGGCAATGCCCCTACTTATACAGCCCAAACTGCTATGAGCCTTCTTGGCAACAAGTGCACACTGTTGACTGATATCCAGCTTCTGGTTCACTGTACCCCCTAGGTCCTTTTCTGCAGAACTGCTGCATAGCCATTCAGTCCCTAGTCTGTAGCGGTGCATGGGATTCTTCCTTCCTAAGTGCAGGACTCTGCACTTGTCTTTGTTGAACCTCATCAGATTTCTTTTGGACCAATTGTCTAATTTGTCTAGGGCCCTCTGTATCCTATCCCGGCCCTCTAGCATATCTACCACTCCTCCCAGTTTAGTGTCATCTGCAAACTTGCTGAGGGTGCAGTACACGCCGTCCTCCAGATCATTAATAAAGATATTAAACAAAATAAAGATAATAAAGATTGTTTAATAAAGATATTAAACAAAACTGGCCCCAAGACCGACCCTTGGGGCACTCAGCTTGATACCGGCTGACAACTAGACATGGAGCCATTGAGCCCGATGATCTAGCCAGCTTTCTATTCACCTTATAGTCCATTCATCCAGCTCATACTTCTTTAACTTGCTGGCAAGAATACTATGGGAGACCGTGTAAAAAGCTTTGCTAAAGTCAAGGAATAACACATCCACTGCTTTTCCCTCATCCATGGAGCCAGTTATCTCGCCATAGAAGGCAATTAGATTAGTCAGGCATGACTTGCCCTTGGTGAATCCATGCTGACTGTTTCTGATCACTTTCCTCTCCTCTAAGTGCTTCAGAATTGATTCCTTGAGGACCTGCTTCATGATTTTTCCAGGGACTGAGGTGAGGCTTACTGGCCTGTAGTTTCACAGATCCTCCTCCTTCCCTTTTTTAAAGTTGGACACTACATTAGCCTTTTTCCAGTCATCCGGGACCTCCCTCAATCGCCATGAGTTTTCAAAAATAATGGTCAATGGTTCTGCAATCACATCCGCCAACTCCTTTAGCACTCTCAGATGCAGCGCATCCGGCCTCATGGACTTGTGCTCGTCCAGCTTTTCTAAATAGTCCCGAACCACTTCTTTCTCCATAGAGGGCTAGTTGCCTCCTCCCCATGCTTTGCTCCCAGTGCAGTAGTCTGGGAGCTGACCTTGTTCGTGAAGACAGAGGCAAAAAAAGCATTGAGTACATTAGCTTGTTCCACATCCTCTGTCACTAGGTTACCTCCCTCATTCAATAAGGGGCCCACACTTTCCTTGACGTTCTTCTTGTTGCTAACATACCTGAAGAAACCCTTCTTGTTACTCTTAACATCTCTTGCTAGCTGCAACTCCAAGTGTGATTTGGCCTTCTTGATTTCACTCCTGCATGCCTGAGCAATATTTTGATACTCCTCCCTGGTCATTTGTCCAAGCTTCCACTTCTTGTAAGCTTCTTTTTTGTGTTTAAGATCATCAAGGATTTCACTGTTAAGCCAAGCTTGTCGCCTGCCATATTTACTATTCTTTCTACACATCGGGATGGTTTGTCCTTGTAACCTCAATAAGGATTCTTTAAAATACAGCCAGATCTCCTGGACTCCTTGCCCCCTCGTGTTATTCTTCCAGGGAATCCTGCCCATCAGTTTCCTGAGGGAGTCAAAGTCTGCTTTTCTGTAGTCCAGGGTCCATATTCTGCTGCTCTCCTTTCTTCCTTGTGTCCGGATCCTGAGCTCAACCATCTCATGGTCACTGCCTCCCAGGTTCCCCTCCACTTTTGCTTCCCCTACTAATTCTTCCCGATTTGTGAGCAGCACGTCAAGAAGAGCTTTGCCTCTAGCTGGTTTGTCCAGGACTTGTACCAGGAAATTGTCCCCTACACTTTCCAAAAACTTCTTGGATTGTCTGTGCACTGCTGTATTGCTCTCCCAGCAGATATCAGGGTGATTGAAGTCTCCCATGAGAGCCAGGGCCTGCGATCTACTAACTTCTGTTAGTTGCCAGAAGAAAGCCTCGTCCACCTCATCCTCCTGGTCTGGTGGTCTATAACAGACTCCCACCACGACAGCACCCTTGTTGCTCACACTTCTAAACTTAATCCAGAGACTCTCAGGTTTTTCTGTAGTTTCAGACCGGAGCTCTGAGCAGTCATACATACAATGCAACTCCCTCGCCTTTTCTGCCCTGCCTGTCCTTCCTGAACAGTTTATATCCATCCATGACAGTACTCCAGTCATGTGAGTTATCACACCAAGTCTCTGTTACTCCAATCACATCATAATTCCTTGACTGTGCCAGGACTTCCAGTTCTCCCTGCTTGTTTCCCAGGCTTCTTGCATTTGTGTATAGGCACTAAGATAACTCGCTGATCATCCTGCTTTCTCAGTATGAGGCAGGAGCCCTCCCTCTTGTGCTGTTCTGCTCGTGCTTCCTCACGGTATCCCACTTCCCCACTTACCTCAGGGCTTTGGTCTCCTTCCCCCACTGAACCTAATTTAAAGCCCTCCTCACTAGGTTAGCCAGCCTGCTTGCGAAGATGCTCTTCCCTCTCTTTGTTAGGTGGAGCCTGTCTCTGCCTAGCACTCCTCCTTCTTGGAACATCATCCCATGGTCAAAGAATCCAAAGCCTTCTTTCCGACACCACCTGCGTAGCCATTTGTTGACTTCCACGATTCAATGGTTTCTACCCGGGCCTTTTCCTTCCACAGGAAGGATGGACGAGAACACCACTTACACCTCAAACTCCTTTATCTTTCTTCACAGAGCCACATAGTCTGCAGTTTTCAGAGTAGCAGCCGTGTTAGTCTGTATTCGCAAAAAGAAAAGCAGTACTTGTGGCACCTTAGAGACTAACAAATTTATCTGAGCTTAAGCTTTCATGAGCTACAGCTCACTTCATTGGATGCATTTGGTGGAAAAAACAGAGGAGAGATTTATATACACACACAGAGAACATGAAACAATGGGTTTATCATACACACTGTAAGGAGAGTGATCACTTAAGATAAGCCATCACCAGCAGCGGGGGGGGGGGGAAGGAGGAAAACCTTTCATGGTGACAAGCAAGGTAGGCTAATTCCAGCAGTTAACAAGAATATCAGAGGAACAGTGGGGGGTGGGGTGGGGTGGGGGGGAGAAATAACATGGGGAAATAGTTTTACTTTGTGTAATGACTCATCCATTCCCAGTCTCTATTCAAGCCTAAGTTAATTCTATCCAGTTTGCAAATTAATTCCAATTCAGCAATCTCTCGTTGGAGTCTGTTTTTGATGCTTTTTTGTTGAAGGATAGCCACTCTTAGGTCTGTAATCGAGTGACCAGAGAGATTGAAGTGTTCTCCAACTGGTTTCCTAGCCACTATGGATGTAGAAGCCCTCTACACCAACATTCCACACAAAGATGGACTACAAGCCGTCAGGAACAGTATCCCCGATACTGTCACGGCTAACCTGGTGGCTGAACTTTGTGACTTTGTCCTCACCCATAACTATTTCGCATTTGGGGACAATGTATACCTTCAAATCAGCGGCACTGCGATGGGTACCCGCATGGCCCCACAGTATGCCAACATTTTTATGGCTGACTTAGAACAACGCTTCCTCAGCTCTCGTCCCCTAATGCCCCTACTCTACTTGCGCTACATTGATGACATCTTCATCATCTGGAGCCATGGAAAAGAAGCCCTTGAGGAATTCCACCATGATTTCAACAATTTCCATCCCACCATCAACCTCAGCCTGGACCAGTCCACACAAGAGATCCACTTCCTGGACACTACGGTGCTAATAAGCGATGGTCACATAAACACCACCCTATATCGGAAACCTACTGACCGCTATTCCTACCTACATGCCTCTAGCTTTCATCCAGATCATACCACTCGATCCATTGTCTACAGCCAAGCTCTACGATATAACCGCATTTGCTCCAACCCCTCAGACAGAGACAAACACCTACAAGATCTCTATCATGCATTCCTACAACTACAATACCCACCTGCTGAAGTGAAGAAACAGATTGACAGAGCCAGAAGAGTACCCAGAAGTCACCTACGACAGGACAGGCCCAACAAAGAAAACAACAGAACGCCACTAGCCATCACCTTCAGCCCCCAACTAAAACCTCTCCAATGCATCATCAAGGATCTACAACCTATCCTGAAGGACGACCCATCACTCTCACAGATCTTGGGAGACAGGCCAGTCCTTGCTTACAGACAGCCCCCCAATCTGAAGCAAATACTCACCAGCAACCACACACCACACAACAGAACCACTAACCCAGGAACCTATCCTTGCAACAAAGCCCGTTGCCAACTCTGTCCACATATCTATTCAGGGGATACCATCATAGGGCCTAATCACATCAGCCACACTATCAGAGGCTCGTTCACCTGCGCATCTACCAATGTGATATATGCCATCGTGTGCCAGCAATGCCCCTCTGCCATGTACATTGGCCAAACTGGACAGTCTCTACGTAAAAGAATGAATGGACACAAATCAGACGTCAAGAATTATAACATTCAAAAACCAGTTGGAGAACACTTCAATCTCTCTGGTCACTCGATTACAGACCTAAGAGTGGCTATCCTTCAACAAAAAAGCTTCAAAAACAGACTCCAACGAGAGACTGCTGAATTGGAATTAATTTGCAAACTGGATACAATTAATTTAGGCTTGAATAGAGACTGGGAATGGATGAGTCATTACACAAAGTAAAACTATTTCCCCATGTTATTTCTCCCCCCCACCCCACCCCCCACTGTTCCTCTGATATTCTTGTTAACTGCTGGAATTAGCCTACCTTGCTTTTCACCATGAAAGGTTTTCCTCCTTTCCCCGCCCTGCTGCTGGTGATGGCTTATCTTAAGTGATCACTCTCCTTACAGTGTGTATGATAAACCCATTGTTTCATGTTCTCTGTGTGTGTATATAAATCTCTCCTCTGTTTTTTCCACCAAATGCATCCGATGAAGTGAGCTGTAGCTCACGAAAGCTTATGCTCTAATAAATTTGTTAGTCTCTAAGGTGCCACATAGTCTGCAGTGATCCACTCAAGGTCATGCTTGGCAATATCATTGGTGCCCACGTGGAGAAGTAGGAAGGGGTAGCTATCTGAGGGTTTGATGAGTCTCTGCAGTCTCTCCATCACATCGTGAATCCTAGCTCCTTATCCTGGACTGCCTGCTTTACCTGAAGAGAAAGGGTCTTGCAGTGTCTTCCTTTAGAGTCCACCTAGCTGAAATCTTGGCATTCCACCCAGCTGTGAATGGCAGGCTGTTTTTTTCCAACCCAATTTGTGGCCAGTTCTTAAAAGGCTTAGAGTGTCTTTACCCGCAGGCACATCAGCCTCTGCCTCTCTGGGATCCCAATCTGGTGCTATCTTGGTTGACAGGGCGGCCGTTCGAGCCATTGGCAGTGTGCCCCTTGATTTACTATCTTCCTGGTGGCCATTACCTCGGCCTGGAGAGTTTCAGAGATCCAGGCCCTCACCTCCTAACCACAATACATGGTCTTCTTCAGGGACAAAGTTCGGCTTCACTCACACCTGTCCTTCCTTTCTAACGTGGTCTCATATTTCTATGGTAGTCGGGACATTTTTCTCCGAGTCTTCTATCCTAAGCTTCATGCAAAGAGACAGGAATGGAGGTTGTACTCTCTGGACATTAGATGTGCTCTGGCCTTTTATATAGAAAGGACCAAACCTTTTCAGAAGTCTATCCAACTTTTCGTGGCTATCACGGAAAGGATGAAAGGGATACTGGTCTCAGCACAAAGAATCTCTTCTTGTATAACATCCTGCATCCACACATGCTATGACCTGGCGAAGGTGGCTCCCCCATGCTTAACACTACACTTCATGAAATCACAAACCTCATCAGTGGTATTTGTGGCTCATGTCCCAGTCCTGGATATCTTCAGGGCAGCAACCTGGTCTTCATCTACACGTTCACTATGCCATCACTGAACAGGCAAGAAGCAATGCAGTCTATGGTATAGCGGTCCTCCAGTCCATATCTCAGATAAATTCCAATCTCACCACCTAACTGATTGCTTGGTTATCACCTATATTGGAATGCACATAAGCAAGCACTTGAAGAAGAAAAGATGGTTACTAACTTTTCCGTAACTATTGTCTTTGAGATGTGTTGCTCATATCCATTCCACAACCTGCCCACCTGCCCCTCTGTTGGAGTTGCCGTCAAGAAGGAACTGAGGAGGCAGTGGGTCGGCAGGTGCATATATACAGCGCCATGGAGGTATACTCCAGGGGACCACCAGAGTCAACCTGACTGATACCACTAGGGGAAAAACTTCTGGCGACGGTGCACGCAATGCACACACACCTATACGGAATGGACACAAGCAACACATCTCTAAGAACAGTTAGGGAAAGGTTAGTAACCGTCTTTTCTAGAATAATCAGAAGTAGCCAGGCAAAGTATATGGTAACCAGTAAAGTGAGTTTCATTTGGTTTCTTTTCATTTCCATGCGAAAGTAAAACCATTGCCCAAAAATATGAACCACACAGCACAGTCAGTCTTCAGATTTTCTCGTGGCATCCAGATGTCCATCTCTGAGGCAGCCCTAACTCCAGTTTTTTTTATGCATCCATAAAAAAGATAAATAACCAGATCTTGCAAACCAATTAAGAAGGGGACACAATTTCTACAGCAAATGGTGCAGAAATTCAAAAGTACTCTTTTGCCATAATGCCAACTAAATACCCAAAGGGGAGTGGGTATTACCGTTCACCAGTATATACTTGCCAGTATATACTTGTTTATCCTTTGTGGTTCTTACTTGGCCATGGTGAAGAGGTTTGATTTCTGGAGCACCTGGGAAAATGTCTAGGGAACTATGAATTCTTGATTTATGGTATAGTGACTGTATGGGTTGTTTTATTACTTGCTGTTTTTTTGCTTGTTGTTGGTTTCCCCCTCTCTCCCATCCTTTTCCTAGGGGGGGTGGAGGGGTTTTCTCCATGGGGTCCACTTCAGAGGGATTTAGCGGTTTGATCCGCAAGCATGGGGTTTGGTGTGTGCCTGCTGTCTCCTGCACTGGAGGATGTGTTGTTGAGTGTAGGTAAGTTTATTGCCTGTGCTAATATAAAATCTGCCTCTTGAATGAGCAAATCTATAGTAATTTTTGTGGCCCAAGAACAGATTGTTTAGTAAAGGAGGGACTCTGAGTCAAGGAGGTTTTTGTTCAAATTTTCCCCTTGTTTACTTCTGCTACTAAAGTATCAATGTCCCCCCTTCCTTCACAATGAGACACCAGTGTTTCATCTCTCCTATTACAGGAAGGGACGGTAGTTCCTGCTGTTAGGATGAGAACTCAAGAACTCAAATGTGGGGGATATTATGCCAGGTTTATGTGGTTCTAAATACCCCTAAACAGCCCTTCAACTTGGTTTTAAAGAATCACATAGATGGGGCAGATTTTACAGCAGTGGTGGGCAACCTGCGGCCCACAGGCCACACGCGCCCTGTCAGGGTAATCTGCTGGCGGGCCACGAGACCGTTTGTTTACATTGACTGTCTGCAGGCATGGCCCTCCACAGCTCCCAGTCACCGTTCCCAGCCAATGGGAGCTGCGGGAAGCAGTGGCCAGCAGGTCCTACATCTCGCACTGCTTCCCGCAGCTCTCATTGGCCACTGGGAGCTGCGGGGGCCCTGCCTGCAGACGGTCAATGTAAACAAACTATCTCACGATCCGCCAGTGGATTACCCCGATGGGCCGCAGGTTGCCCACCATTGTTTTACAGTATTTGCTACCTTTGAAAATATTAAATGTTTCCTGTGTGGTGACCCTGATCCTGCCCATGCACTGCTGGTTTGGGGGGTCCCTGGTAAGAATGTGGGATCCCAGGATAGTGGGAGGCAGGGGAGTTGGGACATCCAAGGGGCCAGCAGGAGAAAGAGCCTGCATCTGCACTGCCAGATTCTGTCTCCCCTCACGACTGCCATACATGGTCTGCCATTGTCCAGGGACAAGCCCGCCCGCAGGTGCACACTGTCGTGACCCCATCACTTGTACCTGGACAAAAGCAAGTCCTGGAGTTTGCGGAGCACCTCCCTGCAGAGGAAACAGAGAGAGGTTCTAGAGATGGGAGTGAAGAACAGACCAATGAGATGGATTTATGCAGCACTATTTCTAAAAGGACTAAGACTTTGGCGGCCTCAGAGCTGCTGGCAGTGGCTGAGGATGGAGCTTTGTGCTCTGCAAAGGAGAATAGTGTTGTGTTGGGTGACAGCTCCATGCCTGGTGTTTCCAGTGGGAAACTGTCCTCTTCTGGCATGGTGAGTCCTCAAGCCCCGATCCTGTATGCTGCAGGGATGATGCTGAGTCCCAGACCATTTCCTATCCCTCTTGAGAATATAGATATGCTGGCTTCCCACACTGAATCTTTCTCCCTTGTGAATTATGAGAATGTTACAATGGTGGCTCAATGTTCTTCTGACCTGGGTGGAGTCTCAGGGAGATGAAGAGGATGATGATAATCTCTCTAACTCCTCACTGGTTCCTGATGTCCCAGCCAGTCAGCTAGATAGGAAGGGGGGTGGTATGGTGTGAAGGAGATTAATGACTTTTTTGGATAGCTCTAAAAGGAAGTGGGGAGTTGATTTACAGCACTTTATTCCTTCAGCTGCCCTTGTCTTGAGAGATAACTCAGTTGATTGCAGGAAACATTTCTGTTTCAAAAAGTTGTTGAGCAAGGTGAGGAAGTGTGTGTGGGGATTATTCAAGATACACCACCATCACCGTGACTTGTTTTGATCACAGTATTTCCACTTTCCATTGTCTCCCTCTGCTGCTGGCTCTCTTTCTAGTCTCTGTGGTGCTGCTCACCTTTGGCTCTCAATATTAATGGCTGCCAGGATGGTCACAGAAGGGCACAACTCTCTGAATTTCTTAGATCAAAGCAGGTTAATGTTTTTCTTTTGCAAGAGACACACTCAGACCTTGATTATCAGGGGATCTGGTTAAAGGAACGGGAAGGGGAAGCTTTCTTGAACCATAGATCCAATGTCACAGCTGGGGGAGCTGTTTTCTTTCCCCGGGACACAGGGACACAGATCTTCTCTGTGAAGGAGATTGTGCAGGGCCAGCTCCTCCAGGTGGAGACACATATTGGCACTACTCTTTTTAATCTTTTTACTGTGTATGCTCCTACTCTGAGGCGAGATCATGTCTCCTTTCTGTAGACTTTTGTCCATGCCATGCTTGGCTGTGACCCTGATAGTAATACTGTCCTGGGAAGGGATTTCAGACAAGAACCGGGAGGAACTACACCCTCAGTCAGCCAGGGAACTGTGTTGTCTCTTGCAGACCTTTGGGCTAGCAGATGTTTGGAGGTACTCTCATCCCAGTGTTAGGTAGTTCTCTTGGCTGAAGGCTGCTCCCAAGCAGGTCTCCAGGGCTAGACTGTATCACTTTTATGTGATCCAGTATGGTCTTCCCTGTCTCTGATCATCATTATGCCTCTGTCAATGTATTTCTCCGTCTTCCTTCCTGTGGTGCCCACTGGTGCTTTAATGCCAAATTATTACAGGACTTGAACTTCGCTGAGATGTTTGCCGTGTTTTGGGAACATTGGCAGCAGCATAAGCCTCTGTATGAAACAGTGGTGGGACAGTGTATCAGACAGTGGAGGGATGTCTGAAAGATCTAGATCCAACTGTTCTGCCATAAGTGTATCCAGGCTGCCACACAGTCCTTGCATTTGGCCAAGAGTATCCTGGAACGAGACATCTTGGACCCTCATGGCAACCTGATTTGGGAAACCCAGTGCAGATTCACCAAACCTTAACTGAGGAGTACCAGCTCCTGAGATGTTTGGTGGAAGAGATGGGCAAGGAGCCCTGATTCAGGTCCATTATACTCTGCTGCATGCTATTGGCACTCCCACAATGTTCTTTTTCGGGTTGGAAAAAAAGTCTATGGATCATCACCAGATTTTTTCCCTACGACTGTCGGATGGTCATCTGATGGCTGACACTGCTGAGATCCATAACACAGCAGGTTCTTTTTACAGTACTCTGATGTGCTGGCAATGGAGGAGCTGTACCAAGAGTTACCCCATCTGAATGGTGAGGAACAGCAGTGTCTGGACACCCCGCTGTTGCTGCAAGTGCTCTCTGTTTCAGTCCACCAGTTTGCTACAGGCTGTGCCCTAGGTATTGATGGTCTGCTATATGAAATTTACTAGTATTTCTGTCATATTATCAGTCCTTACTTTTTTCTGGTGGTGCTGGAGCATATCCAGGAGAAAGAGCTGCCCCTCAGTTGCTGCATGGCAGTACTCACCCTGCTGCACAAAAAGAGGACTTCTGTGACTTACAGAACTGGAGACCTGTTTCCCTTCTCTTATCTGATCATCAGATTTTATCCAGAACCTTAGCCAATTGACTGAGGGACCATCTGGGCTCTTTACACACCCTGATCAAATATATTGTATTCCTAACTGCTGTATTTTTGATTATTTGTTTTTAATTTGTGATGTTTTTACTCTTAGCAAACTTTGTAATCTGATGTGGGGTTTGTTTCAATGGACCAGGGGAAGGCCTTTGATAGAGTTAACCATAGTTATCTTTAAAAAACGTTAGAAGCTTTGAGGATTGGGCCAGTGTTCCCTTCATATATTTCTTTACTGTACTATAACATTTTTATTGTCCTAAAAATAAAAGCAGATCTTAGCCACTGCTTCCCAGTTTGCAGAGGCATTCGTTGGAGGTATCCTCTGTCTGGGATGCTGTGTGCTCTTAGTTTGGAGCCATTCCTGCACCACCACCCCCGCGAAGCTGTCTGACTGGCCTTTCTGTGCCACAGTGCCGGATGCTTCCCTGGTTCATCTGTCTGCCTGTACTATGATATCTCCGTTTTTTATCACATATAACAGTGACATGCAGGCACTTTGTGCCTGTTTACAAGTCTATGAACAGGCATCTTCTGCTCACACTAATTGGGCTAAGAGCAATTCAATTTTACTGAGCTCCTGGCACTGCAGCCCTTTGTTGTCTCAACAATTGCCATGGGACAACTCTCGGATTAAGGTATTGAGGGTCTTTTTCAGATCAACAGTAACAATATATGTTAAGGAACTGGGAAGGGGATGAAGAGAAGGTTCAGAGCACTTGCAGAAATGGTGCTAGCTCCTTCCTGGACTTTCTTTTGTGGGGGTGGGTTTTGATAGCCAGCAGCTTTGTGACCTCAATGTGTGGCACCAGCTAGTGTGTCTGGACCCCCTCTGGGCCTTTAGGACTG
Organism: Dermochelys coriacea; assembly: GCF_009764565.3. NCBI lineage: Eukaryota > Metazoa > Chordata > Testudines > Dermochelyidae > Dermochelys > Dermochelys coriacea. Next base: position 201,617,629 of record NC_050068.2, on the reverse strand, counting down.
GATTCAGAGGCATATTTACCATTTCTTTTGGAATAGTTACCACTGGTCGAGCCCTCCTTTGCTGTTCCTGCCATTAGATGACAGGGGTCAGGGTCTCACTGATTTAGTCTGCAGGATTGCAGCCAGTGTTAATTTGTGCCAGGGCTTGCCTGGGATGAGTTCTGGTACCTCTAGGCTTGGCAGTTCATAGCCCCTCTGGGCACCTCTGGGCTTGCCACATCAGTTATGAATGTAAAAAAAATTGCTGGAGCTCTGGCACCTAATTGCTTGACCTCTGGCACTTCTTTCATTACAAATTAAGCACTGGTTGTGGCCTTTAGTTTCTGGCCTGTTCAGTGGTTGCTGCACTCTGACTTCCCACTGGCCTGGAAGTCCCTTGCCTTCTTTCTCCTCCATCATGCTAGTGGGATTTTCTTTTACTCAACAATTTTTTTGGCACCTGGTTGATTACAGAGTCTATATTTGCTTCCATTCTACAATGCTCTTCTTTAATGTCTGGAGACTGCTGTGAAGTGTGCATCTGGATCAGGCCTTTTCCAGTTTATGGCTCTTGGAAGAGCCACTGTTCCTCCAGTTTCCTCCAGGAACTTATTTTCTGCCTTTACTCAGGCTAGGTTAACCAAACTGTCTCATCTGATGGTGCCTAGCTGGTCAAACTGGAAGTTGGCGATACCTCTTACTGTTTAGACCAGAATCTGGTCTGTGTATTTTTTTGATAAGGTCCTTTCTGAACTCCGGGCAGTGTATCTCAGCAGGCTGCTCAGTATTTGCAGAATGTTTTTTTCAGGGATTGTTCCTTCGGGGGGGGAATCCTGTGTTCCCCTCACTCCCCGTCTATGGATGAGATCCTTGTGCAGCCGGGCAAATTGTTGTCCTGCAAGGGTTTGATGAATGTTGCTTTAGCAAGCATGAACAAGAAACAAATCTGTGGTATGTGTGTCAAAGTGCAGGGTTATGGTGCCGCCCTCTTTGATCTCCCGGATACAACCTGGTGAATGCCTCTGTCCCTGAGTAACTCTATGTTTCCGGCTTGGAATATGTTGTACAAACCTCCTTTTCCTAAGTATCCAGTGTCTTGCAGTGGAGGATCCTACATAGCATCGTAGCAACCAATTGTTTTGTGCACCATATTACCTCTGAGGTGTCTGCACAGTGCCCCTTCTGTTCAATTTCAGACACAGCATTTCATTTTTTCCTACCTTGCCTATGTTTGATTCATCTTTTGGGGGCGGGGGGAGTTTGCAGCTTACTTTCAGTGGTTTGGGTCTGGTTTTCTCAAAGCTTCTGTTTGTTTTCGGAGTGAGATACAGTGCTCACATTTGACCGGTTTCCTGTCTGGCTAAGTTTTCGTTTGGGTCAAGCAAACCTAGCTGTTTTTGAAATCTCATTAGAACAGAGAAGCTGGGGTGGAGTGGTGTGATGTGCTTGGGCTGTTCCACATACTGGCAGTGGTCAGGCTGATTACACCTTTGATAAACTGACTTGTAACCTGGACACTTTTTCATTGACTTGGTGTGTAAACAATATTTTGAGTGAACGTGGTGATGATGCTACTTTAGTGATCCATGACATGTTCACTTAAGACATGTTTTTCTTTATTTTAGTCATATATTTTTGTGTATATATTGTAATTTATAACATTTTAAAATAGTTTTAATATGATTTTATGTGAATAAGGGTGTTTTTCATGTTATGTCTCTCTCCCCATCCTCACCCCATATCCTCCCATTCCAGAGTCTCCTGACTGCTGTGAGGAGGGGGAAAGCAGAAATTTCCACCACTGCCCCCCATTCCGCTTCCGCTTTTGGGTTATCCTCCCCAGTGAATATCCTCAGTGTCTGCCTCCCCTGTTGTTTTCCCAGGTAGCAGCAGAATGAAATTGACCTGCTTCCTATCAATTTCACAGCTGCCTGGAAGATGATAAATGACAATATTGATTTGTTTTCACTTTGCTGCAGCTGGGTAAAGCTATGGGCAGAATCCAGAGGTACTGGAGCTGTCTCTCTGCAGACTCAGAAAGATAGCATCAGTTTTCACTTAGCTCATGATTGGACGGGTATATTATACAACCATAAAAACTTAGGGCAAGATACTCAGCTGGTGTAAATCATCATAGCTCTATTGGCTAAAAAGAAGCGATGCCAATTTCCACCATCTGGGAATATTGCCCTTTCATTTTTTAAATGAAAATGTAGGTACTGTAGGAACCAATGGCACTTGCCCAGGAAAGCTGCCTACCGGTCACAGGCAAGTGCGTTTTTCAAACCCTGCAGATTAAAATTCAGGCAACAGAGAAAGTGATGAGTATATCCTGCAGTTACTGTATAGTGTAGGGCTGGGGGGAATTTTGTATTAACAGGTTGTTTAAATTAACAGGTGGCACAGACCACCACACAAAATGGCAGAAGTTGTAATGCTTTAATCAATCTGCATTTACTTCAGCTACAGATAAAATAAAGGGAAGGGTATAACCTCACAAATGCTTCTTGATCTGATGTTATTTTTTGCAAGTTAGACAGATGTGCAGGCCCCGTCAGCTGGTGCTCAGGACTAGCCATCAAATCGTGAATCTGTGGACTTGCTCTTCAAATCCCAGCACTAATCGCAATGATAAAGAGCCACCTTTCGATTAATCCTGCCCTGGACTTTAGACGAAAGATACTATAGTTTAATTACTGAGTGAAATCCACTTTGTCTGATCTGCCAGTCTGCACTGTAATGTCATAATATAATCACCACTGCCTCTGTCAGAAGCTCTATGGCTGTGGAGTCCAAGGACCTTTTTTGCTTGGAAGGCATAAAACGATCTTCAAACAACCACCAGCTTCAGTGTTGTAATTACCAAAACCTTGTTTGCATCTGTCTGTCATTATTGCCATTGGTTTCTTAAAACACCAAGAGACAGGGAGAGAGAGTGATGGGAAAAACCAGCAACCTGATGGGTACTGAGTAAAGTGTGGGAGGGCTTGCCTTCAGAAAGTAATCGGTGTAAAATGTTCTGTCTAATTAAATTGGGGCTCTTTCTAATACATTTCCCATTGACTTCAGTGACTCCTACAGGTTCAAGCAGAGCCAACCATCTGCTGTGTCCCCTTGCAATTAAAATCTAGTAACTGAATTAGATGAACACTCATGGCTTCAGCTGATGTTTCTTTGCCGGGGGGCGGGGGGATGTTATGTGTGCATGTGTGAATTCAATGCTTGTGATTGATAGCCCCAGAGAGTGAAATCAGCTCTTTACCCACACAAGAGTTACAGCATGGTTGGTTTTGCCTCACTGGCCTATTAACAAGACTCATACCTGACTTGGAGGGACCATTTCTTTGGGCCAAGGGGGAGCCATTGCGTGGTGCTGTGAACTGATGATTGCTTCTTTGCAAGAGGCTTAGTGCCCTCCAGTCCCAGGGTAATGAACGGGAATAGCAGGTGCTCAACGTATCTCAGGATTAGTTCCTCAATCTCTGTGGCCTCTTTGCTGAGACTGCCAACAGGAGCACCAATCAGTGTCAGCTGGGACTTCTTTTTAATGTGCCATGGACACTTGTACTCTGGGAAGTGGACTGCAACCCCACACTCATTTCACAGAGGTCACTGAACAGCCACCAGAGAGTAATGACTTTTGGTCACTACTGAGCATGGCTTAATTTGGACCAGTGACCAAGAGGTGAAAGGCTCCAAATATCCTAGCACTAATTTTATTTGGGTATTTTTCTATCCATTCCAAGGCAGCTGCTGAAAGTGTTAGAGATGGAAGCATGCCTATCTCAGCCCTGAAAAACAGTGTACTCCAATAGAGGGTTGCCAGATGTGCACACTGCTAGGCATGGAACGAATCAAGCCCCACCCCCTCTCTTCTAAGGCAGAGCGCACCCTCCAATCCAGATGCTGTTTAGCTGCATAGGGAGTGTATCTCCTCCTTGATGGCATCTTTTGAACACCTGGGCTCTCTTCTCTCCTTCCTTTCCCTATCACGTCTGTCCTTTCCTTTCTTTCCCCTCTCCTCCCCTTCCATTCCCTCCGCTGATCCTCTTGCACCTCGTCATCTTCCCATTCTCTGTTCTCCACTCCGGCTCCCTTTCTGTGCCTTCACTCCTTCCTTCCTCCCTTGCTTTCTGACTTTTCTCTCTCCTTTTCCCATCCAGATCCTCATTAGGTTCCTCCTTCCCAAACATTATGTTCCCTTCATCCCACACCTTGCAATTTGCCCCCCTCACTCTCTGTTTTATCCCACCTAACCTTCTCTCTGGTTCCTCTACTGGCTCTCCTCTGCCCATTCACTTCCCCTGGTCACGCCTACAATTTCCATCCCTGTTCCTCTGTTTTTACAGAGTGGGCACAGTGGATCCCTACCCACAGTTTGATCACCTTCCCCATGCTGACTCAACATCAGAGTATTGGCTTGATTGGCAGTTTTGACCAGCGAGGCCAACCACAAGGGGATTAAGAGTCAGTCTTGGACCCAGATGTGCTGGATTACAGATTTCAGTACAATGACCTTCCCTTCCCTGCCCTATAAAACCAGAGCAATATCTTTTGATTGAGACAAGGGAGTGGGGAGAAGTATCGGACAGCAGTGTGTGTGTGTGTGTGTGTGTTTGTGTGGAGTGGGGGTGCATGTGTGTGTCTTAAGTTGGCAGTACATTTACTTTCTTCCCTTTCCTTTTGTAGCCTGTAGCTGACAGCAGTGCCAAGCATTGCCTGTCAACAAGGATGGCATGTAGGGGTGTTTTGCAATGGAAATCTCACTTTTAACCTAACTGGGTTTTGTCACTAGTGTTTAAACTTCTGAATGGTATTTAAACATTATAGTGCGCAGACTCTGTCTAGGCAGCATGCACCCAGAGGGACTTGCCTAGGAATTTTCCCTGACCAATCTTTGATCAGCAGCAATGGCCCTAATGCTTTACTTGAATGTTCCTTTTGCCCTCGGTTTAATCCCTTGTTTTAAAAACAAAAATGGCAGAAATAAAATGTGAAGAGCCCCATTTAAACCCCAAGAGAGTATTTTTCAGCATGAAGGAGTTCATCTAGTGATATGGCCTTCCTAGTACCAGCCCGCTGCTGTCATGATCTTGCTTCTCAGGGGAAAAATATCTGATATCTCTGAGGCCTGAAGAGGGGTGGATGGGCAGTTAATACAGAAAAGATCATATCACCAAAGCACCATGTAGAGTGTAATGGAGGGCAAGAGAAGTCCATAGCAATACCTTTTTTTAAAAAAAATGAAATTTGTGCAGACAGATCCGAGCGAATTATGCTTCTTTCCAATGAGACAGTGGTCCCTGCAGGCTCAGCATGTGGCTCAGTAATAGCATACACAGTGTGGGTGTGCCTGCCCTGTATGGCTCAGTGCAAACCTGTGGCTATATAAAGGAGCCTTCATTATCCAGTATTCTAGAAGCCCTGAATTGCTGTGCAAGTGATCAGTGCATTTATAAATGTTCACCCAGGGTAATTCTTATCTTTAATGCATTGTCTGAGAAACACTTTGATGTCTGTAACCTTGTGTCCAGGGTGGAATTTCCACTGAAAACGGTAGCCCATGATATCCCTTGTGGCTTTCTGTACAGTTGTGGAGTTTGGCATCGGCTACGTGAGTGACCTCCAGAGTAGCAGCGTAGTATTGGGACGGCCATAGTTGCTCGCCAGTAGACCAAACCAAACTGCTTATCTCTGGCTATGCAGTTTCTGCCTTCCACTTCCTCCCCAGAAAGTTGTCATTGTTTCTATAGAGTGTGCAGCTGGTATCTGCAGGTCTTAGGTGAACTGCACCATCCTGTGGGATGACTGCTGTGGGACTTCCATAGAAGCCCTGCTGTGCCTGGTGCAACGGATTCTGTGGTATCTTCAGAACTAGTGGTTCCCACTCCAAGGGATCAAGGAAATGCAAGAGTGCTCTTTAGTCAGAGGAAATGTCACACACAGGGGACCATATGGGCAGGTGGGAGCAACAAATAAGGGGGTGATTTGAGGAGACATCAAATTCCATTCTTCCTCAGGCACCGGAGCAACCTGGACTGGCCATCTTTGCATATTTACTTTTTGTCTCGTGCTGCCTCCTCTATCATTCTCTCTAAAAGCCATATCCTGTAGCCATTTCTTTTGTGAGCCCCATTGGCTTTAATTGGACTACATATGAGTCAAGGCTACAGGATCAGGCCCTCAAGCAATGACAGCAGCAGCAAGTGCTTCTGCCCAGCTCATCTTTGGTTTTTATTTCCCAGGTTAATGTGCAACTGGTCAGAAAGCTGTTTACAAATGTGGCGGTAGATAATCAGGATATTGTTTTTCCTGGATTAATAAGATTAGAGGTTAATTTAAGGGGCCAGCACATTTAAAAAAAAAGAAATAAATGAAATGATTTACCCAAGGGTTTCTGTCAACCTCTTCTCATGCCCCAAAATGGAATTAGTGAAATCTGCTGGTAGAAATAAAGGGTGTGATTCTCCCCTCACTGACACTGGCACAAATCAGAAACTACCCCACTGAAGTCAAGGGAGCTGGTAAAACTGGTGGAGAATCAAGTACCAAGGTTATACTTCAGGGGCTTTCAAGCCCTGCCCCAGGATGTGTGAGTAACTAGGACAGAACATTTTTTTTAAATCGAGGATTGTATCATTGATTTTTTTATCTAAATATTAAGGGCTGGCCAAAATATTTTTGATTAAATGGGCTGTTTCCTCAAAGCTAAAGTGATTTGCGGAGATGTATTGGTTTTGACAGAGTTTTTGATGAGAGGGTTTTGAGGTCTAGGGCTCTCTGACGAGAGCGAGATCTTTGATCCAAACCCAGCCATTTTGGCTCAATTCTTTTCCATGATAGCTTTTAAAAAGTGTTGTTTTCAATTCAGTGCAGAACAAAAATACATTTTGAATCTTCGAATTGCCATCCTCCCGCCAGCTGCAATTAATATTAAACCTCCCCATCAGCCCTATATCAATTTGCAGGCCCCTTCTTCTACACCCATTCTGTTGTGAGTGTTTGTGCAGTGGGGAAAGGTCCTGGACTGAGAAACTTGGGGCCTTACGTTCTCCACTGAGCCATAACACAGGGAGAATGAGAGCAACAACAATGCAAGCTCCCCCCTTACGCACCTGCTAATGAGCCCCAAGGTGACCAGCGGGGACTATCTCTATTGAGAGAGGAGAGCTGATTTCTCTCTGGCCCCTCTAGTGATACTGCCAACAATGTGTGTAGAGGACAGGGGGGCAGTTAGTGGCAATCATGATGTAACTGGAGTTGGGCCGTCAACTCATGTCACACAAGACGTTGGACAACCCTTCAAACACTTTTGCTCACTGCTAACCTGGGCTGGATTCAATCTAACAAGCTACAGTTAAAAGTTCCTGGGCCTGAATCTCCACTGCCTTGCCCCTTGTGTAGTCATTTGCCCCTAGTCAGAGTACGAATAAAATGATCTTATTGTCAGAAGTGAGGAGAGATATGCTAGTGTTTTACTCTCATTTTTCACAGGAGTAAATAACTACACAGGGACAAGGCAAGGGGGAATCAGGCTCTCCATATTTGTTGCAAATTGTTTGAGCTATATAGTCCCCCCAGGGCCTACTCCTCTTCTGAATCTTGAAAGGTTTGCTCCTGGATTATCAGTTGAAGGATCCTTTTCCCCTTACCCACATAGTGCAGTGGAAAAACTAGGGGGACAGCTTACTTGGCTATCACAGCATCTATTGAAGTCATCCACAAGTTTAAAGAGTTCAAGATCCTTTGAATTGACTCTTTCTGTTACCAGTGTGGAGAGAAATCCCTTAAACCTTTGGCTTTCTTGTCTTCTACAGTCTCCCTTTGTGAGTTCAGGTCCAAGGTCCCTGTTTTCATTTTTCCTGGGGCTAGCAGATGCACTACAGTGTCTGACTTAGTAATTCCTGCAGAGAGAAAGACCCAGCACTGGTGGTGTAAGATGTATGAGGTGAGCAGATGAATAGAGCCCTGAGTGGTTACAAAATGTGTATCTGCATCCAATCCACGACCCACAAACATGGTCTGCGGATTTCTGCAGATTTGCAGGGCTCTACAGATGAACATGGCATTTCTCACCCCGCCTCAAAGAATCACTTCCTTATTCAAAATCAAAGTATAGCATCAGTGGCAAAAGGTGACAATGATGGTGGCTTCCCCTCAGCAATTGATATTTGGTGTTTTTCTTTTAAACATATTGGGGCAGGGATGCAAAAGGAAGGAGGGACACAAGTGTTGCTTTCTAGGGCCCTGCAGACTGAAAATGATTGTGTTTCTAATGCTATTGATTTTTTGCAGCAGCTGATATTTCAATCTGGGTGCAGCGTGTCTGTGAGTCTACGCACACTGTCAAGAAGAAATATGATAGTGTCTTAAAAGATTAATAATATCGCTGGTCCTCAGGAGGCCTGTCTTAATTCACTGGCCTGTTCCTTGGCATGTACTGTAATTTATCTAGTCTGATTTGAATAGCAAATGGCAATCGGCTGCCATTAGGGAAATAGGCATCATTCTTATTGATCCAGCATGGGCTGAATTTTATTTAAGGAGAGCTGCAAAATGTTATTAACTTCAGGGTGAAAGGAGGGTTTTTTCCAAATATTTTCAGGAGGGAGGGTGGTGAGAAATACTGCATCTCAAAAATAGTAAAATGGGTTATGGGAAGAGCAAGGGAGGGGGTAATCACTCCCACTGCGCTTACTAGGGCACAGGTTATTTTCAACCCAGCTATTTACAAGTTGTTACCGTTCTTTAGCCCTTTGCATGCTGAATGACTTCGGTAGTGATGTACAGAGTTGTCTCTAGGTGAAGGTAAAGGGACAGGAATGGTACTTAACATTTTGGAGAAAGAAAATGTGATGCTTGTTTTTCCTATTGACTCGGGTACAATTAGAGGTGACTATTCACTGTGATGCATGAGTAGTTGGTCTCCCATTCCCCATTAACCTTAATGGGAGCCATGCCATTTAATCACCACACATCATGTGGTATATGTGCCCCTTGCTGACAGACTGTGTGCTGAGTATTTGTAACTGCAACCATACTAGATTTTGGTGGAGAGGCAGGAGAGCAGGTGGAAGGGAGGTAATTTTCTAACAAATGTTAGAATTGCTGGCTGGATTACATATTTATGCAAATCCCGCAAGAGAAGTCACTGTAAAGTAGTGTAAGAGCATTGTCAGTGGGTAACTTCACAGCTACTCTAGTTCCAGTCTCTTTCAGTGACTGTGAGAAGACCTTGTGGTGGGAAGTATTGCAGGATGTAATGCTGGAGCTATTGCTTTAAGGGAGTTCACAGCTAATTCAATCCCAGAGTCTACCAGCAGGAGACACAATAACAAATGTTATAGGATTATTAAACACATCTGTTTAATAAAATGAAATTAATAAAAACGCTGATTATCTGGAAAACTTTCTCACTTTGTAATTTATTAGGCTGTGGAATTTATCTCCCAAAGGACAGGATGAAAGCACTGTTACATGGCACATTTAAAATTAGATTAAACAAAATATTGTAAGGAATACCCTGCTTGGGGGTAGAGGGAGGAGGAGATGATTTAATACAGTGTGTCTTTCTAACTTAAATCTTTATGATTCTTTGATACTTCAGTCTCTCCCCATCCGTGGTCACTATAAGGAAGGGCCCAGGGATGCTACCTATTAAGGAGCACACAGATACTTGAGTCCCAGCTCCTTCCATCCCAGCAGGAGGCATGTAGAGAATGGTGCAGGAGGACTGGATATAGGGGAATTCACAGCTATTCTAGGTGAGCTTTGTAGACACTGGTACATGAGGATCCCATCTATCCCACCCTCTACCTGAAGGAGTCACTGTAAGGAAAACAAGATGTCAGAATGTGCCATGGAAACAGCTCCTAGCTGGTGCATTTCTTTTCGATTGCACCTAAAGCTGCTGTAGGGAAAGACAATAAAGTGCTCTGGGAAATAGCCAAGTGCAAAAGCAATAAAATAAATTGAAAACAACTTTGTTTTTCTGAGCGGCAGTAATTGCTATACATTGTGATGTTTGCATAAGAAATTAGTTAATGTGTAGGAGAATGACATGTGATACTTTTTATGTGCCTGACGAGTATAGTCTCTGAGTGAATGACTTATTAAGGTTAATAAAGAAAAATTTGCTTGTGACTTGTAATGATCCAACTGCTAGAATTTAACATCCCCTTATGCATAGTTGCCTAAAGGGGGAAAACCAAACTGCACATATATTCTAATAGCCAACTGGCTATGCTTTTATTTATTATTTAACAGTGGTGTGAGAACAAACAGTGTGTTCTATATTGTCGGTCTGTCTGTCTTTCTGCCTGCCTGGGCAGGAACGTTATGGCTTTCTTAATTCTCCTGTGTGATTTATCATCCCCAATTCATTGTTTTGCATAATTCTGCTCAAAATGAAGAAATGTCATTATTTTGCAGTGAAAAAGTTGTCATTTGCATAATGCCTGCCATTAATTATTGTGAGACTAATGCAGTTGTTGATATTTTTAGGGCACAGTGGTACAGCCTGCACCTTGTATAATGTCATTCTGAAAACACTGGTAGTTAATAGGTGCCACAACATTGCACAAAATGCAGAAAGGAGGAGAAGGAGGAGGAGAAGAAGAAGGGGACATAATAGAACAGGCTGTGATCTTTATTTAGCATTTTTTTCTGAAATACTTGGTGAGAGACAACTATAAAAGGAAGCAAAAGGAAAAGGAAGCTGTGACACTCAGGAGCAAGAGGGAATGGAAAAGCAGAGCTTTTTCCCTTCTGTGTTTATTAAGATGGATCTGAACTAAAAAGCCTCAGATTGACCACCTTTAAGTTATGGGGAAATTCAGCATGCTGCAGTGACTAATTGTTCCAATCTCATCTCTGGCACTGACTCCCATTAATCAAGTCGTTTGCTCTCCTTATCTTAGTTTCCCCATTTGCAAAATGGGGACCCTTTGTAAATCTCTTGGAGACCTACAGATGAAATGTGCTGTATAAATATCAGCTGCTGTTGTTATTATTTATTATCTGGCACCTGCCTCTCTAAAGGGGGAGAGAAAATGCCTGGATCCATCCTCTCCCATAAAACTTTGTACAAGGTTCTTGGTATGGTTCTTGGTATGAACTTTGTATCTGGGTTCATCTCTGTTTATTAGTATGACCTAGCTTCCAGAGGTAGTTTGGAGAAAATAAAACAATCCTGTCCAGCTAGATTTATGCATAGTGGATGAAATTCATCCCTTGTGTACCTTCATTAACTCAAAAGGAATGGATTTGGCCCATTGATACTGGATATGGACAGAGATGAGGACAAATTTCTGGTTACGTGTTAATGGGTCAAGGCCTTGTCCGATATCTGCTGACCTTATCACTGGAATTTTCATTTTTCCCTGACTAGTTGAGAGCTGCTTCTGTTTCTTTGAGCAGTGTGGGTGAAATAATGGTGCTATGTAAACAGCAATAGTTTCCTGAAATAAGTTGATGGTCTCGGACTCGTTGGGTGAGACATTCTTACTTTTATAATTTGCATGCTTAGAATTCTACTCATGTAGTTTTCATGCACTAAATCAATGGTGTGCTCACAGCTTGAATACTGCATGCCGTTCAGTTTGCCCCATCTCTAAAATGTTATATTAGAATTGGAAAAGGTACAGAGAAGGCTAGCAAAAAGTATTAAGGATATGAAACAGCTTCCATACAAGGCGAAATTAGAAGGACTGATGTTGTTCATCTTAGAAAAGAGATGACTGAGGTAGGATGATAGCGGTCTATAAAATCATGAATGGTGCGGAAAAAGTGAACAGTGTTATTTACCCCTTCACATAACATAGGAACTAGGGGTCACCTAATGAAATGAATAGGCAGCAGGTTTAAAACGAACGTATACAAGTACTTCTTCACACAACATATAGCTAACCTGTGCAATTTGTTGCCATGGGATATTGTGAAGGCCAAAAGTAGAACTGGGTTCAAAAAAGAATTAAATAAATTAATGGAGAATAGGTCCATCAATGGCTATTGACCAAGATGGTCAGGGATGCAACCCCATGCTCCAGGTGTCCCTAAACTTCCTTCTTCCAGAAGTGGGACTTGATGATTATCTTGTTCTGTTCATTCCCTCTGAAGCATCTGGCACTGGCCACTGTAGGAAGACAAAATACTGGGCTAGATGGGCCATTGATCTGAACCAGTCTTATGGTCGTGGTAGCTAATTCTCTGCTTTATTTTTTTTTCAATTGTCAACAAGGGAATGGCAATGGGCACTCTTGATGTTATATTTATAGTAGAATGCTAGCTGGGAAAGATGGGTTTTGAATGCCACCAAGTAGAGATCAGAGAGCAAGCTGTCCAATGCATTCATGATGCAGAGTTGAAGGACAGTTTTCCTAATGCATGGATAGCTTTGAGGATTCTGCTTGTGTTGCTGGTCACAGTCATGAGTGGGGAGCACAGCTTTACAAGCACAGGCTAGTTAAAACTTATCTTCAGTTGACAATGTTTGATGAGAGACTGACATCGCTTGCTATTTTATCACTTGAAAGTGCCATTGATCAGTCTTTGACTCTCTCTCTGATGCTGCGAAAGCAAAGGTGAGAAAAGCAACTTTTTGACCTAAAGGACTAAGATTAACATTCTAAGGCTGTCACGTACTGTAACACTATTTAATATCGTCCACCCAGTGTTGGTGTGCAGTTTAGTCTCTTGATGTTAGTACATTTTAGTTATTCTTTAAATTAAAATGTTTGTATAAGCTGAGAGGAAATGAATTTTTTTATTTGCTTATATGGCATGAATAAATACAGATTTACAGATCCTAGCATGCAAATTTATCATCTTATATGACTGGGATAAATCATGCATGCAAATCATGCATCAAAATTGTGAAATGGGCTACAACTGCAATAAAAAAATAGGTATTCAAAAGTTTAACAGATGGGGGGGGCGCCAAATATGTTCGTTTCCTGGGTTGCCATTTGGTCTAGAGCCAGCCCTGGCTCTGATGCCAGTTAGGTGGTGCGGGGGGGACATTTGCCCCTTCCCCAAGGTTTTTGCACTTGCTCAAAGTTCCATTGACAGTGGAGCTGCAGGGGCCATGGTTCATTCACTTTTAAGCAGTGGTGCTATACTAAATCAGTACAGCTGCTTCTGGAGCAGTCCAGTATTGCTTTGGCTGCATGGCCACACCACCACTCAGTTTTGACTCTATACAGATGGAGGGGATGGCAGGCCAAATTTCAGTGAGTGGCATTGTGATCAGGGACCATAACACCACTCAAATTTGTCCCGACCATCCCTCTGTCCAGACAGGAATTTTCCTCCTTCCTTCCTCCCCCCCCCTCCCCCCAGCAAGAAATATCCAAAATTGCACCATTGCTTATTCTGATAAGCATCATAGAAAAGCAAAAAAGAAAAAGTCTTCTTCAGTGCAGGGTTTGGATGGTGTACAGTAAATAAAGCATGCAGCCACACATTGAACAAGGAGAATAAAAAAAAAACTGAATCTGTCTCATTCACTGGAGTGCCATCCATTCTGCAGAAAACCTAATGTATGATCATGGAATTGAAGGCTGTATTGTGATGTTTTACAGGATGACTATGACTGGATTTTGTCATTTCAGTTGTTGAATGCTTCACTTTGCAACCTTAATTTTAGTTATTTATTTTAGATGGAATATGTATATTTAACTATTCACTGTGGGCTAAATCTTGCTACCATTGAAGTCGGTCAGAGTTTGGCCATTAACCAGGATTTGGCTCTGAGTGCCCGATTCCGATAGATGCTGAGCGCTCTTGGCTCTCGTTGAAGACAGTGAGTGTTATGTGTCCTCAGCACGTCTTATAATCAGGTACTATATCATTGATAACATAACATGACTGACACTTTGAATAAATTCTTCTAGAATTCTGCCTGTTTAGAAAAGCTGCTATATGTAGACCCCAAACCTCATGACTGTTCACACACTTCTCTCACCATGCATATTTCACTGTAACTTCCACACTCTTTGGCTTTAGGAGAGGCTTGGTGGAGAGGGTATACTAGTGTTGCTGTATTTGTGCATGGAAAGATTCGTGATTTGATAATCAATATCCAGCATGTCAGCAGTGCAGTAGCAAATCAACAGTAGCAACCATTAAAGCTGGAGTCTCTCTCTGAAATAGAGTAGTGAACTGTATATTAGCTGTGTTGTGACTGCTCACTTATGGCTGGTTATCATGTCAGACAGGCCTATCTTAATATCCAGAGATTTTCAGGAGGGCCTTTCCATTTCTGAACCGTTAGTATGGTGTCTCAGCTTCTGCCTTTCAACACTAAAGGCTAAATTGTCGTGAATGATCCTGTGTGAGTGCAAAAGGAGGAGTAAAGTGCACATGGAGCCAATGCACCCATGAAGAAGTCAGGCATAATCTTTTTGGCTGAAATGGGGAGCATGGGAGAAGGGATATGCTTCTACTCATCCTCTGCACTGGCAGAGTTGCTCTGGGAGAAGAGTTGGCTATACCTTTTCCTGACATATTAAGTCCTGTTGCCCAGTGAACTCTTCCTGGGCATACTATTTCCAGGCACCATTGCTCAGGCAGTCAGCCTCCTTTTTCTCCCCAATATGTCTCAAGCCCCCTAGAGAGAGACACGGTTGAGCCCCCATATCCTAGTACTCATTTTGAGATAGAGCATCCTTGGACTGCAGACCACCTTCTTCTTGCAAGAGCCATTAGAATTAACACCATGTTACTTAATACCTCTGGAAGTTTTGTCCTTTCTACATGTCCATTAACTTTCTTGAATAGAGGTAAGACTCAGGAAAGAGACAATTTAGTATAAGATCTTACCAGTTAACATGCCATTGCGACACTCAGTCACTCATTCATACTAATACACTGGTGGGATTAGAAGCTGTCAGATTGCACTCAAGACATAGCTTTGCTTTGCTATGTACAAAACACAGAGATGTTGTTGTCTGTTTACTTGTCAAAAGTGCTGCCTCCGTAAGTCGTGGGGATGCTTCTACCCCAGAGGACCTACAGACCTTAAAGCCTACCCAGTGACATGCTGTAGATGTTTTTTTTTAACAAATAATTTTCAGTGTACATCAGAGTCTGAATAATATGGGAAGGACACTGAATAAGTTTTAATAATAAAGTTTACCAATAACCAAAATGACCTGCATGCCTATGGCTTTGTGGAAATAATTAGTAATAGATTCAATTTACCATTTAATTAATAAATGACAGGGAATATAACCTTGTTTGGGTTCAGTGAGGTTTGGATAATTGAGGCTGTACCGTATTTTAAAATGTGAAAAATCAATCATTATTCTATATGCTCGAGATGACACTGGTTTAAAAAAAAAAGAAAACTCCATCTGGCCCATATAACAGGATCAAAGCCCAGTGAAGTCATTGCCACAGAATGAATGACTATTTCAGAATGCATTGAACAGACAAAGATTTGGTCTGTGCAGAAAAGGTATCTCCCTTTTTAACAGGTGTCTTGGATCTGAGACTTGTAATACTGTAGGCTAATGTCAGCCTTGAGACTCTACCTCTGTCCAAGCATCAGTGTGAGTGGTGGTTGATCTTCTCACTGCACGAAGGAGGAACCAACACAGCACTGCATTCAGGGCCTGATTCTGATCTCAGTTCCCCCAATGTATGTTTGAGTCCAGTGTCAGGTTTACAATGGTGTAACTGAGATCAGAATCAGATCCAGTCATGAATGGCCAATAGGAGTAGAGTTGGGTGAAATTTTCTAGCTGAAACTCTTTTTGGTGAAAAATGCAGATTTACCAAAACTTTAATTGTTTAGAACATTTGTATTAATTTAGCTGCATTGTTTATTTTGAGGAAGAAGGGGAAAATTGTGTCAACATTTTCAGAGTGAAACATGTCAAGTTCTTCTCAATAAAGAAACTGTAAAGTAGAGATAGGAACTTTTTTGATTTAGGCCACTGTCTCAATGTGTCTTTTAATCAGTTGGTCTGGAGTTTTTGCTTTAGTAACTATGTCTAGAAGGTATTTACCTTGTAGCATATAGAAATTCCAAGAAGGTAAATTAAATTAAATTCTAAACTATTCAGAATTCAGTAGTGCTATGCCCTATAAAAAGTGATTGATAGTCCCTTGGCATCCCATCTTTTAAAGTTAGCATCTTTCTCTACTGGAAGAAAACCTGATAGCCTGGTGAGTTAAGAAGGATTTTGGTTCTGTACCAAGGTAGCTGTTAGTGTCTATTTCCATATTTCCAGAAGGATTCATAGGATCTGATGTCTCATCTTCTCAGGGAGCAAAATAGCTTTGCCATAAATGAGATTGTAAAGTATAAGAAGGAGAGCAGAATGCTTCTTCAATGGCTTTGCTAGGTTGGGGCTATTTTGAGTTTCTGTTCAATATAGCCAGTTCCAAACATATCAAATGACAGCTGACCAATTTAGGAATTTCCACTTGGGGAGGTCATTGCCTCCTTTCCCTTTCTGTCTCTGGAGCCTCAGCAAGCTGATTCTTGGTCTCTTTTCATGCTATATACAATTTCTGAATATTCTGTGGAGTTCTTTTTTATATACCAAAAGTGGAAGTACAACACTTGAGGAAGGACGTTCACTTTTATCAAGTTGAGTCAGTCAGTTGTAAATAGCGGTACATGGTATCATCTTAGAAGTTTGACTTTGGGTATGTAAAAGGGGTTGCAGATTTAATATTAATTATCTAATTATACTGGGTGAAATCTATACCCCCAGTTCTTTGAATCTCTCATGTGGCCATTGGCCTAGAAAGTTAAAGAATCTCTTGTTCGATGGGTGCCTAAGATCATTGCCTCTGATTAGTCATATTTACATAAAAACAGATATTGAGCTGTAGATGTCTAACTTCTTTGAAGCATTTAATGAAGACTCACATTTCATTGAGAAAAATCAAGATGAAAAAAGCAATCTTATATTATTTATTATGAATTGTGGAGTCCTGAATCTCTGGAGAATCTGCATTAGTTATTAGAACAATTCAGTGGACAAAGCAAACAGAGGAGTTGACAAACGACATCCATGCCTTGGCTCTTTAAAGCCCGTTGAAGTCAATGGGAGTCTTTCCATTGATTTCAGTGGGCTTTGGCTTAGGCCCTAAGGCTCTGATCAGGAAGCTATCAAATAAAGCAATACAGATGGAAATATTAGATAAGTTCATGGAGGATAAGTCAGTCAATGGCTATTAGCCAGGATGATCAGAAACGCAACCCCATGCTCTGGGAGTCCCTGAACCTCTGACTGCCAGAAGCTGAGACTAGACAACTGGGGATGGATCACTCAATAATTGCTCTGTTCTGTTCATTCCCTTTGAAGCATCTGACACTGGCTATTGTCAGAAGACAGGATACTGGGCTGGGTGGATCATTGGTATGACCTAGTATGACTGTTCTTATGTTATGTTCTTAACAGTTAGATGGAGATAATAAATTGATAGCTGAAATTAAAATTCCCTATTGCTTCAAAAAGATAGTCCCCAAGAACCCTACTGAACACCTTCTCCACACTTAATGCTGGGGAAAAGGTACTTGTTTTGGTTTGTTTATTGTGATGAATGATGTTTAGTGTTTACTGAATATTACGGTTTATAGCTCTCCTTGAAATAAAGCCAGATTGGACAGTTTGAATTAGTAATGGTAGGACTAAAGATAGCTGGTTTGCTAAGATTGTTAATCATATTTTATTATCTAATAAAAGATATTGGTCGAAATGATCTACCATCTTCAGGATTTTTGTCTTTTTTCGAGAGTGTGATTATACTGTCTTCCAAACAGGAAAGAGGGCTATTTTCCCAGTTCAAGGGAGTGACAGAACATTTGAGTTATACAAAGCACTAGAAGCTCCTGGAAAGACTGATAGAACTCACTGTTAAAGCCCTGGAGATTTGCCATTTGGAAGGTCCCATATACCATTTTGAACTTCATCTGTCAATATCTCTGATTCAGCTATTACATTTTGTTCTTAAATAAGCCACAGGATTTGGGGTTCTTCAAAAAAATATGCCTTTGTGCTATAGAAGGGGTTTCTGAGGGTGTTGGGGGGGGTTGGTACAACTTAATAACTGTTTCTGTTGTTGCTTTCTTATCAAGTTTTTCTTCTGTTACAATTGGAGATATAATGGTTGGGGCATTGGTGGAACAGCATATTTTTGAAAGCATACGGCTGGCTCTTTTTCCAAATTCAAAAAACCGTTGTTGGGCATATGAGAGAGCTGCTATTGCCTAGAGATGTGATAATGTTGCCAAGTTGCACATGCATATCTACAGCTTAAGCTTTGTTTTTTGGGAAGCGCCAATGTTTAGTTGTTGACGAGATTTGAGCTTCTTTTCTAAAATGATCTGAAATGGCTCCTTTGGTTTGCAACAAGTATGTGTCACAGTCATTCCTCTAATGGATGCTTTAAATGTCTCCCACAAAACCTGTGAAAATAATAGCCTTTTGTCCTTTATTCCAAAACACCCTTGTATGTTCATTGATAATTTAGATAAGTGCTTTAATTTTTAGCATATAAGAGGGGAGTCTCCATCTGAGTATATAGTTGTGGTGTTGGGCACTGTGCATTTAAGAGCTGAGCTTCCAGACAGAGACCCTAGGAGGAGGGCAGTGAAGGTCTTGTTATGCCCAGTCAGTTGAAACCACACACAGAATAAATCAGAGTTCTGGCAAATGCCTTGAGCACTGAGTGATCACTGAATACCATACAGGTCTTTGACATGCTATGCTTCTAGCAAGGTGTATGCTGGTGCATGATCTGAGATAAATATCACACTTATCTTAGAAGTTACATCTTTTGGGGCTGTTTTAGCGTTACTGAAATAATAGCTCCTTTAGATCAGGAATCACTGAAGTTGGAAAGAAAATCTTTACCACTTGAGTTTAGCAGCCTGGTCTACACATAACGTTTATACCAGTATAACTATTTTGGATAGGGGTGTGATATTTTTGCCAAAATATCTATGCCAGTACACCCCCTACTGTGGACACAATTATATTGGCATAAAGGTGTGTTATACCCATCTAGCGTATTCCTTTTCCATTACGGGAGTAAGCTATGTCTGTACAAAGTGGTCTAACTTTTGTGTTTAGTAAAGGATAGTGCTGACCGTTTTAGAGTTCAGTTCATTTGGAAATAGAGAGGCACTTTGTCTAATTTGGATTCTACCAAATTAGAATTAAAATCTTCTCTAAGTAATAATTTATTATTTGTAAGTGTAATTCTCAGTGGCTGAAATGGTCCAGAGCCACCATCAAGTGGTGCATGGATAAGCTGGTAGCCAGGGGATCAATCAGTATTAGACACAGGCTGGGGCAAGGTCAGAATTCTCATAAGGATTGGTAGCTGGGAGATCCAATCCAAGGGGGCCGGGTTGGCAGGAGAGGGAGGCAAGGTCAGGCGAGGTGGCAAAGCAGGGTCAGGTGAGGCAGCAGGCAGGATCAGACAAGGCAGTATGGCAGGGTTAGACAAAACAACAGGGTGGCAAGGTGGTCTAAAAGGCAGAAACCAGCAAGCAATGGCCTGTTGCTCAGACAGCTTCCTCTTCCTGTTCATTATATAGTCCAGATATCCAATGAGAATGCTATCTGTCTAGCCAATCAGGGACTTGAGTGTGGCTGCTGTGGAGCTCTAGATCTTTAGCATGAAGGCAGTGGTTCAGAATTATTGCCATAGCATGGAAGCTAGGGATGCCATCTGGGGACCCAGCGGGCCTGGCTTCAGTACTGGGGACCTGAGGGTAAGACTGGATTAATTGGTTTGTAAATCTGAGAGAGAAATTATCATGAGGTACTTACATGCACTTTAGACATTAAGATATATTTCCAGAAAATGTGCCAATAAGCAAGAGGTATTTGTTTATGTATTAACATTACATAGTGACTCCCTTTCAAGCAATGTAGGATGCATTACATGCATGTCCCACAAAATATTTTCCCAATGTATTGCATACAGAGGAATTTAGATGCATTTCCTGAATTTGAGCAATATTCACCTTCATTTCATAAGGAAGGATAGCACGTTCTTACATTTTAGCAGGTAGTAGATAATCATAATGTTCTCTGTTCAGAATTTTTAAAAATTCAGGAGAAATGAGGTGGGAAGTTGCACTAGTCTAAAAAGTCTCCTCTGTGTATAAATGTTGCTTTGTTGGACACCCTCCACAGGCAGACTACTGGGTAATCGATAGGGCTGTCAACTGTCTAATCACACAAACTCAAACACCCTTGTCCCACCCCCTGCCCCACACCTTCTCTGAGGCCCTGCTCCTGCCCCTTCCCAAGGCCCAGCCCTGCTCACTCCATCTCCCCTCCCTCTGTTCCTTGCTCTCCCCCACCCTCACTCACTTTAACCGGGCTGGGGCATGGAGTTGGGGTGCAGGAAGAGATATGGGCTCCAGGCTGGGGCTGAGGGGTTCAGAGTATGGGAGGGGGCTCCAGGCTAAGCCTGAGAGAGTGGGTTGGGGTGCAGGAGGGGTACATGATGCAAGCTGTGGGAGGGAGTTTGGGTGCAGGAGGGGGCTCAGGGTTGGGGTGCAGGAGGGGGTGTGGGGTGCAGGCTTTGGAAGGGAGTTTGAGTGCGGAAGGGGGCTCAGGGCTGGGGCTTGGGATGTGGGAGGGGATTTGGGGTGCTGGCTCCAGGAAGGTACTCAGGGCTCGAGCACTGGGTTTGGGATGCGGGCTCTGCCCTTACCTTGGGCAGCTCCTGGTCACTGGCACAGCGGGGCTAAGGCAGGCTCCCTGCCTGCCTTGGCCCCATACTGCTCCCAGAAGCGGTCAGCATGTCCCTGCAGCCCCGGAGGGAGGGGGGGCAGGGGGCTCAGTGCGCTGCCTCTGTCTGTAGGCATCACCCCCGCAGCTCCCATTGGCCATGGTTCCCAGACAATGGAAGCTGCGGATTTGGCACTCAGGTCGAGGCAGTGCATGGAGACCCCCTGACCCTACCGCACGGGCTGCAGGGACATGCTAGCCACTTCCAAGAGCAGCACAGAGTCAGGGCAGACAGGGAGCCTGCCTGAGCCCCGCTGCACCAGCGGACTTTTAGCGACCTAAAATCTCCAGGTTTGGCTTCAGTCACCTCCAGGAGATAGAGCCCGATTCCAGGAGAGTCCCTGCGAAACCTGGGGCGGGGGAGGGGTTGGCAACCCTAGTAATCAATCTGTTGCAAAATGAATAATTAAATATAATTTAATAGTGTTCTTAAATGCACGAAAACTATAAACAATAATCTGATGGGGGCAAAATAAATAGACTGGTTATTATATGACCACAGCTAAAAATAGTACAACTGTCCAGTCGTTACAGTTATCATGCAACTAGTATTATTAGCTAATTGTTAGTATTCTCATAGTGGTGCCTAACTGATAGTGTTGAAATAATGTAGCATGCTAACTAATGGTAATCTCTTTTCCCTCCTTTTAAACTCTTATTATTTTTCTAGGAGAGGGAGTTTTTCAAGCACTATGAAATTTGTTTATTTGGTTTAATATTAATAAGCTTTACCGTGGCAAAATGTAAAGTATGCCATCCAAATCTCTTAAACTGGCTGTATCAAAACATTAATCAGTGAGTTAAGATGTATCCTTGAGTGTGCGAAGGACTTTAGTTTACCCCGATTTAGCAGTCTTAGTCAAATATGAGGATCAAGAATTGGGACTGTCAAGACCATAAAGAAAGAAAAGAATAATAAAAGACTGTAGGGGTTCTATGTACATGAAAAGGATATAAAAAGATATTTCTTATATGCACCTTTAAATAGTCTGTATATTATATGGAAAAAGATTGGTTTCAAACAGGACCATCAAAGACTAGGTTGTTATAAAATGATTATAGGAGATGTTTTATAATAATTAACAAGGAACATTGCAGCTAAGCATGGGCCATAGAACTAAAAAAAATTATTTAAATGTCTTTCATTTAACAAATAATATTGCCATCTTAGTTATACACTAGCATGTGTAATTTATACCAAAACTATTTTAAGGTCTTTTTACGTTATGTTTGTTTTTATTTCTTAATTTTTATTTTTTCTTGACTGCAAATTTCAAATCTTGTTCAGGGTTTTTAAACATGCCATAAAAGTTTGCATTGTTTGAAAAATCTTTAGAGTCACTAGCTGTAAGCTAAGATACCTAATACTCTGGATTCTGAGTAAAGTCCTTGCTGGATTGAAAGCAGTTCTTTGTTGCTGTAAAAGGGAAGAAACATCTTGATAAAATCTCTATATTGTCTGATTTTAAAGTTAAGTAGGCTGATAAGTATAGATTGGGATGAAGGCAGAGTCTCGCAGCTGTGCTTGGTGCCCAGTAGGATCTAGGCATTTCTATCTTGTTCCCTTTTACCTGTAAATCCAGTATTCTGAGGATCTACTCAAAGGGGTTTTACCAGAATCATTGAATCAGGGTTATCCACTCCTGGAAAAGTGAGGAGTTACATATTGAGTCTGTGAGTCTCTGTTTTCCAATAACTTTTAAGTAGTTGGGAAGCCATGTAGCTCTTGAAATGGAGATCTTCACAGTTTGGGGCTGTGCAGCTCCTTGAAATTCCTCCGAATCTTGAGTGCAACAGGGCTGCATACAGGTGCTCTTACCCACCTCCCTCTCACAAAATCATGGAGAGTTGTGTGTGTGACCCAGGGAACTCTTGATGCCCACTGGCAGCAGGCATAAGGGGTACGTAAGGGTAACAGGATTCTCTTGGGTCTGATATTTATATTCTGGTTCACCAGAAGGGATCATGTGAGATCTCTAATAAAAGCCAATGTCACACTGGTAATCAGTATTGATGCAAAATGCATGCATGGATATTGTGTAAGGAGTTATGTATATACACTGAAAATCATGTCCATAAAGTAAGCTGCGATGTACTGTTCCTTTGGGAACTGCAGGCCTGGTAATTCTGTGATTGTTCTGTGGATCAGGGGCTGGATGCTACAGGGAATGCTTGGAAGACTCAAGCAGGTGGTGTGTGCCTATTGCTAACCTGTAGTGAGAGAGCAAGGCCTGTGGAGGCCTGAAAGGCAGTGCTTGTGTTGCCAGAAGCTGGTTTCAGGGAGCTAATCCATAGTAGGCACAGACAAGACTGCTTCCCAGTAAGGGAAGCTAGTGGTGAGGTGCCTCACAACACTGGGTACCCCAGGGAAGCATCATAGCAGGCAACCATGATTCCTTTCTATTGTTGTTTTGGGGCTGCTGGGCCCTGTTATCATTGAAGTCCTGGAGGAGATACCTTCTCATGAAGGTTCTTTTGTTACTGTTTGAGCGAGGCCACTTTCTAACACCTTGTCTAACAGGAGGTGAGCTGGCAAGGGAAAAACCCACTTTGTGATTAGGGCCTAAGGGAAATGTGCTACTGACATAATGTCCCTTCCAAATGCCTGATCAGCCTGGGTCTGGAGTCATCCTTGGTCTCTCATCATGGGGTACCACCCTCTTGGACTCGGAATCAGTCTCAGTAGCTGCTTTCTACTGATCTTTTTCACAAAATTTCCTGCTGTCGCATGGGGGCAGTTCCCCTAGTGGTAGCAATGGTGGGAGTGCTAGTATAGACTCAGCTTTTTAATTACTGTGTCACCCATAATGACAGGTTTCAGAGTAGCAGCCGTGTTGGTCTGTATTCGCAAAAAAAAAGGAGTACTTGTGGCACCTTAGAGACTAACAAATTTATTTGAGCATAAGCTTTCGTGAGCTACAGCTCACAAAATGCATCCGATGAAGTGAGCTGTAGCTCACGAAAGCTTATGCTCAAATAAATTTGTTAGTCTCTAAGGTGCCACAAGTACTCCTTTTTTTGTGTGTGTGTCACCCAGGCATCCTCAGAGCAAGTCTGTGTCACATGGCAGTAAAAACACTGGTGGGTGCAAATGCTTGCTACACACAGGTGTTCCCAGTACTGCTAACACCAGCAGAGCTACAACAGTGGAGACACGTAAGGAAAACTCAATGTAGAGAAGGTCTTTGACTCTGTAGCCCAGTAGCTAACAAAGCTTCCAAAGGCCAGCTACTATGAAGACTTATTCAGACCCCCAGTATTCAGCTGTGTATCACTCTGTATGTGTTTATATACATTTCTGTAATGCATGTGTTATATATATTTTGCACATGTTTATATTTATATGCTTGTGCTATTGCTGATGGAAATTCATGAGCGTACAGTACATTCATGCATATTCTTGGGTATATCAGCATGTGTGTGTGTGTGTGTGTGTATATACACACACATACACACATAATTGTGTGTGTGTGTGTATATATATTATGTATGTGTGTAGAGAAACAGATGCACTGTAGGCAGATAGAGCAGATAAATATAGATTCAAATAGAAGCATAAGTGTATAAATATAGACACTATATAGAGTGAAAGCAAGCAGATCAGCACAGTTTCATTATTACTTGTATTCCATATAATAAAAGAGTAACTGACATTGAAATGACTGACTGGGTGACACTGTCAGATTTCAGAAGGCATAGTGTAAGGTAAGAAAATAACCTCTTTCTCTCTCCAGTATCAAGAGCATTTATGTAGGAAGTTTTATTGCCTTTAATTATTTGCTTGATAAAAGTTTTTGCATGATCTTTTTGGGGGTGAGGAAAGAAGGGGGAAGCAAGATATAAATATGTAATTTTCCCCTAAAATAAGTAAATAATGTAAAAATCTTGCCCCAGATTCACTGGAAGTGGAACCATCCCGTCTAGCACACATTACATCCAATATCTATTTTTATAGTGAGCCTCATGCATGATTGTCAACTTTGTTTCTTCTGGTGCTGGCCAGGTCTGCTTTGCTTCATTTCTGCCTGTCTCTGCAAATGAGCTTGGGTGGCAGTGAATGAGGAAAGATTTTAAAGTACAAGGAAAAAAAAGAATCATGGCTAATGGTGTGTAAGTGTGTGTGTGTGTGAGTAAGAGAGAGAGAGAGTGTGTGTGTGTGTGTGAGAGAGAGAGAGAATGCACATCTTTGTCTCCAATTTGTTAATCTCATTGTATCTGCTTTTACTGGTGAAAATAGTTTTTTTTCTTTAGTCCGTTTAGCCCTGTAGGACAATCTAGTTTTGACTAGTCTATTCTGTGTTTTTAGTGATATATATATTTAGAAACAAGATGTCAGGTGCTGTCTCCCAATAGTTAGGCCTAGTAGGATGGGGACTGGGCTGAGGGTAGCCGTTGAATAGAGATCCAGGGACACGCCGGGGTCAGAACTAGGGTTGCCAACTTTCTACTCAAACTCAGGGTGCACAAAACTGAACACCCTGCCCCTTCTCTGAGGCCACGCTCCCACTCACTCCATCCCCCAACCCTCTGTCACTTGCTCTCACCATACTCACTCACTCACTCATTTTCACCAGGCTGGCTCAGAGGGTTGGGGTATGGGACGGGTGAGGGCTCCAGCTGGGAGTGTGGGCTCTGGGGTGGGGCTGGGGATGAAGAGTTTGGGGTGCAGGAGGGTGCTCCAGGCTGGGACCGAGGGGTTTGGAGGGCTGGAGTGGGATCAGGGCTGGAGTGGGATCAGGGCTGGAGCAGGGCTCTGCCTAGGGGTGCGGGCTCTGGGGTGCAGCTGGGAATGAGGGGTTTGGGGTGAAGGAGGGTGCTCTGGACTGGGACCGAGGGGTTCAGAGGGCGGGAGGGGGATCAGGGATGGGGCAAGGGGTTGGAGCACAGGAGAGGGTCCTTTTTTGGCCGGGTGTTCCGGTCGAAAACCAAACACCTGGCAACCCTAGTCAGAATTGAGATCAGAGTCTGTAGACAAGCCAGTACCAGTACCATAACCAGAGTCCAGGTCCAAACCAGGGTTTGGTGCCAGGTGGTTAGATTCTGCAACCAGACCATGTCAGTACCATAGCTGGAGTCCAGGTGCAAGCCAGGGGTCAATGCTGGGTGGTGAAAGTCAGTGAACAAGCCAAATCAGTACTGTAGCCAGAATCCAGATACAGGCCAAAGGTTGAAGGAGCATATCGGTAAGCATATCAATAACAAGGTTGGAGCAAGCTCAAAGTAGGACAAGGACAAAACTGGAACAGTAGCTTAGGCAAGACTGAGGCAGGAACTGGATCAGGCTGGGAGTCCGGAGAGGCTGGTACATAGTGAGGCAGCAGGATGGTTCCTGGCAAAGTAGTGCTCTTGCACAGACTGATCCCCGGTTCTGGCAGGGCTGGGAAAGTACCTGAGCCTGGGGATCATCAGATTCAGGCTCTCAATAGGCATACCTGAAGCCTGAGTCACTGCAGACTCTGTGGGAAGGGTAAGTTAGTGCAGCTGACCAAGCAGCCCTGGTTTGCTTGCAGATTTGTCTCACACAATAGAGTCCTAATCTTATTAGATTGAAATATTTCTCAATGCCTATATTCAGGTTGATCTGAAAAGGCAGAAAATTTGTCTTCCTTGGTGTTTCTATTAAAACATTGGGAAAGCCTGGAATTGCTGGGGCTTTCCAGAATATTGTCAATAGCATGCTTTGTTTTCCTTTTCTACAGTAAATATGATAGTCAAAGAGACAGTGTAACATGGCTTGAGAAGGGGACTGGCAGCCAAGTCTCCTGAGTTCTGCTTCCAACACTGACCTTGGCCACGTCGCTTGACTTCTCCGTGCCTGTTTCCCCATTTATAAAATGGAATTGATAATAGTTTTCACGCAATGATGAAGAGTTGAATAGTGCCTTATTCTGTGAGTAGTCATGCTGAGCTCATTGGGAATACTGATGAAGTAAGGTACTACCAAGGTGAGTAGATAAATTAGAACAGGGATGGCCAACCTGAGCCTGAGAAGGAGCCAGAATTTACCAATGTACATTGCCAAAGAGCCACAGTAATACGTCAGCAGACCCTCCATCATCTCCCCACTCTCCTCCCACTCCCAGCATCTCCCACCCACCGGCAGCCCCGCTGATCACCCTCCCTCCCTGCACCTCCCGATCAGCTGTTTCATGGCGTGCAGGAGGCTCTGGGGGAGAGTAGGGAGGAGCAAGGACCTGGCAGGCTCAGGGGAGGGTGCGGGAAGGTGTGGGGTGGGGGCAGGGCCTGTGGCAGAGCCAGGGGTTGAGCTCTGAGCACACCCCGGCACACTGGAAAGTTGGCGCCTGTCGCTCCACCTCGGAGTCAGTGCCTATACAAGGAGCTGCATATTAACTTCTGAAGAGCCGCATGTGGCTCTGGAGCCACAGGTTGGCCACCCCGAGTTAGAATATGGCTCTTAATGTTTTCAAAGTGGTTTGATATCCTTGAGGAGAAAAAGGTACAAAAATGCAAATTATTAATTATTATCATAGAATCATAGAATCATAGAATATCAGGGTTGGAAGGGACCCCAGAAGGTCATCCAGTCCAACCCCCTGCTCAAAGCAGGACCAAGTCCCAGTTAAATCATCCTAGCCAGGGCTTTGTCAAGCCTGACCTTAAAAACCTCTAAGGAAGGAGATTCTACCACCTCCCTAGGTAACGCATTCCAGTGTTTCACCACCCTCTTAGTGAAAAAGTTTTTCCTAATATCCAATCTAAACCTCCCCCATTGCAACTTGAGACCATTACTCCTCGTTCTGTCATCTGCTACCATTGAGAACAGTCTAGAGCCATCCTCTTTGAAACCCCCTTTCAGGTAGTTGAAAGCAGCTATCAAATCCCCCCTCATTCTTCTCTTCTGCAGACTAAACAATCCCAGCTCCCTCAGCCTCTCCTCATAAGTCATGTGCTCTAGACCCCTAATCATTTTTGTTGCCCTTCGCTGTACTCTTTCCAATTTATCCACATCCTTCTTGTAGTGTGGGGCCCAAAACTGGACACAGTACTCCAGATGAGGCCTCACCAGTGTCGAATAGAGGGGAACGATCACGTCCCTCGATCTGCTCGCTATGCCCCTACTTATACATCCCAAAATGCCATTGGCCTTCTTGGCAACAAGGGCACACTGCTGACTCATATCCAGCTTCTCGTCCACTGTCACCCCTAGGTCCTTTTCCGCAGAACTGCTGCCGAGCCATTCGGTCCCTAGTCTGTAGCGGTGCATTGGATTCTTCCATCCTAAGTGCAGGACCCTGCACTTATCCTTATTGAACCTCATTAGATTTCTTTTGGCCCAATCTTCCAATTTGTCTAGGTCCTTCTGTATCCTATCCCTCCCCTCCAGCGTATCTACCACTCCTCCCAGTTTAGTATCATCCGCAAATTTGCTGAGAGTGCAATCCACACCATCCTCCAGATCATTTATGAAGATATTGAACAAAACGGGCCCCAGGACCGACCCCTGGGGCACTCCACTTGACACCGGCTGCCAACTAGACATGGAGCCATTGATCACTACCCGTTGAGCCCGACAATCTAGCCAGCTTTCTACCCACCTTATAGTGCATTCATCCAGCCCATACTTCCTTAACTTGCTGACAAGAATGCTGTGGGAGACCGTGTCAAAAGCTTTGCTAAAGTCAAGAAACAATACATCCACTGCTTTCCCTTCATCCACAGAACCAGTAATCTCATCATAAAAGGCGATTAGATTAGTCAGGCATGACCTTCCCTTGGTGAATCCATGCTGACTGTTCCTGATCACTTTCCTCTCCTCTAAGTGCTTCAGGATTGATTCTTTGAGGACCTGCTCCATGATTTTTCCAGGGACTGAGGTGAGGCTGACCGGCCTGTAGTTCCCAGGATCCTCCTTCTTCCCTTTTTTAAAGATGGGCACTACATTAGCCTTTTTCCAGTCATCCGGGACTTCCCCCGTTCGCCACGAGTTTTCAAAGATAATGGCCAAGGGCTCTGCAATCACAGCCGCCAATTCCCTCAGCACTCTCGGATGCAATTCGTCCGGCCCCATGGACTTGTGCACGTCCAGCTTTTCTAAATAGTCCCTAACCACCTCTATCTCTACAGAGGGCTGGCCATCTCTTCCCCATTTTGTGATGCCCAGCACAGCAGTCTGGGAGCTGACCTTGCTAGTGAAAACAGAGGCAAAAAAAGCATTGAGTACATTAGCTTTTTCCACATCCTCTGTCACTAGCTTGCCTCCCTCATTCAGTAAGGGGCCCACACTTTCCTTGGCTTTCTTCTTGTTGCCAACATACCTGAAGAAACCCTTCTTGTTACTCTTGACATCTCTTGCTAGCTGCAGCTCCAGGTGCGATTTGGCCCTCCTGATATCTTTCCTACATGCCCGAGCAATATTTTTATACTCTTCCCTGGTCATATGTCCAAGCTTCCACTTCTTGTAAGCTTCTTTTTTATGTTTAAGATCCGCTAGGATTTCACCATTAAGCCAAGCTGGTCGCCTGCCATATTTACTATTCTTTCGACTCATCGGGATGGTTTGTCCCTGTAACCTCAACAGGGATTCCTTGAAATACAGCCAGCTCTCCTGGACTCCCTTCCCTTTCATGTTAGTCCCCCAGGGGATCCTGGCCATCTGTTCCCTGAGGGAGTCAAAGTCTGCTTTCCTGAAGTCCAGGGTCCGTATCCTGCTGCTTACCTTTCTTCCCTGCGTCAGGATCCTGAACTCAACCAACTCATGGTCACTGCCTCCCAGATTCCCATCCACTTTTGCTTCCCCCACTAATTCTACCCGGTTTGTGAGCAGCAGGTCAAGAAAAGCGCTCCCCCTAGTTGGCTCCCCTAGCACTTGCACCAGGAAATTGTCCCCTACGCTTTCCAAAAACTTCCTGGATTGTCTATGCACCGCTGTATTGCTCTCCCAGCAGATATCAGGAAAATTAAAGTCACCCATGAGAATCAGGGCATGCGATCTAGTAGCTTCCGTGAGTTGCCGGAAGAAAGCCTCATCCACCTCATCCCCCTGGTCCGGTGGTCTATAGCAGACTCCCACCATGACATCACTCTTGTTGCACACACTTCTAAACTTAATCCAGAGACACTCAGGTTTTTCCACAGTTTCGTACCGGAGCTCTGAGCAGTCATACTGCTCCCTTACATACAGTGCTACTCCCCCACCTTTTCTGCCCTGCCTGTCCTTCCTGAACAGTTTATAACCATCCATGACTGTACTCCAGTCATGTGAGTTATCCCACCAAGTCTCTGTTATTCCAATCACGTCATAATTCCTTGACATCACCAGGACCTCCAGTTCTCCCTGCTTGTTTCCAAGGCTTTGTGCATTTGTATATAAGCACTTGAGATAACCTGTTGATCGCCCCTCATTCCCAGTATGAGGCAGGAGCCCTCCCCTCACAGACATTCCTGCCTGTGCTTCCTCCCGGTATCCCGCTTTCCCACTTACCTCAGGGCTTTGGTCTCCTTCCCCCGGTGAACCTAGTTTAAAGCCCTCCTCACTAGGTTAGCCAGCCTGCTGGCAAAGATGTTCTTCCCTCTCTTCGTAAGATGGAGCCCGTCTCTGCCCAGCACTCCTCCTTCATGGAACACCATCCCATGGTCAAAGAATCCAAAGCCTTCTCTCCGACACCACCTGCGTAGCCATTCGTTGACCTCCACGATTCGACGGTCCCTACCCAGGCCTTTTCCTTCCACGGGGAGGATGGACGAGAACACCACTTGCGCCTCCAACTCCTTTATCCTTCTTCCCAGAGCCACGTAGTCCGCAGTGATCCGCTCAAGGTCATTCTTGGCAGTATCATTGGTGCCCACGTGGAGAAGCAGGAAGGGGTAGCGATCCGAGGGCTTGATGAGTTTCGGCAGTCTCTCCGTCACATCACGAATCTTAGCCCCTGGCAAGCAGCAGACTTCTCGGTTTTCCCGGTCAGGGCGGCAGATAGATGACTCAGTCCCCCGGAGGAGAGAGTCCCCGACCACCACCACCCGCCTTCTCCTCTTGGGAGTGGTGGTCGTGGAACCCCCAACCTCAGGACATCGCATCTCATGCCTCCCAACCAGCGGAGTCTCCTTCTGCTTTCTCCCCCCAGACATATCATCTGGTCCACTCTCCGCATTGGTACCTGTGGAGAGAACATGAAAGCGGTTAGTTACCTGTGTCTGTGTTACTGGAACCCGGACATTCCGCTTACCTCTTCTGGAGGTCACATGTTGCCAAGCTTCTTCACTGGCCTCTTGGCTCCTCTGTGCAACCTGCTCTATATCTTTAGAGCTTTGTGCCCCTAGAAGGCTATCCTGAGTTTGGTCCAGAAAATCCTCAGTCTCTCGTATACAACGCAGGGTCGTTACCTGTTGCTCCAGACCTTCAATCTTCTCTTCCAATATGGAGACCAGCTTGCACTTTGTACAGACAAAGTCGCTTCTGTCCTGTGGAAGAAAGACAAACATGGCACATCCAGTGCAGGTCACAACAGCTGAATCCCCCCCTTCCATATCACCTACCTACTATGAGCTTCCTCAGAGACGTTGGCAAGATGTAAGCCTCACTGGGCTCACTCCAGGCGAACTCCCAGGCAAACTCCTGCTGTGAGCTGCTCTGCTGTCCCCGCTGCTCCGCTGCCGCTCAGCTGGTTCGCGAGGCTCTGGCTATTTTTAAACAGCCAGGCTTCCCTGACGCAAACACACAGACACCCTAATGCCCGCCCCCTGCAGGCTAGCAGCCAATCAGACACTCACTCAGGCTCTCTCCCTACCCTCCCAGCAAACACACGCTCGGATACTTCCTCAGCAAGCAAACACACACACTCGGATACTTACCAGTCCCAGGCAAACTCCTGCTGTGAGCTGCTCTGCTGTCCCCGCTGCTCCGCTGCCGCTCAGCTGGTTCGCGAGGCTCTGGCTATTTTTAAACAGCCAGGCTTCCCTGACGCAAACACACAGACACCCTAATGCCCGCCCCCTGCAGGCTAGCAGCCAATCAGACACTCACTCAGGCTCTCTCCCTACCCTCCCAGCAAACACACGCTCGGATACTTCCTCAGCAAGCAAACACACACACTCGGATACTTACCAGTCCCAGGCAAACTCCTGCTGTGAGCTGGATCATCTACTATAAGCAAGCAGCCAATCTATTTGTAATTTTGTAATTGTTTTCAAACAGGCCCTATTAGCTGATGAGCATCTTCAGTTTTCTCTAGTTGGACTAGCTGAATGATATGGCAGAATAGAAATAAACACCAACATACACATACACTCAGAGTATAAGCAACATTAAGGGTGTAAGAAAAAACCTAGGAAATTCAAACAAGGCTGGCAATCCCTTAGTAACATTTGACCCGTTGTGTGACATTTTTATGGTATAATACGTCACATCACCAATTGGGGCCTATTCGTCCCTTCTTGAGGACATACTCAACTCCCCTTAATGTTACATTTTGCAGGCCAGAGTATATTTGTGGAGTTTAATCTAAAGGGAGTGTTTAGTAGTAAAAGTAAAAGCCTGGAAGAACTCAGGACTTCTGGGTTCTATTCTTGATTCTACTGCTGAATTGCTATCAGGCCTTGTGTAAGTCACTTAAGGATAGTTTTCAAACTTGTATGGCTATAGTTAAGTATCCGGATATATATTTTGACACTTACATACCCATATTAGGCATCTAATGTTAATGCTGATTTAGGGTCAGATTTTCAAAAGCGTCCAAGGGCTGTATTTTCAAAGGTATTTTGGTGCCTAAAGATGTAGATAGGTGTCTAGTGGGATTTTTAAAAGTGTTTAGGCACCTATCTGCATCTTTAGGTGCCTAAATACCTTTGGACAAAGGTCCTAAGTAACTTAGGAGCCTAACTTTCAATGGGACTTAGGCTCCTAGATCACATAGGTGTTTTTAAAATGTTTGTCCTTAATGAGTAAATATGGATTTGTGTGCCTAACTTCAGGCAGCCAAGTTTGAAAATAGGAGCCATTTCCCTCTGTGGTCAGTGAGTATTACAATGCATACCTTACAGGCTAGTTGTGAGGCTTAACTGATGTTTGTACAGTACTTTTGAGTACTTGAATGGAAAGCAGAGAAGATTTGTACCAAAAGTCTGAATATGGACAATCAACTTGGGAAAGTCTGGACTGGATATTGGTAGCGTGGTCTAACTGTTAGAACAAGTGCAAAGTATGATACTAACTAGCAAAAAAGGGTATAGGACATGTTTTCTGCCTGTATTTTGAGTTAGTGGGATTGTATTACACTGTTTTCATTGTCTATTTTAGGAGTGGCATTAAAGGGATACAAGAAATGTATGACATGGTAAGCTGTGGTATTTTAGAGACTCCTAACAATTATTAATGAGCCAGCAAGATCTTACAAGTCCTCCTGGTCTCTTTTTTGCAGCTGTAAAACTACGATCCATAAAATGTTTAAATGTTTAATATGGCCAGATTTCGAGCTGGTATAAGTGAGCACAGCTCCATGGAAGTCAATGGAACAATGCTGATTTTCACCAGCTGAGGATCTGGCCCACAATATATTCTAGAGATGGGAAAGCACCAAAACGCTGGGTCCAAGCATTCCTTAATTTTGGGGCCATCTCTGCTATGTACCAGTTAATCCGTAACTGCTTACTACAGTGTTATCCGGTTATTTTTAACAGGTATATTGGTTTTCAAAATAGAACTCCTCCCCTAGGAATCAATCCAAGTCTGAGTGAAGTCATCAGAATGTCTTTCCATTGACTGAGACGGGAGTTGCGTTGGGCTCTTAGTTACAGGTCACTCACAGTACAGTTTCAAAGTCTGGCATGGAGGTTATCCTAACCAAGTACCAAGAGCGTTTATCTTGGTTTCCAAATGTTATTTGCTACATCCCTCTTCCCCTCCTTCCCCAGCACTCAAAAAAAATCTTATAAAGGGACTGAACTGTACTGTGTTCAATATTTTTGCAAAGAGACATTTTAAAAAGCCTTGCCCCGGTCTGAGACCATGTGCATGTTGTTTTTCAGCTCATTAGAGATCAGATCATTACAGCTGAGTTATAAAGTCTTAAACAATGAGGTTTATAATGGAAACACTGACATAGCCTCAATTATAGTGATTCTGGCAGGGTTGGCCATAATATCCAGAGATACTTTCCTGTCTCCAAGTTCTCTGCTAATCTCCTTGGACCTTCTTTTCTGAGTCTCTGCCAATTGCACTGCCGTTCGTTTCAGCTACAGCCATCTTGGAAATGTGTCAGTGTGTAACAGCCATTATAAACCAAACCATTACATGTGGCGTGATCTTTTTAATAGCTTCTGCTGTGTCATGGTAGTTTCCAAAATGGTGGAGCCTGGGAAGTTCATATGAAACAGAGACGCCCGTGGGAGGAACTTAAAGGTAAATAGCAAAGTACAGCATATTTCTTGCCAGCTACATCACTGTAATGAAAATAGTTTTACCGTTTGTCTTCAAAAGGTTCTGGTGACTCTCAGTAGCAGAAACAGTTGCTGTATATCACCATATTTATTTTTCTGTTCCCATTATTTCTGTTCTGTACTATTCATTTTGTCACTGTCAGCCCATAGCCGCCTAGCACTACACTTGTCCCTTCCGTTTATCCAGCGGTTCTCAAACTGTGGGTTGGGACCCCAAAGTGGGCCACGGCCCTGTTTTAATGAGGTCACCAGGGCTGGTGTTTAGACTTGCTGGGGCCCAAGGCCAAAGCCCGAGCTCTGATGCCTGGGGCCAGGGCCAAAGCCCGAGCTGCACCGCTTGGGACCGAAGCCCAAAGGCTTCAGCCCTGGAGAGTGAGGCTTGGGCTTCGGCTTCAGCCCTGGGCAGCAGGGCTCGGGTTACAAGCCCTCTGCACAGGCTGGAACCCTTGGGCTTGGCCTTTGCCTCCCCCCACCTTGGGCTGTGGGGCTCCGGCTGGCTCAGGCTTCAGTCCCTCTTTCTGGTGTCGTGCAGTAGGGGGGTCGTGGTACAATGAAGTTTGAGAACCCCTGGACTTCTATTCCATTAAAAGACAAACCCTGTATTGAGAGAATGTTAAGATTGTACAGGTGAGCCCTCAAAGTCAGGAAATGCCTGAGTTAAAGTTGCTTATAAACTTAACTATGTCCCTAGTACATATACTTAATGATTCAGTCTTTAATTCCAGGACTACATATTGTTTCTCAGCTAGTAAAACATAATATCATGCTTCTTTTCTGCATCCTTACATACACTCAGGTTCTATTCGTATATTACTCTAAGTATATCAAATCCAAACAAAGAACTACAAAAACAAACAAACAAAAATGTTAGTGGAAATTATGCTATTCATATGTATCTAAGGTTGTAGAAAAAATGGTCATACTCTATTATCTGCAAAATTAAAGGCTGTACCATAATGCATATGCACAAGAGGGCAGTTTGTTTGAATGTGCAAACTTAACTTTTGGATTTCATGACTTCTGAGTACTTGCAATTGTTAATGTGTTTGGGTGTTTTTATGAGATTTCCTATGTTTGAAAGAAGAAGAAAAGAAAAGTTCAGAATCTGGAATTATTATTTACCTAGCCCCCCCCTCCTTCCATCCCAGAATGTTGTATGCACACGAGGAATGCATTCTCTGAGACAAGGATGTCAGCATTTAGCTGCTTCACTCATTTCATAGCTTGTCATTGAGACAGGAGCCCTTGATTCATTTAAGGCTCAATCCTACTCCCATTGACTTCACTGGGAGTAGAGTGAGGACGCCAACCCTAAGCACTTTTGAACATCCAACCAAAAGTTTTCATTGTTGCGGAAAACAATTTGCCTTGGTATATAACATTCTCAACTGTGTGAGCCAATGCACACTCAGTGAGGCAGGGCTCCTGCCAAAGTTCATCTCTCTACCCCCTGATCCCAGCTTCTTTGTTACCACAGATGTTTAACACAAGTTTGCAATACGTACTGTATAATGGGCAAAGTTAATTTTTATATGCAAAAACAAATGAACTTTGTTCAAGCCTTCCTCAGAAATTTACCTTTAGGCAGAGAATTGGTCTAGAAAATTGCAGTCCAGAAGGCAAAACTTTCAAAAAGTTAGGAACAACTGAAAACAGGTTGGTCATATTGGAAACTTGTTGTCTAGCTTTGCCATAGCTAGATCAATAGCTCTCTACCCATAAAGTATATTAGAGATGGATCTGAACCATATAGGGTGTGAACCCCCACATTTTAGGACAAGTTTATATCCTGATCTGTATCTGAAATTTACAACTCAGTGCTCATCTCTATATATAATACATGTGCACGCTCCAGGCCAAGTTCACTGCTGGTGAAGCAGGCATAATACCACTCACTTGGAATTGCTCTCATTGAGTCCAGAGCTGAATTTGTCCCAGTGTATTTGTTCTTCTTTCCTCGCACTACATCTCTCCTGGACATGAGATTGCAACATCTCATAAGGTGAGATGCTGCGTCCAAACTTTTAAGTACCGAAATCATACTGAAGTGTTTGGCCTAAACCTTAACACACGTCCTCAATATGGGATGGTGAAGCTGTTACACTGTTTGCTAAATTTGTACTACTCTAGTTCAACCTGCCAGAAACAGTCATCCTACAAGGCATCACTGAGAGCTTCTTTGTCAAACCTTTTGCCAGTGACCCATTGACTATGAGGTAATGTTTGTGTCCTCCATAGGTCATTCCTTGCATTAGCATTCTCCTATTCAAAAAAGGAAATGCACCTTAATACATTTTTTATCAGCCCACTCTATTTTAATCTGTGTGCCTAATGCACATTGTATGCCTTATTGCCCCTTTACAAATAACTTTCTCTTTAGTTCTGTAAGGATCAGTTTCAGATTAAAACAATTCAGAGAGTTAAACAGGCAGCTTGTGACTTTATGAGCCGACCTCTTCCAGAGGAATTTCAGTGCATTTTGCCCTGCCCATCAGACAACAAAATGAATGAGCATGTGAGTGATGGTGGAAGAAATGTGCTATCTTTCTCCCCATCCCTATCTAACCTATCTAATGTACTGACAAAGAAAAATCCAGGATGGACAGTAATGGGTAGTTAGTATCAGTATTGATGGTGTTCTGTATCAGATAACTTGAATCTCAGCTAATGCAATTTGGATTGGCTATAGAGATTTCCCCTTTCACTGACTTCTAGAGTATCTAACAGAATAAATCCCTGCCCTTGGTGGGTGTGCCATAGGAGAAGAATATTCATGTGCATAGACCATGAAGAGTACTAGAATCTTACAGAGCAATACCCCTACTCATGCCTCACACCGTGTCACAGAAAAATCCCTAGAGAAAACACATGCAAATGTAGCTCATTAACTGGTGTCAGAAATGTTGTTGTGTGCATAACTGTGCACCATCTGTGGCATTTCCTCAAAACAGGGTTAACCAAGTCAGTGATGATAGGGATTGGTTTGTTTCTTGAATTTCGCAAGCCTGATTGTGAGACCTGGAGACGAAAGTGCTCTATCCATTACCAGAATACGCAGTGGCAGTGCATTCTTCCCCAGCACTGCCCTGTGAGGGGCCTGTAGAAGCTCAAAAAATGCTGGTAGTTCGTTCTCCTTACAGTTTGCATGCTCTGTGTCTCTGTTGAGAACATGTTAACAAGGGAGCCAATTAGTGCTATTGGCAGTTTTTGTGATGTGTTCACTTCTTCACTGGGGACTGGACTGAGGACCAAACTTATTTCACATATCACCTCAAATAGCAATCAGCTCAGAACAGTTTACAGTCACTACCAACCAGAGTCTCAGCTGCTCATTTAGTAAGAAGCTCTATAACCCATTGAGCCATCCAGTCCCCTTCTGAGTATAGTTCTGTATGTATCTTCACTGTAAGGATTTAACAGTGATACTGAAGCGCCAAAGAAAGGGACTGACTTTTTTTGCATAGTCTATAAATCCCAGGAAATAAATAAATGAATGGCCAGGTGGTCAGTTTTCTGCCTTTCTCCTATAGAGCAGTTGACTCTGTTTTACAGACTCTCATGTCAGGTGGGGCATTTGGGGCCCCAGAACTGTGATAACTCCTGTCACACATCTGAGATGAAGGGATGGATTTCACAACTTGGAAATGAGAGCACTGAGCAGTAGGGAGGATGGGGAAGGGAGGATTTCACCTGCTGTCAGAAGGACTTGATTCATCATTCATGTCATTATAGGGCTACAGAGCTCTGGATACCCAAGTGCATCTTTCAGAATATGGGGTATGGGAGCGGGAAGATCTCAGCAAGTGAAAGAAGCAGTAGGTGTGCTGGGAAGGGGTAATCAGAATATCAAGTTCTCCCCCATCCCCAATAAAAAACAATAAATATGCATGGAGCAGCGTACAGGTGTACAACTGGTGACTTTCATATCCTTGCAGCCCTTCTTGTAGTGGGTATAAATCAACCTGCGGCCCATAGACTGCTTGCGGCCCAATCAGCGCAGAGCTATGGCCCATGTAACATCCTCAGGGCCATACAGCTGGTATTGGATGCATCCCACAATGGTAAATAGGTTGAGAACCACTGGTATAAATCGACAGTTGATGGATTATGCAATATATAATGCCTTGGCTTCATCTTCATACTGATTATAAGCTCTGTGGAAGAACCTGGGTCTTCCTCTATGTTTGTATACCTACCTCAACTGGCACCACTCCTGATTGGGGCCTCTAGGTGCTACTGCAATACAAAACAATAATAATAATAATTAATTAATAATATTTCCAGTCTTGCATAATGAGGACTGGCAGTTGGGGTGCTCACATTAGGCACACACTAGGCACAGGCTTATGGTCATTTTATCAGGGCTGTGCCACACATCCATTCTCCCAAAGACCTAAACAAAGAGCAGTAGAACAGAAATGTTGGGAAATGAACATTGTTGTTCCAGGCAGGTGGAATTCTTCCTTTAAATGGTTCCTTTCCCTGCCCCCTCTTGAACCCCCCACCCCTCTCTGGCCCCCTCTGTCTTTCCCTGTGTGTGTCTCCGTCTCTCTTTTAGTGCTCTGAATTCATTATATAGAGTAGTGTAAATCAATAGTAAACGCTAACCGCCCACACTGTACTCAGTTACGCAACATCACATACCGTGTACACAGAGACAAAACGGGAAAAAGCACACACAGCCTTTACATTCAAGAGCTCTTGCATAATTTTACTTTTCTACAGCCAAAAAAAAAAAAGGAAATAACAGATGGGGAGACTTACAGTTTTTTTCCCCTCTTCTCAGACTGTTGAGAGGGGAGTTAGTTTAACATCCATGGCCATTTCTAATTGCCATAGGCTGCAGCTAAACAAGCCATAATTACCAGTGCCTTAACTTGCGTTAAAATAAGACTTTCTTGACCTTCCATGATGTGGTGCACTTTCCAGGTAATATAAGAAAAACTATTGTGAAATGTGTAAGGCTGCTTGGGTTATTGATATATATGTTTTATTGGAAAAAGACGAAAAAACACTTAAAGTACTCAGTGAATTTTAAAACGGAAAAGGGGGTGAGAATTAGAGGAGGCTGGATTGATTTCTCGTGTGTGTGCTTGGTGGTGCTGTTGCTTTTTTCCCTTCTCTGAAAACAAACTATCTCTTGATGTAATATTTATGTAAAAAGACAGTTATGTAACCTTTGTCTGCCTCTTGCTTTTGTTACCTCAACAGACTATATAGCTTTAATGTTTTTTCTCACAACAAAATATATTCAAACATGCATATCCTGAGGAAGGGGCAGAATGCCTGGGTGCCCACAGCACAGACTTTAATTTCTAGCCTTTTTAAAGGCTTCAGACCGGAAGACAATGGAAGACTATTTAAGATCTCTTTTTGGCTTGTGTACTTCTCATTGAGCATTTT
The DNA here is from genome assembly GCF_009764565.3 of Dermochelys coriacea. Lineage (NCBI taxonomy): Eukaryota > Metazoa > Chordata > Testudines > Dermochelyidae > Dermochelys > Dermochelys coriacea. The sequence continues at coordinate 201,578,087 of NC_050068.2, read as the reverse complement.
CCTGTTGCAGTGTTCCCTAGAACATCCGTGACTTCTGCACAGTGTATGTATCTTTCTCTCTCTCCCTTTTGTTAAAAAAAACTTTGGATGTATACAATGGAAGCTTTTTCCCCCTCCCTGCTCATCCTAACCCGCGGTGTTAGGTCATTCTCCACATGATAGTGGCAAGTGCAGACACATAGTAAAATTTTACAGTGGATTGGACTTCTGGTATTTAGTTTTTTCCGGTATAATATTTCATTTCAGTTAACTGATTGATGTCCACAGAGATCCAGAAATTCTTCTGATAAGAGTTGTTTTATTTTCTATTTTGTAATGAATTTCTGCCTATCAGATAGATGTATGAAAGGATGCTTTGTACATATGGATAAACTGAAATAGATATCCCCACTAAGAGAAATTAAGATAATGGGCTTGGGGTGTTCGGGAAATGGAAGGGGCTGTAGTGAAAAATGTTGAAGTTCCTTGGCTGATTATATTTCAGGAGCAAAAACGTTTCTACATTTATTGACGTCATTAGATCTTCATTGATTTAAACCATCTGAGGATTTGACCTATTGTATTTAAATGCATTGTTTTGATCAGCTTTCTTCTTCCCTTCATAGATAGTTCCCTGCTGGGTGCACATTCTTGATGATATTCTTCCATGGTGTAATGCTGCTGATTTTTTGGAGTAAAACAAGGGACATATTTGGACAAATATAAAGTCGCAGGGCCTGAAACTCAGTTATAATAAGGCTCCTTTATACGTCTCTGGCAATGTAAAGGAGCCATAAAATGAGCATAAATGTAATTTATACCCACTTTAAGGCCCTGTTATACTGCTTCAGCAGTTGCTGGAGCAATGTAAAGGGGCCTAAGGGTATGTCTATACTACGAAATTAGGTCGAATTTATAGAAGTCAGTTTTGTAGAAAGCGTTTTTATACAGTCGAGTGTGTGTGTGTCCCCACACAAATGCTCTAAGTGCATGGAGTCGGCAGACTGTGTCTACAGTACCGAGGCAACCGTCGACTTCCGGAGCTTTGCACTGTGGGTAGTTATCCCACAGTTCCCGCAGTCTCCACCGCCCATTTGAATTCTGGGTAGAAATCCCAATGCCTGATGGGGCTAAAACGTTGTTGCGGGTGGTTCTGGGTACATATTGTCAAGCCCCCGTTCCCTCCCTCCCTCCCTCCGTGAAAGCAAGGGCAGACAATCGTTTTGCGCCTTTTTTCTTGTTTACCTGTGCAGATGCTATACCACGGCAAGCATGGAGCCCGCTCAGCTAACCGTCACCGTATGTCTCCTGGGTGCTGGCGGACATGGTACTGCATTGCTACACAGCAGCAGTTTATTGCCTTTTGGCAGCAGACAGTGCAGTATGACTGGTAGTCGTCGTCGACGTAGTTCTGGGTGCTCTTTTAACCGGGCGCCTGGGCAAACATGGGAGTGACTCAGCCAGGTCATTTCCCTTGTTTCATCTCATGGCGATTGAGTCCTACCGGCAGTGCACTGTCTTTTAATCTGCAGCTAGCAGAAGACAATGGCCAGTAATCATACTGCACTGTCTTCTGCTGAGCACCCAGGAGGTGACGATGGCTAGTGGTCGTACTACACAGTCTGCTGCCAGCATGATGTATAAAGATAGATGAAGTGGCTCAAAACAAGAAATAGACCAGATTTGTTTTGTATTCATTTTCTCCTCCCTCCCTCTCTCTGTGAAATCAACGGCCTGCTAAACCCAGTTTTGAGTTCTGTCCTTGGGGTTTTGAGTTCTATCCTTGAGGCGGCCATTCAGTTTCTCACAAAGCCACCCCCTTTGTTGATTTGAATTCCCTGTAAGCCAACCCTGTAAGCCATGTCGTCAGTCACCCCTCCCTCCGTCAGGGCAACAGCAGACAATCGTTCTGCGCCTTTTTTCTGTGCAGACGCCATACCACGGCAAGCATGGAGCCCGCTCAGATCACTTTGGCAATTAGGAGCACATTAAACACCACACGCATTATCCAGCAGTATTTGCAGCACCAGAACCTGGCAAAGCGAAACCGGGTGACTAGGCGATGTCAGCGCGGTTACGAGAGTGATGAGGACATGGACACAGACTTCTCTCAAAGCACGTGCCCTGCCAATGTGGGCATCATGGTGCTAATGGGGCAGGTTCATGTGGTGGAGTGCCGATTCTGGGCTTGGGAAACAAGCACAGACTGGTGGGACCGCATAGTGTGCAGGTCTGGGACGATTCCCAGTGGCTGCGAAACTTTCGTATGCGTAAGGGCACTTTCATGGAACTTTGAGACTTGCTTTCCCCTGCCCTGTGGCGCAAGAATACCAAGATGAGATCAGCCCTCTCAGTTGAGAAGCGAGTGGCAATAGCCCTGTGGAAGCTTGCAACGCCAGACAGTTATCAGTCAGTCGGGAATCAATTTGGAGTGGGCAAGTCTACTGTGGGGGCTGCTGTGATGCAAGTAACCAATGCAATCAAAGATCTGCTGATATCAGGGGTAGTGACCCGAGAAATGTGCAGGTCATAGTGGATGGCTTTGCTGCAATGGGATTCCCTAACTGTGGTGGGGCCATAGACGGAACCCATATCCCTATCTTGGCACCAGAGCACCAAGCCAGCGAGTACATAAACGGCAAGGGGTACTTTTCAATAGTGCTGCAAGCACTGGTGGATCACAAGGGACGTTTCATCAACATCAACGTGGGATGGCCAGGAAAGGTACATGACACTCGCATCTTCAGGAACTCTGGTCTGTTTCAAAAGCTGCAGGAAGGGACTTTCTTCGCAGACCAGAAAATAACCATTGGGGATGTTGTAATGCCTATAGTTATCTTTGGGGACCCAGCCTACCCCTTATTGCCATGGCTCATGAAGCCATACATAGGCAGCCTGGAGAGTAGTCAGGAGCTGTTCAACTACAGGCTGAGCAAGTGCAGAATGGTGGTAGAATGTGCATTTGGACGTTTAAAAGCACGCTGGTGCAGTTTACTGACTCGGTTAGACCTCAGCGAAACCAATATTCCCACTGTTATTACTGCTTGCTGTGCACTCCACAATATCTGTGAGAATAAGGGGGAGATGTTTATGGCAGGGTGGGAGGTTGAGGCAAATCACCTGGTTGCTGGTTACGCACAGCCAGACACCAGGGTGGTTAGAAGAGCACAGGAGGATGCGGTGCACATCAGAGAAGCTTTGAAAACCAGTTTCATGACTGGCCAGGCTACGGTGTGAAAGTTCTGTTTGTTTCTCCTTGATGAAACCCCCCGCCCCTTGGTTCACTCTACTTCCCTGTAAGCTAACCACCCTCCCCACCTCCCTTCAATCACCATTTGCAGAGGCAATAAAGTCATTGTTGCTTCACATTCATGCATTCTTTATTAATTCATCACGCAAATAGGGGGATAATTACCAAGGTAGCTCAGGAAGGGTGGTGGAGGAGGGAAGGACAAGACCACACAGCACTTTAAAAGTTTAAAACTTATTGAATATCAGCCTTCTGTTACTTGGGCAATCCTCTGGGATGGAGTGGCTGGGTGGCCGGAGGCCCCCCCACCGCGTTCTTGAGCATCTGGGTGAGAAGGCTATGGAATTTGGGGAGGAGGGCGGTTGGTTACACAGGGGCTGTAGCAGCTGTCTGTGCTCCTGCTGCCTTTCCTGCAGCTCAACCATACGCTGGAGCATATTAGTTTGATCCTCGAGGAGCCTCAGCATTGAATCCTGTCTCCTCTCATCACGCTGCTGCCACCTTTCAGCTTCAGCCCTCTCTTCAGCCCGCCACTTACTCTCTTCAGCCCGCCATCTCTCCTCCCGGTCATTTTGTGCTTTCCTGCACTCTGACATTGTCTGCCTCCATGCATTCATCTGTGCTCTGTCAGTGTGGGAGGACAGCATGAGCTCAGAGAACATTTCATCGTGAGTGCGTTTTTTTCGCCTTCTAATCTTCCCTAGCCTCTGGGAAGGAGAAGATCCTGTGATCCTTGAAACACATGCAACTGGTGGAGAAAAAAAAAGGGACAATGGTATTTGAAAAGACACATTTTATAGAACAATGGGTACACTCTTTCACGTAAACCTTGCTGTTAACATTACATACATAGCACATGTGCTTTCATTCCAAGGTCGCATTTTGCCTCCCCCACCGCGTGGCTAACAGCGGGGAACATTTCTGTTCAGCCATAGGCAAACAGCCCAGCAGCAACGGGCACCTCTGAATGTCCCCTTAAGAAAAGCACCCTATTTCAACCAGGTGACCATGAATGATATCACTCTCCTGAGGATAATACAGAGAGATAAAGAACGAATGTTGTTTGAACGCCATCAAACATACACTGCAATGCTTTATTCTACAATGATTCCCGAGTACGTGCTACTGGCCTGGAGTGGTAAAGTATCCTACCATGGTGAATGGAATAAGGCTGCTCTCCCCAGCAACCTTTTGCAAAGGCTTTGGAAGTATATCCTGGAGAGCCACGAATGCCAGGGCAAATTAATCATTAAACATGCTGGCTTTTTAATCTTGTATAGTATTTTAAAAGGTACACTCACCAGAGGTCCCTTCTCCATCTGGTGGGTCCAGGAGGCAGCCTTGGGTGGGTTCGGGGGGTACTGGCTCCAGGTCCAGGGTGAGAAACAGTTCCTGGCTGTCGGGAAAACCAGTTTCTCCGCTTGTTTGCTGTGAGCAATATACAACCTCCTCATCATCGTCTTCCTCGTCCCCAAAACCTGCTTCCATGTTGCCTTCATCTCCATTGAAGGAGTCAAACAACACAGCTGGGGTAGTGGTGGCTGAACCCCCTAAAATGGCATGCAGCTCATCATAGAAGCGGCATGTTTGGGGCTCTGACCCGGAGCAGCCGTTGGCCTCTCTGGTTTTCAGTAGGCTTGCTTCAGCTCCTTAAGTTTCACGTGGCACTGCTTTGGGTTCCTGTTATGGCCTCTTCATGCCCTGGGAGATTTTCACAAATGTTTTGGTGTTTCGAAAACTGGAACGTGGTTCTGATAGCATGGATTCCTCTCCCTATACAGCGATCAGATCTTGTACCTCCCGTTTGGTCCATGCTGGAGCTCTTTTGCGATTCTGGGACTCCATCATGGTCACCTCTGCTGATGAGCTCTGCATGGTCACCTCTGCTGATGAGCTCTGCATGGTCACCTGCAGCTTGCCACACTGGCCAAACAGGAAATTGAAATTCAAAAGTTCGCAGGCCTTTTCCTGTCTGCCTGGTCAGTGCATCTGAGTTGAGAGTGCTGTCCAGAGTGGTCACAATGGAGCACTTTGGGATAGCTCCCAGAGGCCAATACCATCTAATTGCGTCCACAGTACCCCAAATTCGACCCAGCAAAACTGATTTCAGCGCTAATCCCCTTGTCAGGGGTGGAGTAAGAAAATCGATTTTAAGAGCCCTTTAAGTCGAAAAAAAGTGCTTCGTCATGTGGACGGGTGCAGGGTTACATCGATTTAATGCTGCTAAATTTGACGTCAATGTCTAGTGTAGACCAGGGCTTAGTGAAAATGAGAATCAGACCCAAAGAATCCTCTTTCACATTATAACTGATCACCAAAGATTTTACAGAGGATTTCCATATGAATAGTAAGTAAGATGATTTAATGCTAACAGACAGAGATCTTTGAACCATATACATCTTTTCAACCGTTGTCCTTGAGATAGAAACTTTAAACAAAAATAGACATTTTTGTGAAAATAGGAAGAGCTTTTGAACACCGTAAGTCTTTGTAGTTCAAACTTGGGGAGTATATACATAATCAAAAGTCTATTTGAATACCTGGGTTCCCTTCCTGATTTTGATGTTGCCTCCTTCTGTTGCCTTGGCTAAGTCCCTTCAACTCTCTCTGCCTCCATTTCCCTCTCTGTACATTGGGGATAACAGTAGATGTCTTCTCTATTGTAAATCACAGGGAAATTATAAGGCCACTTCATTAAGGTTTGTAAAGTGCTTTGAGGTCCACGTGTGGAAGCTGCTAAAATCATATTCATTAATAGCTGGTTAACTGCTTTGAAGAGGCAGAGCTTTATGCAATTGTTAAGTATGATTATTAGTATTACAGTTAATATACTGTTGGCTGTTGGAGTGGCTCAGATATCTCAAAATGAAATGTCTTTCAACAAATCTCCTCAGGGTTTTATTCGTAAGTGTTCTAGACTGTACTAATCAGAACAAGAGATACACAGTTAGAATGGGCTTTCAGAAGTAGAGTGTCTATAACATTGAGTATGCAGTTTTTCCTTCTCAAAAGCCTTTTCCTCTTTTCCAAACCACAAAGTAGCTGCTTTATAGGATGTTGTGTTACCTCCCCCCCCCCCAGGCCTGATTGGGCCTTCACTCCCCATCTTTGCTTTGTTATTCCACAGTGTACACTTGCGTGAGGTTTAAGCAGGGAATTAGCCATTGTACTCTGTCACACATACCTGTAATTATTTTCTTTGCAATTACTCATTAAGCAAAAAGTAGGACCACTGGAAATACATACTGCAGAGAATCTGGCTGTAATACACATTTAGGTGGCCACCAAATATCATGTTTTCTACAGAATTCAAGTTCTCTTTTCAGTTTTTAAGCACGTTTTTGGCCATTATGTTTGCAAAGAAATGCCTGGGAATTTGACCTTATGCAGTGCTGTCTCCCTGAGCTCAGAGGCAAAAAGTGGGGTATGAACTGCTCCCATTCTTGTCAACACTGTTGTAATACTGAATTCTAATGACTACCAATTCACTTTGCATCTTTATTAGCTAAAGCTTTATTTAAAGCAGTTCTCATTGTTGACATATCTTGTGATTTCTTCGTGAGTCTCTCAATATTTGCTATTTTGCTGAAAGTCTCAGCTCCTCAAGTCATGTGATTATGTGAGACTTTGAACATTTATTTGTTTAAAAGGCAAGCTGCTGGCTCTTGATATTGAAGAGAAAAGTTTGACAATATGACCCTATAGAGTCTCAAAAACCAGATGGAAAATAAAAGGAACCTCAAATTGATTATGTTTTTAAAAATCTTGTGTTTCTAAAGTCAATCTCAAGATTTTTGTGGCCTGACTCATTCTTGGGGTTGGCAAGGCAATACTGTAGAAACAGCCAGTGCACATGCTTTTGCTTTGTCCAATGTGGTTGAATTGATCAGAAAAGACATTCATTACACAGGAGTGAAGTGGCAGGATTTATTTTTATTGACAAAAATCTGAAGGAGAATATTTTTTCTACTGACTGATGAT